>NC_045779.1:36605021-37254521 GCF_008692025.1 Phocoena sinus
CATTAAGCTTTCTCTGTTTTGATGCCCAGACTCTAGAATGAGCAAAATGTTGGTGCTAGATCCCTCATTCAGAGGACTGCCAACAAAAAACCTCTTTTTATTCAAAACTCATAGGAGTGGTACTTTGGATTGTGTTAACCAGCCCTCTGGGAAGCCAGAAACCCTGTGAGCTCAGGAGGTCAGACTGTTGTGCGGAAATTTCTGAGTCTCCCATTGGGGCAGACGTGATGGTGGTCGGGTCTTGCTGGATGAAGCCCAGCCCTGGCCCCTGCAGGAGGCTGAGGCAGCCTGGGGTGTTACAAGATGAGGCCACAGCAGATGCACAGGCTTTCTGGTGCCAGCAAAGGGCACACCCACACCCACACTTATGGTGAGAGCTGCCACAGGACAGGTGGGCTTGATTTTCTCTGGAGAGGTGTAAAAACTGGGTCTGATACAGGGATAGAGCAAAACTACACAAGTACACCAGCCATATGCACTCATATAGGGTGGCAAGAGGGGTGTCTCAAGAGTCCCAGGAGGCCGATTATTAGCTCTGCTACAACATGAGGGTGGCCGTTTCCATAGCTGGTGGCTGCAGAAATTGGCAGGGAGAGAAAGTAAGAACATCTCCTCTTCCCTGAAAGGAATAACCCTGGGTATTCAGGTAAACATAGAAATTACAAAAAGAAGCCTGTTCCATGGTAAGGGGCTAGTACCCTCCTGCTTGTAAGGAGGAGAACGGAGACCACAGAAATCAAGACAGACTTCCCTCTCCCAAACCATGCAGAGATACACACTTTACAAGACAGTCAAAACAGGTGCAACTGGGAAAGCCTAGAAGAAAGGAGGAACACAGGGCACTTGCCTAGGCATTAAGTAATTAATTTTAAAGTAATATCTGAATTTAACCTGTGGTTTCAGCTGTAAAGCCAAATAGCAGTGAAACCTTGGATACGTCACTTCCCAAACTTTATACCATCTAAGGTGTTTCCATGTATGAAATAAAGGGCTTGGGTTTTATGAAAGGAGTATCAGATCTCAAAATATTTTATTATATAAAAATCTAAATGTTAACGTACCTATGAATATTTTGTTAGTTCTTTCAGGTTGCAATAACACGTCCACTTGTACCCAAGAATAAGAAAGTTACTAAAAGGTTAATACTAAATTTTCCCAAAGGTTTATCTACTAAAGAAGAGGATGTGGTTTTTCAAGGTGAACATGTTCCCCCAATATCTGAAACAAAAGATCATCACACACATTTAAGTTAGGCTAGGGATTCAAAGGTAAGTATGAATTGGGTAGGCATGTTTCTGAATTTGGATTTCCCCAGAAGCAGACCTTGACACAAAACTTGAGAGCAAGTAGTTTATCTGGGAGGTGAATGGGTAGGTGCAGAGGAAGTAAGACAGGGAAGTGAAGACAGCCAATAAATGTCACCAACGTGGGTGACTGTTTCTTGATCTCACTGGGAAAACTCTGGAGGTCCTTGTCAAACACACAGCCCAGTGTTAACCCACTGAGGTGGGGTGGGGGCGGTGAGGGAGCTGGGATATTTATGCACCAGCTCCCGTCAGCCATTGGTTAAGGGTTGCTCCTGGGGATTGTTAATTCCCATGTACCTCTGGTCTGTGCCAGTGGCCGAGCAGACTCCTGCAGCTAGAGAAACCCCTCAGGCAAAGAAGAACAGGTGCTGGCAGTTGGCAGTTGGGTTGTTGCACCTCCAAGCATTAAGGGCAAGTGGATGTGGCAGGGCATGGGAAGCATCTGCTATAGCAGCAATGATAAAAATGCTGTCAATAATTTCCCCACCTAATGGCTATTTATTCCACTAGACTGTGTGACCCAAGACTTTGTATATCCTCCTCCTCTTCTCACCTTTGGGAAATGGGCAGAATCCATTGGGCATCCAGACGCCAAGCAGCTACTCCTGGAAATTGCCCCCCTGCAGCCTCTGCAAATGAATGACAACCCTCCTTTCATTCCAACTCATCTGCGCATATATGGGTATTACCTGAACTGCTTCCAGCCTCCTGAAGGTAATAATCTTCATTTTCTGAACGGTCCTCACTCCACAGCTGGCTTTCCTCACACTGAGAATGAGGAATGAGACCACAGAGGATGCAGAAAAGTTACTCTCATAATTATCTACATTCTAGCAAGGGCAGAGGAGTGTTCTGACCTCCCCCATTTTTTCTTATTATTCCCCTGGAGACATAAATCTTGGGTGAAATTCAATTAGAATTTTCCTTTACCTTGGAGTACAAAAGGAAGTCTTCTTCTTTATTGAAATATGCCAATTGAGGAGAGCTAGTAAGAAGGATATCTGAGTAGAAGGGCTTTAAACGGGGTATTTGCTTGTTTTCCATTCTCCTTTGTTGCTGATGGGCAGCATGCCTTTCCAAAAAGGTCCTAACAACTTAGACATGCCAGGTCCACATGCTGTTAGGCTCATCTGTTCTACGACAAAGAAGCTTTATTACACGGGAATGCTGGAGGACTTACTTGAGTTTCAAGGATTCCCCCCTAAACTCTGAATAAAATTACCTGATATCATTTATTTTATTCTCTAAAATTAAAAAAGTTTAACTTGATTCCTAATAAGTTATCTTCATTTGCTCAGTTATTCAACAGATATTTGTTGAGCAGTTCTTGTATGCCTGGCACTGAACCAAGGAAATATTTCAGATACAGCTTTCTTCCCCTAAAATGTTTACATTTTCCTGAGGGGAAACAATAACAATAAAGTTATTAAGAAAGATAGGCAATATATAGGAAGGCAATAAGTTCCATGAAATAAAGACAATATATAGGGCAGGGGAAGAGGGTCTAGTAGTGACATGTTGTCAGGAGAGACCTCGTTGGGAAGTGAATTCACACAAAGACTTAAAGGAGATGAGAATACGAGTCTTGAGTACCTGGTACACTTCTAGAATTAGAGATACAGCAGTAAATACGAAAAATTTCTTCCCTAGAGAAGCTTATAGGCTAGCGAAGGAGCTCAATCATAAACAGGTAAATAAATATAAATTAATGTCATGTGATAATCATCAAGAAGAAAAATAAAGCAAGCTAATGGGATGGAGCAGGGATTTGGCAAACTTTTTCTGGAAAGAGCCAGATAGTAAGTATTTTAAGCTTTCTGGCATAGTTCCTGACACAACTAACTACTCACCTCTGTCATTATGATGTGTAAGCAGTCATTGATAATACGTCAATGAATGGCATGGCTGTGTTTCAATAAAACTTAATTATAAAAATAGACAGTGGGCAAGAATTGGCCTGTGGGTCATAGTTTGCTGACCCTTAGTCATGGGAAACTGAGAATATGATATTTTAGCAGAGACCTGAATTAAATGAACAAAAGTCATATGATAATCTAGAGACAGAGTATACCAAGCAGAAGAAAGCACAAGTTCAGAGGCCTTGAGACAGTAGCATGATTGGCAATTGCAAGCCTTGACGTCAAGTGAGCAAAAGAAAAAATCCAGGAAATTTGAATCAGAGTGTGTGGTAGATGGCATTTTTGGTCACGATACTCTACTCCTCCCTGTATTCATGTCCTGTGCTGTGTGGTATTGTAATTTCTTCCTCTAAAGGGGAGTACCTTTGACTATGCATTTAGCCATATCAATAGAACAAAGTAGAAGTGACAATATGCTAGTTCTGAATTCAAGCCTTCCGAGTCTTTGCCTGTTTTTTCCTCTTGCACATCTGCTAGTGCTATGAGAAGAGCAGCTTTGGGATGGCCTTCCAGTCCCTAGAAGGGAAGAGCCACCCAGTCAAGCAATTCCAGTTGAGTCCAGCCTGGACGGGTCAACTCTTGGCCAAGCCACAGACACATAAGTAATAATAAGTGTTGTTTTAAGTCCCTGAGTTTTCAGGTTGTTTGTTATATAAAAATAGTTACGTGATATAGAGAAATAGCCAAGGGGCAGATTATGGCAGCCTCGTGTCTATGATAGGAACTTTGGATTTTATTCTGTGAGAAGGAAAATCCATTTAAATGTTGAGAGCAGAAGTAAGGCAAGACTTGGTTCATATTTTAGGTGATATGCTTGGGCTCCTATAGGAGAACAGACTGCAAAGGTGCTTAAGTGGAATATGGGAGACTAGTTAAAAGGATTTCACAGCTGACAGATAATAGGAGCTAAAACTAAAGAAATGGAAGTGGTGGAGAAAAGAAGTGGTTAGATTTTGAAGGTAGAGCCAGTGTGATTTTTTTAAATGGATTTGAAGTGGTTTATAAGAGAAAAAGAGTAACCAAGGATGGCTCTGAAAATGTTGACCTGAATAAATGGCTAAATATTGGTACATTTGCAGAAATAGAGGGTATCTAGAGGATGAGTTGGTTGAAACTGATCAACAGAAATATGAAAAATATTTTAGCAATATTAAACCATTAAAAATAATTTTGAACGAGGCTTTGTAAGTATACTGTGTGAGCTAATATATTAGTCAGTTTGGGCTACAGACTGGGTGACATAAAAAACATTTATTTTCTTACAGTTCTGGAAGCTAGAAGTCCAAGACCAAGGTGCCATCATTGTTGAGTTCTGGTGAGCCCTCTCTTCCTGGCTTGCAGAATTCTCACCTTCTTACTGTGTCCTCATGGCCTATCCTTCATGTGTGCACAGAGGGAGAGAAAACTCTCGAATCTCTTCTTCCTTTTATGAAGACGAGGACACCATTCCTATAGGATAAGAGCCTCACTCTTGCGACCTCATTTAACCTTAATTACTCCTTAAAAGACCCCATTTCCAAATACACTCATATTGGAGTTTAGGACTTCAACATATGAATTTGGGGAACACAGCTCAGTCCATAAAATCTACCTTTATTTGTAGTATGTATAATGAGATAAAGCAATTTGAATTCAATGTCAGTTAACATTAACTTTCTTGTCCCCTTAACAGAAAAACTTTTTTAAAGAGTTCTGTATATTTTCTTCCCAACCTTTCCAGTCAAGGTCCTTTTCCACCATTCCACTATTTCTTTCACTAGGGTCAGCACTGACAGCCATACAGTTCATCCCATGGTCCCTTGTCTTCCCTCTGCTTTCTTGGCTCCTATTCAGATTTGACACAATTGAGCATATCCTCTTTAGAATACCCTCTTCTGTTGGTTTGGGCCACCTGACAGTCTCCTTGTTGTTAGGATACCTCAGAGCACAGGTTCAGACCCACTGTTCTCTTCTAGAGCAATCTGGCCCCAGGTGATCTCATCAGCTCTCAGGACTTTACATAAAACCTATACGCTATTAGCTAAAATAGCATAGAAGCTATATGCTATTAGCTACAGATTTATGTATTCAAGTGTGATTTCCATTTTGATTCAGACTTTTGCATCCTAATTGCGTCCTTGACTTCTCCACTTAGTATTAACAGACATCTCAAGCTCATCAAGTCTAAAGCAGAGCCCTACACCAAACCAGCTCCTACCAGTTTTCTCCACCTGAGTGAATGGCACAGTCATCAGCTCAGCTGCTCAGGCTGAACACTTATGAGTCTTCCTCATGTCCATGTGTTTCTCTTATCCCTCATGTCTAATCTACCAGCAAATCCTGTCAGCTTGATTTCCTTCTTCTATTCCAGCAGCTTGCTAACATTTCCATTGCAACCACTGATTGGTTATTGAAAATAAAATTTGCAGTTTAATAATAAAGTTTGCCAGCAAGTTTAGTTCAAGTGTATGACTTCTTTGCAACCCCGTCATTAAAGCCTATGGCTAATATGGTGAAGAAATGAAGAAGAAAAAGGAATACATGTGATTTAATAAGCAAACCTTGCTAAGATCTTTTAAGAACCTAAAATACAAGTGGAAGGATGGTATTTAATAACCCATGATATTTATTGATTTGTGGAAATCCAAGCAGAGCAAAAAATAATACATCTGGGAGAAAATTCCTTTTAGGGGAATTTCACTATTACTCAGCTGGGTCATAGGTTTTGAGGTGAAAATCCTGTAGAAAGTCAACTCATGTGACACTCTATCATTTGAAGTCTAAAGGAGGAGACCATTCATGATAACCAGGGACCGACCACTCTGTAATCAAAGATCCAGGCCCTTAATGGAGGAATAGTAGAATATTTGGGGGGAGATGCTGGATTACTTTGTGGAATTCTTCAAATTTAACTCCTTCTCCTACATATGAGATGGACTATATCATTATCACTGCTGCAATAAGATAAACACAAGCTACTAAAAAGGAAAAAAATTAAGAGAAACAGTCAAAAGTAAGCAGCACTCTTAAAAATCCATAAAATCATAATACAGTTATAACCAATTACAGGTTTGCTTTCAGTTAAAAAAGTGCCAAGAGCCAACCACAGAAATGAATCAGAATGGAAATTTAATTGAAGACTGTTGGCCAGCGGCCATTGAAAGGACTCTTGAGAAAGCTGGTAGAGATCAGTATTGAAGCCATATTTGATTTAACTCAGGAATTATTACCATTCATCCCAGTGAAACCTCCTCCTCTAAGGTAGGGAGAACAAGTTCCCTGTGCTGTGTTATTCGCTTCCACCACTGCTCAGAAAATTCTATCATCTATGGGAAGTAGGGCTGGCTAAATAGTTTGCAGGGCCCAGTGCAAAACAGAAGTTTGGGGTTTCTTGTTCAAAAGTCACTGCTGCTAAAAGTACTAAATTTTTTCTTTTCCACCAAGGTTTCTCTCTCAACCTCTTATGGTGTTTTCATTAACTTTTTAATGTTAAGTTAAACTCCCTCAGGCAGGTGAATGCAAAACAGGGTCAGTGCAGACCTTCACAGGCAGCTGAGGCCTCAGCTTGAGTCACCAGACCAACTTGTCAATCTCCCTTTTCCATGCCAGCGCCCCAGCCACGAGGGACAGGTGACCCTAAGAGACTCCAACCTTCATGGCAGGACATGCTGGGTACATTGACCAGGAGTGGATGAGACCCCCTCATCTGCAACAAGTCACTTGTCAAATGCCCCGTGGTGCTGATAAGCCTGGACGAGGACAGCCACTTCCATACTCTACCCTGAGGCTCTGTGAGGTGCAGGCACACTTAATCCCAAACCTCCCCATGTTCATGCCCAGGCCCCTGCCAGGGGTGAAGGGCGCAGGTGGAATGTGGGCCTTCCCTCACTTACCGACACTGCCGCTGGTTGAGGGTGGCAATGGTAGCAGGACAGGAGGGTGAAGTATGGTAGACTCAAGGCCCAGAGGGTGGGGAGTGGGCTTCCAAGAACACCTGCCAGGGAGGTGGGGAGGCAACAGTAGGCTGCACCACGTGTTAGCTGAGGCTCTAAGCCCCCCACCGCCCACCCCATGCTCCATTGTCCCATCAGACTCCACTTACAAAACACAAAGATAAAAATTTTAATAATGCCAAGACAGTGACTGTTGAACATGGATCCTGAAGCCCAGGTCCTTCTGAGCCCAGGACCATGGTCACATGCCCATGAAGCTGACCTGACGGGAAGTGGATTTGCTGGTGACATCACAGTGCCCTGACCCTGGAGAGTCTTAAAGCAGCTGTGTACCTCCAACCACTCTGGCTCTCATCCAACATATACAATCTTGTTTTTGAAAAAGAACTTTCTACCTCAGTTAGAAAAGAAAGACAAGGCATTTTAGAAATTTTAAAGACAGTGTATCATTTATTTTATGTGCTTATATACATCATATACAGCAGTATTAAAAGGCCTTGATGAAGAACAAAAATGATTTAATTTAGAGTCTGCTTCTAGGTAGTGTCATTCTAATCAGGATGTAGTTAAGGCATTGTTCCAAGCAGTCTTGGCTGGGTTCAGTGAGCTTAGACAAACATGGTTCTCTGAGTCCTTTACAGGCTGGACTGGATTAATAATCATCAAATCCTCAGTGTGACCATTTTTCTTCTTTTCTTTGTGGTTCCATTATCAGTATTGCTACTCAGACCACATCCAGCAGCCCCGTGTCCCTTCTGAGGAATCAGTGCACAAGTTTATACTGCTATGTTCACAATACTATTGTAGTTGATACTTTCCATTGTGGTACATATTAGGAAAACCTAATTAAAAACTTAAATTTAACTAATAATTTTGAAATTCTCCATTGCTCTACACATACAGTCTATTTGTTTTAATTCTTTTTTTTTTGGTAGTGTGATATTGCTTTCTCGGGAGAGTGATTAGTTATAATCCATCATATTTAATTATTATAATTATTTATACAGTTATATATATAATTCTAAGTATAACTGTATATAATTATGAAGATATATATGTAGTAGCTCTTTAATGCTTACTATCTCTTAACCATAATAAAGCTTATTTAATCTTCAAAACAGTCCTGAGAAGTACTCTCATCACTACTTCACATATCAAAAAACTGAGTTTCTAAGTGATTGAGTAACTTGCCTAAATTCATACAACTGGTTGGCAGTAACATTTTTTGAGATCTTACTATGAGCCAGGCATCGTGCTAAGTATTCTACATAGTTTATCTATCATAGGTTGTTTAATCCCCAAAACTATCCTCTGGGATTATACAATTGTTACCCTCATTTTACAGATGAAAAAACTTGACATTGGTAAAGCTGCTTTTCTCAAGGACACACTGCTATTCCTACTGAGTAGAAGAGCCAGGATTTTACCACAGGCATTTGGACATCAGAGTTGGTGTTTTCATCCATGACACTGTTTGTGGAAGGTTGTATTTTACAAAAATGTTCAGAGCAATATTTCTGTTCCCAAATCCGATTCCAGAATCTTGCACTCCCTCATCAAGATATGGAGTCTATTTTCCCTCGTCTTGAAGCTATGTGGGCATTTTGATTGCCGTGATAAGTAGCAGTGTGGGGGAAGTGATGCTGTATGTGTTTTGAGGCTACATTTTAAGAGGCACTACAGCATCTACCTGGCTCTCTCACGGGGCTCATCCTCGGAACCCAGTCACTGTGGTAGACAGAGTAATGTTCTCTACTGATCACAGGACTGTTGCAAATACCACAGTCTTTGGAAAATTTTCCATTTGTATGATTCCTGAGCTTCATATGAATAATTGAGGACATTGATTCCACATTATATAGCATACAGAACACACACAAAATCATAGAGGATCATCTAACAAATATAAGTACTGCCTTGATTCCAATATTTTTCTTGAAGAAAGAAAACATCACAGATATACCATGATCATTAATTTGACATTTATTTATTATTTTCAGCCATGCATGCTTTTTACACTTTTGTTCCATAAAGAAAAAATATTATGTTGCATCTTTCTACACTTCATATATGTCATCATCAACCTGAAACTTAATTTTTGGTCACTAGCATGTTTTTAAGATTTATTCATGATAATCATAGGTCTGGCTTATTAATTATTAATGGCATACACTTTCCATTGTCAATGGACACTTACGTTTTATGTTTTGCTTGTTTGTCTTAGCTTTTCATTTTAACCAGAAATGCTTCAGTCGGCATTCTTTACACATCTTCTTGGGTGTAGCCACCAGAGCTTGCTGTATTACATGTTGAGGGGTGTAGTCAATGAGATAAAGAAGATATATATCTTCAGTTTTTCTAGATATTGCCAGGTTGCTCCCCAAATGATTTTTATTTTCATCACAATGTATGAGAGTTCCACTGTTCTGTATTCTTTCTCACATCTGCTATCAAACGTTTTATGTTTTGCCAAACTGTGTCTGAAATTATATCTAATTGTGGTTTTCCCAGATTATGAGGGAGGCTAGGCAAACTTTCATATGTTTCTAGGACAATTTTTTCCCTTTTCTGTGAATTACCTATTTATACCCTCTACTTAGTTTTCTGTTGAGGAGTGTGTGTGTGTGTGTGTGTGTGTGTGTGTGTGTGTGTGTGTGTGTGTGCATGTGTGGTTTTCTCTTTTGTAAGCATCTTTAACATTTTTGGATAGTAACTTGTTTTGTTATATACTTTGCCAAAGCTTTCTCACACTGTAGAGTATCTGTGGAGACACAGTGTTTATGGTGTCTTTTGTGTAACACTGGTTTAAATCTGAATATAGTCAGTGTTATATGTTCTTCAATAGTGTGTGCATTAGTATTTTACTCTATCTCAAGTTATAAATATATTTTTAAATACTTTCTTCTAAACTTTTCATGTTTTTTTATCCATCAGAAATTTACTTTTTTGTGTATAGTGTGTGTAGGGGTTAAATTTTATTTTTTTCCACAGGGATATTTCATTTCTTAGCAGCATTTATTGAATAGTCACATTATCCCCATCAATTTTTAGTGGAATCTCTGTCATCTTAAGTTTTCATGTATATGTAAGTTGGAAATATGCTATTATACCTTTATGAGTTTGTAGGAGCTATTACCTGTTTGGAATGTCCTTCCTCTCTTGACTTGCAAATATTCTGCTCTCTAAGTCCCACTTTAAATGTTACCTGCTTATGGGATGGCTCTCACCTTACTTCCTCTTCTCTGTGTTGATTACAATCTCATTGCAGCATGTATTGCACCATAGATATTTATGTGAAAAGAGTTTTTGCTGCCAGATTTTTAGCATTCTTGAGGCCAAACACATTGTCCTGTCAAACACCTTGCAGATATTTAATAAGATTAACTAAATGAATAAATTAATGAGTGAATCTTCAAAACAGAACAGCTTGAGTGACACTTGGTAAATCTGAATAATTCATCTTCATATCTCTAGCCTATCTTTTCCCTTGTTTGGTAGAGATTTTAACATATCATTATGGATGAAATTCTTCTTTCTAAAAATTGCTTCTTATGGCTATAATTTGTGATGATATGATCTTACCTATTAGATTCTTTAGTTCTGTTTTTTCTTTGTTTTGTTTTGATTTTTAGAAATGATATCTGAGGACTAAATTAGCAACCTCACCTACATGGTGATCCTGCTTTATCTGAAAATCCCCAGGGTTGCCATGTTGAGGTAGAAGGCAGCTCTGCTCTCTAAGCTGCTATTTGGTACATATAGCTAAAATCTATAATGCAGCAGTAAACTCATCCAAGTTTACTTAATTATATTTAGATACTCTGTGGTCCCCTATAAAATGTAGAGACTCCAGAAATAGTTATTGGACGTTTGCATGATAATAAAGATAGGTTTCTTCACACACCTACTCTTGAGAAGGTTTTATAAGATCTAAGAACCCCACAGTCAATAAGAAGCATAGCTGATTTCTGTACATTCTTTCCCCAAAGCATACATATCCTATGAAGCAGGCTAGGCAACAGCATTGTCAACATGACCTTGAAGTTGCCATAGTTCTTTGTTTCTGACATTATTTAAAAGCCGATTGAGACCACCAGTTGTTGAGGTTGTTTTCACTTACAGGAAACACTTGAATGATTCTTTATTGTCGCCAAATTTGCTATTGACTATAAACTCCAACAACTCAATAGAGTGAAAAACACAGTCTACACAAAAGAGTGTGGTCATCAAAATCTGACACTCAGCAGTCATTTAGGCTGTAAGATTTACCTTAATCTGTGAGTGTGGAAGTTTGGATTCCACATTGTCACAGGTCAGCAAATCATGCATAGTTATCTCTGCCTTGTTTAAAGAAGTCTGATTACAGCTTATTCCCACACTATTTCTTTAGGAAGTTAAGCTGTGTCTCTGATACCTCTAATTCCCTTAAGGAAAGAGCAGCCATTTCCAAGATTTCACCCAAATTATTCTTTTAAGCCATCCTTAACACCCTGAGCTTTTCTCTAGATCTTTCTTTTCCTTATCCCTAGAAATATCCTTTTCATCATTGGCTTTTCAAGGTGTTCAGCCAACACAATTTCTAAAAGTTTTCCTTTCAGTTCCTGCCCTGGTTAATCTATGAAACCCTTTAGCTTTCATTCTTACCTTCTTAACTGTTTTCTGATGAACTTCCTTTCTGAGCATTCCTTGCTTCTACCCTCCTATGCTTCCCTCCCACCACACACACAAAGATTTTCCACTTCCTCCTCAGCCATATGGGTTCCAAATTTTTTTATTCCCCTCTGTTCATTTCCCTGTAAAAAAAAAATCTGTTTTATCTCAAATTAGTGGTTTAAGTACCAAATTTACTTCTAAAGAGCATAAATAACTCTTATCTACAACCTCTGCCAGACTCTTCCTCTCTTTAGAGTTCAGTTTCCTTGTCTGTAAAATGAGATGGTTGGAAGAGATCTGTAAGATCTGTTTCAGCATAAACATTATGTGACTCTATGCATCTAAGAAAATCTGTCTTCTTTGGTACCCCTCAATTGACTATGGATTATTTACCATAGAATAGGCTACCTTTTTGTCCAGAGCACTTTGGCTATCAGCACGTTAATTGTAAAAGTGGATCATGAAAAAGAAGAGCAGGCCAGTTCTAGCGTCACAGCTGTATTTGTCTCAGTGAAGCAGGCCTGGCTGGGAGACTAAGAAGCAGCAAAAGTACTCAAAGCTGCTAAAAGCTGAACTGAAATAGATAGTCACAGGCAAAGATGCAAGTTGAAATATCTTTATGACATCCCAGAAGACAATAGCAAAAGGAGCCAGGGCCAGCATCAGGGCTTCAGGGAGAGAGTTGACAGAAAAGAGCAAAAAGAAATTTACAGCTTGGTCATCAGAAAGATGCTTTCTTTCTTTAATAAGACATACCCTCAGATTGTGAGTATAGGGTCAGTGAGACAAAAACACAGGTAACTGCGAAGTCTGCTAATGGATGCAGAGTCAGATTTAAAGGTGTGGGGCATGGAAGGGAGCACAAGCCCAGAGTCTTCAGTCTTTTTGTCACCTCCTCCCCAAAAGGGCACAATTCTGAATGTAATGAGCAGAAATAGATGGACTTTATTTTAGGATAAGATACCTGTTAGACTCCCTCTCACTTATTATATTCTTAATCACATGATGAGACTATTATGCTATTTAGGTAATAGAAGAAATACCAGTATATTTCCTCCATTCTGTTTGGTTGACAACACATCAAGAGATTGAAAATGATTGGCTTTAGAAGAGCAACTCTTTCTAAACAAATTTTTGAAAAGAATTTTCTATTTCCTGAAATGAAAATTGGTAAGGATTATACCTTCCAGAAGTTTGATTTATTGAACAGCCTTTTGCATTTTTCAAATAAATTAATAAACTTTTTTTGAATCAAGAATATGCACGCTAAAGTCCTGGAAAATGAGTGATTGGATTGAACAGCTTTAAAGTTAAAAAAAATTATATAGCCCCTCTATACAAAGTAAAGTAGCCATTATTCCTAGTTACATTTTGCAGATGAGGATATGAAGGTTCAGAATGATTAAGTGAATTGAAGCTGGTCACAGAGCAAGAAATTGAGCTGGGACTTAAACCTAGCTCTTTTGACTTTAAGCCCTATGCCCTAATACTACACTCCTAGCAGCTTTCACCTAGACTGCAATGTATTTAGAAGGGCATATTCTTGCACATCCTTAACTTGCATGTGCTTAGTAAAGTAGTCATGAGAATGTAACAGACATAATGGACATCTCGGCAGAATCACCAGATGACCACCCATCCCTGTCCTCCAGTGCTTGCATCTCCCCTCTCCAATCCCTGTTTCGCATTCAGCATAAACATTATGTGACTCTTTTTCCTTCCTTTCTCCCTCCTTCTCTCTCTCTCTCTTTTCTTCTTTTGTAGTTTGCTTTTCAGGATTTGTGTTGACAATGGTGCGTTTATACCAGAGCTCCCCGAAGAAGGAGGATCCATTCATTGATTCCTTGATTCAGTTTCTCCCTGTGTATTAAATGAGCAATCACCCCTTGCAGGCCCTTGTGAGAGGTTCATAACCGGGCATCACAGAATGTTTATGTTAATGGATATAACAGTTTAATCGCCTTTGCTTTTTGTAATTGGAAAAGGTTTCAGATGGTTGAGGTTTGGAGGAAATTAAGAACATGGATCTCAGTTTAAATAATGAAAAAGTCCTGTATGAAGAAGCAGCTCTGATTCTCATTTGGCTCTAAAATATAGCCAAGCTCCCTAAACACATGCTTTCAAAGATCCATGTGGAATGAATGCTGCAAAAGCCAAAGTCAATGTTAGCTGGTGCGGCATCTCCCCATCAGAGTAAACTCACCCAAGACTGATTCTTTCAGCCTCACCTCTTCTTCTTGTCCCTCCCTCTGCTTGCAGGAAAATGACTGCTGATGGCACTTCCTGGCACGACGGCCATTCTGATATTTTCAGTGCACTTTGCCTTTTGGTGCTCCCTTAACTTGGTGACCCGCCGTGCTGGCCAGAGCTGCATTAGCCAGATCCCGCCCGCGCAGGAGAAATTCCTTTCATTCATCAGCAGATAAGGAGTTCTGACAAGCCTCTCTGAGGAGCGAAAGGGGGAAACATGCACACAAAAGATTGCCCTGTAATACTGAGAAGCGCAAACTGAAGGAACCAAAGAGAGACCAAAGGCAGCTTGGAGGCAGCCAGGGCAGACAGGGAGTCTGCTATCAGAATTAAATGCGATGCAGTCCAGAGCTCCCTCTCTGTCTCTACCTGTTTCTTCTCAATGTCACTATCGGCCAACAGTTTGATACAAAACAGATCCCCAGAAGGATTCCAGTAACTCCTCAGGACCACCAGGGCAAAAACAAAAACATTCAGGGCTTGACACTTACCAGGGCAAATTGCCAAGCTTATCACACGTGAAAAGAGCTGCTGGGAGAGAATAATCTTGCTCATGTTCACAAGGCTGGGTGTTAAGTCTCTGAGAACCCAGTGTATTTTCCATCCAGGGCAGCACAGAAGGGTTGGGAAAAGCACTTTTCTAGGAACTGCCAGAAAGGGCAATTATATGTTTTATGGAAGTAAAGGCTGAAGGAGAACTTGAAAGGTCATTTGGGGGGAAATGGGGAGAATTAGTCTACCTTCTTGCCTTCAAGTCTAACTACACTGGAACAACCCCACCTTACAAGGATATTTCACACATTCTTTATGTAAATCTTTACATAAATTTTTTCTGCAAACCTGGCCTTGAGGGATTCTGACACCTGACCTAACACTTTCATGATGCGTTTATTTCTCTCCCTGCCAGCTTCATCGGAGACACTGCCTGCGCACACTGTTAACCTCCCTGAGTGTTGCTTACTGCGTGCAATGTGGTCCTAGACCTCTAACATGATCCTCATAAATGCCCTGTGCGGTGGAGGCCATTATTGTCCTCATTTCCGGATGAGAAAACTGAGGTCCAAAGAATAAATCTGAGGTCATATGGTTAATGAATGATAGAGCAGGGATTTATAGCATCTTCTCATTGGATATTCATACTTTTAAACATTTTTTTCATAGGGGCACTTTCTCCCTTTCTCTTCTCAGTCTTCTCTGTTGGCTAAACAATCTTTTTGTCTCTAAGCCTTTCACCTCCTATGACTTCATTCTGATATCTCTTCTCTGGGTTTCCCTCTCACTAATAAGATTACCCACCCCCCCGGAAATTGTGCAAAACATCTAATGTGTGTTGTTTTAGGTTTAAATATAGGTCAGCTTGTATATCTTATATAGTGTATACGCTATATCACATTGGTATGTATATTTTTTAGGAGAATCATCTATCTAACCTGCATTCTTTATAATTCTTTATAACTATTATTAAGTTTGAAGTTCTGGTCTATTAAGATAAACCCCTACATCTCAAATTGGAACCTCACCCCTCAGATATGGTTTTATACATTAGCAGCTACACCCATGCATTCCATCCCTTATGCGAATTTATTAAGAAGCTTTGCAAGGCTTTGGGTTTTATGCTGTTGCTTCTTTCCTTGGGCCGCAAGCAGCCATCACTCTTTGTTAGGATCATGGCAGAGCAGGAAAGTCTCTGTAACCTACCTGTATGGCAACCAGGTCCATTGAGAGGCACCTGGTACATGATCTGACGAATCACACTCTAATCAAGAAGATGATAAGCTGGGCTTTCCACTAGACAAAACCTCTATTCATTGGTCCAACTTATATGTACAGAGTGCCTACTACTGTCCAGGAGTGTTCTAAGTGCCAGCACTTCATCAGTGAACAGAACAGAAAATACAATCTCTGCCTCTGGAATTTTAAACTCTAGTAGGGATTTATAGATATATTAATATCTATATTAATTATGCTAAAGAATTTGGTAAAGGAGAAATAGGAAGTTCACTCAGGTAAAACTGATTTCAAAAGTCCTTGTTAAATACTTGATATATGTTGTACAGTGTTGTCAGATGGTGGGCTGGGGATGAAGCAGGAACCAGACAGACCTACTTCCAGCACTCATGTTACTTATTTTCTGGTGGACTGTGGCTATCATTTAATTCTTTGCTGTCACATTCATTCCTTACCCTTTCTTTGCTCCTCTGGAGGTGGGAGGGCAAAGGGGGGTAGTCCCTTCAGCTTGTACCTCCTAGGTAAACTTGTCAGAAGACCTCTGTCTGGTTCTTCGAAGAGCAGGCACTAGCTAAATTTTGAAGGAGGCTGCCGGCAGCTCTGCTTCTTTCTCTTTCTCTTGGTCTCAGGCGATAGCTGCCTTTCCTATGGACTCCAACTTCTGCTACTCATGATCCTAAGCCCTGACACACACACTCCTTGTTTCTGGGCTCTGGTAAAACCACCTCCTCCTGTGTCTCTCCATCTCTTGAGTGGGAGTGGCCTCTTATTCTGGGTTGCTTCACCACCTCCTATTTAACTTCGCTTTTTCATAATCTGTGTGACCAAATCTTTGTATAAAATTCCCTCTCTTTTTTTTTTTTTTTTTGCGGTACACGGGCCTCTCACTGTTGTGGCCTCTCCCGTCGTGGAGCACAGGCTCCAGACGCGCAGGCTCAGAGGCCATGGCTCACAGGCCCAGCCGCTCCACGGCATGTGGGATCTTCCCGGACCAGGGCACGAACCCGTGTCCCCTGCATCGGCAGGTGGACTCGCAACCACTGCGCCACCAGGGAAGCCCGAGAAGAGAGTTTTGATCAAGATATTATAAATGTGATTAGCAGAACAAAAGGGGAAGTGTGGGCTACTATGGACCAGACAGGAGGATATGCTGGTTGCTTATGAGTTCGCAGGGTTGCCACAGCAAAATAACACAGACTGGGTGGCCTAAATGACAGAAATTTATTTTATCCCAATTCTGGAGGCTAGAACTTCAAGATCAAGGTGTTGGTTCTGAGGCCTCTCTCTGGCTTGCAGATGGTTGCTTTCTTTCTATATCTTCACGTGGCTGTGTCTCAGTACATGTGTACCCTGGTATCTCTCATAAGGATTTCAGACAGATAGGATTAGTACCCACCCTAATGGCCTCATTGTAACTTAGTCACTTCTTTAAAGACCCTGACTTCAAATACAGTCACATTCTGAGGTACTGGGGGGGTTGAGGCTTCAATCTATGAATTTTGGTGGGGGGGAATACTTCAGTCCATAGCACTGACCTAGTTGAAAGACATCAATAAATAGAGTAGCAGGGAAGACACTGGCAGCCATAAATACATTTATTTGATTCTCACATATTTGACATCCTTTATGAATACAATGTGCTAGCCACTTGATATGCAGGCTTGATTAAGAGGAAGGCTCTCTCCTGCCCTTAACATCAGGTAGGAGAGATGAACAAGGGATAGAACAATTAAAATATAATGTAATTCATCTCAGGATGCGTTAAATATGGGCAGTAGCTGGGGAATAAAGAGCAGGATCATCTCACTCTGTTAAGAAGGTCAAGAACAACTTCCTCTGAGTAGATGCCTTCTAAGATGGGTCTTAAAAAACTAAAGTGTTGGGCTTCCCTGGTGGCGCAGTGGTTGAGAGTCCGCCTGCCGATGCAGGGGACGCGGGTTCGTGCCCCAGTCCGGGAAGATCCCACATGCCGCGGAGTGGCTGGCCCGTGACCCATGGCTGCTGAGCCTGCGCGTCCGGAGCCTGTGCTCCGCAACGGGAGAGGCCACAGCAGTGAGAGGCCCGTATAGCGCAAAAAAAAAAAAAAAAAAAAAAAAAACAAAAAAAAAAAAAAACAAAAAAAAAACTAAAGTGTTAAGCAAGGGAAGAGAAAACTGAGAATGGGAAGAAAATTCCAGGCAGATGCAACAGCATGTTTTCTAGAGATTAGACCTGTGCATGAAGACTAGCATAGCATAGCTGTGCATCCTTCATGAAAGTGAGAGGACAGATTTTTCTTTGTAGCTTTGTGAGAACTGAGAATACTTCTCAATATTCGTTGAAGTAGTGCTCTTCATGGCTCTTTTAAAAAAAATATTGGGAGTTGATCTCCAAATACATTTGAGCTAATGTTTTGCTTCCTTGTATTTATTCTCTTTGATTGGTTTCCATCTATGAGAGAAGGTCTTGGCACTATTCCTTGACCATGTGTCTCTGACTTTGATGTGGCCATCTCCCCTTTGGCCCCTGTGATCCTGGGGGCCCAGCATAGCGCAACTCCCAGGAAATCACTGGGGGCGTTTATTGGAGCAATGGAAAGAACTGGGAAGGCTTTAAAAACTTTGCTTTGTAACTTTATTGCAACTACATCCTTAATGAGGATGTTTGTTCCTTTCTTAGCCATATCTCTGCGGTTAATGTAGTATTACATAGTATTGAACACACATGGTTGGCCCTAAACCAATGTCAGAAATAAAATTTAAAAAATAAAGTTTCTTCTTGCTGCTCTTTTTTAGCTTTTTCATTAGAGCTCGTTCCTCACTGCCTGAGGGTATTATTCTAGAAAGTTCAAATTCACTCTTATGTAGGTTTCTGGCTTGAAGAATAAGCAACTTGTCCAATGACATTATGTAGGAAGGAGAATAATTGAAAATAATGTTCATAATGTTATAACAAAAACCTATGGGCATTTGAAGATTTTGTACTTTATCACACATACCATAGATAAAAGCCTTACAGAGGTTCCCCTAAAAGACTCACTAAAATTCTCAGATGGAGACTTTTTCTTAGGAAACGCTTTGGTTCAGTAACTCCAAAGAGGTTTTCTCCACATATTATTTATATTCAGAGCAAAAGGACATTTAAATATTTATTTAATCATTGTCTACTAGTAGTAAATTTAAAAGTAGATGCCTTCGTTTTTCATTGGGACTAAACTACATGCTATTGACAGATACAAATTATCACATGCATCTTACTAGCCATTAAGATTTAGAACATTTGACTTGTGGATTTTCTGGGTTATTAGATTCTTTTACAATTCCACCTCTGAGGAGGAAATAGATTCTACATTATAGCAAGAAAGCATTGAGTTAGATGTAAAGAAGAACTTTGTGTGCTAGGCTGATTAAACACTGGAGCAAATTAGCAGGAAAGCTTATGGAATTGCCATCTGTGGAGATATTTTAAAAATAGAATTGAGAATTTTCTTCTTTGGATGATTTAGGAAATGTCCCTACTGGCAAGGAGATGGACCAAATGTGCTCTTGAAATCCATTTTGGTTTTTCATTCCTAACAGTCTTTCTATACAGCTCTTGGAAGTATTTATTTCCTAAATAGAATGAAGAACAGAATGCTTTTAGCAAAGGTGGTGTGTGTGTGTGTGTGTGTGTGTGTGTGTGTGTGTGTGTGTGTGTGTTTGTATCCATGTCTTTAGGTAGAAGAATGGAAGGGAAGTGAACACAGTTTTATTTAAAAAACAAAGTGATCATTTCTTAACCCGTCATTTTTACTTCTGTCAAATAAAAGGGGCTTTCTTGGACTTTCTAGAAACTTGCCACTTTCCTGACCATTCCCTCTCTTTACTATTCCCACACTTCAAATGTAGGCTTAATCCAATGTCCTACTCTCAGCTCTCTTTCTCTCTCACTCTCCTTCTCTTCTGAGGCAACTCTATGTATGTTCTCCTGAGTCTTTTGCTCTTGTATGACTTGAAAAATCTGCTTCCACAGCTATGACTATTTCTCTGGATTTGAGACCTGCATTCCAATGTATATATACATATACACACACATACATAAGAAGACCTCTCAGCAAATTCAACTTGACATGATCCAGACTGAAGTGCTGTTAGAAGAAGAAAGGGTGCTTTTAGAGCCTTAAAGTCCACCCTACCCTCTACTGTTCCTCCTGTGACCTCTTCAACCCCACCCACCCCCCGCCCCAACCATCCCAGTAGTTCTTCCTCCCATGTTCACCATCTGGATCCTCTTATTTCTTCAGCTCATCTTGAGCAGTGATGCTCCCACAACTCATGATCAAATAGTCACAGAAAGTCATCCCGGATCCTTTCCTCTAACACCACGCTGTCCTCACAGCTTACAGCTCTGTGAGCCCATTTGTCTTTCTCAAGCAGGCTTATTCCTTTTTACCTAAAGTATTTCTTCTTCTCTACTTCCTACCCTGTCTGTGGAATTCTACCTCTACAGTGTGGCTCATATTTCCAGTCTTAGGTCATCTTCTTAGGAAGTCTTACCCAATCCTTCTTGATGCGCATTTTTGTCCCCCTGTCCAAGAACTCTGAGCACATTCGTTATATGACTATGGAAAAGGCGTATAGCACAAGGGGTGAACTGCTTAGTATCTGGAGCTAGATTGTCTATATCACATCCCAGCTATGAGACCCCGAAGAGTGACTTAACCTCTTAGTGCCTCAATTTCCCCAGCTCTAAAAATAAAGATAAAAATAATACTGCCCCATAAGAGTGAGGATGAAAACATTCAGCTGGCTACTGGGGAGAATAAAGAGCTGAACGATCCCTCAATCAGGAGCTTATAGTTAATTGCATATATTGAATATGCAATAATATTCAAATAACTGTAATAAGTTGTGAAAGTGATGATGATCATCATCACCATCATCCTCCAAGTACTTACTATCCTGCCCAGCACCATTCTAATCTGAATGAATTATTCAGTTCATATACATTAGCAGATACGTAGTAAAAACTCTTATAATAATTAGACAAAACAAGGTCATTTAGATTGGCTGACCTTTCATCTTGCTAGGGCAGGGTAATTCTCTATAGCATAGTTTTAAGTGTTTAATTAGTTTATTTTTAAATGACTGAACTTCTTCGGCTCTTATCACATCCCATGAAGGACTGTTCTACAATGTACGGGATGTACAAGAAGTTCCAGGAAATTTCTTTTTCTAAGATTTACTCTTTCTGCAATCATTTCAACAAACCCTTATATCCCATAATTTCATTATAAAGACGTATTCTCATTGTGCAGTAATTGTGCCTAGTACTTATAGTTAGTCATCTCATTGCTTCTAAGTTGTTTTTTCCTTTAAGATGTTAAACCACGTGCATTTACTCCTTCATTGTTCTAAGACATTAGTCCTAAGTAGTCAAATCATAGTTATCTTAGAATCTTTTTTTGTCTTCAAATTGCCTCCCATTTATTTAAAGTTCTGTGGCAAACTCTCAAAACTTAAATATCACTTTATTTGGTGATAATAAAAACATAAAAATAATAGGAAGTAAAAGAAGAGGAATATAAAAATAGTGATGCCTTATATCAGTTTACTACCTTATCATGTGCAAAACACTTTTTACATCAATTACAGTGGAATTTCATCTTACATGGAGATTGGGCTTTCAAACCAATATGTAAGATGAAGATTGTCTACTGTGCAATTACCTTTAAAAATCTCTTAGGAAGTGCCACATTCTATATCAACATACCATTTCCCAATAAGTCCAAAGATTTCTTTTTCTTCTGCCATTGGAACAGATCGCTGTTTCTTTGGTTGAGCTCCAGATGAAGCAGTTGGCTTGCATTTAGGGACCATGTTGCATAAAAAATAAGTATCTTTAAACACTAGAATCACACTCTTGCACCATCAGGTGCTCACATTATAAGGAGCAGCCTCAGGGAGACAGAGGACCGAGCAGAAACAGCCTCCCATGTCACTCTCACCCCTGGCATGTGCTCAGGCACTGGAGGGCTGGGTGGATGGTCCATGCTATTTCACATCTCCCTCTCCATGTTGCAGTCTCTGTTTATCTCTCTCTTTCTCTGACTTTGATTCCCTCTCTCCTTCTTTTTTGGAGATATCAGGGGATAGGCATAGAGCTGAATATGTTTTAAGTCAAAAAAGGTTCATGATATGCTTTCACTGTACCGCATTTAATTATCTTGATTATCTTAACAGCCAGATGAGATATCTACGTATTATTATCTTATTTTACCAGTGAAAATACACTAAAGCTCAGAGTACGGTTGCCAGGTTTAGCAAATAAAAATACGGGATGCCTGGTTAAATGTGAATACCAGATAAACAATGAATAATTTTGTAGGATAAGTATGTCCTGTGCAATATTTGGGTCATACTTGCTCTAAAAATATTTTCTGTTTACCAGATAAATTACAGAATCCTGTATTTTACCTGAAAACCCTAGTTCAAAGGCATTACTTGGCCTCAAGTCTTCTAAATTCTATACCCCCCGCTAAGCTAATGCATATTTTGTACGCATTCATTCTCTTTGTTTACACATGAACAACTTATTTGTCTACATTGCGTTTATGTTTGAAATGACTTTCAATTTGTTCTATAAAATTACTTAATAGAAAAAGCAACACACAAATATATGTTCTTTTAAGAGAGTCCATAAATCGACTCAGATTTGAGCTGTATTAGTCCATTCTTGACAAGAAATCAAGTATCTCTTCGGTTTATACTTTTAAAGATGAAACACCCAGTGAATTCGATTTTAGGGAATGATGTGAAACCCAGGGAGGGAAAAGCTATAAATATAATTAAGACCTTTGCTGCTCAAATGGAATGGAAAATGTTTAAGCCAAAAAAAAAGAAAAAAAGAAAAAAGAACACATTCACGTGTCTAATATATTGCGCTGGCACTCATTATCACATCATTAATAGCCAGTTAGAAAGTCCTCTTGGTGTTCAGCCTTCTGAGTCCATTTCACAATAATTGGTATTGATAGCATTTTATTGCTGCTATATACTTTACCAGCAACAAGACCAGTGGATTCGGATCGAGTCTACAAGGGATGCTTTAACAAGGCAAGCACACTGTTATGTTATTTTTACTATGCCACGTTACCTGGAAGGCAATTACAGTTCTGGATTTTAACATGGTTTTCCAAGAATAACAGTCATCTAATGTTTTGTTTGTCTAAAGCAGGATTTGTGATCAGCCACCTGTTAGAAGAAAACTAAGGCGTTTCTGTGGATGCAAGGTCTTAGGTGAATCATACAAGCTTTTAAGAAGGGAGAGCATGTTCTGTTGGTTACACTAGAAATGGTAAAAGGTGAGGAAATTAGATAACAGACAAAGTTTTGAGTAGTACAGATCTTTTGATTATCTTTAAAACACCTCCAAAATGCTGTCACCTGTGGGCAAGTGTGGAAGGCTCTGACATTTGTGACATTTAAATTGGAACCCCTCTGGCATTGTATCTTAAACTGGTGGTCAGATTCCCTGCAGAGGATTAGGGAAGCATCCCAAGGGGGTCGTGTGGCCAGAATAGCTGACTTGAAAGCAGCTATTTAATCAAGAAGCAAATGCAGAGTAGTGTAGTGTTTATGAGCTTGTGCCCTGAAGCAAGCACAGCTGAAATAATTATTAGTTCTGCTTCTTACTAACTCTGTGTCCTGGAAAAGCTTGCCTCTCTTACCCTCAGTTTTCCCATCTGTAAAATGGGAAACAAATGCTATCAGGTTGTTTTGAAGGAATTAATGTAACAAAAAGAATAAAGTACATACCATATAACAACTACCTATAAATGAAGTTTTATTATTAATGATCAACTATACAGGTAAGGAGAATAAGACTTTTCTGTTTGCTTGTTTGTCAACTGTTTTATTCACCAAATTTTTTTTTTTTTTTTTTTTTTTTTTTGCGGTACTCGGGCCTCTCACTGCTGTGGCCTCTCCCGCTGCGGAGCACAGGCTCCGGACGCGCAGGCTCAGCGGCCATGGCTCACAGGCCCAGCCGCTCCGCGGCATGTGGGATCCTCCCGGACCGGGGCACGAACCTGCGTCCCCTGCATCGACATGGGGACTCTCAACCGCTGCGCCACCAGGGAAGCCCTATTCACCAAATTTTAGTGAGTGCTGTGTGACACTGCTCTAGATGTTCCAGGCTGATGTTCTGTCCCTGGCACTTTTCCACATCTTTTCAACCTGATAAGCTACTCCCTCACCAAGAGGTAGAAGGATATATAAGATTGCAAAGTAAGCGATAGTAGGAAATAATATTCCTTCTGTCCCTAACTGTATACCTCATTTTATATTGTTTAATCCGTACAACATCTGTGTGGGATAGCATCTTATTTCTTTGTTATAGATGAGGTAACTGAGGCACATAGAGTTCTAACAGCATATCTAAGTTAGTGGATGGCAGAGCTGGGGTTTGTGCCGAAGTCTGCATGACTGAAATGCATTCCTTTAAACATATACAGTCAGAAGAAAATGCCTAAGGGCCTCACCATCCTGACTTGTGAAAACAAAATGGCCAAACCTTTTGTCATTTCTTTAGTCCCTAAAAATGGTCTTATTTTGCATCAATCTGATAACTGAAAGCTAATTCTTATATCTAAGTGCCATTATCAATTCCTTAGTTCTCTGCCATGAATATGCATTCATTAACATTTATGTAACTAGTCCCTCTTATTGCTGATGTGATCAGAATCAAAGGGTTAATGAACTAAATCACCCTTGCTAAAATAATCTCTGCAAAGACCACATGTGGTTAATTCTAATGAGCTATGTTCTTTCAGAAGAGTGTGAAGGAAACAAAGAAACAGAGTTCTCGAAGTCAAATTAAAAATCAGTATTAAGAAAGCCAATCCAGGGCCATCACACTACATTTTAATCCTACATTATTTTTTCACCAAAGATAGCAATTTATCAATGGATAGTCATTCTTAAACATCTGCAGAGCAATTAGATTTAAACTTTCCTAAAGGGAAACTGTGTTACCAAAGGACTAGCAATTTCTGTAATCTTCAAAATGTAACTTTAAATCAATTATAAAAGTCAAAAATTTTGTCTGCCCACCTGTTTCTGAAGATTTCAAATATAAGGTATTCATTTCCCCACTTGTTAACATGGGAATTTCTCAATATCTTTTGTTTTGAAATACTAAAATATTTTATGAACTACTTTTCATAATTATAATCATATACTTTGTAGCCTAATGGGGAAATACAACATGCAGTGCTCAACCGTGAAGAGAAACACATGAGATTCCAAGTGAAAAAAAAAGATCTTTCAGCTCAGGAGTGTTCATGTCAATCACAGCCTGAATCTTCTGATCAGTCCTTCTGTGTTGGGGGCGGCATTTGTAAAAACATTGGACATACTTAGAGGAATGCCTCATTAATATACTTCTTTAAATGTTATTTAGAGAAATAAAAAGTAAAGAAGAAATGGGAGATCTGCATGTTCACATTATACCTACTGACGCTTATTATTAATAGAGTAGCTAACGAATGCTTTTCCCTATGCCCCTGTACCTGAAACAAAATATCATTTACACAGTCAACAAAATATAAGCAAGAAAGGAAAGCCATTCAATTGCCACAGTAGGGATGAGGTCATCACCAAGAGGACATTTGTGTCAATCAAGAAATTCTCACCTTATAACAGGATCCCAGGTGGTCAGAATTCAACCCTCACCTCTTTCTCCTGCACCCTGTTCCCTTCAAGGAGCAGCCTTATCCATTCTCCGTCCTGTCAACTATTCTTCCAAGGGCTTCTCTTTCCATCCTCTTGGATATCCATTTACCACCCTAATCAACATTTTATGCCCTCATACTGTTTTTTTCCTTTTAAAATCCTTCAGCTTCCTCTGTTTTCACTGCATCTAGTCCACACCCCCTAATCTGCTCAAAATGCTCTAGAATCTTCAGCAAGCATATACATTTTTTTTTTCTCACTCTCTGGTATGTGCTGGAGAGGCCACAGAACATTCGAACAGCCTTTTAAAAGCAGTTGGTAGCCCAGAGGAAGGGGGATACTGGCATGAGATTCAGCACATAAAGACATTTGAACATGACATGTCCTTTGTACAAGAGAGAGGGGTCCTTATTGTGTAGCACCAGATGCGTTTCAAGTCAGAATATTGTATATGACAGCCACGTATAGGTGTGGTACATTAAGCGAGTCCATTCTCTTTTCTTGTGCCTCAGTGTTTTTGGCAATGGAATAAGAATGAAGGTCTAGGCTTTCTGAAGCAGGAAAAGGACAAGCAGTAAAAAGGTGAAGAAACAGAGAGGGTACAGTTAATTCTTTCTGCTAAAAGCAGGACATGCCATATTACCAGAGTCAAATGTATGAAGAGGCTCAGTAACTATTTTAAACTTTGGTTTGGGCCAACAGTTTGAGTCATGTTTCCTTTTCTAGGTTAACTTTGGATTTTTTACTCAATTTCTCTTTTCTAGTGGGCACTGATATGCTGTTATCAACACCAGGGACTTAAATCTTACCTAGTTTCAAATTGAGAGGATGATGATTGAACCACTCTCTGGTAGCAAAGGAAATGTTTTGAGAGCCAGCTAACATTCTGAAGTTGACTTAACAGGCAAACCAACCCAAATGGAATGCACAGAGGCTGACCATGATGACTGACAGCTAGAGGGAGGAGAGGAGAGAGGGGTGAAGGAAAGAACAAAGCAGCAGATTGAAGAAAGAAAATGAAATAAAATATGTTACCATAAAAATGTTAAAATATTTTAAAAATCCACTTAGGAGTAAAAACATGAAACAGCTCTCATCCATCAGAAACACAGCTGGTAGCAACTCTCACTTAAGGGCTTAGCCAGTGGGCATCACTATGTTGAATTAGTTTAGAATTCTGTTGATTGTTTAACATTGACCAATAGCTTCTGGGAAGGCTTAGAATATTTCAGGAATCTTCCAAGGAGGCAGCATTTAGTAATATTTTAATCTACCTGAACGTAAAGAAAACCGACAGAGACTGAGCTGAATTGTGGAGATTAGTAAATTATACATTAAAATTAATATCGAGTGATAGCAGCATAGCTTCAAAGAATACACCATTTTGAATTGAGGAAAAAGTTAACTTGATCAGTGTCTGGAAGGGCATATTATCTAACAGCATGTTATCATTTGGTTCAGTTTCACTTGCAAACAGAGAAATATCTCCCTTCCTCCCTGTGAAGAGCTACTGCAGAAAGAAGAATTTTCAAGTTGGTCTTAATAAGGATCACCAGCATACAATTTGCTATTCCTAACCAGTAGTTTCCAACACTGTTATAACATGGTATGTATTATTGTACCCCAGGAAGAGGAATGTTTTCCTGGGGTACAATACAAAGTATTTCTAACTGAAGGATGATCACACAGAGAAACTTTGTTCTTTTCTGTATTGGAGCGCAGTACACCAGTACTTGAATTTTCAGAGTGATCTGGAGAAGATAAGAGCTTTCCAAATAAAAGTAAATTTATGGGATTTAAAAAAAAATTTTTTTCTTCCTTATAAAAAAGACAAATGGGTGATATGAGCTCATATTGAGGCAGAATTTCATAGCTACAAATTAATGTCTTGGGTTTTCACTGACTTTTGTTTGACCAAGTGGCCCTCAGACTACCCTGGATTGTGGGCATCTTCCACGAAGTCAAAAGATTTGTAGGTCACATTTATCACTTTCTCTCAAAAAAATTTCAGTAAATACGAGAATATACAAATATTTGTATACTTAAAAATATACAAATATATACACTTAAATAGTGAAGTAATTTTGAAGAATAGTGTGCCTCAATGTATCATCAATGGACTTATAAATAAAATGTCAGAAATAGAAATGTAGACAATTACACCCTAAGTTGTCAATATAGACAACGGCTTTAAATTATAACAATGCCATTCTGAATGGACCTGCAGAAATCCTTGGTTTTGTGGCTGAGTTGTGCATTGGCTGTGCTTTGATAGTAACTGATATCAGGGTTTGAAGTATGAATTATGTTGAATGATTTTATAATCCAGTGAAAAAAGCCCAGAGTCTGAAGTTAGAAGCTCCATGTCCAAGACCTGGAAACACCAATAATAGGATGTACGGTTCTGAGCAAGCCTCTTAACAGTACTGAGTCTCAGTTTTCTTATCAATAACTGGGAATATTTAATAGGTTAATGCAAAGATCAAAAAAAAAACCATATATTAAAAGTATGTATAAAACACACTAAAAAAATAACTATTTTAATTGCTAACAATAAGTAATAACTTATTTTATTTAAGGAAAGTGGTAAAAAGAATATCTCCACCTCCTACTTCATTGCAAAAATGCTTAGTATTAATGTCAACATCTTTGCAAAGAGAAGAAAGAATCTAAGGAAAATTTTGAGAATTTTTTGCTGACTATAAACATTATTTTCTTTATGGAGATATTAAATTAAGATAGTAAAATATGTAAAATTTATTTTCTTTTTCCCCAACAAAGAGAAAAGAAAATATTGTAGTAAAGCATGTAAACATCTTTCCCTCAAAAGCATCCTAAGGTGTGAATGAAGTAGCATAGTCAAATACATTAACAATTGTTCCAAAAATAACAATGCAACTTAAGCATAGAGATTCTCAGAGTTTGAGAGCAGCTTGGGTCACTCTGATGATTTGAGGCTTCCAGATACATTAAGAGAATATGGGTGTCATAACAGGGTTACAGAAATTGTAATATATTTTAGCTCTTTATGTAATAGCCAAGTAATACTTTTAAGAACCACAAAAAATACAATGACTATGTGTTTACATCTCTTCAGCACCCTCGATGACCAAGAGGTACAGCATAAATGATTTTTCTGCCCTCTTTCCAACTGTCTCCCCATCCTGTAGTAACCCGGAATTAAGCACATTATTTTCATGAGGTAGCAGCTGTTTTTGAGTATGGAATATGTACTGGGCAGCTGCAAATCTGCTCCTTAGAATGGATAACAGTGTTGCTGCAGACAGTCTTATCCAGCAAGAACGATCTGGGTTCAGTAGAAAAATTCAGTATATGTGAGTAGCATCCTAGACGTGCCTCTATTTTTATCAGCCTCTGCAAGGATGAATACATTTCTTTTATTTCAAAGAGTGTGCATTGAGTCACTTCCCTCATACATGTTTTAAAGCAAAGAATAAACAAAGGCAGCCTGTACATTTGCCTTCCATATATATACAGATGAAACAACTTCCACATGGGCTTTTAGTTATGTTACCCCAAACTAATATTCTTTGAAAAAGCAATTTTCTCTCCATGGAGTTACCCCTGTAAATTGGCACATGACGGGAACAAGGACTCTTTAAACACTAATATTCACATCCATTCTAACCAACCACAATGCCAGGAAACGCTCTGAATCTTTCAACGGACCTCCCACATTCTCAATAGGATGTTTTCTGTGCATGGTGATCCACAAATATTATCATTCCATGACAATGCAGTTTCATCAAGGTACGTCTCAATCCATGGGATACGAGTCCCACACAACAGACGGAGAATTTGGCGCTCCCGGCGCACGCTGCGTGTGTTACTTACTGGTTATATTGCAGTGGTCACACTGAGTCCCGTATGGCGCCGTATTAACGAATGGCATGCAAGCACCTTCTGTTGAAACATCTGCGACAGGGAAATTTCAGGCATTTTTCCAAATAATTTTTGTGCTCTGGACAAAATTTCCATTAGGACTATAAAACCTGGCAAGCAGTCCTGTTGTGTATGATTTTTTAATAAACTGGGACATGCCTTTGTTAAAGGAGTGAGGCTCTTCGGAGACTCCTTTCTATTATAAAAAGTTCAGAAAAACATATGACAGATCACAAAACAACATCTCTTAACTTTTTTTTTTTTTTTAAGTGCAAGGTTCCGGGCTTTCATCGACATATAAATAAATTCACAGCTTTGGATGCAAAAGCAAAAATGCTGATTTTCACATCTTGGAGTAGATGATTCCAGTGGTGGTTTTCCTTAAACACATGTTTGTTAAGAATGCATACGATCAACAGAGTTTTTTTATGTATTTAATTTTTGATGCTTGCTGCCAAAAAAATATCCATGCTAGAGTTTTTACTTGTTTTAGAAGACCCCATGTTTCACAATTGGGAAAAAAGTGAAGAGTTTGGGCACATGCTAACTTGTACTCATAAACAATGTGAACTTAACAACTAGCATTGTTCATTTTTTTTCACTACTTCAAATATGAGTGTTTCCATTTCTTTGCTCACTGCCAGTAACCAACCTACTAGGGTAATGGAGACTAGAAAACCTCCCTTTCATAATTCTTTAATTCCCAATGCCTTGCCACAAACACTAATGCAAAACAAATATGCTTGGCAGTAAATATGTGCATTATCATTATGTAAATAGGCATGTTATCATTATACTTCGGTGAGGCTGTTCTTTGTAAAGGCTTTTTTTCTTTCTAAATAAATCATCCAGTTTAAGTTATAATGCATATTATACCACTGGGGCTATCAAGGAGAATTTGTAGAGTGTATATAATATAACAAAATGTTTACCACCTATGTATATTGTGTGTGATACAAAGACTACTAAACAAACAGACTAATGCAGCTGCACCTCGTGCAATTCCACCCAGCAGTGCACAGAACCTTTGAGATTAATATCCATCTTGCTGTTCAAATTGAGTACCACATTATGACATTTTATACTGACAACATTATAAGCTGAGATGATATATTTTAAACTCAATGAGATGAATGATCTAGTACTAGCAGAAAATAGTCTGCATATCTGAACCTTATATGAACTAGGAACGACTCATGTCACAGTCTGTTTGAAAATGTTACAATGTTTGCATAAATCCATTGTTTATGCATAAGCACCAGGGAACTGGAATCCTGAGGCAGGCAGTAATCTGTAAAGTTCTTCTGGCGCTCGATAAGCATGCAACATGCATCTCACATTCTCCTTGGTGAATTGCAAATGTTTATGTAAGAAAGTGCATATAGCTGCATATTATATGAAAAGATCAAGGCAGATTTCTTCATTGGTGTTTGGAAAGGAGCATAGAGAGAATGGGCATAAGAAAAGGAAGGGCCTAGTACATATCTAATTTACTTAAGCCCCTAAGGACAAGCAAAACTCAGCTGAAGAAGTAGATTTTTAGTCCCATTATTTGTCTTCACATTCCATAGCTGTCAACATTATTGGACCTATCAACCATTTATTTTATTTTACCTATGAAGATACAGCAGTGCAAATAATTAAAACAAGGAAGATGGTCTTCCTTTGCTTCCGTTATTTTCTCTTTTCTGGAGCAAGTAAGCTGTTAACTCTGAAACAGGAAGACAATTATAATAGTTATTCTTTGTTTAATATAATGTTGTTAAAGCTTTTTTTTTTTAAAGTCTCCTAAAGGAATATGCCATTTGACACAGAGTTAAAATGATAAGAGCTCAAACAGCTTGAAGATTTGATTTCTGTAAATTTAAAACTCATTAGCATTAGAATCTGATTTACAGGGCTTCAGAATAAATAAATTAGGTGATGTTTTTCATTTGCTCACCTCGCCCTGTACTAAACACTTGTTCTGTGTAAAACCTTTTTCCTTTTTAAATGCGTCACCCAATCTTATTTATCATGCACAGTATACCATTAGGGCTGGAGACAACACTAGGATGGATTTGAAGAGTTTCAAATATTCACCACATGCATCAGACTTTCTGCTTTGATCCAAGAAAAGACCCTTTCTATTCTATCATAAGGTTAAAAGGTGGGTAGGATTTGAGAAGTGGAGCCCAGGAGCAGATATGGCATAGGCACTAACATGATGTGCCAGACAGTGTTTGCAGTCTTCATTGGGAGAGGACAAGTCTCCTTCCTCACTCCAGGCCTTTGTGCTTGTTCTCTCCCCTTCCTTCCTCCCTCCACCCTAAATCTTCCCTCTCCCACTTTATCTGGCTCACTTCAAGTTGTGTTAGTCCTCCAGGGCTGCCATACGAAAATACCACACACTGGGGAGTTTAAACAACAGAAATTTATTTTCTCACAGTTCTGGAGGCTGGAAGTCTAAGATCAAGGTGCCATCAGAGCTAGTTTCTGTAGAGGCCTCTCTCCCTGGATTATAGACGACAACCTCCTTGCTGGCTTTCCTCTGTGCACATGTGGAGAAAGAGATCTCTCTAGTGTTGCTTCCCCTTCTTACTAGAACACCAGTCCTATCATATCAGGGCTTTACCTTAGGACCATTTTAACCCCAGACCTCCCTGAAGACCCTATGTACAAATACAGTCGCATTGAGGGTTAGGGCTTCAACACACAAATTTGGAAGGGACACAATTCAGTCCATAGCACTAGTCATCATTCAGGTCACAGCTAAGATCAGCTTTCCTCCCAGAGATCTCCCCAGCTTTAAACTCAGGGTCAAGTGGCAGTTTCAAATTAAGCCAGAGGTCCAGTACTATTTTGCGTGTCACAGTAGCAAGCCTGATGTTCCTTCTACCCTATGACAATTGGACAATTAAGGAGCTATGATATGTGTCTTTGAGAGTGTCACGGAAAAGATGCTCCATGAGTCAGAATCGTGTGGATCAAGGTCCCTGACCAGGGTGTGAGGAACAGATGAGAGAACCCCTCTTTGAAAGTAGACTCACTTTTTGCATTTGTGAAAGTAAAAACTGAGAATTGGAAGACTTAAAATTAGGGAATGATAATCCACAACAATGGGGTTTCAAATGTTGACAAAAATGTTAGCTTGGCGTCTGATGCTTATAGCCTGATTGGGTTGATGGAGGAAGACTTAGCATTCTTAAGGGTTAATGTGCCTCTGACTGGGAGCAGATTGAGGACAGTGTCTTATCCACAGTTTATTCAAGATTCAAAAAGTCAGTCATATGTTGTTTTACCTCTTCCTTGGGTTCATAAACTTGAATGTGTAATTATGTAGCCATCACCATTAGTTTCATTTTCAGGAATCCTTTCAGGCTTTTGCAAGCTTCCTGGGGAGGGTGGTAATCATTCATGTTTATGGGCTTCTCCACAGGGCCTCTCTGAGGAGCCATTGCTGTCTCTTCCCCAGATCATGATTGAGATTGTATCAGTGTCCAACAAACCTTGGTGACCTAATAAAGCTTTGTCTCAATCAATTAAATTACATAGATAACTGAGAAGATCTCTGTCAGTGAAAACAGGCAGAGCAGTGGTTTTCTCCTCTAGGGGGCATTCAGCAATGTCTGGAGAATTCTTTAGTTGATACTCATTTTGGGAAGGGGACAGGGAGAGTGACACTGATATCTAGTAGGTAGAGGTCAGGGATACTGCTAAACATTCTACAGTGCACAAGACAGGTGCCCACAATAAAGGATTATCTGGCCCCAGATGTCAGTAGTTCCAAGTTTAGAAACCCTGATGTAGAGGTTAATAAAAGGGGGCTCTGTATTAAAATAGTTACATGAATAGTTTTCCTAACCAAAGTTAAGTTCACTCACCTGTAAAATAAAGATAAAAATATGCATTTCTTAGTTCTAAGGATTAACTGAGGTTAACTTATTAACTGAGGTTAACTTATTATATTAACTGAGATAATATATTCAAATATTTATTTTTAGTTTAGCATAAACCAGGTGGTGGACAAACTCTAAAGTGCTTGGTGCAGTGACATACACTCAGAAAGCAACAAAGAAATGTCAGAACTATTGTGATACGTTTCTAAATAAGTAAACAAGCAGTTGGAAATAGAAAGCATTGACTAGATTATGGGGGGTGTGTGTTGGGGTCGGTGGGTGGGTAGGTGTGTTAGAATGGGAAATTATCTGTGATTGCCCCATTGTTCTGAAAATGAAACTGTTGGATGATAAGTGAAAAAAGGGAACTCGATTCACCAGCCAAATCTCAGTCACATCTCTTGAGAGATCAGTGAGCCCTGGGGACAAGGAAGCAGCACTGTGAGAGCACTAGAAGGCTCAGGGGACACAAAAAGAAAGGGACAGAAAAAACAAATAAATAAATAAAAAATAAAACAAAGGGACAGGGCTTGAGGAATCAGAGTGAAAGTGAGAGTCCCAGAAAGTACTGGGAAAAATTATACATGTGGGAGTATGGGAGAAGGCTGGGTTGGAATTCTCAAACCAATTTTATCTATGGCTACAACCTTGATGTCAGAAGGATCTAATCTTTCCCATTGAAAAAGAACTCATTTTCCTTCTGTGAAAACACTTGGGACACAGTAGGTCTTCAATCAAGGCTCTACTATAGTTACACTAATCTCTCCAGGAGTTTTTCTTCACATCAGGAAACTGTCCTGCACCCCTTCCACCTTTTGGATTACCTCTGTGAGGTAGCATCCCACCTCCTGGGGTTGTGTGAAAGAGAAAATCATGGTTGCCACAAGGGATATTAGCTTGGTGCGGGACATTGGTCTATTGGTGTCTGGAGTTATATCCAACATGAATTGAAAGTTAGAGGGAATTTTAATTGTTTTTAAAATAGCAAATATAAAAACATCTGAAATTCCTAAAAAACCACTGGCTAATTGAGCATAGTAATGAGATTACTGAAAAGCTGGAAATTCTTGCTGTTAATTTCCTAATCAGTACAATCATAAAATGACTAGCTTTTTAGGAGACATATCCATTTACAAAAATTCTACGTTAAGAAAGAAATTATCTTCTCAGAGGGTTGTTTTCTTTTTTTGTGAACTGAAATGTATTTCTGACCCCCTTTCACTGACGAGCTCTCCCAAAAGTGGGGGCCTTGAAGGGAAGCAGAGCTCAATTCCAAATCCACAATGGTCACCTGGCGCCTGCATTTCCCCTAACTCTTTTCAAGTTGAACACACTTTTCAAGAAAGGGGAAAAAAATACAAATGCTGGAGAAGCCTTTTATAAACAAGCCATTTAAACTTCAGAGACAATTAGCCCCCTGCCCATTTTTAACCTCTGGGTTTCATAGCCTCGGCTCTCCTGATAATTTACTTTTGAAATTCTCAGGCCTGTTCTGCTGGCCCGGCCAAGCCCTGCCTTCACATGTGTCGGCTGCATGGAGATGTCGAGCTGCCATGGTCAGTCTGACGAAGTATACATAAGCTTTTGGCACCATGTCTCTGCAATATCGCGGACGGTCAAGGAGGCGCCTGTTATAAAAATACACAGTGAAACACAAGTGAAGGACTGCTCTTTCTCAAAGACAAGCGTAATGCATTCCTTCTGTTTAGGCTCATTTTCCAGCCTTTCACATTCTTTGTGAACAAGAGTTATAAAACAACCCTGATGCAGGCCAATTATTTTTACTTTGAAGACCATTAATCAAGATTGACTAAGAAAATGAAGACAGCTAAGCAAAATTTCATATGTGACTAGAGTGAGATTAAAATAAAACCAGATGGGATGGACAGAGACACTAAGCATGTTTTTTTCTAATTTTTGGACTCATGTAATAAATGTCTTTTACAAATTACAGCACTCATTTTCTTACAGTAAATCAAATCAGGCCATAATGTACAAGTGGTCTCATTGCTGAAATGTCAAAAATAGAACCTGCCTTGTTCTTGCAGAATAATTCCTCAAATGTAAACCAGCAGTGAGGGCTAACAGTCTATCAGCCATCTACCTGGGTGCAATCAGATGGTACCTGATGGATGTTATCCTCATGGCCTCAGAGCAAACCACACAGTGAATTCACAGGAACCTCACCGTGAAATGATGAGAGTTTTAAATCAGAGTCATCAAGGAGTCCAGGGCCGTATTTGTTAAGAAAAGGCAGGTTCAAGATCTCTTAAATATCCAGACTCTCTGTCATGAAAATGACTAGGAAAGCCACAAACTACCTATTCAGAGACTTTAAAGTGATTTTCTCTCGATCTTCAGGATCTGCCACTACTAGTAGATTGATTATTTTAGTCACATGAACACACGTTTTGAAATACACATTTTGTGAACAGAATAGTAAAATGTGTGTATTTAAAAAATAAAATGGAATCCTTCTCCTGAAATTTTCGGTGCCTTTTTCCCCCTAATTTTGCATGGATCACTAGGTTCTATTTCCCTTACTTCACACGGCAGCAGTATCTTCCCCCAGTGAGGAAATGACTGAAAATAACCAGCTGTTTCAGGATCTTTATCAAAACACACATAATCCTAAAGAATTCTTCCCATTTAGCATTGTCAGGTTAAAAAGTCTGCCTAGAAAATGAGACTAAACTTTCTTTTCTCAGCACTCAATGAACCATTTCCACAATATATTTAGAGAGGACACATGCATTTCTTAAAGCAGATTCAAAATAATCTGTTAAAAAAATGAAGTAAATTTCAACTATGGTAAGTTTTCTCAACTCCTTGATGCTTCCTTTCCGAGATGAAGAAAGTGATTTTGAATTTTAAAAACGACATTTAAAAAAAAATATTTTCCTGACAAAAACAAAATAGAAAATACACAAAATACATACAAGAACCAAGATACAAAAAATATCTACCCATGAGAATGCAGAGGGTGACCTACCATTCCCCCTTTACAAATTTCTAAACAAATCTGGAAACATTCGTCCAAAATTCCTCAGAAAACAATACAACTCCCTAGATATTTATGATGATGGGATCCTCAAAAGTCACATTAACACTGTGTTTTTCTAAGTGGGCTCACCATTTAATTGCTTCCTATTTAAAGCCTGCTGGTGAATACTTTTGTAAACAAAGTTTCTTATTGATAAATGGAGCTAACATCGAGGAATTAAATTGGCACAAATAAACTTCTAAAAGTTATTTATTTTTAAAGTTCAAATTCTTGTGTGGATTTCTTTATCAGTGACTCTAGCAGCCAGACTAACTCTCCATAATATGCTTATTTGTAAATCTAGGAATAAAGGACTCCACACATTGATATGTCCCTAACTCATGCAGAGTATTATCAGGAAAATGTGCTGCCTTGATCTTTTTCTTTTTTTGTCAAAAAGAGCTACTTTTCTCAATGTCTAAATGTCTGTCAATTACAACTTCATTCTCCAAACCTAAACCTTAGAATACCCCAATTTTAACATCTTGGAGTTCTTGTTAATATCACTAACCCCCATGCTGCCTTGCCTCACCAGTCCCCTCCAGTCACCAAGCGCTATCTCCAAAGTCAGCCCACACAGACAAGGCTTCCCAAAGTCTAATAAAGAGCAGCTGGCCATCTGGGGGAAATATGTCAAAGGGGTGGCGGTGTTATTAAGTCGTCAGCTTTCTATGCAAAGAGGAGCAAGTGTGCCTAAAACCTAAGAAATGGAGCAGAATAGATGAACTTACCACACCAAGAGGATCCTTTCATTCTTCCCCACTTTAGTCTAAATAGTTTAGCTATCCCTAGTTCCATCATTCATCTTAAAGTCAAAAATCTAGAGATTATTCTAGATTCTGCTCTTTCCTTATCCACATCCAATCCATCAGTAAATGCTACCAACTTTGCCCTCAAAACACATCCCAATTCTCAACATTTCTTACTACTCACTGTTGAACTCCTAGCCAAGTCCCCCCATCATAATCTCTTACCTGGACTATAGCAATAAACTCCTCTTATGATTAAGAGAAAGGGATTGCCCTTATAATTAATTGTCAAGAGAGTAGACAGAGTGATCTTTTCAAAATGGAAATTAGGTCTCATCTCACATTCAACTTAAAAACTTTCCAATTGTTTCCTTTCCCAAATATGCACCCTAATTCATAGCAGTGGCGACACCCTAGCTTATTACTGTGACCTAAATAACCTTATCTCATCGGTCTCTACCTACCTTTCTCCCACTTCCACTGTGACTTACCACATTCAAGCCTAACTGGCTCTTTCTGGTTCCTGGAACAAGCCAAGTTCATTTCTATCCTGGGGCCATTGCACTAGTTATGTTCTATATGCAGAACACTAAAAAAAATATATTTTGCCAATATTTTGTATGGCTGTCTGCTTCCTGTCATTTAAATCTCTGTTTAAATGTCATTTCCTCAGAAGGGCCACTTTAACACTCTGCCTAAATTTCCCCCAGTCATTATCTGTCACATCACCTTATTGTGATTATCTGCTCTTTTTCTTGTGGATGTGTTCATTTATTTGGTCACTGTCTATCAACACAAGGATATGAGCCCCATTATGGCTGAGGCCTTGACTCTCTCATTTACTGCTGTATTTCAAACAGCATTAGATCTGTGACTGGTCTTTAACAGGAATAAGTTTGTTGAATAAATGAAGGAATGAAAAATGGAAAGAAAAAAGAGATATTAAGTCAGAGCACACACACAAAAACTAGAAGTGAACAGGTTGAAAATGAGGTATACACAGCTAAAGTTTCCTTCAGAGATGAAACCCAGAAATGTAGGGCCTCCTCAGCACCCTCTCCTTTACATGAAGAGTTTGTTTTTAAAGAGGCAAAGTTACACTAAACATAGTAACTCCATGGGAATGACTTTTTAAATCCTTCCCTTCTTGACTGAAAGTTTCTAGCTCTATCCACATCACCTTTTCCCTCAGTTCTCTATGCTTCCCTGGCTAGACCGCCTTGTTCTGATCTTCCCTATTCCCAGTCCATTCAGTGCACTGGTGCCAAATCAATCTAACTAAAAACAGTTCACATGATGTCACCTCTCAGTTTAAAACACTCTTCAAGTGGTTCCCATTATCTAAGGGTAAAGGTCAAACATTTTAGTTTAGCACATAAGACCATCGAACTCTACCCAGACATCCTTCTCAATCGAATATATCCTCTAGTCCAGCCATAGTCCTTAGCCCCTTGAACTCGCCTTGATCCTGACATTGCTCATATAACTCCTGCTGATTAAAACTTTTTCTTTCTCTTCGACTCAGCTTTTAACAAGTGATCATGATCCAAACAGAATCCCAAAGGATCTTTTTTACATCTTAATATGCTTATTATTATTTACTATATATTTACTATATCTTTGGCCATTATCACACATTACTTTCAAATGATCATTATTTTTCTCATTTACACAGTCTTGGTTTTCTTGAAGGTTGAAAACATGTCTTTCTTTTCTTTCTCCCTGAGCCTGAATTCAGGTTTGACAGTGAATATGTTATTGGAAATCTTAGAGACAAAGTTTTCTCATCTGGAAAAGGGCAATAATAATAATAGCCTTGTAGATTTCCTAGAAAAATTAAATGAGATAGTGCATTTAACAAGCTTAGCACAGTGTCTGGCATATATATAGTGTTACTCTTTTAGCCCATCACAAAGAGGCAGGTTAACAAACATTAATTAGCCAAATGATTTTTAGAAACCACATAAAACACAGCTGATCATGACATAGATTTATTTATACTGCAAGTGTACCTCTCCAAAACTTACATCTAGTAAACACCTATAAGTTAATCTTTTTTAAGAGGATATGACATCTGATTTCTAATACCACCACTGTATTTAGTAACCTAACCCAATGCTTCTTAACCTACTTTAGAACTGAAACCCGACTGAAAATCTGATTAAAGCTCTTGACTCCCTCTCTAGAAAAATACATGTACATACAAAATTTGGTATAAAATTTCAGAGAAATTCATGGCCCCTTACAGACCATGAATGAACTTCTGGGAATCTATTGGACCCTAAGCAAGTTGTGAAATCCAATGTCAAGACTGATCACTCTTCCCATTCCTTGTTGTTGAAAATGCTGTGTTGAAAACCAAACACCAACCTATAACAGAATCATAAACTCAATTTTTTTAAAAAAATAAAGACAAAATTAAATGAGCTAAAAGAAAACCAAAATAGGGACTTCCCTGGTGGCACAGTGGTTAAGAATCCACCTGCTAATGCAGGGGACACGGTTTCAAGTCCTGTTCTGGGAAGATCTTACATGCCGCAGAGCAACTAAGCCTGTGCACCACAACTACTGAGCCAGCGCTCTAGAGCCTGTGAGCCACAACTACTGAAGCCCGAGTGCCTAGAGCGCCCAGACCACAATGAAAAGCAGCCCCAGCTCACCGCAACTAGAGAAAGCCTGCGTGCAGCAACAAAGACCCAACATAGCCAAAAATAAATAAATAAATTTATATATATAAAAAAGAAAACCAAAATAGAAGAAATAATAAATATGTTTTTAATAGGCGTTGGGACTAGGCGAAATGGGTGAAGAGAATCAAGAGGTATGACTTTCTAGGGGCTTCCCTGGTGGCGCAGTGGTTGAGAGTCTGCTTGCCAATGCAGGGGACACGGGTTCGTACCCCGGTCCGGGAATATCCCACATGTCGTGGAGCGGCTGGGCCCGTGAGCCATGGCCGCTGGGCCTGTGCATCCGGAGCCTGTGCTCCGCAACAGGAGAGGTCACAACAGTGAGAGGCCCGCATACCGCAAAAAAAAAAAAAAAAAAAAAGTATGAATTTCCAGATATATAATAAATAAGTCACGAGGATGTAATTAACGTACAGGATGGTGGCTATAGTCAATAATATTGTACTGCATATTTTAAAACTGCTAAGAGGGTAAATCTTAAAAGTTCTCGTCACATACACAAAAAAATTATAACTGTGTGGTGACAGATGGTAACTAGACTTATTGCGCTGATTATTTTGGCAGTGTATACGAATGTCAAACCATTATGTTTTACACCTGAAACTAATATAATTGTGTATGTCAATTATACTGCAATACAAAAATCAGGTTGAACTTTAAAAATAAATAAATAAATATGTTTCTCTTAAGACTTTTTGCAACAAGTGCAGTATGATGCTTTTATATTAGGTTTCAAAAAACATGGACCACTCACTTTAAGCTGCTTCTTTTTTACATATGAAATAGAAAGCTATATAATCAAAGGAGAGTCCAAGTTTAACTTCAAATTTGAGATTCAGTTCTCATCAGCTTCCTTCCTTCCTTCCTTCTTTGAAGTAACTTAATGCTTTCTACTCTAACAGATCTTATAGTCTTGTGAAAAAGTAACATTATTAAATGCTCATATGAATATATATATGCAGTCACAATCTAATATGTGCCAAGAAAGACAATCACTGGAAGCTATAACAGTATATAACTGGAGGAGATGACCTAATTTAGGGATCAGAGAAACTATCTTGGAGAAAGACACATTTTAATTGAGATTTGAAGGCTGAGTAGGATTTAATTAGGTGAACTGTGCAGGGTGGGCAATCGCATTATGTAATAGGAAAATCACCAAGTCAGGGAGGAACATTTTAGGAACTCAGAGAATACCAGTGTCTCTGGAAGATGGGAGGATTATGGAAAACATTGTAAGCCATGTATTTCTATTAGGGATACTCAATTTCAAGTAATAGAAGATCCTACTAACAGGGGTTTAAAAAATGTGGGTTCAATAACAAAAATTTTAAAGGTAAGCAATTACCAGCATTGGTTTACCCTTCCACTGATGTCACTGAAGACCCAGAGTTATTGTTTTTCTTCCATCCACAATTAGTGTGTTGTCCTTCATCCTCATACTTGCCATCTCATGGTCATAAGACAGCTGCTGAGGCCCCAGGTATCACAACCATATTCAAAGCAGGAGGAAGTGAAGAAAAGGTGGCAGCACCAGCTACATCTTTCTGAAAAAGCAAAAGCAAGTCTTCTCAGTCCCCAGCAGATTTCCAGTTATACCTCACTGGTTAGAAATCTGTCACATGCCTGCCTCTAACTGTAAGTGCAAGGAAGTCTGGAGAAGTGAGTATTTAGCTTTTCCAGCTTTCTGGAGGGGATGGGTCAGGGAGAACTGAGATGGGGACTGATGTAGGGGTGCAAACAATTATGCCTGCCACTCATGTAAAGGGTTTTATTCTTTATCTTAAAAAACAAAATGAGGGAAGCCAGTAAATGTTCTAATTTAAAAATGCATCATCATTTTAAAACATGTCTCTCAGCTGTCAGGGGGAAAATTGATTGGAGGGGACAAGAGATGATCTGAAGTGATGTTAGAAAGATATTGATCAAGGCGAGAGAGGGCTGAGCTCTGAACTGAGGTGGGGGGGGCAGGGAGAAGATGGACTCAGGACGTAGTCAGGAGGTTTAGGATGGCCTGGATTATTCATAGGAGTTTTGTGTTGCTAATGCAATCATATGTGTGAATTCACTGTGAAACTATAAAGTTTTATACCAAATTGACTTATTTTAAAGTCAGAATTTTACTAACTTATTAAGATACATGTTGTCCTTGAACTTAAAACTCCTCTCCATTAGTGAAACTCTTGGGAGATATAAAAGCTGGTTGATTCATTTGGCATGTTAAACTTACATTCTGATCCTCTTTCCTTACAGAAGTCAAAACTGCACTTCTACTTAGTGATGTAGAAAAGACAGAAAACATCCCTAGGCCACTGTATTTGCTCCCTCCAGCTTAATAAATTAATTGTGCTTTTGTATTCATACCAGGGAAAATCTAGATGCAGTAGATAAAGGATATCCTTAAAGGAATGAGGAAAAACTTCAGTCTCCCTTAAGTAAGGCAAATCATTCAAGAGAAAAAAAAAATGTTGGGGGCAGAGAGGCAGGGAATTAAACCCACATACTAATATAAATCTCATAGAAAAATATTAGAATTTCTCAGCTTTTCTATAACTGCTATTAGAATTCATTCCTGGGCTGCAATTTTTTATTTCAACTTTCACATTAACAGTCCAAATAAACCCCTGATTAAAGAAAAAGGATTACAGTGAAAGGGTTGAAATAAGCTTAATTGTAGAGGTGTGATTAGTGCCAAATTGATAGACTCCCAGGTAATGATTTTTTAAATTTTATAGGAAATCTTTATCAAGATGATTGCCTGACTATAAAATGTCTCTGTATAAGAAAATAGTCTTTGAAAGCAGCATTGGGCCCTGTTGCACTAATATATCCATGAATGGCAACATTTCTTTTATAGTTTTGATGAACGCTAAAGTAGAAACTTTATTATAATGATTTTGGACCCAGAACTGTGAAAATAGTGGGCAGAATATGAACATTTTACCAGATCAATCAATTTTCATTTAGAATTCTACTTATTGTGTATGGTATCAAACTACGAAAATGTAACATTTCATACCAGTGATTTCTGTTTTACCAAAATTGCAGTACTTATTTGGGTTTTGAAGTAGCTAGAATCAGTGTTAGAGAAGGCATGGTATAACCAAAAAAAAAAAAAGAAGGAAAAGGTTTAAATACCTGTGTTCCAGTATCTTCTATCTATTCATTCAAACTGCAAACATTTACACATGGACTAAAGAATGCAAAGACACTGAAATTGAAAGACCCCAGATATTTCCAGGTATTCTCCTTAAGAAATGCTTAGGCTCAACGTGACCCTGTGCCCATTTGTAATGAAAGGCATATAAGTTTGTGGGAACAGAGAATTCATCTTATGTGGATGTGGATACAGGAAGGGGCTTCAGGAAAGCTTCCGGGAAAATGTGACATATTAACTAGGTCTTAGAATCTTCTTACAGTGGGATTGAGGCCGTTCAAGGGAAAAAAGAACATTAGGAAACAGGGCTCTTTTAAGGGCTCAAGCCATGCGATGTTGCCAGAGTACAAAATGTGACAAGTGATGAGACAAAACAACACTGATCAACTTCGACTCTGGCTAACTTGAGTAGGGAAACAAAATGCTGGAAAGGTAAAGGATGACTCATAGAGAGTCTATATCACTCATTAAGGAACTGAACTTAATTCTGGAGACAATGGAGAACTTTGTGGAAGGTGCTATGGTCATATTTAGGTTTGAAATAATTCACTTGAATGACTCTGTGAAGGGTAGATTTAAAGGAGACCTTTAGAAGTCTCTTGCTGGTGAGCTCGGAGAAAGGTTTGAGAACAGCCAAGAAATACTTGGGAAGTAAAATCTGCAAAAATAGAGATGAGTCAAGGATACAAGGTTGAGGACTCACTAAATCTGACCCAAGAATGGTGAAAGCAAAGTTGGTGTTATGGGAAAGGTGACAAGTGTTCAGGTGTGTTGAGTTTTAGGCTCCTATGGGATATCCAGGTAGAGATGCCAGCAGAAAACCAGATGCTTCAGTCAGAAACTCAGGGGAGGTTTCTGGGCTGAAAAGAGTGATTAAGAAATCATCAGCAAGCAGCATATAAGAGAAGGGCATTAGGCTGTTGGAATTTTGATTGTTAATAATAGCACTTGGGGAGAGCTTGTGGCATGAAAGGAGCAGCAGGTCCTGCCTATATTGTGGGCTTCCTGATTCCTTGAAGATCAAATGAAAGAATATATAGAAAAAGAGTATAGAAGAGAAGTACGATATGATTATTCTTGAATTTGGACTCAAATCCTTAAATTATATACATTAAAAAAACTACAGGGCCTCCCTGGTGGCGCAGTGGTTGAGAGTCCGCCTGCCAATGCAGCGGACACGGGTTCGTGCCCCGGTCTGGGAAGATCCCACATGCCGCGGAGCGGCTGGACCCGTGAGCCATGGCCGCTGAGCCTGCGCGTCCGGAGCCTGTGCTCCACAACGGGAGAGGCCACAACAGTGAGAAGCCCGCGTACCGCAAAACAAACAAACAAAAAACTAAAAAGTTGTAACCATATTAACATAAACACTCACCAAAATACTTTTGTGCTTGTGAGATAGATAGATATTAGGAAGAACAAAACAATATTGCTAAGAAAATTATATAATTCCATTGAAAATCTATCCTGATGAAATTATTGGGAAAAAAGTTGATGATAAAAATAATACCTTATATTTGAATAATGATTTCAATTTTTCAAAGGTGTCAGGTTTCACTTCTTCCTTGTGTTTTTGTATATGTGCCCTCAAGAACAAATCAAAATAATTAGAAAAACACTCTTTAAGGTTAAAATTTCCAGGGCATTCCTCAGGTGGAACTGGTCCTAAATAATTTTAGAACACTATTGGATTTAAAGAACTGGAGAGGGCAAAAAAGCTCACAATATTTTGGAAACTAAGCCCAGTGATTTTTGAAACTAATTACTGGCCTTTATGTTATATCAAAGGAGAAGGTAGTGGTTTAAGATCATTTTCTTTGCTTATGCACCTCAGTATTCAGTTTTAACTCCATCTTCTCTTTTCTACAGTAAGTGACCCAAATGTCATCTTTTCCACTTTCCCCAGAAATCATTTTAAAGTTGGTGTAGGATTTCAGTAGGATTGTGCATCAGGGAAAGGGGAAAAATGAACCAGTTGAACTGCACTCATTTAGCGTGTAAAGACTTCTTGTCCATTTTTATAACAGAACAGAGGAAGGTGCAACACTCCCTTGGGCTTTGTTGAAGCCCATCGAAGGGATTTTATTAGTTTAATATTTTTGAAAAGAGATGTCTTGTTGGTTTTAACGTAGTTAGAGTTAGAGACTAGCAGAAGGGCATGTTGTTTGGAATCAACTGTAAGAGCCTATGGCAGGCTAGTTACCCATTTCTTTGAACCTCAACTGTGAAGTTCACATAATGACACCTATATCCTTGTATTTTTAAGAGATAAATTAAACGATGTATATAATGGGCTTAAAAAAGCAGCCGGTCATTTTTTTCTCAGTAAATTAATAGACATTCCTATAGCTAATAATAATAAACAACTTTCACTATAAGACCTCCTTCATAATTCAGTGACATTTATTTTGACTTCCCAGCATGTAAATACTTTTATAACTTGCAAAGAGTCGTAAAATAGGTGAGAGACTGGGCCATACTTCCCACTATGGAAACTTATATTAATACATTGTCTCCCTCTGACAGCTAGATGTTCCCACTCAGGACTTAGAGAAAATTGGAAATCACAATGTATAGCCATGTATGGCCAAACAGGATTTTATAAAATCTCTGGGTAGCTAGATACTGATTCAGATTGGCTTTCTCTTTTAGTACTTTTAAAGTATTGTTTTACTGAGAATCTGAACATTGAGGTAAATATTTACTCAAAGCTATTTTTAATATTTTCTTACAAATTTGTTCATTTACTGATTAATTCCTTTTAATTTATTTTCGTATATTATATGTAGTATGTTAATATTCATAAGTTATAAATACATTTAATTTTTATTTATTATTTATTCTTCCTGTAAAGAAAGAATGAGTGACCTATGAGCTGGTGCTCATTTTGCTAAGCATTTCATAATATAGAGAAACAATACAGAAGGTGAGATGACAGAAAGAAAATTAGATGATATTAATACATATGAGAAAGTCAAATGTACATTTGATGTGGTTAATGTCTGAAAATGAATTGAAAATTGTATCATTCCAGTTGTACTGAATATAGTGAGAAAATTCTGCCATATTTCATTTTTTAGTACTATTTGTGCCTCTAAAAACTCATTAAATATTTTGTTTTCCTTCCTAACTTTATATTTCTGAATTCAGGAGATTAGGATTTACTACAATGCTTAGTTTTTATAACATTCACATGAAGGTCAATACTTTTCCCATTCTTATTTAAAAGTTTATTTTCTACTGTATTTCTTATTCTCATTGCCAAAATGTTTTAAACTTATGTTAAGGAAACACTGTGAACCACTAGGAGATAATGTCTCCAACTCAATTATAATGTAGATCCACTTTTGTCTGTTTTAGGGTCTTGGTTTCCAAATCTCCCAAACACTGTACAAATGTTAGTCAGGAGTCCACTTCTAAGCACACATTAGTCACTCAGTAATTTAAGATTTATTGGCTCTTTTAGTTCATGTATTGGCCTGACCATAGTAAATCAATGTTTGGACTCTAAGCAGGAGATAAGACACATTTCTATTTTGGAAATCACTGGGCAAAATTACTAAAGGTGGCAGATTATTATTATATCATTTCACTCCCACAGAAACATGGAGAAAAAGTGTTTGCCATAAAGGCAGTAGTCCAATCCCTCTCTCCCATAGAACTTCCATCTAGAAATGAGATTGTAATGTGTAGTAGGCAAAATAATGCCCATGCTCCATCCCCCAAGATGTCTATGCCCTAATCCCTGGAAGCTGTGAATATGTCATGTTACATGGCAAAGGGAGATTAAGATTACAGATGGAATTCAAGTTGCTAATAAGATAACCTTATAATAGAGAGATTATCTTGGATTATCTGGGTGGGCCCAATTAATCACAAGAATCCTTATAAACAAAAGAGAGAGGGAGAAGAAAAAAAGAGATATAAGGTCAAAGAGATGTAGCATTGCTGGCTTTGAAGATGGAGGAATAAGGCCATAAACCCAAGAATGTGAGCAGCCTTTAGAAACTAGAAAAAACATGGAAATGGCGTGTTCCCTGGAGCCTCCAAAGGGAATGGAGACATGCTGACACCTTGATTTTAGCACATCGAGACCCATGCTTAACTTCTTACCTGCCTAACTGTAAAATAATAAATATGTATTGCTTTAAGCCACTAGGTTTGTGGTAATTTGGTATGGCAGTAATAGAAAATTAATAAACTGCACTTATTATCATAAAATTTTCTAAACTAAAGCTACTGAGTGAAATACCTGCAAGTTGAAAAATGAGGAATCTGCTCTAGCCTAGAAATTCAAGTTTCTTCCCATTAAAATGTATGCTGTTACAACTAAACTGGCCCCAAATCATAAGGTGTTTGATTTGACAGAGGGTGGTCAAGGATCCCCTTTCTTTTATTTCCCTCTCCAACAATTTCTCTTTTTCATTCTCCTTATCCATTTGACTTTATCAGACTTCTATACCTAGAAACGGTATTTATTTGGGGAAAAGTATATCATTTATGTCCATTCTTTATTATCAACTTTAAATTTTTAGTAAACATACTTATTTATTGGTTACCTAGTCTTGGGCCTATCTGTTAGGATAGGATGAATCTCTCATCAAAATTGAGGAGACCGGGCTTCCCTGGTGGCGCAGTAGTTGAGAGTCCGCCTGCCGATTCAGGGGACACGGGTTCGTGCCCCAGTGCGGGAAGATCCCACATGCCGCAGAGTGGCTGGGCCGGTGGGTCATGGCTGCTGAGCCTGCGCGTCCAGAGCCTGTGCTCCACATCGGAACAGGCCACAACAGTGAGAGGCCCGCGTATCGAAAAATAAAATAAAATAAAATAAAAATTGAGGAGACCAATACTTACAAGGCCAGGTGATGAAGTAACTAAATAGAAATCCTTATTATCACTAAAGGCCAGTAACACGTTCTTGACACAGCTATTCCCTATTCCCATCATCCCACAATATTTGTTGGCCATATTACCAAAGAAAATACCTAAACTGAAATCATCAGAAGATACAGGAGATAGATAGTAGGCTTTATGAATAGCCTATCAAAATATAGTTTGGGGTGTGACTTAGGTGGCTTGGAAAGGCTGTAATGGAGTCGTCGCATCTTCCTAGAAAGTCTTTAGCAAAAGTAATTTGTTTTCCGTTTGAATGATTATATACTAAAAATTATAGGTCTTAAATGGTCTCACCAAACAAAAGAAATGGCAATTTTGTGACAGGATACAGTGTCAGCTAATGCTATGGTGATAATCAGTTTGTAATACATAAGTGTATGAAATCAACATTTACACCTTAAATTTACACAATATTATAGGTCAATTATACCTCAATAAAGCTGGACAAATTTTAAATTAAAAAATTTATAATAGAAGCTTCTTCTATATTGTTTTGTTTTGTTTTTTTCTTACCAAGTCTACTAAGTAGAGCATTCAGCTGGTAAGAATTAATTTTGCCTGAATTAAATATGGAGGGGTAACTAGAGCCCATTTCAGGTTCAACGAACATCTTGAACTATTTTTCAAACATTTGGGATTTGGCAAAAAAATATTTCACTCAGTAATTTTCTGCTTAATTTTTAAACCCTTGTGTTTTTAAGGGGAATTTAATCCGCATGTTTCTGATTCATTTACCATTAACTGATCAGGCTGTTTTTTTGTTGTCATTTTTTGGTGGGGGGAGGTGTTTAGGGACACTTTCAGAGACTGACAAATTTCTTGAAAAAAGTAGGAAAGCTCTATTCTGCCAGAGAGGCAAGCAAGGGTCAAATCAAGAGAATTGAAAGAGGTTCTGGATTCATGTAAGCAATGCAGACTGACTCAAAAAGAGAGAAACTATTTTCCCCCAGTTTTACTGCTAAGGATGAAAGACGTTATGAATTCAGAATCACAGACATGAGTAGGTGCTTGCAGAACTTGGATTTACTCACCAGTCTGTGCCCTGGTCTCTGGTTCTGAGAAAAAAAGGCAGCTCCTCATATCAGGGGCAGAAAGAAGAGCTAAAAAGAGATGTTTCTAGCAGCCAAGAAAAGGATTATTTATGATTAGATACACAGTGAAGAGAGAAAAAAAAACGAGTGGGTAAAAGAGAAAAACAAGGAGAAGAAAAATGGATATTCCTGAAAATGTTAAATTGTATATGATTTCCTTTTTGCTCCTAGAGCAGGGGTCCTCAACCCCTGGACTGCGGACTGGTACTGGTCCATGGCCTGTTAGGAACCGAGACGCACAGCAGAAGGTGAGTGGCGGGCGAGCAAGGGGTGCTTCATGTACCATTCCCCATGGCTCTCCATGGATCCCCATCACTGGCATTATCGCCTGAACAATTCCCCCCTACCACTTGCATGGAAAAATTGTCTTCCATGAAACTTGTCCCTGGTGCCAGTTAATTTGACTTTGATTCTCTCTAAAGTTTTTGCATTACTTAGCCTATTTTGGAAGCAAGAACTGCTAATTTAAAAGAAACGGTATTGCATTATTTAATATTTTATATAGGTTTTGTTTTATATACAAAGCTTTATACAGGTGTGGTATGTGTGTGTGTGTGTGCATATGGGCACACACACATCAGATTTTTAGCATCAAAATCATTTACCTATTTTCAGAACTTTTTTCTATCATTCATTAGTATTGCAGCTGTACTGAGTTGAGTAGAAAAATACCATGCCTGAGTCATAACAAGTTTTATAGAATTGTATAACTAAATTCTCTTATCCGTTCAACAAATATTTATTGAACACTTTCTATGTACACAATATTGTGATAAAGAATTAACATACTAGAGCACAAAGTAGGTTCCTGAACTGAGGTGTTTAACAGTTAGAATATAATTTTAGAAAATGAGGACTAAGATGATAGTAAGCTTCCAGTTCACAATATTTAGCTACAAAAAAATACATGTTTTGTGTGTGTGTGTGTGTGTGTGTGTGTGTGCGTGTGTGTGTGTAAGGAAACTGCCTTGGAAGCAGTACTGAATTGTATATATAGAAATTAAGATTTTTTAAAATTCTCAACCTCTACAGTTCTAGATTCCAGTATCTTAGTAAACATCTCTTAGTTTATATGAAACTCTTTTAAATCATACCTTCCAATGATGCTAACCATGGCAGTCAATCTATGAGCAGTCCTGCCATTTCATGAGAATGACAAGTCAACCGTGAAAATGACAGAGGAGAAAATCATGAAGAACTGTTTTACTGCCTAAAAGCGGTCTATCATTTTCAATGTTTTTAGGTTTTTGTCCCAATTAAAAATTTTGAAATGAAATACTTGATACACAGAAAAGATTCAGATTTCACAAATTATTAATGCATAGAAGAATGGCCTTATTTTTCTGCATGTCAGGGTAGCATGCTTGAATTTAACACATGTCCAGTGGCCAGCAGACAAGACCATTCCTATAAAGGATCTGTGTTCATTCCCCTTAAAAATGGGAATGCAGTTCCTTCTAGAAAAAAAAAACATTTGATTTAAAAGCTAACAAGCGGCTTCCCCGGTGGCGCAGTGGTTGAGAGTCCGCCTGCCGATGCAGGGGACACGGGTTCGTGCCCCGGTCCGGGAAGATCCCACATGCCGCGGAGCGGCTGGGCCCGTGAGCCATGGCCGCTGAGCCTGCGCGTCCAGAGCCTGTGCTCCGCAACGGGAGAGGCCACAACAGTGAGAGGCCCACATATCGCAAAAAAAAAAAAAAAAAAAATGTTAAGAAGGGACAGTGATCAGGAGGGAAGTAAGTAGGCATGCTACTTCTTTATTTAAAATTTGTGTGGATCTTCAAAATGGATCAACACTGCTAAGGTCTCCTAATGTGGTAAGAGAGATAGAGTAGTAGAACAAATACCTTTGTAAATGGAACAAAATTACATGTCCTATTTCCAAGAATTTGAAGAGGTTAAATGAGTTTACAACTATTTCCTGCCACAAAAATCATATATTTTATTTATTCTTAAGCCTTCTCATACAATCCATTGGGATGTCAAAATTCTGGATGAGCTGAGGTATTCTGAAATTTTTAGGTGTTTTAATTTTAAAATTACAAATGTAATGCAAGTTTAAAAACATCAACAATACAGATGTGTTAACCTCCTAATCTCTTACATGACATAACCAATGTGAACAATTTGGTATCTGTTCTTCTATACTTTATCCAATGCATAAAAAATCATAGACACACTGATAGAAATACAGACAAAGGTCACACTTTTTAAAGGAGAAATAGGATTAAATTATAGCTGGTACTATTCAACTCCTTTTTAAAAAAATTAACATCATATCTTAAATAGCTTTCTAGACCTTGCAAATATCTATGTAATATTCCATGGTGTGAATATGTATTTTATTCAACCATTTTCCACTGGTGGGTACAAAGGTCATTTCCAGTGGTTTGCTGTGACAAATTCTGCTTTGATAAATATTCTTATATTATTATGTTTTTATTCCAGTAGACAATTTCTAGAAGTGGAAATTTCTAAAATTGTATTTTCTTTTGAATTTTTCTGATGAAGACCACTGTGATGCAGTGCTTCACCATCTTATATTTTTTCCCTTGACCACTTTCTTCACACATTAATTAAACTAATTCTGTTATATACGCAAAGGGAGAACTGTTCTTTTGTAAACAGAATTTCTGTTACTTTTCTACCTTCAGAAAATTTCTTAAAAATTTAGCAGGTGCTAAATAATTGTTAGTTAAATAAATTTGCAAACATTCTTTCTTCCTCAGATGAAGGTGTCTTAAGTGGATATGTCTTCAACATTCCAGTCCTTTCCCCTAAAACAGTGTTTGAAAAAGTACTGGCAGGGGTGGAACTGTGGAGAGGAGGGGTTGGGAAGGACCAAGGAAGCTGATAGTAAATCAGTAATCAGAACACAAAGAACAGCCCAGAGGAGAAATGGAGAGCGAATCAGACATCTGGACAAAAGCCATGCCTGTGGATTTGGAAACTACAGAAAAGGACTTAACCAGGAAAACCACCATAGTTTGATGGACTGAGAGGTGTCTGAAACTCTTAGAACTGACTTCATGTAACTGCACTGCTAGCAAATCTTTTTTTTGTGCTTGTTTGTTTATTTTATTGAGATATAATTGACATGTAACATTATGTAAGTTTAAGGTATACAATGTGTTGATTTGATACATTTTGAAATGCAATGTGATCACCATCATAGTGTCAGCTAACATCTCTATCATGTCACATAATTATTTCTTTTTCTGTGGTAAGAACATTTAAGATCTAGTCTTTTAGCAACTTTGAAGTATATGATACAGAATTGTACCTCACTGCAGCTTTAGTGAGCAGGACTGAATCAGGAACAAGATCTTTGCCTGAGCTTGTAAGTTAATATTTGTCAGTCCCTTATACAGGATGGGGAAGGAAAGGGAGGAGAAAGCAAAGACTGCTCTGGCCAAATTGCACATTCTCAGCCAGGCTCCAGGCAGATCCCTGAAGGGGAGGAATGGAGCTTTTAGGGGAAATTTTTGTTTTGTTGCAAGGGGATCACTATATTTGCTCCCATCATTGGGGTGAAACCAGGACAAATGGCAATCCTGTTTTCCTGTTTACAAAATATCTCGCTTCCTTAGATTGTCTTTGAGTTTTATGGCTATCTATAGAAGTGGAAATTGAGCCAAAGCCAAACAGGGCTGGCTGTATTTCCCATGGGCCCCTGCACCATTGAGCAGGCTCTGAGAGCAGGCAGAGGCCCATCATCCACAGCAAAGCACTTGGTGACACAATTATAAAGCCTGTCAAAACACCTAGAGGCCTTGGGGCAGGAAGGAGCTATCATGTGACCTTTCACATGGGTTCACAATGTCTCTAGAGTGCTGCTCCAGTTCTTATTTTAATTAATTCTCAGGGGTTCTTCACTATTAGCAGTGGTGCTATTGTGAAGGAGTTACATATTTTTCTGTGTATCACGTATATGACTCCTTTATCAACCCATTGATATATATTTACTGATGCCTGTCATATACCAAGCACCATGTTGGGTGTCATGGAGGATTCAAAAGGTAGCAAAATAATATTTATTTTTCAACATTTGTATCTTTCTTTTCTCTCTTCTCTCTCTTCTTCTCTTCCTTTTACTTTTTAGTTAATACAGGAAAATCTCAAAGAGCTAAAAGCCTATCCAATTGCTCATGTCTTTTCCTGATGAGCTGAAAACAGTCAATGATTCTTCATTTCTTTCTATTATTTATTCTTTTAATTTAACTTTTCTTGTAATTTTCTAATCATGTATATTGCTATGTGATATTCTAGAGTGCTTGAATTTACTACTGAATCTATATTTATTCTTCAGCCATAGAGTGAGCCCACTTTATGTATATGTGCTGGACAATGTGTACTCAAGTTAAATTTTCAAGGAAGTAAATAGTTTGATTAAAAATTATGTGTGTGTTTTGTGTAGAAATAAAAGGCAATCTAGAGCATTTTTAAGAAATCATTGAAAAATAGTTCCATAGGAGTACAAATGGAGATAAAGAGAGCTCTTGGGACTATTTTTAGAGAAAGTTTCCTACTTTGAAGAGAGAGATGAGCTCATATGTATGCTCTCTCTCAACCTTGTCCTCTTTATCTACCAACTTATTTACATGTACAGAATTAATCTCTCCTCTTCTTGTTAGTCTTACAGAGTAAATTGGTCCTGTCCCTTCCAATTGCTGCATTGAATCAATTCCCTTCTACCTGTTTTTATGATTTCCTCCATCAATTATCTTCTCTGTCCTGGGCCTTCAACCTCATTTTTCTATTAGAGTAACATAATAGCTTAGAAACATAAATAAATAAATATCCTGCATCTTAAATAAAATTCCTACCTTGACCACACCCCATTCTTTTTTTTTTTTTTTTTTTTGCGGTACGCGGGCCATTCACTGTTCTGGCCTCTCGTGTTGCGGAGCACGGGCTCCGGACACACAGGCCCAGCGGCCATGGCTCACGGACCCAGCCGCTCCGTGGCATGCGGGATCTTCCCGGACCGGGGCACGAACCCATGTCCCCCGCATCGGCAGGCAGACTCCCAACCACTGTGCCACCAGGGAAGCCCCACACCCCGTTCTTATATCAGCTCTTCTCTCCTCTTCCTTGTAATTCTTATTTCTTGGGATTGAGTTATTGCTACTTAGCCTTACGCATTTCTTCATGGACTCAAGTCTGGCTTTTACTGTTAACACCCCACTGAAACACTGTTGAAGAACAATCCTAATTGTAATGTTCAGTGGACATAATTGGACAGATGTCTCTGTTTTGTCTGACATGGTCCATTACTCCCTTTGTCTTGAAATTTTCGACTATAGGTTTCCATTACACCATTCTGCCCCTCTGTCTTTAATCAGTTTATGCATCTCTGGGCACTCTTTCTTAGCCATTTCTATGCATTTTGCTGTCATTCTTTACTTCTTAAACGTTGATATTCCTCAAAGTTCTGCCATCAGATCACATTTCTTCCACTTCCTGCAATTTCTTGAGCAAATCCACTTTCAGACAATCAACAAATGCTGTAGAGGGTATGGAGAAAAGGGAACCCTCTTGCACTGTTGGTGGGAATGTAAAGTGATACAGCCACTATGGCGGACAGTTTGGAGGTTCCTTATAAAACTAGAAATAGAATTACCATATGACTCAGCAATCCTACTACTGGGCATATACCCATAATTCAAAAAGACAGATGCATGCCAATGTTCATTGCAGCGCTACTTACAATAGTCAGGTCATGGAAGCAACCTAAATATCCATCGACAGACGAATGGATAAAGAAGATGTGGTATATATATACAATGGAATATTACTCAGCCACAAAAAGGAATGAACTTGGGTCATTTGTAGAGACGTGGATGGATCTAGAGACTGTCATACAGAGTGAAGTAAGTCAGAAAGAGAAAAACAAATATCATATACAAGCACATATATGTGAAACCTAGAAAAATGGTACAGGTGAACTGGTTGGAAGGGCAGAAATAGAGACACACATGTAGAGAACAAACATGTGGACACCAATGGGGGAAATTGGCATGGTGGGTAGTGGTGTGATGAATTGGGAGACTGGGATTGACATATATACACTAATATGTATAAAATGGATAACTGAGAAGAAACTGCTGTATGAAAAGTAAAGAAAATAAAATTCAAAAAAAAGAAATAATAATTTGGGGCTAGAATAATGGTAGTGGAAATAGTGGGAAGGAATATATGCCAAATCATTCCAAAAAAATTACTATGATGGCTAAATGGCGAGTTCAAGAAGAGCACTGTGAGTTCAGGGATAATGTTGATTTTGTTCAACACTGTGTGCTCACTGCTTAGCACTGAGCTTGGCATACAGTGGGTGGTGAATAAGTGTTTTTTAAGTAGAAGAATTAATGGATAAATGATGTTTAACCCTTTCACATGCATATGACAGCATAGAATTTTTTGTTGTTTTGTTTTTGTTTTTTTGGACTCCCACCAACACAAATACAATGGTCTGAAGTAGTGGATTTAGAGCAATGATGGAGTTATGTGACTTTGTTGTAATTTAGATATCTTTCATTCTCTCCCAATTGCTTCAGGAGTCCCAGGCCTTAGCATGATTAATGCTACTGTTTTGAAATCAGCTTTAGAACTTTGATCTCAGGCTCTAAATATGCCCTTGTTGTAAATAAGCAACATGTCTAATAATAACCATATCACCTGTTCATCTAAAGGGTTTCATGTGTGTTTAATTAATAATTTAGAACAAGTGTCACCATCGTTGCCTCAGTCTAGACAGGGGACAATTATATCATCTACTTATATCTTCTGCTTGAGAGATATATAAAGCTTTCAGAAAAGGTTATTAAGGGTTCAGATAATTAAAGTTGTATTTTTTTACACATTAATGACAATTTATATTTGAAAACAATTAGCATGAGTTACTTGTATATTCAAAAAATCAATTTCACAGAAAAACCTTTATAATGGTGTGAAGATATGTATTCAGGCATATTAACTGCAATGCTGTTAACAATAGTGAAAGTCTGAAAATTACTTAAATATCCATCATAAATTATGAAACACATTCTAGGTAGAATCCTAAACGATTTTTTTTGATGGAGTATATTTATATGTATTGATGTAGAAAAATGTCCCAGATACATTGTTATGTGGAAAAATTGCAGAATTATGGAGCAGAATATTTAGTGGGAAAGCAATTCATGTGAACAATAAATACAGATCATGTAACTATATGTGTATACACACACATACACTCACACATTATACCACTAGTGATATTAAAATTACCTGGAAGGATTCCTAAGAAAATGTTAACAGTGGCTAATTCAGGGATAATTTTAAGTATTTTATAGCATTTTTACAATGATCACATATTTATTGACTGAAAACAATAAAGTCACTCCTGTGTTTTCCAAGTTATGCTGTGGCTTCTCCTTGCATTTGAACTTCTAGAAATTAATATTAAAAGCAAAATAAAAGAATCACCTTTTTGTCTAGGTTAAAAAGTAGTTGAAGAAGACATACAGATGACCAATAGGTATATGAAAATATGCTCAGCTTCGCTAATTATTAGAGAAATGCAAACAGAAACTACAACGAGGTAACACCTCACACTGGTCAGAAAGGCCATCATTAAAAAGCCTACAAACAATAAATGCTGGAGAGGGTGTGGAGAAAAGGGAACCCTACTACATTGTTGGTGGGAATGTAAATTGGTACGGCAACTATAGAGAACAGTACAGAAGTTCCTTAAAAACCTAAAAGTAGAGTTGCTGTATGATCCTGCAATTCCACTCCTGGGCATATATTTGGAGAAAACTTTAATTTGAAAAGATACATGCACCTCAATGTTCACAGCAGCACTACTTACAACAGCCAAGACATAGAAGCAAACTAAATGTCCATCAACAGTTGAACAGATAAAGAAAATGTGGTAAATATATACAATGGAATATTACTCAGCCATAAAAAGAAACTAAATTGAGTTATTTGTAGTGAGGTGGATGGACCTAGGGTCTGTCATACAGAGTGGAGTAAGTCAGAAAGAGAAAAACAAATAGCGTATGCTAACACATATATATGGAATCTAAGAAAAAAAAAAAAGGTCATGAAGAACCTAGGGGTAAGACAGAATAAAGACACAGACCTACTAGAGAATGGACTTGAGGATCTGGATAGGGGGAAGGGTAAGCTTTGACAAAGTGAGAGTGGCATGGACATATATACACTACCAAACGTAAAATAGATAGCTAGTGGGAAGCAGCTGCATAGCACAGGGAGATCAGCTCGGTGGTTTGTGACCACCTAGAGCCGTGGGATAGGGAGAGTGGGAGGGAGGGAGGGAGATGCAAGAGGGAAGAGATATGGGAACATATTTATATGTATAACTGATTCACTTTGTTATAAAGCAGAAACTAACACACCATTGTGTGTAATTGTAAAGCAATTAAACTCAAATAAAGATGTTAAAAAAAAAAAGAAAATGTGGTACATATATACAATGGAATATTACTCAGCCATAAAAAGAATGAAATAATGCCATTTGCAGCAACATGGATGGACCTAGATATTATCATACTAAGTGAAGTGAAACTCAGAAAGAGAAAGACAAATATTGTATGATGTCATTTATATGAAATCTAAACTGTGATACAAATAAATTTATTTACAAAACAGAAGCAGACTCACAGACGCAGAAATCAAACTTAAGGTTACCATAAGGGAAGGGATAAATTAGGAGTTTGGGATTAACAGATATAAATTACTATATATAAAAGAGATAAACAACAACATTCTACTGCATAGCACAGAGAACCATATTCAATATCCTGTAATAAACCATAATGGAAAAGAATATGAAAAATAATATATCTATGCATATACATATATAACTTAATCACTTTGCTGTACACCAGAAACTAACACAACATTGTAAATCAACTATATTTCAATTGAAAAAAAGTAGTCATTCAAATGAAGGGTTGCTGTAAGTCTCCTACATATGAATGAGTTCCATTCCAAGAGCAAGCTCGTAAGTCTAATTTGTTCATAAGTTAGCCTAGACACCCAACTAACACAATCGGCTATATAGTACTGTATTGTAATAGGTTTATAATACTTTTCACACAAATAATGCATAAAAAACAAACACAAAAACTGAAGAAAACATTTTTAATCTTATAGTGCAGCACCTTGAAAAGTACAGTAGTCCAGTACAACAGCTGGCGTACAGGGGCTGACATCGAGTGAACAGGCAAGAAGAGTTACTGACTGGAGGAGGGAGAGGAGGTGGGAGATGGTAGAGCTGAAGATCGTTGGCAATAGGAGATGGAGGGCAAGCTGCAATTTCACTCATGCCTGATGTTGATGGCAGAGGTTCTGGTTCCCTGCTGGATTCAATTCTATCTACCCTCTTGAAAATATGATCCAGTGATGTCTGGGTAGTAGCCCTTCTTTTCTCATCACAGATGACATGGTAGCACTGGATTGCATTCTGAATGGCTGCTGCAACCTTCGTGTATCGTTCTACATTTGGGTCCTCTGCCTCAAAAACGAAAAGTGCCTTCTCAAATAAAGAAAATCCCCTGTCATTTCCTGTGTTGTGAATGTCTTCAGTTCTTCAGTTACTTATTCTTCCTCTTGTCCCCCTTGTCTTTTCTCTGGGCCTCCTATTCCGTTAGATCTTCATTAGTAAGCTCCTTGTGTTGCACAGCAAGGAGTTCAGTGAAGTCGTCCTCTTGCAGATTTAGCTCCAGCTTCTCACTGAGGGTCATTAAATTGCTGAAAACCTGTTTGGACTCCTCATCCACCTTCTCAAATCCATGAGAATTGTGAACAAACTGTGGGCAAAGGTTCTTCCAAACACGATTCATGGTGACAGCTGTAACCTCATACCAAGCAAAGTCAATGTTTTTTATGGCCTTGTAGATGTTATAGTCTTCCTAAAATTGTCGCAAGGTTGTTCCTGATTCATCACTCGCCTTTACTGCCTGGTGAAAGTGTGACATAAATAATATTTCTTGAAAGTCGCTATAACTCTCTGGTCCATAGGTTGAATAAGTGACATAGTATTTGGTGGCAGATGTACCACTTTGACATTGGGATGAAAGTTGTCCGTGAATGGGGTGTGACCTGGAGCATTGTCAAGCAGCAAAAGAATATTGAATGGGACATCCTTCTCCAAGCTATATTTCTCTACCTTTGTGATAAAGTGGGAAAAACCAGTCCTGGAAAATGGCCAGTGTAACCCAGGCTTTGGGGTTACTCTTCCACACAACAGGAAGAGAGTCCTTGACTATGTTTTTAGGGATCTTTGGTTCTCTGAATAATAAACCAAGAAAGGCTTCAGCTTCATATTGTCAGAAGCATTGCCACCAAACAACACAGTTAGCCTATCTTTGCTGCTTTATAGCCTGGCATCAACATTTCCTCTTTAATGGTGTAACTTCAGTCTGGAATCCTCTTCCAGTACAGCCCTGTCTCATCCACATTAAAAAGCTCCTTGGGTAAATACATGCCTTCATCAAGAATTTCTCAAAGTGTTTCAGGAAATTTCCGGGCAGCTACCGTATCTGCACTTGCTGCCTCACCACTTACTTTTACGTTGTGAATGTTGGTTCTAGCTTTGAACTGATGAAACCAGCCATGGCTGACATTAAAAGATGCTCCCTCTGATTTTTCACCATGTTTCTTCTTCAAGTCTTCATAAAGGCTTTTAGTTTTCTCTTGAATCAGCATCAAGCTGAGCAGGACTCAGCACTGATGTTGATCCTGCATCTGCACACTGAGAAGTTTCTCCATCTCCTCCATCACTTTTCCACGCTTCTTCCATATTATTGTTGACATCATCGGCACAGCAGACTTCACATGTTCCATGATCTTGTCCTTGTTCTTTAGAATCATGCTGATGGTTGAACTATTCATGTTATAAGAATGAGCCGCATCTACCATCTTTTCACCTCGCTCCACTCTCTCAGTTATTTTCACTTTTGTTTCCACTGTTATTGCTTGGTGCTTCTTAGCAGTACCAGCTACATCACTGCTGCTTTTACTCTTGCTTCCAGACATCCTGCTCTTGAAATAAAGATACTGTACTATTGTACTCTATACAGTACTGTACAGTAAAGTACACAAAAGCACAACCATTTGTAAAGGATGCATGTATGTGACAATGTACGCCAGACATGTGAACTTACTTAAATGATTGGACATGCGAATGCACGTTCGCATCTTTGAAAGTTCACAACTTGAAGGTTTGTACGTAGGGGACTTTTACTGTATAGGGATAAACCCAGGTTTACATCTGATGTCAATTTACATGTCAAATATTAGAAGTCAGAAAGTAAAATAGCACATTCCAACAACCTATACTCAAGGATGATATTCAACTATTCAATAGTCCATAGGATAATACTGACCAATCAGAAGAGGCACAGGTGTTAGTCATGAAGACCCAACACTTTAGTTGCTGGATCGTGAGAAAATCTGGGGTGTTTGGAAGGTCCTAGGGTGGGCCAGGCTGAAAATCTTAGGTAGCATCTTGGAAGCTTGGGAGGCAAATTCATTCTCCACTTTCAAGTCTATGCCTAGATTCTCTTCTTGAAGGTCTATCCTTCAAATACTAGCTCAAAGGTCACCCTCTCTGTGAAGTCTTCATTGGTCCCTCTTCTTCTCTCCCAGGGAGAAGGGAAGTAAACTGCCCCCTCTGGCTGTGAGTTGCTAAAGAGTGCTGTTTATTCCAATGTTGCACCTCTTCTTCCCCACTGCGTACAGCTACAATTTGGCTCCGTGAGAACATGGATGTGTCTTATTAATGTTGCATTCTTGGTAACTAACCTAGTGCCAAGGACATGATGAATACATTTATTACACGAATACATTAATAGTAGTAGAGAGAGGAGACACAGTATTAATCACTACCTTCTTTATGCTAGATTCTAGCACATTACACGCATCAACTTGTTAATCTTCACAACACACAAATGTGCCACTATTTCACCATTTATCAATGAAAAAACTGAGGTACCAAGAGGGCCAGAGACTTGTCCAAGGTCCGCAGTCATAATGGCAGAGGCAAGATTGGATCCAGGTAATGCCGCAGACATTATGAATGATGGCACCTGTACTAAACACAAACCTATCCAATTACTCAGATAGCTTCATGGGATTTTGACAAGCAAGCCACTCTCAGGTCCTAGAAATCTTGTCACATGACAGAAATCTGTGGTCACAAAATGATGTGTCTGTCCATGACAAGCAGTTCAATGCTAGATATTAAATGTGCCCAATCCTGGACACGGGCTAGAATACTATTCAATATAACCAGGGGAGCTGCAGAGTGGAAGGCAAGAACATTAGCCTTAGGAATAAATTAACTCAGAAAGGATATAATGAGTATGCTGGTAGAGGACACAGACCAGGGTGAAGTGAACTTCTAGCTCCCTGTTAAGTTGTTAATAACAGAATCTCAGAAAATATATGTGTATGTGTGTGTATACATGAATATGTATGGACACATGTGTGTGTGTTAAAATAATAATAAATGAAAGTAACCCTATATAGCCTCACTGTATAGCTTTACATATACTAGTGCATTTAGTCAAAGAACAATATTAAGGAAGCCATTACTATCTCCCTATTATATATGAAGAACCCAGAGAGGTAAGTAATTTGCCCCAGTTCACAGAGTTAGGGAGAGACAGAGCCAAGGTCTCAACCTAGCAACCTAATTGTCATAGGCTTTCCACTTAACTGCCATACTATTCTCTATTTTAAAACTCATAGTCAACCATCACAGAGCAGTTTTTATGTACCAGGCACAGTTCTAATCTGTATTAATAATAAAAATGTATTATGCAGCTCAATAACAAAAAAACAAACAACCCAATCCAAAAATGGGCAGAAGACCTAAATAGACATTTCTCCAAAGAAGATATACAGACTGCCAACAAACACATGAAAGAATGCTCAACATCATTAATCATTAGAGAAATGTAAATCAAAACTACAATGAGATATCATCTCACACCAGTCAGAATGGCCATCATCAAAAAGTCTAGAAACAATAAATGCTGGAGAGGGTGTGGAGAAAAGGGAACCCTCTTGCACTGTTGGTGGGAATGTAAATTGATACAGCCACTGTGGAGAACAGTATGGAGGTTCCTTAAAAAACTACAAATAGAACTACCATATGACCCAGCAATCCCACTACTGGGCATATACCCTGAGAAAACCATAATTCAAAAAGAGTCATGTACCAAAATGTTCATTGCAGCTCTATTTACAATAGCCCGGAGATGGAAACAACCTAAGTGCCCGTCATCTGATGAATGGATAAAGAAGATGTGGCACATATATACAATGGAATATTACTCAGCCATAAAAAGAAATGAAATTGAGCTATTTGTAATGAGGTGGATAGACCTAGAGTCTGTCATACAGAGTGAAGTAAGTCAGAAAGAGAAAGACAAATACCATATACTAGCACATATATATGGAATTTAAGAAAAAAAAATGTCATGAAGAACCTAGGGGTAAGACAGGAATAAAGACACAGATCTACTAGAGAATGGACTTGAAGATATGGGGAGGGGGAAGGGTAAGATGTGACAAAGCGAGAGAGAGGCATGGACATATATACACTATCAAACGTAAGGTAGATAGTTAATGGGAAGCAGCCGCATAGCACAGTGAGATCAGCTCGGTGCTTTGTGACCGTCTGGAGGGGTGGGATATGGAGGGTGGGAGGGAGAGAGACGCAAGAGGGAAGAGATATGGGAACATATGTATATGTATAACTGATACACTGTTATAAAGCAGAAACTAACACACCATTGTAAAGCTATTATACTCCAATAATAAAAAAAAAAGAAAACAAAATGTATGATGTAGTAACAAGCATAAAGAAAGCACTCAATAGGGCTTCCCTAGTGGCGCAGTTGTTGAGAGTCTGCCTGCTGATTCAGGGGACACGGGTTCTTGCCCGGGTCCGGGAAGATCCCACATGCTGCAGAGCAGCTAGGCCCGTGAGCCATGGCTGCTGAGCCTGCACGTCTGGAGCCTGTGCTCCACAATGGGAGAGGCCACAGCAGTGAGAGGCCCGCATACCACCAAAAAAAAAAAAAAAAAAAAGAAAAGAAAAGAAAAAGAAAGCACTCAATCAATGTAAAAACGCTGTGGCACAGGTATTACTTTTAACCACATTTTCAGAGAAAAGAGCTGAAGCCCAGAGAGTTAATTAATTTAATGAAGTTTCAAATAAATTACGTTACTAGGAAGTGACGGAGTTACTATTTAAATACACTCCAATGATTCAGTAGTAGAGGAAAATTTCAGGGTTCATTACGGAAGCCCCATACCTTAAGTCTCAAAAACAGTTCAAGAACAAGGCAGGAGGCAGCTGATATCTGGCTGTTTGGCTGGGTGGTGATAGGTGTCCTAGGGTAGCATTACCATCCTGAACATCCTGAGATGCACAATCATGCCATCAGTCTTTGATTTTTTTTCTATACATTTATAATGATATATTTTAACTTTCATAAACTTTAAAAAAATAAAAATATTGATAATCAATGTACTTGCCCTCAGCCATGTTAAATCTTAACAGTTTTACATATGTATATTTATGATTTAGATCATATAGATGTAGATATTTGTATATGCTTCATCTCAGTGAAGTATCCACCCACATTCCCACTCACCTCAGGATAGTAACCTCCACCTCATTTGTTTGGTGTTTGTAATTCTCAGGAATTTCTATACGTTTACTATTCATGGGGTGTATTCATAAGCAAAATGTAGTATTGCTTTTCAAATTTTCAAATATCATTCTGCATTGACCTTTTCTCAGCACCTAAATCATGCAATAGAATATGTAAACTTTTTTGATCAAATAATGAATGGATTTTTAAAATTAATCTATGTTGAATACAAAGAATGCTGATATCTCCCTTTTAACTGTAGTATATTGTTCCATTTTTAATACATCAACATTTATTTATGTAATAAGTATTCATATTAAATGTAAATACTAATAGTTCTGAATTTATTTCTGTTTCTTATAACATGCGTTTCTTTTCCTTGAAAATGTATTTATTCACTGTTCAGTAGGAAAAGACAATAGGAATCTTTATCTTGTTTCTTACTTTAGAGGAAACGGTTTCTAATATTTTACACAAAAATTTGTCATTTTCTGTACAATTTTGATCCATATCCTTTATCAGGTTAAAAACTTTCTCATTTATTCCAGTTTGATTATAGTTTTCTTAACAAAGTGATGCTGAATATTATCAAATGCAAATATTTCTATATCCATTGAGATGATTTTGCACATTTTTCCTTTAATCTACGTGAACTGCTTTAATAAATTTTCTACTATTGAATTATCCCTGTGTTCTTGAAGCAGACCTCACATAGTTGTTATTAATGAATGGATCAATATTTTTAAAAATATTGCTGGGCTCAGATAGTGTACATTTTATCTCAGACTTCTGAGTCTATAGTAAGTCAGAAAAGTCTAGAATCTTTCTTTCTTTTACTCTTCTAATCTGATTTTAGAATCAAGGTTATTCTAGCTTCATAAAATAAGTTACTAAGTATACTAATGAACATGCAGAACAAGATGTTCTAAAAATAAAGTAAAAATCAGAGTGGCACAAACAAAAGAGCGGCAGTAAGCAGGCTTCTCAGCTTCACAAGATTACCCAAGGACCAAGGTTCTTTCTTCTATTTTGTGGCTCTCCCATCTCCTAAGCTTTTGCCACCATCTGAAAGATGAAAGCTGATTTATCCACACCAGGCCTGGACATTTCAGCTCATGGGGATGGGGTAAAAGAGTAAATTGATGGCAGGTTATATCATCCTGAAAGGATGTGACCTGGAAATCTCAAACATCACTTCCATTCAGATCTCATTAGCCATAATTTGGTCATAGAGCCACACAAACTGCAAAGGTCACTGGAAAATGTGATCTATAGTTGGGTGTCCATAGTCAGCTAAAATTTGAGGGGGATGATAGATATTGGGGATAATTAGGCTTTTCCACAAGGAACAGTCAGCATAAGATTGGAATGATCTGTCCTTCAAATATGTGTGAGAATGCATTTCTAAAGCTTGTGCAAATTTCTTTTTGCAGAAATATTTATCTATCTAATTATTTTAAAGAAAAGATGGGTTTACTCAGATAATCATTTCTTTCTGTATTAATTTAGGGTTTATTCTTCAAGAAAATTGTCCCTCATTGAAATGTTCAAATTTATTGACATAAAATTGTATATGGAATTAATTTAAGATTTTTAAAAATATTGCCATATTTGTAGTTTTCTTATACTTTTTTTCTAATACTGTTAATTAATGTTATCTCTGTTTTTACTTGATTAGCCTTGGCAGAGGTTTGTGAATTTTATTAATCAATAAAAAATAAACACAGATTTTCATTTTGTCTGTCCTATCACCTATTTTTTCCTATTTCATTATCTTTATTTTGTTCCTTTACTTTCTATATATTAATCTTTATGCTTTATTATATCTCTGCTTCTATTTTCTTTTGGCCTACTTTATTTTTATAATTTCTTGAACTGTTTAATTTGTTAGGTGTTTTTCAAATTTGTCTTAAGTAATTGCAAAAATATGCTTACAATTTCCTTCTAAGAACAAGTTTGATTTCGTCTTGCAAAGTTTGCTATGCAATATTTTCTTTACCATTAGTTCTACATATTTTCTAAGTTCCGTCATAATTTCTTTTTGACCTATGAGTTATTTAGAAGTTTTAGACTCCCCAAATGTGTGAGTCTTTTAAAATTATCTCTTCATTATTTAAAATTTAATTGTATTGTAAACAGAGAATATGGTATCATCCAAATTTGTTTCCTTCTTTTTGTTGTCTGTTTTAATAATATAGAAGTGCTTAAAATGTTTTTTTCAATTATGAGAGTCTCAGTTTCTAAGAGATCTTTTTATTGTTTTCCTTTATAGCATATACATTAACTCTGATAAAGCTATAAACGTTTTACTACTAATATATTAACAAAACGCTTTCCAAACAGTCATTCTCAGTGGTCTATTCTTTGGCAGAAACAATGCCTTTCTCTTGCATGGTCAAACGTGGGTGCTGTGACAGGTAAAACTCTTAATTTCAAAAATAAGGCTGAAATCTTAAGACATCTTCTTGTAATTTAAAAAGGATAGGTTTTATTTATTTATGTGATTTTCTGGTTTTATGGTTTCCATTTCAATTAATGGAAGAACTACAAGCAGGTTATTTTCTGAGAATTCCTTTGTGGCTAAGGGAAAGGAGAAGAAACATTGATGATAATGGTAACCATAGAAGGATTTGAAGAGAAATAATGTATCAGGTCTGTGTTTACAAGAGATTATTCTAGCAACACTGAAAGTTGGATTGGAAGTGATAAAGATACAAAAACCAGTTAGGGGGCTAATGCAGCTGTCAAGGATATGAACTGGGGGAGTAAGAGGGATGCTGGGTCCAGCAATGCTGATTGCTCAGTATATAGTGAGACTGCAAAGTAGGGGCACCAAAAATATTTTTGGAATAGTTTGACATCATAGAGTTCAAAAAAGACATGAAGCTTTTCTTTATGGGAAAAATCCAAATTTTGTTGGACTTTCATTTAATCTGATCTGATAAGGTAGAAAAAAAGTTCTACCTTATGGCAAATAAAGCATGAAATTGTGTACTGCATTTTCATGAATTAAAAGCATGGGATTGGGAATCCCATTGGCTGGTTCAAATATCAGCTTCTCCTATGACCTGCTGTATGACATTGGGCATGCTATTTAACTTCTCTGTGCCTTAGTTTTACATATTAAATCTAATAAAAATACCCACTTCAGGAACACAGCCTGAAGAGGGTTAGTGCACCACGTCTAGCCGAGAGGCAGTCCGGGGAAAAGTCTGGACCTGCCGAAGAGGCAAGAGACTTTTTCTTCCCTCTTTGCTTCCTGGTGCGCGAGGAGAGGGGATTAAGAGCGCTGCTTAAAGGAGCTCCAGAGACGGGCGCGAGCCGCGGCTAACAGCACGGACCTCAGAGACGGGCATGAGACTCTAAGGCTGCTGCTGCCGCCACCAAGAAGCCTGTGTGCGAGCACAGGTCACTATCCACACTTCCCTTCCGGGGAGCCTGTGCAGCCCGCCACTGCCAGGGTCCCGGAATCCAGGGACAATTTCCCCGGTAAAAAGCATGGCACGCCTCAGGCTGGTGCAATGTCCCACAGGCCTCTGCTGCAGCAGGCTAGCCCCGCATCCGCACCCCTCCCTCCCTCCGGCCTGAGTGAGCCAGAGACCCTGAAGCAGCTGCTCCTTTAACCCCGTCCTGTCTGAGCGAAGAACAGACGCCATCCTGCGATCTACATGCAGAGGTAGGGCCAAATCCAAAGCTGAGCCCCGAGAGCTGTGTGAACAAAGAAGAGAAAGGGAAATCTCTCCCAGCAGCCTCAGAAGCCGTGGATTAAAGCTCCACAATCAACTTGATGTACCCTGCATCTGCGGAATACCTGAATAGACAAGGAATCATCCCAAATTAAGGAGGCGGACTTTGAGAGCAAGATTTATTATTTTTCCCCTTTTCCTCTTTTTGTGAGTGTGTATGTGTATGCTTCTGTGTGAGATTTTCTCTGTATAGCTTTGCTTTCACCATTTGTCCTAGGGTTCTATCCGTCTGTTTATTTTATTTTTTCTTTAAAAAAATTTATTTCTTAATAATTATTTTTTATTTTAATAATTTTATTTTATTTTATCTTCCTTCTTTCTTTCTATCTTTCTTCTTTTTCTCCCTTTTATTCTGAGCCGTGTGGATGAAAGGCTCTTGGTGCTCCAGCCAGGAGTCAGTGCTGTGCCTCTGAGGTGAGAGACCCAACTTCAGGACACTGGTCCACAAGAGACCTCCCAGCTCCACATAATATCAAATGGCAAAAATCTCCCAGAGATCTCCATCTCAACACCAGCACCCAGCTTCACTCAACGACCAGCAAGTTACAGTGCTGGACACTCTATGCCAAACAACTAGCAAGGCAGGAACACAAACCCAACCATTAGCAGAGAGGCTGCCTAAAATCATAATAAGTCCACAGACACCCCAAAACACACCATCAGACGGGGACCTGCCCACCAGAAGGACAAGATACAGGTTCATCCACCAGAACATAGGCACTAGTCCCCTCCACCAGGAAGCCTACACAACCCACTGAAACAACCTTAGCCACTGGGGACAGACACCAAAAACAACGGGAACTACGAACCTGCAGCCTACAAAAAGGAGACCCCCAAAACAGTAAGATAAGCAAAATGAGAAGACAGAAAAACACACAGCAGATGAAGGAGCAAGATAAAAACCCACCAGACTTAGCTAATGAAGAGGAAATAGGCAGTCTACCTGAAAAAGAATTCAGAATAATGAGAGTAAAGATGATGCAAAATCTTGGAAATAGAATAGAGAAAATGCAAGAAACATTTAACAAAGACCTAGAAGAACTAAAGATGAAACAAGCAATGATGAACAGCACAATAAATGAAATGAAAAATACTCTAGATGGGTTCAATAGCAGAAAAACTGAGGCAGAAGAACGGATAAGTGACCTGGAAGATAAAGTAGTGGAAATAACTACTACAGAGAAGAATAAAGAAAAAAGAATGAAAAGAACTGAGGACAGTCTCAGAGACGTCTGGGACAACATTAAACACACCAACATTCGAATTATAGGGATTCCAGAAGAAGAAGAGAAAAAGAAAGGGACTGAGAAAATATTTGAAGAGATTATAGTTGAAAACTTCCCTAATATGGGAAAGAAAATAGTTAATCAAGTCCAGGAAGAACAGAGAGTCCCATACAGGATGAAACCAAGGAAAAACACGCCAAGACACATATTAATGAAACTGTCAAAAATTAAATACAAAGAAAACATATTAAAAGCAGCAACGGAAAAGCAACAAATAATTCACAAGAGAATCCCCATAAGGTTAATAGCTGATCTTTCAGCAGAAACTCTGCAAGGCAGAAGGGACTGGCAGGATATATTTAAAGTGATGAAGGAGAAAAATCTACAACCAAGATTACTCTACCCAGCAAGGATCTCATTCAGATTTGATGGAGAAATTAAAACCTTTAAGGACAAGCAAAAGCTGAGAGAGTTCAGCACCACCAAACCAGCTTTAAAACAAATGCTAAAGGAACTTCTCTAGGCAAGAAATACAAGAGAAGGAAAAGACCCACAATAACAAACACAAAAAAAATTAAGAAAATGGGAAAAGGAACATACATATCGATAATTTCCTTAAATGTAAATTGATTAAATGCTCCCACCAAATGACACAGACTGGATGAATGGATATAACAGCAAGACCTCTACATATGCTATCTACAAGAGACCCACTTCAGACCTAGAGACACATACAGACTGAAACTAAGGGGAAGGAAAAAGATATTCCATGCAAATGGAAGCCAAAAGAAAGCTGGAGGAGCAATTCTCATATCAAACAAAATAGACTTTAAAATAAAGACTATTACAAGAGACAAAGATGGACACCACATAATGATCAAGGGATTGATCCAAGAAGAAGATATAAAAATTGTAAATATTTATGCACCCAACATAGGAGCACCTCAATACATAAGGCAAATGCTAACAGCTATAAAAGGGGAAATCGACAGTAACACAGTCATAGTAGGGGACTTTAACACCCCACTTTCACCAATGGACAGACCGTCCAAAATGAAAATAAATAAGGAAAGACAAGCTTTAAATGATACATTAGACAAGATGGACTTAATTGATAGTTATAGGACATTCCATCCAAAAACAACAGAATACACATTTTTCTCAAGTGCTCATGGAACATTCTCCAGGATAGATCATATCTTGGGTCACAAATCAAGCCTTGGTAAATTTAAGAAAATTGAAATTATGTCAAGTATCTTTTCCAACCACAACGCTATGAGACTAGATATCAACTACAGGAATACATCTGTAAAAAATATAAACACATGGAGGCTAAACAATACACTATTTAATGATGAAGTGATCACTGAAGAAATCAAAGAGGAAATCAAAAAATACCTAGAAACAAATGACAATGGACACACGATGACCCAAAACCTATGGTATGCAGCAAAAGCAGCTCTAAGAGGGAAGTTTATATCTATACAATCCTACCTTAAGAAACAGGAAACCTCTCGAATAAACAACTTAACTTTGCACCTAAAGCAATTAGAGAAAGAAGAACAAGAAAACCCCCAAAGTTAGCAGAAGGAAATAAATCATAAAGATCAGATCAGGAATAAAAGAAAAAGAAATGAAGGAAATGATAGCAAATATCAATAAAACTAAAAGCTGGTTCTTTGATAAGATAAACAAAATGGATAAACCATTAGCCAGACTCATCAAGAAAAAAAGGGAGAAGACTCAAATCAATAGAATTAGAAATGAAAAAGGGGAAGTAACAACTGACACTGCAGAAATACAAAAGATCATGAGAGATTACTACAAGCAACCCTATGCCAATAAAATGGACAACCTGGAAGAAATGGACAAATTCTTAGAAATGCACAACTGCTAGAACTGAATCAGGAAGAAATAGAAAATATGAATAGACCAATAACAAGCACTGAAATTGAAACTGTGATTAAAAATCTTCCAACCAAAAAAGGCCAGGACCAGATGGCTTCACAGGCGAATTCTATCAAACGTTTAGAGAAGAGCTAACACCTATCCTTCTCAAACCCTTCCAAAATATAGCAGAGGGAGGAACACTCCCAAACTCATTCTTCGAGGCCACCATCACCCTGATACCAAAACTAGACAAGGATGTCACAAAGAAAGAAAACTACAGGCCAATATCACTGATGAACATAGATGCAAAAAATACTAGCAAACAGAATGAAATAGCACATTAAAAGGATCATACACCATGATCAAGTGGGGTTTATTCCAGGAATGCAAGGATTCTTCAATATATGCAAATCAATCAACGTGATACACCATATTAACAAATTGAAGGAGAAAAACCATATGATCATCTCAATAGATGCAGAGAAAGTTTTTGACAAAATTCAACACCCATTTATGATAAAAACCCTGCAGAAAGTAAGCATAGAGGGAACTTTCCTCAACATAATAAAGGCCATATATGACAAACCCACACCCAACATCATCCTCAATGGTGAAAAACTGAAAGCATTTCCACTAAGATTAGGAACACGACAAGGTTAACCACTCTCACCACTCTTATTCAACACAGTTTTGGAGGTTTTAGCCACAGCAATCAGAGAAGAAAAGGAGATAAAAGGAATCCAAATCAGGAAAGAAGAAGTAAAGCTGTCAATTTTTGCAGATGACATGATACTATACACAGAGAATCCTAAAGATGCTACCAGAAAACTACTAAAGAATAATCAATGAAGTTGGTAAAATAGCAGGATACAAAATTAATGCACAGAAATCTCTTGCATTCCTATACATTAATGATGAAAAATTTGAAAGTGAAATCAAGAAAACACTCCCATTTACCACTGCAAAAAAAAGAATAAAATACCTAGGAATAAACCTACCTAAGGAGACATAAGACCTGTTTGCAGAAAACTATAAGACACTGATGAAAGAAATTAAAGATGATACAAATAGATGGAGAGATATACCATGTTCTTTGATTGGAAGAATCAACATTGTGAAAATGACTCTACTACCCAAAGCAATCTACAGATTCAATGCAATCCCTACCAAATTACCACTGGCATTTTTCACAGAACTAGAATAAAAAATTTCACAATTTGTATGGAAACACAAAAGACCCCGAATAGCCAAAGCAATCTTGAGAATGAAAAATGGAGCTGGAGGAATCAGGCTCCCTGACTTCAGACTACACTACAGAGCTTCAGTAATCTAGACAGTATGGTACTGGCACAAAAACAGACATATAGATCAATGGAACAGAATAGAAAACCCAGAGATAAACGCATGCACATATGGTCACCTTATCTTTGATAAAGGAGGTAGGAATGTACAGTGGAGAAAAGACAGCCTCTTCAATAAGTGGTGCTGGGAAAACTGGACAGGTACATGTAAAAGTATGGGGTTAGATCACTCCCTAACACCATACACAAAAAGAAGCTCAAAATGGATAAAAGACCTAAATGTAAGGCCAGACACTATCAAACTCTTAGAGGAAAACATAGGCAGAACACTCTATCACATAAATTACAGCAAGATCCTTTTTGACCCACCTCCTAGAGAAATGGAAATAAAAACAAAAATAAACAAATGGGACCTAATGAAACTTCAAAGCTTTTGCACAGCAAAGGAAACCATAAACAAGACCAAAAGACAACCCTCAGAATGGGAGAAAATATTTGCAAATGAAGCAACTGACAAAGGATTAATCTCCAAAATTTACAAGCAGCTCATGCAGCTCAATAACAACAACAAAAAAAAAACCATCCAAAAATGGGCAGAAGACCTAAATAGACATTTCTCCAAAGAAGATATACAGATTGCCAAAAAACACATGAAAGTATGCTCAACATCATTAATCATTAGGGAAATGCAAATCAGAACTATAATGAGGGCTCCCCTGGTGGTGCAGTGGTTGAGAGTCTGCCTGCCAATGCAGAGCACACGGGTTTGTGCCCCGGTCCGAGAAGATCCCACATGCCGCGGAGCGGCTAGGCCTGTGAGCCATGGCCGCTGAGCCTGCGTGTCCAGACCCTGTGCTCTGCAATGGGAGAGGCCACAATAGTTAGAGGCCCGCGTACGGAAAAAAAAAAAAAAAAAAAAAAACTAAAATAAGCTATCATCTCACATCAGTCAGAATGGCCATCATCAAAAAATCTAGAAACAATAAATGCTGCAGAGGGTGTGGAGAAAAGGGAGCACTCTTGCACTGCTGGTGGGAATGTGAAATGGTACAGCCATTATGGAGAATAGTATGGAGGTTCCTTAGAAAACTACAAATAGGACCACCATATGACCCAGCAATTCCACTACTGGGCATATACCCTGAGAAAACCATAATTCAAATAGAGCCATGTACCAAAATGTTCATTGCAGCTCTATTTACAATAGCCCAGAGATGGAAACAACCTAAGTGTCCATCATCAGATGAATGGATAAAGAAGATGTGGCACATATATACAATGGAATATTACTCAGCCATAAAAAGAAATGAAATTGAGCTATCTGTAATGAGGTGGATGGACCTAGAGTCTGTCATACAGAGTGAAGTAGGTCAGAAAGAGAAAGACACATACCGTATGCTAACACATATATATGGAATTTAAGAAAAAAATGTCATGAAGAACCTAGGGGTAAGACAGAAGTAAAGACACAGACCTACTAGAGAATGGACTTGAGGATATGGGGAGGGGGAAGGGTAAGTTGTGACAAAGTGAGAGAGTGGCATGGACATATATACACTACCAGATGTAAAATAGATAGCTAGTGGGAAGCAGCCACATAGAACAGGAAGATCAGCTCGGTGCTTTGTGACCACCTAGAGGGGTGGGATAGGGAGGGTGGGAGGGAGGGAGACGCAAGAGGGAAGAGATATGGGAACATATGTATATGTATAACTGATTCACTTTGTTATAAAGCAGAGACTAACACACCATTGTAAAGCAATTATACTCCAATAAAGATGTTTAAAAAAAATACCCACTGCACAGTAAAACTGAGAGAGTATATATAAAGTGCTTATCATAGAAGTTGTCAAAACACGTTACCTTATGTATCATTACCATTATTTGTATAACTCATTAATGTTTCTTATTTTTTTCTTTTTTTTTATCAGTTATACATATACATATGTTCCCATATCTCTTCCCACTTGCATCTCCCTCCCTCCTACCCTCCCTATCCCACCCCTCTAGGTGGTCACAAAGCACCGAACTGATGTCCCTGTGTTATGCGGCTGCTTCCCACTGGCTATCTATTTTATGTTTGGTAGTGTATATATGTCCATGCCACTCTCTCACTTTGTCACAGCTTACCCTTCCCCCTCCCCAAATCCTCAGGTCCATTCTCTAGTAGGTCTGTGTCTTTATTCCCGTCTTACCCTTAGGTTCTTCATGACCTTTTTTTTTTTTTTCTTAGATTCCATACATATATGTTAGCATATGGTATTTGTTTTTCTCTTTCTGACTTACTTCACTGGAGAACAGTATGGAGGTTCCTTAAAAAACTACAAATTTACCATACGACACCGCAATCCCACTACTGGGCATATACCCTGAGAAAACCATAATTCAAAAAAAAGTCATGTGCCAAAATGTTCATTGCAGCTCTATTTACAATAGCCAGGAAATGTTTCCTATTTTTAAATGCATACATAGAATTTCATTTGGATCAATGGAATTGAACAAATTCAATGATGTTTGCATACATTCTAAAAATAAAATCAAATCAACTGGAGGTGTGTTTGACCATTCTGCTAATGAAGCTCCATATTCTACAAGGAAACTAAAAAATCATAACATGCATGTTGCAATACTTGTTGTGGTGATAAAGAATACACTTGTTTCCCCACTAATTTTCATAACATCCCAGTGGGAATCTCATTAGAATGGAGAACTGAAGTTCAGAAGAGAGAAAAACCATGGTTACTTCACAGCTTAAACTCAATTGAAGACAGTGGTGTGTGAGACAGGCATCATCATCATCTCACAAATTTTGGTTCAACAAATATTTGTTGAATAACCACTACTTGCCTAGTACTGTGTGATTTGAGTCCTTTTTGGGTTAATTGGTCAAGCTTTTTTCTATGGGCTCAAACTGTACAATGAACCATAACCAGAAAATTTACAAACACATGCTTCTCATGACAAAAATGACTAAGAAACTGAGTGGCACCTTCCTGATTCACAACAGCCTGTAAAATCTCAAATCTTCTCAACCTAAATTATTCCAAAAATATTTTTCTTGCTCTTATTTTGCAATCTCATTATCTATTGAGTAATCAGCATTATTACACCCAATATCCCTTCCATTTTCCCAGTTTACATCCTCAACAGCTGCATTAGTCTCTTAACTAGTTTTTCTACCTTTATTTTCATAACTTCCATTCATTCTTCACAGTGTTGCCAGAATAATCTCTGGTAAACACAGACCTAATCATATGTCATTTCTTTTCCAAAAAGATAAAACTCTTAATTTCTTAGCAGGACACTCAAGGTCCTTCCTAAATTTGGAAACAAAACATTTTCTTGAATCATTTCCAGATATTTCACTCCTGTCCCTCCTAGCCTCCAGATCTCTAGCCAGAGGACTCATCACACGTGCCATGTAGTTTTATATCTCCTTACCTTAACTCTTGCTGCATTCGCTGACTTTTCCCCATTCTCTTTCACTGACATTATATTTTGTCATTTCACTAATTTGCTACAGTTGCTTCTGTCCTTCAATATCTTACTCAAATGTCTCTAATTTAGCTATTTCCAATACCCTCACACTCATAGCAGAAACAATGACTCCCTCTTTGGATTTCCTATGTAAGTTGGTTTAAAAACACATAAATCACTTTCTACACAGTATTATGATTAGAGCTTATTTTCTTGCTAGACCTGAGTCCTTTTGCAAACAAGAACCGTGTCTTCTACCCTTCCCGCTTTCCATTTCTATGGAGTTGAATTAAGCATGTTTTCTATGTGGTGCTGCCAGTCTCTGGACAGGAGAGGAGCTCTAAGCACCACTTCATCTCCATTGGAGCCTCTTTTCTTTCACTCCCTTTCTTGTCTTCCCCAACTCCCAAACTCTGTTCAGAGAGAAGGTGGAGCTAATTTGGTTGGTCAGAGAGAAACACTGATGGAGTCAAATGTACCACTTCCTTGTTGATAAAGACACTACAAGCAATGCCCTCCAATCCCTCCTTCACTGTAAGTACCAGGTCTGGTCCTGGTGGGCAGCTGTAGCTAAGATGGAGACAAATGCGTCCAGAGACTCCTCTTGATCCTTGAGACTGAGCCAAGTCCTCAGCCCAGCTGTTCAGAGAGCTTTGTGACAGGACACGGGGGGCCAGCCGACAGGAATTGAGGCATGTTTAAATTTAGCACTTGTCATCACCTCTGGGTACATGGTTTCTTGGGAGTCTCATGTGGAAAAAGAGGTGGGGGACAGAAATAGAAGTTGGAAATTCTAGGTCATATGATTCTAGTATCTTGTAATGCCATCAAAACTAACCCTGATCCCTAACAGCAGAATAGGGCTACCATATTTTGCATACTGAGATTATCACACTAAAAAATTCCTCCGTTCTCTGACTTACCTTGCGAGGTTCAATTGGTTTAATCCATAAGCCTCCTTACCGCAGAACTTTTCAATGTGTAGTGATTAGGTGGGATACTGATTGGCATGAGGTTGATAATAATGAAATCATGTTATTTAATAACTTTTTCTGAATCTTCCTGGAATTTTTGGGGTAATTTTAAAGAAACTGCATGCTCATTATTTTTTTCCTGCTCGTGCCTATAGAGGTTGTTTCTTAGCAATATTTCAAACCTATCATCTGTTGACCCTTTCTCTACAAGCTCATGAGGGTAGAGCCGGTTCTTACTAAGTCAAGTCTACCATAAGGTGATCATTCTTTCCTAATCTGCATGTTCAAAGGGTGACGTTATAGTCTCTGTTCAACCTTATATATAATGCTTGACCTGATCTCAAATTTATCACATTTCAAGCAAGGTGCCACCTAATTTTAGTGGGTACTCGAAGGGAAAGTGGGTCATTCACTTCAAAGCTGAAACTATACGTTATTCATGTACTGCATCAAATCACAATCTCTTTTCATGTTCCATGTTAAAATTTTAAGCAGCCACATGTACGTCATCGTAATTGATACTACAGTGCTGTTCTCCTTGGCTCTTTCATCTTCAAATGTATATAAACATTCCCCTGGCCTCACAAGTTTCTATTTCTTTCATTGATAACCAGTGTTTACGAGCTGGGCGTGCTGTCCCTAGTAATGAAACACTACAGGCTGCAATGAAAAGTACCTGGGCTTCTTTTTTACAATACAGAACAAAAGCATTTGTTGTTGTTGTATTATTGTATTTCTGAATAAAGTCTCTATTCACACTGTAAACAAATCAAATGAGCTTGTGTTGGATTTTGTTCATCTGAATTGTGGTTAACGTAGTCCTCAGCTATGACATTACTTATGGCCTGCCCAGGACTGCTCAAGAGCTGGCTTTGTGATTTACCTGACTCAGTATGTGATCAAGCATCTCCATTATTGTAATAAAATGAGAACTTTCAAGATCATGATCATGAAATAGAGAAAACAATTTTACCTCAGCACTCAAGCTCAAATGCTACACTAATCTACAGTAATTCTTTTACTGCATTTGGAAGCAATTCCTTCTATTCACTCAGAGATAACGGTTGACAATGCAATAGGCTTCCTCCTGCCTTTTCCCTCAGTGAGCAAAATATGCTGTTCATTGCAAAGAAACCTAGCAGTAGTAGGCTGTAGCGTTTGCTTCTATGTGAATTAGCGTGTGCTTGAAGACCATCAGGAGGCTTGGTCTGTATTCCGAGGTTACTGTGGAACATGTACTTGGGGTATAGGACACGCAAGCAAAATGTGCACGGGGAGGAGATTATTACCTTCCTCAGATTTTAGAGAGGAATCTAAAAAAGGCTTCTTTGTCTCCAGTAGTCCCACCAGTGCAACTCTGGTTCGAGAACTGCGCTGCCTGGGCTTCCCTGGTGGCGCAGTGGTTGAGAGTCCGCCTGCTGATGCAGGGGACACGGGTTCTTGCCCGGGTCCGGGAAGATCCCACATGCCGCGGAGCGGCTGCACCTGTGAGCCATGGCCGCTGAGCCTACACGTCCGGAGCCTGTGCTCCGCAACGGGAGAGGCCACAACAGTGAGAGGCCCGTGTACTAAAAAAAAAAAAAAAAAAAAAAAAAAGAACTGCGCTGCCTGGATAGTTTTGGGATCATTATGCAAAGGAAATTATTTGATAAACATTACACATTTGCTCTCTTTGTTCCAGTATGGATTGGACTCATTGATTATTCGTTTTGTGTTTTATGTTTACACCTTGCTTGCAGATTTAACTAAATCACCTTAGGTAGAAAAGCATTAATTTCACTTAAGAAAATACAATTCTTAACTTTCTAAACTCACATTTTTGGTATTAACAGTTTTGCATCAGAAATGTTCCCTTCCAAGTCTGTCTATAAACTGTCATGTAATGATTTCACATCCTTCCCATCCACCTAGAGTGAAAGAATTGCAACTTAATAAATGACAACAAATATGAGCTATATAGTAATTTAACAAAATACTTCTCTTTTTCTACTAAAATCAAATTGTAAAAAATTTTCTGTTTTATCAATCTTCTTTGACAACTACATTATGGGAAAACATCTTTTAAAAAACATAATTTTGGACTTATTGACCTTTAATAAAACAAAGCAGATCATCTAGAAATGACAGGTTATTTTACAGTTGGCATCATTGGGTCTCTTAGTTAAAATCTCTGTTAAATGGTAAGCATTTAGACTGGGAATGTGATTCTCATCACCGTATGGTGTCAACTTTCACACAAACAGGCTAAAATAAATATGAACAATGTAAGGCTTATAACTGGAGAAATCAACAATAACTGGGGAATGTAAAAGAGGAGGAGTTGGGTATCCATAGCCAAAAGAATTCAAGGAATGAAAATCCCAGGCTAATCACCCTAGACATCTTTGCTTGATTTGATGAAAACATGTTTTAAATGATGGGATGTGTAGATTAAAAATAGGAGCAAGTCAAAGTACAGCTCAATCTTTTCTAAATTGGGGAAATGAGGTCACAGTGATTATTCAAAAGAGAGAGCTAACAAAGGGTATTACAGAACCTACTTTTTCCAACTCTACCTCTGTCTTTCCTAAGAGTCTCATGGCATATGATAGCCATTTTTTTTCAATGTTACTGATATGATTGACATATAACACTGTATATGTTTAAGGTGTACTGCTTAATATTTGTCTTACACATATTGTGAAATGATTACCACAATGTTTAGTTAGCATCCATCATCTCATATAGATACACAAAAATGTTTTTTCTTGCAATGAGAACTCTTACAAATTACTCTTTTAACAGCTTTCAAATATACCATATGGTGGTGTTAACTACAGTCATCATATTGTACGTTACATTCCTAGTACTTATTTATCTCATAACTGAAAGTTTATACATTTTGACCACCTTTGCAATAGCTGTTTCTGAAGTGAAATGACATCATTGTATTTAATGTAACAAAAAGGGAGGGGACTTTGCATATTTTACAACAGGAAGAGCAGTTTATTTTTCATACAACGTGAAAACAAGAACATTACTGACTTTTAAAGGCTTAGTTTCACAGGATAAAGCCATCAGATTTCTTTCCTGTCTAAGAATAGCTCAAATCCTTAGATTTTGCTGCAAATCTTTAGTTTAAGAAGTACTGAGTGACATCCATTTGCCAAAAGATGTGCTTGTTTTTAATATTCAAAGAAAGTACAAAGGAGTAAGACTTGAAGTATTGAAAGTATTCTCTCCATGTGTCCTCTTGTTAACTGACACACACATATGCAGATATGTTTCCCCATCCTCTAGGAGTAATAGCTGTTCCCTTGCCTATACCTTTATATGTAATTTCCCCCTTTTCTGTTCAATTACAGTTCTGAATATGACACCTAGTAGAGACAGAAGAGGTTCACATTCTAAGTCACAAGCATGGAAGTAGATACTGGAGGTTTAATGCTGTGCCATAAGCCAGCAAATAGTGTAACATGTCACTCAGACATCTATACTTCTAAATTCCTGACATTCTTCCTTTTGAACTTCTCTTGTACAAATGCAAACAAGCAGGAGAGACAGAATTGTCTCTTTAGGAATATCATTACAGCATTTACCTCCATTCCCTGCCTTCTCTACTCCACCCCACCCTAACTTTTTAGTTAGGAAAGCTGAAGCTTTTATGTAAAGCTTGAATACTCAGGGAAACAAGTTCAGAGGATTCTTTCTTGACTTTGCATTTCTCAGCTTGAGCTGATATTAGGTATCCTTGACTACTGTCGGCCTTAGAAGATCTGTCATCCAGTCCTTACTTCCTGGATGAAACACCACCAGCTGTACCTTTGAAAGCCTCAATGTTTTATATTCTCAACATTTGGACTTGCTTCTCACAGACTGTTATCTGCCTTGAGTTCATGCTCTGAGAAGCATATATTCTAAAGGATTTCTCACTAACATGAAGATCCAAAGCACTGAACAATATAAAAATGCCTCTTTTCCTACCTTTACAAATATCATTTAAATAGTTCTCTCATATGTAAATATAACTTCCCTAGCCAAACTCTTTTTGGGGAACCATCTGTAATAATATGGAAATGTTCATGTGGGATCATATGTTGATCCCCCTTCCCTTTCCTCTGACAGTTTTGGCATCTATATCCAAGGTAACCTGGGGGTGCTTCCCTCCTACATTCATCTGTACTTTCTTAATTCAGGTTATTAACTACGTGACAACCACAGAAATTTTAACAATATAATAAAGACACTGATGTATTGAAAAGGTTATTTTGAATAGTGCTGAAAATATTTATGATGACAAGATTATTTTATACACCAAATGTATACTTTAGGAGAGAGGTTCTAAATTCAAAATTCTTGATGAAATGTTCAGGATATATGCAAAGTAAGAATAAGAATAACCCAAGCAGTTGTCTTCCCTCCAGTTTTGGGTGAAGGTGACACAGGAATCTTGTCTTCAACTCTCAGAAAAAAAGGGGATATTCTAGTTTGCTGATTTTTTGGTATTCTTTTCTTAATTAAGTCAGGTTTTGAGAGGTAAACATGCTGCATGTGTATGTTATCAGTCATTCAGCCCCCATGACCTGACTCATCCCATGTGTGCACAGCCTGTGATATTCATCGTCCTGACAGACACTTTTCTCACAGGAAGGGGCAGGGAGAGGAAAAGCTGAAACATCCTTGGTAGTTTCCAGAAGGAGCATGTTTTTCTCTTCTTCTAGTAAAATCCTTAATATTTGCCAAGAGCCAGTAGCAGGAGATGCAGGTTTTGTAGGGTCTAAAGCTATGATATTGGGGGATTATTTCCTTAAAAAGATTACAAAATTAATAAGTAATGTTAATTTTTATTTTCCATGAGGAAAATAAATCACAACAAATTATAAATTTTAAAGTTCTCCTTCATAGGACAATGTGCAATCATTTTCTGTAGAGAGAGTAGGAAGATAATTCTGTTTTTCTTCCAGCAATGTTGATTGAAATTTCTTTTTATTGTCTTTATATAGCTAATAATTTAAAATATTTTCTTTTAGGGTCAAAATCATTATAATAACATGATGTAAATCCTATGGGAAACCTCTATCAATTTTTTTTTTTACATGTGAGCTATAAGATTTGTAAGGATTTTCCACAGATGAGCTTTCTGCTCAGTTGTCTTGTTCCTTCTCCATTACCCTCTCTTTCTCAGTGCCTGCTACATAGGACTCGTCCATTTTGCAATCAGTCTCTGGCTCTGTGCTCTGGGTCATGACACAGAGTAAATTAGGCAATTCACAACAGGAGTATTCCTGGAAGCCATTCATACACCAGGAAAGCAACAAGTACCTTACTTAGAACTTATGTGACATTAAGATTCTTCTCTGAAATCTCAGGCCAGTTGTAGCCTGCACATAAAGCAGTAATATTTATAAATTAAACTCTTTTAACCTCAGCTCCCAAACCTTACATCTATGCCAATGCCACTCAACACAAGGAGAAGGAGCTGAAGAGGGAACTGTAGTAGAAAGGGACTGGTCTTAACCAATTGCAGCTAAATATCTTACTTTTGTAAACTTTACAAAAACTCATGACTCCTTGAATGACATCCCTTTATAAGGCCTGAGATGGGCCCATGCAAGTGAGGTGTCCTGAAGCCTAATTACTTTGATGCAAAATCCAGAACTGGAGGCAAATAGTATTTTAATGTTGTTTTTTTAATTGAAGTATAATTGGCTTAAAATATTACTTTAGTTTCAGGTGTACAATGTATTGATTCAATACCTATGTATTAATTCAATACCTATTTCACTCAGCCTTCTAGACTTTTCCCCTCTAGCAACCACCAGTTCATTCACTGTATCTATAAGTCTGTTTCTGTTTTGTTTGTTTTGCTTTTCAGATTCATTTCAGAAATCAGACTGTATTTGTCTTTCTCTGTCTGATGTATTTCACTTAGCATAATACCTTTTAGGTCCATCTATTTTCTTGCAAATGGAAAGATTTCATTCTTAATATGGTTGGGTAATGTTCCATTGTATATATGGAACACAGATTCTTTATCCACTCATGTAGGTTGTTTCCATATCTTGGCTATCATGAATAATGCTGCAATAAACATTGGGGTGCATATATCTTTTCAAATTAGTGTTTTTATTTTCTTAAAATACTCAGAAGTGGAATTACTGGATCATATGTTAGTACTATTTTTAATTTTCTAAGGAACTTCCATACCGTTTTCCATAGTGGCCATACCAATTTACATTCCCACCAACAGTGTATGAGCATTCCCTGTTCTCCGTATCCTCACCAACACTTATTTGTTGCCTTTTTGATAATAACCATTCTGAGAGGTGTGAGGTAATATCTCATGGTGATCTTGATTTGCATTTCCCTGATTGTTAGTGATATTGAGCATCTTTCCTTTTTTTTTTTTTTAAACATCTTTATTGGGGTATAATTGCTTTACAATGGTGTGTTAGTTTCTGCTTTATAACAAAGTGAATCAGCTATACATATACATATGTTCCCATATGTCTTCCTTCTTGCGTCTCCCTCCCTCCCACTCTCCCCATCCCACCCCTCCAGGCTGTCACAAAGCACCGAGCTAATATCCCTGTGCCTTGCGGCTGCTTCCCCCCAGCTATCTACCTTACTACGTTTGTTAGTGTGTATATGTCCATGACTCTCTCTCGCCCTGTCAAAACTCACCCTTCCCCCTCCCCATATCCTCAAGTCCGTTCTCCAGTAGGTCTGCGTCTTTATTCCTGTCTTACCCTTAGGTTCTTCATGACATTTTTTCCCCTTAAATTCCATATATATGTGTTAGCATACGGTATTTGTCTTTTTCTTTCTGACTTACTTCACTCTGTATGACAGACTCTAGGTCTATCCATCTCATTACAAATAACTCAATTTCATTTCTTTTTAAGGCTGAGTAATATTCCACTGTGTATATGTGCCACATCTTCTTTATCCATTCATCCGATGATGGGCGCTTAGGTTGTTTCCATCTCCGGGCTATTGTAAATAGAGCTGCAATGAACATTTTGGTACATGACTGTTTTTGAATTTTGGTTTTCTCAGGGTATATGCCCAGTAGTGGGATTGCTGGGTCATATGGTAATTCTATTTGTAGTTTTTTAAGGAACCTCCATACTGTTCTCCATAGTGGCTGAACCAATTCACATTCCCACCAGCAGTGCAAGAGTGTCCCCTTTTCTCCACACCCTCTCCAGCATTTATTGTTTATAGATTTTTTGATGATGGCCATTCTGACTGGTGTGAGATGATATCTCATTGTAGTTTTGATTTGCATTTCTCTAATGATTAATGATGTTGAGCATTCTTTCATGTGTTTGTTGGCATTTTGTATATCTTCTTTGGAGAAATGTCTATTTAGGTCTTCTGCCCATTTTTGGATGGGGTTGTTTGTTTTTTTGTTATTGAGCTGCATGAGCTGCTTGTAAATTTTGGAGATTAATCCTTTGTCAGTTGCTTCATTTGCAAATGTTTTCTCCCATTCTGAGGGTTGTCTTTTGGTCTTGGTTATGGTTTCCTTTGCTGTGCAAAAGCTTTGAAGTTTCATTAGGTCCCATTTGTTTATTTTTGTTTTTATTTCCATTACTCTAGGAGGTGGGTCAGAAAGGATCTTGCTGTGATTTATGTCATGGAGTGTTCTTCCTATGTTTTCTTCTAAGAGTTTGATAGTTTCTGGCCTTACATTTAGGTCTTTAATCCATTTTGAGCTTATTTTTGTGTATGGTGTTAGGGAGTGATCTAATCTCATACTTTTACATGTACCTGTCCAGTTTTCCCAGCACCATTTATTGAAGAGGCTGTCCTTTCTCCACTGTACATTCCTGCCTCCTTTATCAAAGATAAGGTGTCCATATGTGCGTGGGTTTATCTCTGGGCTTTCTATCCTGTTCCACTGATCTATCTTTCTGTTTTTGTGCCAGTACCATACTGTCTTGATTACTGTTGCTTTGTAATATAGTCTGAAGTCAGGGAGCCTGATTCCTCCAGCTCGTTTTTTCGTTCTCAAGATTGCTTTGGCTATTCGGGGTCTTTTGTGTTTCCATACAAATTGTGAAATTTTTTGTTCTAGTTCTGTGAAAAATGCCAGTGGTAGTTTGATAGGGATTGCATTGAATCTGTAGATTGCTTTGGGTAGTAGAGTCATTTTCACAATGTTGATTCTTCCAATCCAAGAACATGGTATATCTCTCCATCTATTTGTATCATCTTTAATTTCTTTCATCAGTGTCTTATAATTTTCTGCATACAGGTCTTTCGTCTCCTTAGGTAGGTTTATTCCTAGATAGTTTATTCTTTTTGTTGCAATGGTAAATGGGAGTGTTTTCTTGATTTCACTTTCAGATTTTTCATCCTTAGTATATAGGAATGCAAGAGATTTCTGTGCATTAATTTTGTATCCTGCTACTTTACCAAATTCATTGATTAGCTCTAGTAGTTTTCTGGTAGCATCTTTAGGATTCTCTATGTATAGTATCATGTCATCTGCAAACAGTGACGGCTTTACTTCTTCTTTTCCGATTTGGATTCCTTTTATTTCCTTTTCTTCTCTGATTGCTGTGGCTAAAACTTCCAAAACTATGTTGAATAAGAGTGGTGAGAGTGGGCAACCTTGTCTTGTTCCTGATCTTAGTGGAAATGCTTTCAGTTTTTCACCATTGAGGATGATGTTTGCTGTGGGCTTGTCATATATGGCCTTTATTATGTTGAGGAAAGTTCCCTCTATGCCTACTTTCTGGAGAGTTTTTATCATAAATGGGTGTTGAATTTTGTCGAAAGCTTTCTCTGCATCTATTGAGATGATCATATGGTTTTTCTCCTTCAATTTGTTAATATGGTTTATCACATTGATAGATTTGCGTATATTGAAGAATCCTTGCATTCCTGGAATAAACCCCACTTGATCATGGTGTATGATCCTTTTAATATGCTGTTGGATTCTGTTTGCTAGTATTTTGTTGAGGATTTTTGCATCTATGTTCATCAGTGATATTGGCCTGTAGTTTTCTTTCTTTGTGACATCCTTGTCTGGTTTTGGTATCAAGGTGATGGTGGCCTCGTAGAAGGAATTTGGGAGTGTTCCTCCCTCTGCTATATTTTGGAAGAGTTCGAGAAGGATACGTGTTAGCTCTTCTCTAAACGTTTGATAGAATTCACCTGTGAAGCCATCTGGTCCTGGGCTTTTGTTTGTTGGAAGGTTTTTAATCACAGTTTCAATTTCAGTGCTTGTGATTGGTCTGTTCATATTTTCTATTTCTTCCTGATTCAGTCTTGGCAGGTTGTGCATTTCTAAGAATTTGTCCATTTCTTCCAGATTGTCCATTTTATTGGCATAGAGTTGCTTGTAGTAATCTCTCATGATTTTTTTTATTTCTGCCGTGTCAGTTGTTACTTCTCCTTTTTCATTTCTAATTCTATTGATTTGAGTCTTCTCCCTTTTTTTTGTGATGAGTCTGGCTAGCGGTTTATCTATTTTGTTTATCTTCTCAAAGAACCAGCTTTTAGTTTTATTGATCTTTGCTATCGTCTCCTTCATTTCTTTTTCATTTATTTCTGATCTGATTTTTATGATTTCTTTCCTTCTGCTAGCTTTGGGGTTTTTTTGTTCTTCTTTCTCTAATTGCTTGAGGTGCAAAGTTAGGTTGTTTATTCGAGATGTTTCCTGCTTCTTAAGGTGGGCTTGTATTGCTATAAACTTCCCCCTTAGAACTGCTTTTGCTGCATCCCATAGGTTTTGGGTCGTTGTGTCTCCATTGTCATTTGTTTCTAGGTATTTTTTTATTTCCTCTTTGATTTCTTCAGTGATCACTTCATTATTAAGTAGTGTATTGTTTAGCCTCCATGTGTTTGTATTTTTTAAAGATCTTTTCCTGTAATTGATATCTAGTCTCATGGCGTTGTGGTCGGAAAAGATACTTGATACAATTTCAGTTTTCTTAAATTTACCAAGGCTTGATTTGTGACCCAAGATATGATCTATCCTGGAGAATGTTCCATGAGCACTTGAGAAAAATGTGTATTCTGTTGTTTTTGGATGGAGTGTCCTATAAATATCAATTAAGTCCATCTTGTTTAATGTATCATTTAAAGCTTGTGTTTCCTTATTTATTTTCATTTTGGATGATCTGTCCATGGGTGAAAGTGGGGTGTTAAAGTCCCCTACTATGAATGTGTTACTGTTGATCTCCCCTTTTATGGTTGTTAGTATTTGCCTTATGTATTGAGGTGCTCCTATGTTGGGTGCATAAATATTTACAATTGTTATATCTTCTTCTTGGATCGATCCATTGATCATTATGTAGTGTCCTTCTTTGTCCCTTTTAATAGTCCTTATTTTAAAGTCTATTTTGTCTGATATGAGAATTGCTACTCCAGCTTTCTTTTGGTTTCCATTTGCATGGAATATCTTTTTCCATCCCCTTACTTTCAGTCTGTATGTGTCTCTAGGTCTGAAGTGGGTCTCTTGTAGACAGCATATATAAGGGTCTTGTTTTTGTATCCATTCAGCCAATCTGTGTCTTTTGGTGGGAGCATTTAGTCCATTTACATTTAAGGTAATTATCGATATGTATGTTCCTATTCCCATTTTCTATATTGTTTAGGGTTCGCTACTATAGGTCGTTTCCTTCTCTTGTGTTTCGTGTCTAGAGAAGTTCCTTTAGCATTTGTTGTAAAGCTGGTTTGGTGGTGCTGAACTCTCTCAGCTTTTGCTTGTCTGTAAAGGTTTTAATTTCTCCATCAAATGTGAATGAGATCCTTGCTGGGTAGAGTAGTCTTGGTTGCAGGCTTTTCTCCTTCATCACTTTCAGTATGTCCTGCCACTCCCTTCTGGCTTGTAGGGTTTCTGCTGAGAGATCAGCTGTTAACCTTATGGGGATTCCCTTGTGTGTTATTTGTTGTTTTTCCCTTGCTGCTTTTAATATGCTTTCTTTGTATTTAATTTTTGACAGTTTGATTAATATGTGTCTTGGCGTGTTTCTCCTTGTATTTATCCTGTATGGGACTCTCTGTGCTTCCTGGACTTGATTAACTATTTCCTTTCCCATATTAGGGAAGTTTTCAACTATAATCTCTTCAAATATTTTCTCAGTCCCTTTCTTTCTTTCTTCTTCTCCTGGAACCCCTATAATTCGAATGTTGGTGCGTTTCATGTTGTCCCAGAGGTCTCTGAGACTGTCCTCAGTTCTTTTCATTCTTTTTTCTTTATTCTGCTCTGCAGTAGTTATTTCCACTACTTTATCTTCCAGGTCACTTATCCGTTCTTCTGCCTCAATTATTCTGCTATTGATACTATCTAGAGTGGTTTTAATTTCATTTATTGCATTGTTCATCGTTGCTTGTTTCATCTTTAGTTCTTGTAGGTCCTTGTTAACTGTTTCTTGCATTTTGTCCATTCTACTTCCAAGATTTCGGATCATCCTTACTATCATTATTCTGAATTCTTTTTCAGGTAGATTGCCTATTTCCTCTTCATTTGTTAGGTCTGGTGGGTTTTTATCTTGCTCCTTCATCTGCTGTGTGTTTTTCTGTCTTCTCATTTTCCTTATCTTACTGTGTTTGGGGTCTCCTTTTTGCAGGCTGCACGTTCGTAGTTCACGTTGTTTTTGATGCCTGTCTCCAGTGGCTAAGGTTGTTTCAGTGGGTTGTGTAGGCTTCCTGGTGGAGGGGACTAGTGCCTGTGTTGTGCTGGATGAGGCTGGATCTTGTCTCTCTAGTGGGCAGGTTCACGTCTGGTGGTGTGTTTTGGGGTGTCTGTGGCCTTATTATGATTTTAGGCAGCCTCTCTGCTAATGGGTGGGGTTGTGTTCCTGTTTTGCTAGTTGTTTGGCATAGGTTGTCCAGCACTGTGGCTTGCTGGTCGTTGAGTGAAGCTGGGTGCTGGTGTTAAGATGGAGGTCTCTGGGAGATTTCCACCGTTTAATATTATGTGGAGCTGGGAGGTCTCTTGTTGACCAGTGTCCTGAAGTTGGCTCTCCTACCTCAGAGGCAGAGCCCTGACTCCTGGCTGGAGCACCAAGAGCCTTTCATCCACACAGCTCAGAATAAAAGGGAGAAAAAGTAGAGCGAATTAGTAGAAGTATGAGTAAAGAAAGAAGGAAAGGAGGAAAGGAAGGAAGGAAGAAAGAAGCAAAGAAGGAAAGAAAGGAGGGAGGTAGGGAGGGAGGAAGGAAGGAGGGAAAGAAGGAAAAAAGACAGAAAGAAAGATGATACAGTAAAAATAAAATAAAGTATAATATAGTTATTGAATTAAAAAATATTTAGAAAAAAAAAAAAAAGGGACGGATAGAACCTTAGGACAAATGTTGGAAGCAAAGCTATACAGAGAAAATCTTACACAGAAGCATACACATACACCTTCACAAAAAGAGGTAAAGGGGGAAAAATCATAAATCCTGCTCCCAGAGACCACCTCCTCAACTTGGGGTGATTCGTTGTCTAAAGGAGGGAAGGAAGGAAGGAAAGAAAGAACGAAGGTAAAGTATAATAAAGTTATTACAATTAAACTTAATTATTAAGAAAAAGAATTTTTAAAAAAAAATCATGGACGGATAGAGCCCTAGGACAAATGGTGGAAGCAAGAGTATACAGACAAGATCTCACACAGAAGCATACACGTACACATTCACAAAAAGAGGAAAAGGGAAAAAAAAATCATAGATCTCGCTCCTAAATTCCACCTCTTCAATTTGGGATCATTCCTTGTCTATTCAGGTATTCCACAGATGCAGGGTATATCAAGTTGATTGTGGAGCTTTAATCCGCTACTTCTGTGGCTGCTGGGAGAGATTTCCCTTTCTCTTCTTTGTTCTCACAGCTCACAGGAGCTCAGCTTTGGATTTGGCCCTGCCTCTGCGTGTAGGTCGCTGGAGGGCGTCTGTTTTTTCGCTCAGACAGGACGGGGTTAAAGGAGCCGCTGATTCGGGGCCTCCGGCTCACTCAGGCCAGGGGTTGGGGGATGGGGGAAGGAGGGGCACTGCGTGCGGGGCGGGCCTGCGGCGGCAGAGGCCGGCGTGACGTTGCACCAGCCTGAGGCCCGCCGTGCGTTGTCCCGGGGAAGTTGTCCCTGGATCCCGGGAACCTGGCAGTGGCGGGCTGACAGGCTTCGCGGAAGAGGGGTGTGGAGAGTGACCTGTGCTCGCACACAGGCCCCTTGGTGGCGGCAGCAGCAGCCTTAGCGTCTCCCGCCTGTCTCTGGGGTCCGCGGTTTTAGCCGCGGCTTGCACCCGTCTCTGGGGTTTGCGCTTTCAGCCGCGGCTCGCGCCCGTCTCTGGGGTTCGCGCTTTTAGCCGCGGCTCGCGCCCGTGTCTGGGGTTCGCGCTTTTAGCCGCGGCTCGCGCCCGTCTCTGGAGATCCTTTAAGCAGCGCTCTTAAACCTCTCTCCTCGCGCATCAGGAAACAAAGAGGCAAGAAAAAGTCTCTTGCCTCTTCGGCAGGTGCAGGCTTTTCCCCGAACTCCTTCCCGGCTAGTCGTGGTGCACTAACCCCTTCAGGCTATGTTCAAGCCGCCAACCCCAGTCCTCTCCCTGAGCTCCGTCCAAAACCAAAACCCGAGCCTCAGCTCGCAGCCCCGCCCGCCCGGCGGGTGAACAGACAAGCCTCTCGGGTTGGTGAGTGCTGGTCGGCACCGATCGTCTGTGCAGGAATCTCCCCGCTTTGCCCTCCGCACCCGTCGCTGTGCACTACTCCGCGGTCCCGAAACTCCCCCCGCCGCCTCCCGCAGTCTCCGCCCGCGGAGGGGCTTCCTAGTGTGTGGAAACTTTTCCTCCTTCACAGCTCCCTCCCACTGGTGCAGGTGCCGTCCTTATTCTTTTGTCTCTGTTTTTTCTTTTTTTCTTTTGCCCTACCCAGGTACGTGGGGAGTTTCTTGCCTTTTGGGAGGTCTGAGGTCTTCTGCCAGCCTTCAGTAGGAGTTCTGTAGGAGCTGTTCCATGTGTGGATGTATTTCTGGTGTATCCGTGGGGAGGAAGGCGATCTCCGCGTCTTACTCTTCCGCCATCTTCAAGGTACCCCCCGAGCATCTTTCAATGTGTTTTTTGGCCATCTGTATGTCTCCTTTGGAAAACATGTCCATTCGGGTCCCTGCCCACTTTTCAGTCAGGTTGCTTGTTTATTGATGTTGAGTTTTATGAGTTCTTTGTATATTTTGGATATTAACCCCTTGTTGCATAGATTATTTGCAAATATTTTCTCCCTTTCAATAGGTTGCCTTTTTGTCTTATTGATAGTTTCCTTCAATGTGCAAAAGCTTTTTCGTTTGGTGTAGTCCCATTTGTTTATTTTTGCTTTTGTTTCCCTTGCCTGAAAAGACAATATCCAAAAAACATTGCTAAGACCCATGTCAAAGGGCATATTGCCTGCTGTCTTCTAGGAGATTTATGGTTTCAGGTCTTTTTTTTTTTTTTTTTTTTTTGAGGTACGTGGGCCTCTCACTGTTGTGGCCTCTCCCGCTGCGGAGCACAGGCTCCGGACGCGCAGGCTCAGCGGCCCAGCCGCTCCGCGGCATGTGGGATCTTCCCGGACCGGGGCACGAACCCCTGTCCACTGCATTGGCAGGCGGACTCCCAACCACCGCGCCACCAGGGAAGCCCCTCAGGTCTTATATTTAAGTTTTTTCTCCATTTTGAGTTTATTTTTGTATATGGTGTGAGGAAGTAGTCCAGTGTGATTCCTTTGCCTGTAACTGTCTAGTTTTCCCAATACCATTTATTGAAAAGACTGTCTTTCTCCCATTTTATATTCTTGCCTCCTTTGTTGAAGATTTATTGTTCATATGTGTGTGGTTTGTTTCTGGGCTCTTTATTGTGTTCCATTGATTTATGTGTCTGTTTTTGTGCCAGTACTATACTGCTTTCATTACTTTAGCTTCAGAGTATAGTTTGAAATCAGGGAGCATAATACTTCAAGCTTTGTCCTTCTTACTCTAGATTGCTTTGGCTATTGAAGGCCCATACAAATTGTAGGATTATTTGTTCTAGTTCTGTGAAAAGTGCCATTGGTATTTTGATAGGGATTGCATTGAACCTGTAGATTGTCTTGGGGTGTATGGTCATTTTAACAATATTAATTCTTCTAATCTATGAGCACAGTATATTTTTCCACTAGTGTGTGTCATCTTCAGTTTCTGTCATCAGTGTCTTACAGTTTTCTGAGAACAGTTCTTTTACCTCCTTGGTTAGATTTATTCCTAGGCATGTTATTCTTTTTGATGTGATTGTAAATGAGATTGTTTTCTTAGTTTCTCTGATAGTTTGTTGTTAGTGTATAGAATTACGGATATTAATTTGTATCCTGCAACCTTTACTTGATGAGTTCTAAGAGGTTCTTGATGGCATCTTTAGGATTTTCTTTAAATAGTATCAAGTCATCTGCAGTGACAGTTTTACTTCTTTCTTTCCAGTTGGTTTCCTTTTATTTCTCTTTCTTGTCTGATTGCTATGGCTAAGACTTCAAATACTATGTTTAATAAATATAGTGAGAGTGGGCATCCTTATCTTGTTCCTGATCTTAGAGAAAATGTTTTCAGCTTTTAATAGTTGAGTATGATGATGGCTGTAGGTTTGCCATATATGTCTTTTATTATGTTTTGGTATGTTCCCTCTATACCCACTTTGTTGAGAGTTTTTAATCATAAATGGATATTGATTTTATCGAAAGCTTCTTCTGCATCTATTGATATCATCATGTTATTTTTATTCTTCAATTTGTTAATATGGTGTTTCACATGGATTGATCTGCAAAAATTAAACCATCCTTGCATCCCTGGGATAAATCCTACTTGATCATGGCCTATCATCCTTTCAATGTATTGTTTAACTTGATTTGCTAATATTCTGTTAAAAATTTTTGCACTTATGTTGACCAGTGAGATTGGCCTGTAATTTTCATTTTCTGTGGTTTCTTTGTCTGGTTTTGGTATCAGGGTGATACAGGCCTCATAGAATGAGTTTGGAAGAGTTCTCTTATCTTCAATTTTTTTTGAAATAGTTTGAGAAGTATAGGTATGAACTTTTCTTTAAATGTTTAGTAGAATTCACTTCTGAAGCCTTTTGGTCCTGGACCTTTTTAGGGGAAGGATTTTTTTTTTTATTACTGATCTAATTTTATTACTGGTAATTTGTCTGTTTATAGTTTCTCCTTCCTGCTGATTAAATCCTGGGAGACAGTACATTTTTAGAAATTTATCCATTTCTTTTACTTTATTCATTTTATTGTTCATAGTAATATCTTATGATTCTTTGTATTTTTGTGGTGTTACCTGTAACTTCTCTTTCATTTCTGATTTTATTTATTTAGCCCTCTCTCTTTTTTTCTTGATGAGTCTGACTAAAGGTTTATCATCTTTTTAACTTTTCAAAAAACCAACTTTTATTTTCATTGATTTTTTTTTCCATTTTCTTTTAGTTGCTATTTCATTTATTTTGCTCTGATCTTATAATTTCTTTTCTTCTACTAAATTTGGGTTTGTTTGTTCTTCTTTTTCTACTTCCTTTAGGTATAAGTTAGGTTGTTCATTTGAGATTTTTCTTCTTTCCTGAGGTAGGTTTTTATTACTATTATCTTCCCTATTAAAACTGCTTTTTCTTCATCCCATAGATTTTGTATCATTGTGTTACCATTTTCATTTGTCTGCAAGTATTTTTCTTTTTAATTTTCTCTTTGATTTCTTTAGTGAGACCCATTAGTTGTTTAGCCTCCACATGTTTGTCTGTTTTGCAGTTTTTATTGTAGGTGATTTACAGTCTCATAGTGTTGTGGTAAGAAAAGATGCTTTGTACAATTTCAATCTTCTTAAACTTACTGAGACTTGTTTTGTGGCCGAGAATGTGATCTATCCTGAAGAATGTTTCATGTGCATTTGAAAAGCATGTGTATTCTGCTGGTTTTGGATGGACTGTTCTATTGAATTTATATGTTCTAATGTGTCCTTCAAGGTCAGTGTTTCCTTACTGACTTTCTGTCTGAATATTCTGTCCACTGATATAAGCAGGGTGTAAAGGTCTGCTACTGTGACTGTTATTTTCAGTTTTTCCCTACACATTTGTTAAATTTACTTTATATATTTAGGTGTTCCTATCTTGGATGAATACATATGTAAAACTGTTATATCTTCTTGCTGGAGCCATCTCCTATCATTATGTAATATCCTTATTTATGTCTTGTTACAGTCTTTGTTGTAAAGTCTATTTTGTCTTATGTAAGTATTGCTACTCCAGGTTTTTTTGTTTGTTTCCTTTTGCATGGAATACCTTTTCCATCCCCTCACTTTCAGTGTGTGTGTCTCTTGTAGGCAGCATATATATGTCTTATTTTTGTATCCATTTAGCTAATCTGTCTTTTGGTTAGAACATTTAGTCCTTTTACATTTAAAGTAATTATTGATAAGTATGCACTTATTGCCATTTTGTTAATTGTTTTCGGGTTGTTTTTACACTTCTTTTTTGTTCCTTCTTCATTTGCTCTCTTTCCTTGTGATTTGATGACTATATTTGGAGCTGTGTTTGAATTCCTTTCTCTTTTTTGTGTATGTGTATCTATCATAGGTTTTTGGTTTGTGATTACAATGTGGCTCATATAAATGTATATAAATATATTAAGTATGTGATTATTTTAATTGATGACCTCTTAAGTTTGAATGCATTCTAAAGACCCTGCACTTTTACTCCAATGTAACATTTAATGTTTTTGACTTCACATTAACATCTTTTTGTTTTGTGTATCCCTTAGCTACTTACTGTGGATATAAATGATTTTACTACTTTTGTCTTTTAACCTTTCTACTGTCATTAAAAGTGGTTGAACTATTACCTTTACTGTACGTATGCCTAAACCAATGAGATTTTTTTCCTTTTATAATTTCTGTATTTGATTGTGGTCTTTAATTTTTCACTTAGAGAAATCCCTTTAACATTGATGGTAAAGCCCATAGTGATACTGAACTCTTCTAGCTTCTTCTTGTCTCTAAAACTCTTGATATTACCTTCAAATCTGAATGATAGCATTGCTTAGTAGGGCATTTTTTGTTGTTGGTTGGAAATAAATGTATTTATTATATGAAAATGTTCTTACTGTTTTTAAACTCTAAACTGTTTTGAACATTTTTTTTTAATTTTTATTTTTATTGGACTATAGTTGATTTACAATATTGTATTAGTTTCAGGTGTACAGCAAAGTGATTGAGTTATACATATACATATATCTATTCTTTTTCAAATTTCTTTTCTCATTTATGTTATTACAGCATATTGAGCAGAGTTCCCTGTGCTATAGAGTAGGTCCTTGCTGGTTATCTATTTTAAATATAGTAGTGTGTATATGTCAATCCCAAACTCTCAATTTATCCCTCCCTCCTTACCTTTCTCCTTTGGTAACCATAAGTTTGTTTTCTAAGTCTGTGAGTCTGTTTCTGTTTTGTAAATAAGATCATTTGTGTCCTTTTTCTTTTTAGATTCCTCATATAAGCAGTGTCATATGATATTTATCTTTCTCTGACTTACTTCATTTAGTATGATAATCTCCAGTTCCATCTGTGTTGCTACAAATGGCATTATTTCTTTCTTTTTCATGGCTAAGTAATATTCCATTGTATATGCAACACCTATCTTTCTGAAACTCTTCCAAAAAATTTCAGAGGAAGGAACACTCCCAAACTCATTCTATGAGGCCACCATCACCCTGATACCAAAAGCAGAAAAAGATACAACAAAAAAGAAAATTAAAGGCCAATATCACTGATAAGCATAGACGCAAAAATCCTTGACAAAATACTAGCAAACCAAATCCAACTGTACATTCAAAGGATCATACACCATGATCTAGTGGGATTTATCCTAGGGATGCAAGGATTTTTCAATATCTGTAAATCACTCAGTGTGATACACCATATTAACAAATTGAAGAATAAAAACCATATGATCATCTCAACAGATGCAGAAAAATATTTTGACAAAATTCAACACCAATTTATGAAGAAAACTCGCCAGAAAGTGGGCATAGAGGGAACATACCTCAACATAATAAAGACCTTGTATGACCAACCTATAGCCAACATCATACTCAACCATAAAAGCTGAAAGCAATTAAGAACAAGACAAGGATGTCCACTCTCTCCACTTTTATTGAACTTAGTTTTGGAAGTCCTGGCCACAGCAATCAGAGAAGAAACAGAAATAAAGGTCTATAAATTAGGGGGAAAAAAAGAAGTAAAACTGTCACTGTTTGCAGATGACATGATACTATACATAGAAAATCCTAAAGATGCTACTAGAAAACTACTAGAGCTCATCAATGAATTTGGTAAATTTGCAGGATACAAAATTAATACACAGAAATCTGTTGCATTTCTATACACTAACAGTAAAAGATCAAAAAGAGAAATTAAAGAAACAATCCCATTTACCATCACATCAAAAACAATAAAATACCTAGGAATAAACCTACTTAAGGAGGCAAAAACTTGTACTCTGAAAACTATAAGACCCTGATGAAAGAAATCAAAGATGACACAACAGATGGAAAGATATACCATGTTCTTGGACTGGAAGAATCAATATTGTCAAAGTGACTATACTACCCAAGGCAATCTACAGATTCAATGCAATCCCTAACAAATTACCAATAGCATTTTTCACAGAACTAGAACAAAATTATTTAAATTTGCATGGAGACACAAAAGAACCCAAATAACCAAAGCAATCTTGAGAAAGAAAATCGGAACTGGAGGAATCAGGCTCCCTGATGCCAGACTATATTACAAAGGTACTGTCTTCAAAACAGTATTATATTGGCACAAAAACAGAAATATACATCAATGGAACAGGATAGAAAGCCCAGAAATAAACCCACATACCTACAGTCAATTAGTCTATGACAAAGGAGGCAAGACTATACAATGGAGAAAAGACAGTGTCTTCAATAAATTGTGCCAGGAAAACTGGACAGCTACATGTAAAAGAATGAAATTAGAACTTTCTCTAACACCATCCACAAAAATAACCTCAAAATGGATTAAAGACCTAAATGTAAGACCAATACTGAGTAGAGTATTTGTGGTTGCAGTTATTTTTTTTTCCTTTCATCACTTGGAATATATTGTGTCACTCCCTTCTGGCTTGCAATGTTTCTAATGAAAAGTCAGTTAACGGTCTTACTGGGGTTCCCTTATACATAACTACTTGCTTTTCTTTTGTTTCTTTTAAGATTATCTCTTTAATTTTTGTCATTTTAATTTTAATGTGTCTTCTCTTTGGGTTCATCTTGTTTGGGACTCTTTGTACTTCTTGGACCTAGGTTTTCACAGGTTAGGGAAGTTTTCAGGTATTATTTCTTTGAATAAGTTTTCTGCCCCTTTCTCTCTCTCTTCTTCTGGGACCCCTTTAATGTGAATATTACATCACTTGATGTTGTCCCAGAGGTCTCCTAAACTATCCTCATTTTTAAAAATTGTTTTTGTTTTTGTTTTTGTTTTTCTGTTAAGCTTAGGTGATTATCACTACTCTGTCTTCCAGATCACTGATCCCTTCCTCTGTATCATCTAATCTACTCTTGATTCCTTATAGTGTATTTATTTCAGTTATTGTATTCTTCAGCTGTGTTTAGTTCTTTATTTTTTTGAACTCTTTGTTAAACTTCTCACTGTGTTCATCCATTCTTCTCCCCAGTTTGTTGAGCATCTTCATGTTCATTACCTTAAGTTCTTCACCAGGTAGATTGGTTATTTCCACTTCTCTTAGTTCTTTTTCTGGGGTTTTGTCTTGTTCTTTTGTTTGGAATATGTTCCTCTGTCTTCTCATTTTGCCTAATTATCTGTGTTTATATCTATGCATTAGGTAGGTAGGTTATGTTTCCCAGTCTTGGAGAAATGGCCTCATGTAGGAGACATCTTATGAGTCCCAGAAGCACACTTCCCTCTGGTCATCAGAGACGTATGCTCAAGGGTGCCCCTTGTGTGTGCTGAGTGGGTCCTTCTGTTGTGGTTGGGCTGACTACTCTAGGAGTGCTCGTATGCAAAACTGGCCCCTGGACATGTTGGCTGCCAGATCCTGCTTCCTGTGGTTGCTGTTGGTCTGTTGGTGCTTTGGATCAGGCCCTGGCATGGCTTGCTGCAGAGCCTTGGATGTCCTGGGGCTGGTGCTATCCTACTGGTGGGTGGGGCCTGGTTCTAGTGCAGCTGGCTGATCAGCTTTGGTGTCCCAGGACTAGTGCTCACTTGCTGGTGGGTGGGAGGACTAGAAGGAAGACTCCAAAATAGTGCTTGCTAACACGATTGTCCTTATGGTAGAAAGAGCTCTCCCAAAGTGTTGTCACTAGCATCTATGTCCCCAGGCAGAGTTCCAGTTGCCTTCTACCTCTCTGGAAGACTCTTCAAGATCAGTGAGTGTGTCTGATGCAGACTTTTTTCAAATTATTGCCTCTGTGCTGGGTCTCAGAGCTTGTGAGATTTTGCATGTACCATTTAAGAGTGGAGTGTCTGTTTCCTATGGTCTTGTGGCTCTCCTGTATGCAAGCTCTGCTGGCCTTCAAGACCAGATGTTTTGGGGGCTTGTCTCCTTGGTGCAGGACTCCTGGGTTGGAAAGACTGATGTGAGGCTTGGCTCCATCACTCCTTGGGAAGAACTTCTGCAATTATGATTATCCTCCTGTTTGTGGATCACCTACATGGGGATGCAAGTCCTGACTATACCACATCTCTGTCCTCCTACCCATCACATTGTGGTTCTTTCTTTATATCTTTAATTGTGGAAAATCTTTTCTGTTAGTCTTCAGGTCATTCTCATAAATAGTTGCTCTGTAAATGGTCGTAATTTTGGCATGCCCATGGAAGGAAGTGAGCCCAGGGTCCTTCTACTCCACCATCTTGGCCACACCTCCTACTTTAAGATCTTTACTTAATATATATTTTTCAAAAATTTATTGAGATAAACTCATATACCATAAAATTCTGCATTTTAAGTACACAATTCAGTGGATTTTACAAGGTTTTTCATCCCCACTATCTAATTCCAGAACATTTTCATTACCCCAAATATAAAGCTTGTACCTGTTAACACTCACTTATTTCACCCTCCCACCAATTCCTGTGAACCACAGCATTAGTCATGTGCTCCAGATGAACAGAACCAATAGGATATAGATAGATAGATAGATAGATATAGATGCTATAGATATAGTTATAGATATATAGAAAGAGATTTATTATGAGAAATTGGCTTAAGTGATAATGGAAACCAAGGAGTCCCACAATCTGCCATCTGCAAGGTGGAGGTCTACGAAAGCCAGTGGTGTTATTCCAGTTCAAATCTGATGGCTGAGGATTGGAGGGCTGATGGTATAAGTCCTACTCTGAATATGAAGACCCAAGAACCAGGAGTGCTGATGTCTGAGGGTAGAAGAATATGGATGTCTCAACTCAAGCAGAGAGAAAATTTACCCTTCCTCCAGCTTTTTGTTCTATTCAGGCCCTCAGCAGATTGGATGATGCCCACTTGCACTAATGATTCAAATGCTAATCTCTTCCAGAAACATGCTCACACACACACTCAGAAATAGTGATTACCATCTATCTGGGCAACCCTTAGCCCAGTCAATTTGACACATAACAATTAACCATTACAACTAATAATCTACTTTCTACCTCTATGTATTTGTTGATTCTACACATTTCATATGGATGAAAGCATATAATAAGTGTCCTTCTGTATCTAGTTTCTTTCACTTTGCACATTGTTTTCCAAGTTCATCCATGTTGCTGCATTATCAGTATTTCATTCCTTTATATGGCTGAATAATATTTCACTGTATGAATATACTACATTTTGTTTATTTGTTTCTCAGTTCACGGACATTTCTGTTTTCTACTCTTTGGTTATGATGTATTATGCTGCTATGAGCATTCATATACGTTTTCATGGACATATATTTTCAATTTACTTGAGTGTATTCCTAGGAGTAGAATTTCTGGACCATACAATAACTCTATGTTTAACTTATTAATTAATTGCCAACCTATTTTCTTAACCAGCTGCATCATTTTACCTTCCCCTGAACAGTGCATGAGGATTCCCATTTCTCTACATCCTCACTAACACTTCCTGTCTTTTGTTATTTTGATTACAACCATTCTATTAACTGTGGAGTGGCAATTCATTTTGGTCTTGAGATGCATTTCCCTAATGACTAATGATATTGAGCATCTTTTAATGTGTTTGTTGGCCATTTGTGTATCTTCTATGGAAAAACCTCTATTCACGCTTTTCCCTATTTTTCTTTTTCTCTTTTTAAAAATTATTTATTTTTGCTATTTTAACTGTTGCAGGAAAGAAATATTTCCCCAGTGTTGTATGAATTGATTTTTTTAAATTATTGCTACCTTTGTATTGTTTTGTCTTTCACTTTTAAATTAATTTTTAACATCTTTATTAGAGTATAATTGCTTTACAATGGTGTGTCAGTTTCTGCTTTATAACAAAGTGAATCAGTTATACATATACATATGTCTCCATATCTCTTCCTCCTTCCATCTCCCTCCCTCCCACCCTCCCTATCCCACTTCTCTAGGTGGTCACAAAGCACCCAGCTGATCTTCCTGTGCTATGTGGCTGCTTCCCACTAGCTATCTATTTTACGTCTGGTAGTGTATCTATGTCCATGCCACTCTCTCACTTTGTCCCAGCTTACCCTTCCCCCTCCCCATATCCTCAAGTCCATTATCTACTAGGTCTACATCTTTATTCCTGTCTTGCCCATAGGGTCTCCTGACCATTTTCTTTCATTTTTTTTTTTTTTACACTCCATATATATGTTACCATATGGTATTTGCTTTTCCTCTTTCTGACTTACTTCACTCTGTATGACAGACTCTATGTCTATCCACCTCATTACAAATAACTAAGTTTCATTACTTTTTTAAGGCTGAGTAATATTCCATTGTATATATGTGCCACATCTTCTTTATCTGTCCATCTGTCGATGGACATTTAAGATAGCTTCTATGTCCCGGCTCTTGTAAATAGAGCTGCAATTAATATTTGGTACATGACTCTATTTGAATTATTGTTTTCTCTGTCTATATGCCCACTAGTGGGATTGCTGGGTCATATGGTATTTTTAGTTTTTTAAGGAACCTCCATACTGTTCTCTACAGTGGCAGTATCAATTTACATTCGCACCAACAGTGCAAGAGGGTTCCCTTTTCTCCACAGCCTCTCCAGCATTTATTTTTTGTAGATTTTTAATGATAGCCATTCTGACTGGTGTGAGATGATATCTCATTGTAGGTTTGATTTGCATTTCTCTAATGATTAATGATGTTGAGCATTCTTTCATGTGTTTGTTGGCAATCTGTATATCTTCTTTGGAAAAATGTCTATTTAGGTCTTCTGCCCATTTTTGGATTGGGTTGTTTGTTTTTTTGATATTGAGCTGCATGAGTTGCTTGTATGTTTTGGAGATTAATCATTTGTCAGTTGCTTCATTTGCAAATATTTTCTCCAATTCTGAGGGTTATCTTTTTGCCTCATTTATGGTTTCCTTTGCTGTGAAAAAACTTTTAAGTTCCAATAGGTCCCATTTATTTTTGTTTTCATTTCCATTTCTCTAGGAGGTGGGTCAAAAAGGATCTTGCTGTGATTTATGTCATAGAGTGTTCTTCCTATGTTTTCCTTTAAGAGTTTGATAGTGTCTGGCCTTACATTTAGGTCTTTAATCCATTTTGAGTTTATTTTTGTGTATGGTGTTAGGGAGTGTTCTAATTTCATTCTTTTACATGTAGCTGTCCAGTTTTCCAGCTTATTCTTCAATAAGCATCACTTACTGAAGAGGCTGCCTTCTCTCCATTGTATATTCGTGCCTCCTTTATCAAAGATAAGGTGACCAGATGTGTGTGGGTTTATCTCTGGGCTTTCTATCCTGTTTCATTGATCTATATTTCTGTTTTTGTGCCAGTACCATACTGTCTAATTACTGTAGCTTTGTAGTATAGTCTGAAGTCAGGGATCTGATTTCTCCAGCTCCATTTTTCTTTCTCAAGATTGCTTTGGCTATTAGGAGTCTTTTGTGTTTCCATACAAATTGTGAAATTTTTTGTTCTAGTTCTGTGAAAAATGCCAGTGGTAGCTTGATAGGGATTGCATTGAATCTGTAGATTGCTTTGGGTAGTAGAGTCATTTTCACAATGTTGATTCTTCCAATCCAGGAACACAGTATATCTTCCATCTATTTGTATCATCTTTAATTTCTTTTATCAGTTTCTTATAGTTTTCTGTATACAGGTCTTTTGTCTCCTTAGGTAGGTTTATTCCTAGATATTTTATTCTTTTTGTTGCAGTGGTAAATGGGAGTCTTCCTTAATTTCACTTACAGATTTTTCATCATTAGTGTATAAGAATGCAAGACATTTCTGTGCATTAATTTTCTATCCTGCTACTTTACCAAATTCATTAATTAGCTCTAGTAGTTTTCTGGTAGCATCTTTAGGATTCTTTATGCATAGTATCATGTCATCTGCAAACAGTGACAGCTTTACCTCTTCTTTTCCAATTTGGATTCCTTTTATTTCTTTTTCTTCTCTGACTGCTGTGGCTAAAACTTCCACAAATATGTTGAATAATAGTGGTGAGAGTGGGCAACCTTGTCTTGTTCCTGGTCTTAGTGGAAATGGTTTCATTTTTTTACGATTGAGGACGATATTGGCTGTGGGTTTGTCATATATGGACTATTTTATGTTGAGGAAAGTTCCCTCTATGTCCACTGCTTGGAGAATTTTTATCATAAATGGGTGTTTAATTTGGTTGAAAGTTATCTCTGCATCTATTGAGATGACCATATGGTTTTTCTCCTTCAATTTGTTAATATGGTGTATCCCCATGATTGATTTGCGTATATTGAAGAATCCTTGCATTCCTGGAATAAACCCCACTTGATCATGGTGTATGATTCTTTTAATGTGCTGTTGAATTCTGTTTGCTAGTGTTTTGTTGAGGATTTCTACATCTACGTTCATCAGTGATATTGGACTGTAGTTTTCTTTCTTTGTGAAATCTTTCTCTGGTTTTTGTATCAGAGTGATGGTAGCCTCAAAGAATGAGTTTGGGAGTGTGTGTGTGTGTCCCCAGCTCTGAAGTGGGTTGCTTGTAGACAGCATATATACGGATCTTGTTTTTGTATCCATTCAGCCAGCCTATGTCTTTTGGTTGGAGCATTTAATCCACTTACATTTAAGGTAATTATCAATATGCATGTTCCTATTACCATAATCTTAATTGTTTTGGGTTTATTATTGTAGGTCTTTTCCTTCTCTTGTGTTTCCTGCATAGAGAAGATCCTTTAGCATTTGTTGTAAATCTGGTTTGGTGGTGTTGAATTCTGTTAGCTTTTGCTTGTCTGTAAAGCTTTTAATTTTTCGTCAATTCTGAATGAGATCCTTGCTGGGTAGAGTAATCTTGGTTGTAGGTTTTTCTCCTTCATCACTTTAAATATGTCCTGCTAGTTCCTTCTGGCCTACAGAGTTTCTGCTGAAAGATCAGCTGTTATCCTTGTGGGGATTCCCTTATGTGTTACTTGTTTTTTCCTTGCTGCTTTTAATATCTATTCTTTGTATTTAATTTTTGATAGTTTGATTAATATGTGTCTTGGCATGTTTCTCCTTGGATTTATCCTGTATGGGACTCTCTGTGCTTTCTGGACTTGATTAACTATTTCCTTTCCCATATTAGGGAAGTCTTCAACTATAAACTCTTCAAATATTTTCTCTGTCCTTTTCTTTTTCTCTTCTTCTTCTGGGACCCCTATAAATCGAATGTTGGTGTGCTTAATGTTGTCCCAGAGGTCTCTGAGAGTGTCCTCAGTTCTTTTCATTCTTTTTTCTTTATTCTGCTCTGCAGTAGTTATTTCCACTATTTTATCTTCCAGGTCACTTATCCGTTCTTCTGCCTCAGTTATTCTGCTATTGATCCCTTCTAGAGAATTTTCAATTTCATTTACTGTGTTTTTCATCTCTGTTTATTTGCTCTTTAGTTTTTCTAGGTCCTTGTTAAATATTTCTTGTATTTTCTCCATTCTATTTCCAAGATTTTGCATCATCTTTACTATCATTATTCTGAATTCTTTTTCAGGTAGACTGCCTATTTCCTCTTCATTTGTTAGGTGTGGTGGGTTTTTGCCATGCTCCTTCATCTGGTGTGTGTTTCTCTGTCTTCTCATTTTGCTTAACTTACTATGTTTGGGGTCTCCTTTTCGCAGGCTGCAGGTTCGTACTTCCCATTGTCTTTGTTGTCTGTCCCCAGTGGCTAAGGTTGCTTCAGTGGGTTGTGTAGGCTTCCTGGTGGAGGGGACTAGTGCATATGTTGTGGTCGATGAGGCTGGATCTTGTCTTTCTGGTGGGCAGGTCCCCGTCTGGTGGTGTCTGTGGCCTTATTATGATTTAGACAGCCTCTCTGTTAATGGGTGGGGTTGTGCTCCTGTCTTGCTAGTTTTTTGGCATAGGGTGTCCTGCACTGTAGCTTTCTGGTCATTGAGTGGAGCTGGGTCTTGGCATTGAGATGGAGATCTCTGGGAGATTTTCACCGTTTGATATTACGTGGCGCTGGGAGGTCTCTTGTGGACCAATGTCTTGAACTTGGCACTCACATCTCAGTGGCATAGCCCTGATGCCTGGCTGGAGCACCAAGAGCCTGTTCTCCACATGGCTCAGAATAAAAGGGAGAATATAAAAGAAAGAATCAAAGAAGAAGATAAAATAAAATAATATAAAATAAAGTAAAATAAAATAAATTTATTGAAATAAAAAATAATTATTAAGAAAAAAAATTTTAAGTAATTAAAAAAAAACAAAAAATGAGACAAAACCCTAGGACAAATTGTAAAACAAACCTATAGAGACAAAATCACACACAGAAGCATACACATACACACTCACAAAAAGAGAAATGGGAAAAAGTATATGTATCTTTGCTCCCAAAGTCCACATCCTCAATTTAGGATGATTCGTTGTCTATTCAGGTATTCCACAGAGGCAGGGTACATGAAATTGATTTTGGAGATTTAATCCGCTGCTCCTGAGGCTACTGGAAGAAATTTCCCTTTCTCTTCTTTGTTCACACAGCTCCCTGGGTTCAGCTTTGGATTTGGACCTGCCTCTGCCTTTATGTCACCTGAGGGCTTCTGTTCTTCGCTCAGAGAGGACGGGGTTAAAGGAACAGCTGATTCGGGGGCTCTGGCTCACTCAGGCCAGGGAGAAGGAGGGTTATGGATCTGGGGTGAGCCTGTGGCAGCAGAAGGCAGTGTGACGTTGCACCAGCCTGAGGTGTGCCGTGTGTTGTCCCGAGGAATTTGTCCCTGGATCACAGGAACCTGGAAGTGGTGGGTTGCACAGGTTCCTGGGAGGGGCAGTGTGGATAGTGACCTGTGCTTGCACACAGGCTCCTTGGTGGCTGCAGCGGCAGCCTTATCATCTCATGCCCGTCTCTGGGGTCCAAGCTGATAGCCGCAGCTCACACCTGTCTCTGGAGCTCCTTTAATTGGCGCTCTTAATCCCCTTTCCTCGCACACCAGGAAACAAAGAGGCAAGAGAAAGTCTCCTGTCTCTTCGGCACCTCCAGACTTTTTCCTGGACTCCGCTAGCCGTGGCGTACTAGTCCCCTTCAGGCTGTGTTCACGCAGCCAGCCCCAGTCCTCTCCCTGGGATCTGACCTCCGAAGCCCGAGCCTCAGCTCTCAGCCCCCACCCATTCTGGTGGGTGAGCAAACAAGCCACTCGGGCTGGTGAATGCTGCTTGGCACCGATCCTCTATGTGGGAATCTCTCTGCTTTGCCCTCCACACCCCTGCTGCTGTGCTCCCCTCTGCAGCTCCGAATCTCCCCGCCTCTGCCACCAGCAGTCTCTGCCTGCAAAAGGGCGCCCAAGTGTGTGAAAACTCCCACTCCCTCACAGCTCCCTCCCACTGGCACAGGTCCCATCCCTATTCTTTGTCTCTGTTTTTTCTTTTTTCTTTTGCCCTACCCAGGTACGTGGGGAGTTTCTTGCCTTTTGGGAGGTCTGAGGTCTTCTGCCAGTGTTCAGTAGGTGTTCTGTAAGAGTTGTTCCACATGTAGATGTATTTCTGTTGTATTTGTGGGGAGGAAGGTGATCTCAGCATCTTATTCTTCCGCCATCTTGAAGCTCCTCTTGCCTATTTTTAATTGGGTTATTTGTCTTTTTATTATTGGATCGCAAGAGTTCTTTACACAGTTTGGATACTTGTGTCAGATACATGACTTGCAAATATTATCTCCCACATATGGGTGGTCTTTTTACTGTATTGAGATTGTACAAGTTTTGTACTTGTTTGTTAAATATATTCTTTTTCATGCAATCATAAATTAATTATTTTTAAAATTTTATTTTGAGATTGTCCAGTGCCAGTATATAGAAATTGAATTAATTTTTATATATTGGTTATGTACCTTTAACCTTGCTGAACTATTTTATTAGCTTTAATAGTTTTGGGCCGTTCGCATGCATGTGCGCAGGCATGTGTGTGTGAATTCCTCAGGATTTTCTCTCTATAAAATCATGTCTATTCTGCAAATAGAAGTAATTTCCTCCTTCTTTTCCAATCTTGGGGTCTTTCATTTCTTTTTCTATGTTAAATAGAAGTGGTAAAAGTGGATGATCTTATTCCTTATCTTTGAGAGACAACATTCAGTCTTTCATGATTAAACAGAAACTAGCTATGGGTTTTGAGTAGATGTCCTTTACTGGATTGAGGAAGCTCATTTTATTCTTCATTTACTGAAAGTTTTTATTATGAACATTTGTTAGATTTTGTTGAAAATCTGGAGAATTAATATTTTTATTTTACTTTTTTTTAATAACAACTAATTTTTTTAAAAAAATTTTTATTTTTGGCTGCATTGGGTCTTCATTGCTGCCCACAGGCTTCCTCTAGTTGAAGCAAGCAGGGGCTACTCTTGTTTGCAGTGAGCAGGCTTCCCATTGCAGTGGCTTTTCTTGTTGCAGAGCACGGGCTCTAGGCATGCAGGTTTCAGTAGTTGTTGCACACAGGTTCAGTAGTTGTGGCTCAAGGGCTCTAGAGTGCAGGCTCAGCAGTTGTGGCACACGGGCTTAGTTGCTCTGTGGCATGTGGGATATTCCCGGACCAGGGCTCGAACGTATGTTCCCTGCATTGGCAGGCAGATTCTTAACCACTGCACCACCAGGAAAGCCCTTTACTTGTATTTTTAAAATTTGTATGATTTATTGAAATACTTCTTTCATTTATTTTTAACTCATATTTTAAATTTTATTTTCTTAGTCTATTAGCTTTAGCATCACAATTTTTCTTAAGCTTACTTATCTTTATTTTCTTATACTTGTCTTCTTTTCTTCTTGAATTTTGTGATGTTTTATTAATGTGAAAACACAATGTTGTGTACTTTTGTATTATTTAAGAATTTACTCATATTTTAGCCATAATTTTTACCTTTTCTTAGAATAGTTACTATGTGCTCAGATAATACACAAACAAAAAGAATAAGTCACAGTTCCTGACTTCAAGATGTTTACTCTCCATTGGCAACCATATTTCAATTGTTCTTTGCATGTTTCCATTTTAACCTTTACTCTTACAGTATTTTTTATTATTTTTACTCTATTAATGAAGTTGTATATTAATGATAGATAACATTTTTGATGCCTAATAATATGTGAGATATTGTGCTTAGCCTGTTTCATAATTCATCTCTTATACACCATCGTGAGTTAGATACTATTACCACCTTAATTTTTCACATAATGAGATTACGGTCCAGAAGTTCCAGTAAATTTACAAAAGTTATATGGCAGCTAAGAATGAGATCTGGGATACAAAGATCTCGCCCTTAATCATCATAGTTTCCTGATTAACATTTCATTTTAAAGCCAAGTATGGTTAACTTCTTAAAGCCTAATTCCAGAGAAGTTTTGTAACAGACTGTACCAAGCATAACAATTCTAGAATTCTTGGAATAAATGTGTCTTGGCTTGCGGTAATGTTATGTCAAGTAAGATAAGACATAAATATTTTTTGGTTCAAACAACCACATTAGAAGTAATTTCCCTTTAACCTATGTGTTTCTAAATCTTTCACATACTTAAAGTCACAACGATCAAGAAAAATAACTAATCCAAATAGAGTCTTCCATGATTTGTCTTCCCATGAACATTCTCTCATAAATATTAAGCTATTTGGCCAGGGATCCAAATATGGCATAATTAATAACATTGCAGCTTAATTAGAATATTTCTATGCAAAACACAAGAAGACAGGAAAAACAATTTTATATTTTCAATTCCAACTTACAACCTGAAATCTAGACCAATATTTATAAACCCATGTATCTCTAAAACTCAACATGTCCTGACCAATCTCATCCCCTTCATCCAAATGTTTTCCTTTCTCTGTAATCATTGTTTTAGTAACTGGTATTGCCACCCAACCAATTCCCAAGTTAGAACCTGGAAACCATGTACATTTCTTTTTATATTTTATCCCCTATCTCTTCTGCTAAGCACATTCAACCAATCCATGTCCTTTTATTTCATACTCCTAAACAGTTCTTATTTTATTCTTTCTTTTTATTTCCACAGCTACTGCCCTATTTTGAGGTTTGTCATCTCTCCCACATGCTATTTCTTCTAGTCTTCTGTCTCTTCAGAATTTAACCCTCAAATTTGACGTCTCTTCTCTTCTCCATTCATTCTCTACACTGCTGTCATGATTATCTTTTAAAAATTTAAATTTGTTCAGGCAAAATTACTCAAAATCATAGACAAAATTAAGAATTTTCAGTATGGCACATACAGTCAACTATAATTTTGTCTCTAATTAACTGTCAACCCCCACTACCTCTTGTTCTCACTTTGTGTGTAATCTTTAAATTATGTCTTCCTTCAGGCCATAACGGCTTATTAGTATGAATGAACTCACATTTTCAGTAATCAATGGTTTTAACAATCTTGCTAATTTCTATTCCCTCTAAAACCTCACTATTTTTCATGTATCCTTGGAGCTGTTTCATATGAGTTCATGGACATTCTTCTTAGCTGAGACTACCCTATGGAAAAGTTCTGCTGTTTTTATCCTTCACAATGGGAAAATTCTCTTGTCCATAACAGGAATTCCATTTCCCAATAATTCCCAATCTTCCACAGAGAGCCACTGTGAAATTTGTTTTCTTAGTGGTCCTCCGTAGACTGGTAGTTTGTTATTTAGTCCTGGGGACCTGTTGTAGTCTCGTTCTGTTATTCTGGCTTGTAATTTTATCAGATAATTTATCCATGTTCTTTCTTCTTCTTCTTTTTGTAATTTTTTAAATTATTTATTTATTTTGCTTCTATATTTTTCTTTTTTTTTGAATTTTATTTATTTATTTACTTTTTATGCAGCAGGTTCTTATTAGCTATCTATTTTATGCATATTAGTATATATATGTCAATCCCAATCTTCCAGTGCATCCCACCACCATCACCACCATTCCCCCCACCCCCGCTTTCCCCATCTGGTGTCCATACGTTTGTTCTCTACATCTATGTCTCTATTTCTGCCTTGCAAACTGGTTCATCTGTACCATTTTTTTAGATCCCGCAGTCCCACAGTATGCATTAATATATGATATTTGTTTTTCTCTTTCTGACTTAATTCAGAAATTTTATCAGATAATTTATCCAGTGTTCTTTCTCCATTTTTAAAAAGTCTTCTCTAGGAAGCCACCTCTCATGCCTCACCCTTTGTGCACTCTATGAAAACCTGTTCCTTAGTATGCTTCTTACTTCATAGTCTTCATTATTTCACTCATTTTATTTGATTTCACCACAAAGTGTACAGATTGTGTTCTCTACTTGTACTCCCAGCATCTATCATAATGCCTGGAACATAGGTTGAACTCAATGTTAGTTCAATGTACAGAGAATATCCTTTCCAGTATACACATAGAAAAGCATGATTTTGGAAACAATTTACTAACTTAAAAAAATACTGCTTATTTTCCTACCTTTGTTTCTATCAAGAAAATTTTTTATGAATTTTATCAATTCATTATAAAAATTATATGCATTCAAATATCATTTTTAATTTTTAATAATTTAAATTTTCACATATCATTACTGTGTGTCCAATTACAAAATGCAGAAAAGTTAATTTAGGTGATTATGGTTATGAAGAAAGAGACTCTTCAGACTCAGTGATGTGAGTCATTAATTAGACATCTCATTTATCACAAGACTTAACTAGAAAAAACAAAGAACAAGAACTAACACAGGATTCTGGTTTTGTTAGAAAAAAGTTCAAGGAATCTGTATTTAATCAAAACATACAAAACAATCTCCAGATACCGTCTGGCAACAAATTTAGAACTTGCAGAGCTGAAATGTTGATTTGCTTAGCTATAAATATTACCTTGATGAAAGACAGTCCTAACTCTGTCTTCTATCACTTTACCTATGATAAGAAAGTTACCATTGCATGTGTTTTCTTAGGAACCCATTAGATCTAAGCTTTCTGGAAACATCCAGAGAGACATAATTATTCACCATGAAAAGAGATACCAGATTTTACAAAAAAATGCCTACAAAACAAAGGTGCAAAAAGAAAATGAGAAATAGAAGGAACAAGAGTGAAATTTTTATTCAAATCTAAGGACTAATCCAGCAGCTTTATGAAAAAAAAGAAAACTCCTTTTGATGTAATGAAAATTCTGAATTCTCAAGTTTGGGCACAGGGCCTATTCTGTGATATGTTAACTAAAAGAAAAATTTTCTTTTCCAAGCATCTGCCTTCCTTTTTTCCATTTCCATGGCAAGCTGTTTCAAGGTGCTTCATGAAAAGCTTCTCAAAACCAATGTGTTCTAAAAGCCACAAGTTTGATGACTGATAAAAGAGTCATGAGAAAGTTTTTGCATCTCTTCTTTAATAGAGATCTTGAAAAGCCAAATGACTGAGAAAGAGCATGATTCATCCTCTGCAAATGCTGAAGCGTATGTTTAACTGTCACCTACTGCATTTTGCAGCAGTACCTATTCAAAAGCTCCCCAAAATATGCAAGTGCCGTTCTGAGAAGGGAGAAAAAAAAACTGAGTCATGATAAATGTCATACTGAACGTTCTTTCATTTATGGAGATTGTGAGTGTTTAAATGTTACAGATAGTCACAATTCTATTCACATTATGTTAAAACTCATACAGTAAGTCCTTGGCTATACAGAACTCCCTGGAAATGAGTTATTCTGAACACTGAATATTCCAGATGGCTTGGGGTTAACTCACTAAGTTCCAGCCAGAATGTAACACTTATCTCCAAAACAGACCAGGTTTTATCCATCTAAAATTTTTCAGAACATAGACCATGCTTAGAGATGAGTTAAAATTTACAAAGTTTATTCTGTAAGTGTACACAGGTGCAAAGTATTTGGTAAAGTTCTCTGCACAGAGTAAATAATTCAAGAAGTAATAGTAACTGTTGCTATTGCTTCTTTGACTACAACTACTATTCCAAGATTCTTAATCTTTTTGGCAAACATTGTGGTAGAGATAGACAATTCTTTGATCATTTGGCTGAAGACTACTTATAACAGAAAAGAATTAGATGGTCTAATTTGGATGGATGGATTATGCCATAGACTTTTATGTTCCCTCAAAATTCATGTGTTGAAACCTAATCCTCAGTGGGATGGTATTTGGAGGGCAGGTTTCTGGGAAATGATTAGGTCATGAGGACAGAGCCCTTATGAATGGATTTAGTTCCCTTATGAAAAGAGACCCCAGAGAGATTCCTCACCCCTTCTGCCATGTGAGGACACAGTGAAAAATGAACCAGGAAGCAGGCTTTTACCAGACTGAATCTGTGACACCTTGAGCTTGGATTTCACTGCCTCCTCAACTGTAAGAAATGTTTTTTTTAAGCTACCCAGAATAGGGTATTTTGTTATAGCAGCTCAAACAGACTAAAACAGACTATATGGTGTTACACCATAGCTTTGTATAACTTGACATCTACCAAAGAATTAGACAACAATACTCAGTGACTCTGGTATTATACAGAGCAAATTAGCCATTGTTCCATTGATCCATCAACGTATTACAGAAGTCTTCCTGTATGTGAATGCCTGTTTCTTCTTTTAAGGTTATCACAATTTTCAAGGTTCCTTTCCTTTATTATTTGAGAGAATTATGTTTACAGCTTAGTAGAGTGATTGACATATAGTAGGCACAAAATTATTTGTTTAATAATGAAGTCTGGAATGTCCTCTGACGTGCTGTGTTTGTATTTGACATTGCATAGGTTTCCATACTTTCCTTTCTTCTGTCTTATTTTCTAACTTCACTAGATTGGTAATTTGAATCATCTCTCAAGTTGTTAGACCATAGTGATTTGTATATCTTCAAAACCTCATAGTTTGTATAAATTCATTGTGATGTGGGACCATGTTATAGACAACTTTATACAGCAGAGTCATTGTTGATTTTAATCTAGCCATCCAATGTTCATGGACAAAATAAGCATAATACTGGTGGTATTTTCTAATCATATTCTCCTGCTTCACTCCCCATTATAATGATTTCATTTTTCTATTCTAAGAGACTACAACTGTGTGGTTCAGGCAGATTGCTATTAGCCTATCCAAGTACTTTCTCTTCTATGATATAGGTAATAAGCAATTATCATTCCCTCAATAAATCATTACAACCTAGTGGTTGAGTGCAAGATCTTTGGAGTGATAGAAACATGGTTTTGAAGCCCAGCTCCACCATTAACTACTTTTGTGATCTTGGAAAATTGACATAACTTTCCTTATTCCCTGTAAACAAAGTTCATAAAAATCTATAGCTGTCAAATGGATCAAGTGAGTTAACTTCCAGACAACTTTAGGACAATGCTTGACACTTAGGTGCTAAGTACCTCAATGGGCCTTTAGATATCTTATCTATTATTCCCTATGTGAGCCATGTGAAAAAAATTGAGGCATTGCTTTAGTCGTTGCTAGACATTGCAGCACTTTCTTTTTACACCACTATTTGAACTGATAAAAGAAGGGTTTGGCCCTTTTTGGCTCTTTGTTCATGGATCCTAGTTATTTTTTTATCAGCAAAGAGTTTTTTTATTTTGTTTTGTTGTGTTTTATTTTGTTACTTTAGAAGGGGACTTGTTCCTGGAGGCTGAGAATTCTGGAAAGCTAATCTCTGGATAGTAGTAGCTTTAATTCACTAATATTGTACAAATTTAATGACCTATAGTTTTGAGTAGTGTGATTTTTATGTATTATTTTATCAATCAATGCTTCTGATTTGTTTTTCTTTTCTTTTTTTTTTTACAAGTAAGTACAAAAGAAGTTTATTTCATTTTAAAATTTCTTCAAAAGTTAACATATAGTTTCTTTTTTTTGCAATTTTATTTTATTTTTTATACAGCAGGTTCTTATTAGTTACCCATTTTATACATATTAGTGTATATATGTCAATCCCAATCTCCCAATTCATCACACCACCTCCACCACCCTGCTGCTTTCCCCCCTTGGTGTCCATACGTTTGTTCTCTACATCTGTGTCTCAATGTCTGCCCTGCAAACTGGTTCATCTGTACTATTTTTCTAGGTTCCACATATATATGTTAATATACGATATTTGTTTTTCTCTTTCTGACTTACTTCACCCTGTATGACAGTCTTTAGATTCAGCCACATCTGTACAAATGACCCACTTTCATTCCTTTTTATGGCTGAATAATATTCCATTGTATATATGTACCACATCTTCTTTAACCATTTGTCTGTCGATGGACATTTATGTTGTTTCCATGACCTAGCTATTGTAAATAGTGCTGCAATGAACATTGGGGTGCATGTGTCCTTTTGAATTATGGTTTTCCCTGGGTATATGACCAGTAGTGGGATTGCTAGGTCATATGGTAGTTCTAATTTTAGTTTTTTAAGGAACCTCCATACTGTTCTCCGTAGTGGCTGTATCAATTTACACTCCCACCAACAGTACAAGAGGGTTCCCTTTTCTCCACACCCTCTTCAGCATTTGTTGTTTGTAGATTTTCTGATGATGTCCATTCTAACCATTGTGAGGTGATACCTCATTGTAGTTTTGATTTGTATTTCTCTAATAATTTCTCTAATAATTAGTGATGTTAACAATCAATGCTTCTGATTTCTTAATATTATCAACTTGGGTGAAGGGGAGAAAAAAGGAAACATTCTTTTCTTTATAGTTAAAAATTTTATGTTTGGTTAAACATTTTCCTGGGGTTACACTTGTAGAAATGCATTTATCTTGCTTTCCATATTTAATAATGGGCTAATATATCTGAGGAGAAGTACAGTTTATTAGGAATGAGGCAAGGCATAACAAGCTAATCATAGAAAGCCATAAATATTCTACTGTGCATAAATGATCACAGAAAAATATTGCAAGCATCTGAGGTCACTTTAATTAAGGTCACAGGATTTATGTAAAACAGTAAAAAAAAATACCATAAAAAAACTTCACAGACTTTTCTGATTAGGAAAACATCTTAAATTTCTAAATGAACACATAGATTCACATTTTAGTCTTACGCTGGTGCAAGGCTCCATCCTGGGACCTCTTCTTTGTTCTCATTTAATCCATAGATGATTTCATAAAATCTTATGGGTTTTAAAGACCTGAAAAAATACTTCACAAAGCCAGTAAGCAGAGGAAAAGCTGTTTAATAACATTAGGAAATGAAAATCAAAAACCACAATAAGATACTGCTCCACACTCAATTAGAATGGCTAAAATCAAAACGACTGGCAACACAAAAAGTGTTGGTAAAAATATGGGCTAACTGTAACTCTCCTACATCCCTGGAAAACAGTTTGGCAGTATCTTACAAAGTTAAATATACAGATAATATATCAACGATTCTACTACCAGGGATCTTTCCAAGAGAGATGAAGGTGTATGTGCACAGAAATATTGGTATGTTCATATCAGTTTTATTCACAATAGCACAAACTGAAAACAACCCAAACATCCATCAGCTGATGAACACATAAACAAATTGTCATGTATTTATACAGTGTTATACTACCTAGAAATAAAATGCATCAAACTATTGATATTTAAAAACCTGAATCTTACAGATATAATATTAAGTAGAAAATGTCTGAGACAAAAGATTTATGATTTCATTTGCATGAGTTTCTAAACAGGCAAAATTGAGTGAGAGCAAAGCACTTCAGATCACTGGTTGCAGGGTGAGGAGTATTGATTGGAGAGGAGCATGAAAGAACTTACTAGGGTAAAGGAAATATTTTCACCTTGAGGGGGATGATGAGTACATGGGTGTTTATACATTTGTCTAAACTCTAACTAGACTGTAATTTTGGGATATATTGCATATACATTATTTGCATTAGAATTTGCCCTAAAAAATAAATTAAATTCATTTTAGTTCAGTCGTTCATTCAAAATCTGTTTCACACTAGGGATAACAATAACCGAAAGAGAGGTAATATCTTTTTTTGACTTCAGAAGCTTACAAATTTGTAGGAAAAGCAGATGTTAAAATATTAAAAAATAAGTATATAATTACAAACTGTGATGTATATACTGTGAAAAAGGCATACTGAGTTATATGGTAGCCTATAACAGGGATTCTTAGTCTAGTGCAAGGGCAGGGGTTGGAAGGGTGGGGAAGATGAAGATGTCAGGGGGGAATTTTCCCTAAAGGAGGTATTTGTACTATCTAGTTAAGAATGCAGAACTTGGAGTCAGAGTACCTGGGTTGGAGCTCTGGATCTATCATTCACTATGTGTGCAACCTTGGGCAAACTCTCTAAGCCTGTTTCTTTATCTGCAGAACACATATCAACAGTAGCTATGTTAGAATTTATTTCAAGTATCTAGCATGACCAAACTGAGTGGAGGTTGTGGTGGACAAAAACTGGTGCTTTTTTCAGTGGAAGGAAGGGAATAGAAGATAACTTTGAGTCAGCTGAAGGGAAGATGGAGCTGAGAAAATAGAGACACAGCATAAAAACTCTTTCAAGGAGTTTTGATGTGAAGGTGAGCAGAGAGAAGGGACAGTGGTTGGAAGAGCTCAAGAGACCAAGGGAGAATTTCACTTATCTCTTTTTAGAATGAGAGATATTCTGTTATGCTTCTAGGAATGACCAATTTCTGAGGGGAAAACTGATGATGCAGAAGCAGGAAGGCATAACTGTGAGAATGAAGTCCTTATGTAGGTGAGCAATGCTACAAAACAGTAACTAACAAATAAATTGGTGGGTATAAGATGAGCTCCTCACCAGCATTGCCAAATTATGCTGAATAGGTGGAAGACAACATAAACCATGTTATCACATGGTATTAATTTTCGCTCAGAAATATTGGGAGGGGAAGATGAATTGTGGCCTAAAAAGATTTATAAAGATTATGTATGAATATAGTTTATACATACTGACCTTGTTTTGAGTCAGGAGATATTTATCTAAACAATAAATAGCAAGTCTAGAATTTAAAATCATTTCTCATGAACATTCTAAAAAACAAACTTGCCATTTAAACTACTGCCATACATTATCTTAGATTTGTCAGACTGGGCTTCCCTAGTGGCACAGTGGTTGAGAGTCCACCTGCAGAGGCAGGGGACACGGGTTCATGCCCCGGTCTGGGAGGATCCCACATGCCATGCAGCAGCTGGGTCCATGAGCCATGGCCGCTGAGCCTGCGCGTCCGGAGCCTGTGCTGTGCAACGGGAGAGGCCACAGCAATGAGAGGTCCGTGTACCGCAAAAAAAAAAAAAAAAAAATGTCAGACATTTTCAGAAATATAAAAAGTAACTTGAAAGATTCTGGTCAGAGCCAACAAAAAATAAACTAATTCAGAATATTCCCAAGTTCTACTATCAGAAACTCAAGATTTGAAAATCAAATCAAAAGTACTTTAACAATGAGAAAAAATAAAGAGGAAAAGTTAACTTTAAAATAATCTGGTTGGAGAAATGTTTTTCTCATCTTCTTATCAAACACAGACACACATTCTACATTTTGTTCAAAGCTCCTCTTGTATCATATTTCCAGTGATGTACATGGAATCAAAGAACTATAGCAACACAATACTTACAGTTTTATGCCAATCTATATATTTTAAAGCTTGAATATATATCTCTACTTTTACTGGTATTAAAGAATCTACCATTTAGTCATTCAATTCTTTATTAACAATGCTTTCTGTGGGTTTAGTGTAGTGCAATTTACCAAGTTTTTTCACTGAGACTGTTATTGTTGATTGGAAGGATTTGGTCCTGAGTTTAAACCACAGCTCTGTTATATAAAAACTGTGTGGTGTTGAGCAGTTGATTCAGCATCTCCAATTCCTCCTGTAAATTGTGGATAGTATTTGAACCTACCTGATAAGATTATTGTGAGTACTAAATGAAGTAAAATATTTAAAGCATGATTCCTGCCACACAGAATAAATAAATAATAGCTGACATATTATTGTATTATTCTGTATAATACACACAAAGAGAGCCCTATTCAGTGATGTTATTATTGACATATTATATATGAGAGGAAAGTGAAGATGAGTTAAGAAGAAATATGCAAGATAACCAGGGGCGGAGTCAAGATGGTGTACTAAGAGGATGTGTAATTCGCGTCTCCTCACAACTAGGGCACCTACCAAGTACCGGTGGGGGACCACGGCCACCTAAGAAGATGGGAGGAACCCCCAGCAACCCGGTAGGACGTGGGGCATGGGGGGAGTGAAGGGGCAGGAGAAGTGGAGGCGGGATGGGACTGGTGCCCCTGAGGGGTGGCTGGGGGAGGGGAAGGGATCCCACGCCAGTAGGGGGAAATTGGGGAACTGTTGGGAGGGCAGAGGATCAAAAGGGAGCATAGCCAGGTTTCCCCCACCCACTTGGACCACCAGGAACTTGCTGAGATCCCAGGCCTGATCCTCTGCCCACCTAGGCCGCCTCCAGCCCTGCAGGTCCTGAGGGAGTGTGAGGGGGAGAAGGGGGAGCAAAAATAAAAGTCAGACCTCTGGAACCAGCACCCCTGAGGGGTGGCTGGGGGAGGGAAGGAGTTCCTACACCCAGTGGGACACACCCGTGGTTAGGGATTCAGCAGCGATTGGGGAGACCCTGGGGGAGAGAGTGGAGGAGGGGCAGGAAGGAATAAAAGGGAACAGGGCAGGGCTTCCCTGGTGGCGCATTGGTTGAGAGTCCGCCTGCCGATGCAGGGGACACTGGTTCGTGCCCCGGTCCGGGAAGATCCCACATGCCGCGCAGCGGCTAAGCCCGTGAGCCATGGCCTCTGAGCCTGCGCGTCGGAGCCTGTGCTCCGCAACGGGAGAGGCCACAACAGTGAGAGGCCCGCGTACCGCAAAAAAAAAAAAAAAAAAAAAAAAAAAAAAAAAAAAAAGGGAACAGGGCAACTGCTTTTCCTGTCCACTTAAGCACCGGGAAGCCTGTTGGGATCCCAGAGCTAATCCTCTGTCCTCAGAGCCTCCCTCCTGCCATGCAGAGCCCAAGCCCCTCCCCTACACCCCACCAGGGCCACACCTCTACACTCGGAGACCCTCTCCAATGAGCTGGGCCTAAACCCCACCTACACACCCTCACTTAGGGCCCTACCTCCTAACTCTGGAACCCGACACTCCACAGCCCTCCTTCCCACGTGCTGCCTTTCCCCTTCTGCGCAGACCCCAAGCCATGCTTGAACATTGCCCTGCTGAGGCCCTGCCCCATGCTCAAATGTCATACCCCCACCCGCCTAGGTCCTGTCCCCCAAACCCCGCCCCTGCCTAAGTTCCATCTCCCACCACCCCCACCACTGCCTAAACTCTGCCCCAATAGAGAAGGCTTTATTCTTTTCTTTTCTTTATTCCTCTTTTAGATTGGGGTTCTGTTTTACCTTGTTGATTCATTGCTGTTGATTCTTTTAAATTTTTATTTGTCCTAATCTTTTATTTTTCCAATTTTATTTTATTCTTTATACTTTGTTAGTGATAGCTCCTTTGGCTTGTTTCCCACCCCTTCCCCTTTTTTTTCCTTTTTTGTTTTTTTTGTGTTGTGGTTTTATTTTACCTTGTTGCAGTTGTTTTAATTATAGCTTTATTTTTCCTAATATATTTTTTACCTTTCTAATTTTATTTTATTTTTTATTCTTTGGTATTGTACTGTTCCTTTTTTTCTTTCAGTCTTTATTATTTTTTTTTTTTCCCCACAACATGAAGCTTGTGGAATCTTTGTTCCCAGGCTGGAGTTTGGGCCCAAGCTCCTGCGGTGGGAGCTCTGAGTCCAAACTGCTGGACTAACAGAGAACCTAAGACCCCAGGGAATATCAATCAGAGTGAGGTCTCCTGGAGGTCCTCACTCAGCACCAAGACCCAGCTCTATCCAACTGCTTACAGACTCCAGGCTGGATGCCTCAAGCCAAACAAGAAGTAAGAAAGGAATACAGCACGACCCATAAAAAATAAAAAATTAAAAAATAATAAAGAAATGACAAAATTATGTTACAGACGAAGGAGCAAGGTAAAAACCTACAAGTCCAAATAAATGAAGATGAAATAAGCAACCTATCTGAAAAAGAATTCAGAGTAATGACAGTAAAGATGATCCAAAATTTCAGAACCAGAATGGAGAAAATAAAAGAAACATTTAAAAAGGATCTAGAAGAACTAAAGAGCAAACAAACAGTGATGAACAACACAATTACTGAAATTAAAAAATACTCTAGAAGGAATCAATAACAGAATAACTGAGGCAGAAGAACAGATAAGTGAGCAGGAAGATAAAATGGTGGAAATACTGCCAGGGAGCAGAATAAAGAAAAAAGAATGAAAAGAATTGAGGACAATCTCAGAGACCTCTGGGACAACATTAAATACACGAACTTTTGACTTATAGGGGTCCCAGAAGAAGAACAGAAAAAGAAAAGTTCTGAGAAAATATTTAAAGAGATTGTAGTCGAAAACTTCCCTAACATAGGAAAGGAAATAGTCAGTCAAGCCCAGGAAGCACAGACAGTCCCATACAGGATAAACCCAAAGAGAAACACACCGAGACACATATGAACCAAACTATCAAAAATTAAATACAAAGAAAAAATATTAAAAGCAGCAAGGGAAGAGCAACAAATAACATACAAGGGAATCCCCATGAAGTTAATGACTGATCTTTCTGCAGAAACTCTGCAAACCAGAAGGGAGTGGCAGGACATATTGAAAGTGATGAAAGGGAAAAACCTACAACCAAGATTACTCTACCCAGCAAGGATCTCATTCAGATTCGATAGAGAAAATAAAACCTTTACAGATAAGCAAAAGTTAAGAGAATTCAGCACCACAAAGCCAGCTTTACAATAAATGCCAAAGGAACTTCTCTAGGACCTACAATAACAAAACCAAAACAATTAAGAAAATGGTAATTGGAACATACATATTAATAACTACCTTTAATGTAAATGTATTAAAAGCTCCAACCAAAACACATAGACTGGCTGAATGGATAAAAAACAAAACCCATATATATGCTGTCTACAAGAGACCCACTTCAGACCTAGGGACACATACAGACTGAAAGTGAGGGGATGGAAAAAGATATTCCATTCAAATGGAAATCAAAAGAAAGCTGGAGTAGCAATTCTCATATCAGACAAAATAGACTTTAAAATAAAGACTATTACAGAGACACTACATAAGGATCAAAGGATCAATCCAAGAAGAAGATATAACAATTGTAAATATTAATAACCCAACATAGGAGCATCTCAATACATAAGGCAAGTGCTAATAGCCATAAAGGGGGAAATTGACAGTAATAGAATCATAGTAGGGGACTATAACACCCCACTTTCACCAATGGACAAATCATCCAAACAGAAAATAAATAAGAAAACACAAGCTTTAAATGACACATTAAACAAGATGGACATTGTTCTCAATGGTGAAAAACTGAAAACATTTCTACTAAGGTCAGGAACAAGACAACATTGCCTACTCTCACCACAATTATTCAACATACTTTTCAAACTTTTAGCCACAGCCATCAGAGAAGAAAAATAAATTAAAGGAATCTAAATCTGAAAAGAAGAAGTAAACCTCTCACTGTTTGCAGATGACATGATACTATACACAGAGAATCCTAAAGATGCTACCAGAAAACTACTAGAACTAATCAATGAATTTGGTAGAGTAGCAGGATACAAAATTAATGCACAGAAATCTCTTGCATTCCTATAAACTAATGATGAAAAATCTGAAAGAGAAATTAAGGAAAGACTCCCATTTACCACTGCAACAAAAAGAATAAAATATCTAGGAATAAACCTACCTAAGGAGACAAAAGACCTGTATGCAGAAAACTATAAGACACTGATGAAAGAAATCAAAGAAGACACAAACAGATGGAGAGATATACCATGTTCTTTGATTGGAAGAATCAACATTGTGAAAATGACTCTACAACCCAAAGCAATCTACAGATTCAGTGCAATCCCTATCAAGCTACCAATGGCATTTTTCACAGAACTAGAACAAAAAATTGCACTATTTGTATGGAAACACAAAAGACCCCAAGTAGCCAAAACAATCTTGAGAAAGAAAAATGGAGCTGGAGGAATCAGGCTCCTGGACTTCAGACTATACTACAGAGCTACAGTAATCAAGACAGTATGGTACTGGCACAAAAACAGAAATATAAATCAATGGTACAGGATACAAAGCCCAGGGATAAATCCACGCACCTATGGTCACCTTATCTTTGACAAAGGAGGCAAGAATATACAATGGAGAAAAGACAACCTCTTCAATAATTGGTACTGGGAAAACTGGACTGCTACATGTAAAAGAGTGAAATTAGAACACTCCCTAACACCATACACAAAAATAAGCTCAAAATGGATTAAAGACCTAAATGTAAGGCCAGAAACTATCAAACTCTTAGAGGGAAACATAGGCAGAACACTCTATGACATAAATCACAGCCAGATCCTTTTTGAACCACCTTGTAGAGAAATAGAAATAAAAACAAAAATAAACAAATGGGACCTAATAACTTCAAAGCTTTTGTACAGCAAAGGAAACCATAAACAAGACAAAAAGACAACCCTCAAAATGGGAGAAAATATTTGCAAATGAAGCAACCAACAAAGGATTAATCTCCCAAATATACAAGCAGCTCATGCAGCTGAATATCAAAAAAACAAACAACCCAGTCCAAAAATGGGCAGAAGACCTAAATAGACATTTCTCCAAAGAAGATACACAAATTGCCAACAAACACATGAAAAGATGTTCAACATCATTAATCATTAGAGAAATGCAAATCAAAACTACAATGCGGTATCATCTCACACTGGTCATCATCAAAAAATCTACAAACAATAAATGCTGGAGAGGGTGTAGAGAAAAGGGAACCCTCCTTCACTTTTGATGGGAATGTAAATTGATTCAGCCACTATGGAGAACAGTATGGAGGTTCCTTAAAATACTAAAAATATAACTACCATATGACCCAGCAATCGCACTACTAGGCATATACCCTGAGAAACCATAATTCAAAAAGAGTCATGTACCACAATGTTCATTGCAGCACTATTTACAATAGCCAGGACATGGAAGCTACCTAAGTGTCCATTGACAGATGAATGGATAAAGAAGATGTGGCACGTATATACAATGGTATATTACTCAGCCATAAAAAGAAGTGAAATTGAGTTATTTGTAGTGAGGTGGATGGACCTCAGGTCCCTCATACAGAGTGAAATAAGTCTGAAAGACAAAATCAAATACCATATGCTAACACAAATATATGGAATCTAAAAAATATATGGTTCTGAAGAGCCTAGGGGCAGGACAGATATAAAGACACAGATGTAGAGAATGGACTTGAAAGCCCGGGGAGGGGGAAGCGTAAGCTGAGGAGAAGTGTGAGAGTAGCTTTGACATATATACACTACCAAATGTAAGATAGCTAGCTAGTGGGAAGCAGCTGCATGGCACAGAGAGATCAACTTGGTGCTTTGTGACCACCTAGAGGGGTGAGAGGGAGATGCAAGAGGGAGGGGATATGGAAATATACGTATGCGTATAGCTGATTCACTTTGTTATACAGCAGAAACTAACACAACACTGTAAAGTAATTATATTCCAATAAAGATGTTTTCTAAAAAAAAAGAAGAAGAAACATGCCTCCCAGGCAGTTTTACGGCCATAGACTAGAGCTTGGATATGAGGCCAGTATTGGACTCCTTGTGGTACGTGGGCCTCTCATTGTTGTGGCCTCTCCTGTTGCGGCACACAGGCTCCGGACGTGCAGGCTCAGTGGCCATGGCTCACGGGCCCAGCCGCTCCGTGGCATGTAGGATCTTTCCAGACTGGGGCATGAACCCATGTCCCCTGCATCGGCAGGCAGACTCTCAACCCTGTGCCACCAGGGAAGCCCTTGTATTAGACTCTTTGATTGAAGACTGTACCTGTGGAAGCAATCTATCGACTGTAGAATGGTTGTTGTGATTGTGAGCATCAGATCTCCTAGGATAATGTTTCAAAAGAAAATTTATGCTGAAAGAATTAAAACATAATCAAAAATAGAAAGAAAAGTACAATGAACCTCTTTATACTACCATCCAGATTCAACAATTATCAAAGATTTGAAAATGGCAAGTTTTGAAGTTCCTTCTTCTATGACAATGTGTTTCTCCGAGGAAAAAATACTCACAACTTCTAAAATGATATGTGAGCTAAATGTCACAAATTAAATACTAGTCATTTCTTATTCAGCAGATATTTACTGGGTTTCTTAGATGTACCAGGCACCGTGCTAAGCGTTGGCATGAAATGGTAAAAATGACAGACACCTCTCTGTCTAGGGAGAGATCTATTTGCATCATCACAACCAAGTGCATCTCAGAAAGCTGTAATTCTTTCATTTATGCAACTCACCAATTGTTTCATAGTTGCTGAGGGGAAACATGGACAACAGTAAGAGCACCTGACATCTAAACCTAAAAATGTATTATGAGAGCTGTTATTGCTAAAGATTAATTCTGTCTGTTAACTAGTGTTACCTTCACTTTTGTGATTGCTTTTTTAAAAATCTACAGCATTCATAGCCTATTCTGCTTATATATCAATAATAAATCCAATTAGTTAAATCTGGTTAGGGTTAAATGATTCCAAATTTCCAAAAGCTATTCAGATTAACAATCATATTGTTATCTTACTGAAAACACAAAATAAATTTTAAGCTTTATTAGAACACAGAAAAAATTGTAGTAACACTGATAAAATTAGAGAAGTATCATCCACTATACTGCATTTATTTCTTTAATTATAGTTACTAAAATACCAAAGACCATTTCAAGCTAGAGATTCCTCCTACAGTTCCTCTGTTGTATTTGGAATTGCCACACTGTCTCCAGAGGAAAGTTCTCTGGCTTAATACTGGTGCCATATTGTCTGTTGCAAAGTCAGCGCCATTTCTCTTCATCTTAGCTCTTCCTTGTGTTGCACAGGCTGGAAGCTTGAGAACTAGATTTCTCAGATTTCCTGTCAAAAGAATTCTAGGTATGATTCTTCTAATGAGAGGTGAGAGGCAGTGATGAAACTTGAAAGGTGGAAAGGAAGCAGAAGCCATGTCATCATTCTGGCTGCAATGGGACTATATGTGGGTTTGGGCAGATGTGACATATTTGCAGCAGCCTCCAGGTATTTTCTTTTGAAGCATTGGCTTCATTGATGGAGGGAATGGTGATCATTGCCATAAGTTCTTGGCAGTGTCTGTACCTTTCTGCCTCCTTAGAGAGTTACTGAGATCTAGTGGTAGCTGTTCCTTATCTCTGTTCCTTATCTCTTTCAATAGTTTGATAAACACTAATTCTCTGTATCAAATCCTTTTCTACTTACTTCAAGTAGACAGAGAAGTTTCTGTTGGACAAATTATTTCTATCAGAGGAGATGATGTAAATTGAAAAAATAGTAGACCTAAAAATTTTTAGAAGTATTTTTATGATCATGTTATGTTCATATTATGTTGATCTTTCATTTAGGCCCAAAGTAGGTATATATTATGTATTCCTTGAATCAATTTTAACTGACTAAAGAAATAGTATTTGGATAAATTCAATATGTGGGAAAGAAGAAGCTCATAGAGAAATAAACTAGTTTTTAGAATATCAAAACAAGGACATATAATGTTTTCATTTTGGTATTGTTCAAATAAAAAAAGTTGATAAAAATAGAAATGTCAACTTATAAGTAAGCTTCTTTTTATGTTTTGTTATTTCATACTAAAAGCAGATTTTCTAATATTGACATGTCTTTGTGGATTTTTAGAAAGATTTTTTCCAGACTGTACACCAATTAAATAAATGATAGAATGTCTAACTACCATCCAGAAATGGAATATTATCAACTTAATTTATTCATCTAGGTATACTATTGTTTTATAAATTAAAAAATTCTGGTCAGAGGTGTGATCAAATCTAGATTATATTTTGTTTGCAGAGAGGTTATATTAATTGAAATTATTCTTGCTCACCCTCCTGAATTAATAAAATGTGGCTGACAGTCATCACAGTCTTACAGGTCACAGTTGTTATGAAAATATGGTTGCTAGGATACCTTCATTATTTCATTGTCATGTTACACCAGTCTATCAATTAATAAAGAAACACTCAAGTTAATTCTCAGGCATATTTATACACATTCTTAGCATATGATTTCCCTTATCTCCAAGTGGCATTTCTCCCTCTAGCATTCACCTTCCACTCCATAAAATATTAAACACGAGGTTATCACACCAGTTTACAAATTACAGCAATGATGCACGTCTTCTACTTAACCTTTCCATTCATTTTCCAACATCGTGATGTTCTTACAGCAAATATCCATGCGTAGAGTAAATTATTTTTTTTACTTCTCAGATTTATTTCCAAGACCATTGATGCCTGGGAAAAAAATACACATGTGGAATTGATGTCTTTCGTTCTTTCTAAGAGAAAAAGCAGAAAAGGAAATCAATTGAAAGTCACTCCTGCATCTTTAGGTATTCACAACTCTTCCCAGGTTATTGCTTTACATTTTAGGGTTTGATTCACAGAAGATGTCTGATGTGGAGTCTCATAAATACATTTTTTATGACTATTACATTGCAGTCAGAATCACCACATGCTGCCTTGAGTTGCCACTTGACATGGCATTCATTATGCAATTAAGAATAACGAAAATCTTTGATATGATAAATTCATCTCTTTTCACCTGTTCAATTCAGTGCCTACTGACACCAGTTTATGCTACCAAAATAAAATAAATTACATTATATTAAAAAAAAATAAGAATGCAACATGTAATGAAAATTGTCTGGTAAAAGAGGAAATATTGACTCTAATTATAGGCAATATATAAATATAGAAATCTTCTCAAGATTTCACTTAGTTTTTATATCTTCTTTAAAAATTCCAGTAAATAAGAAGTTATTAATCTTACTCTACAAGAAAACCGAGTAATATATGGATTAAGTATTTGCAAAGTATCATTTAGTAAATTCAACAGTCAAGGATAGAATTAAGATTTCTTAATGTTTACAATGGTTTTATCACTCCTTCAAGTTTAATATTTGCATTTGAACAGCATTATTCAAACTGTGTACCCAGTAGAATGCAAGAAAAAGGGACAAAAAGAGAATACTGAATTCAAGGAGTGGATGTCTCAACTTTTAAAAATGTTTTTAAGAAGTTTAACATATTTTTATATTTATACATAAATCCATTAATGGTGATTTTATCAAAACCCAAACTGACCATACAGACGTAATCTTTCAAAAAATTTGCCTGTGCCAAAGACTGTACACAGCTGTTTTCAATTCACTGAAGTATATGTGTGGTCCTCCTTTCAGGTCAAAGAAAAATATCTTTCTCTTTTTAAATTTCCATGTGTGGTTTGGCAAATTATATAGTTAATATAAGAATATATTCATGTAAAATAATATTTTTTACCAATTTTTGTGTCCAGTGAAATAGGTTGAAACAGTCTTCTGATGAAATTTACTGATGTATTTGATGTTTTATAAATGCCTCCCAAGTGTTACTTACATGTTTGTTAAGCATAATACAATCAGATATTTTAAACTGTGAGAATCAGAAATTAAAGCAATGTAAGCAATAAACTAAAGTCTATTTTTTGATGGAATAATTCAATTCAGAAATTTGTGTGTTTCATGTTGGTGTCAGTTTCCTTTTTAATCATTCTTGTTTTTTCCTTAGCAAAATATTATCACACTTCATTTATCAGACAAAGTTTCCCTCTGATTCATCTTCATCTACACTTTGTCAGGTTCAGTACATTTTAAATAGTATCTTAAGGCATTATAAAAACATTTTTCCCTAAACCCCAAAAAAAGACACTAGGTGGTGACTATGTTTCTCTACAATTTTGGTAGGCTTAAGAAAATCTAAACAGATTTTCATTTTCTTGTAGGTTCCATACCTTGTTTTAAATTCATCATGAAACCTCTGCCTGAAAATATTATAGTGAGGAAAACTTCAAAATGACAAATTTATGTTTTCATCTATACATTCATTTCCATTTTTAAATATAAAGATTGGAAATTAGGGTTCAACAAATGATTATTCTACAAGGTCATAACATGAACATAACTTTTCTCAAATATTCAAATGGCTTCAACTGTCATTCTCTCTAGATGCTGCAAGGGTAGATCATTTTGTTTGTTTGCTTTTTAAATTAAAGTATAGTTGACTTATAATATTATATTAGTTTCAGGCATACAACATAGCAATTCAATATTTTAATAGATTATGCATAAAAGTTATTATAATATTATTGCCTATATTCCCTGTGTTGTACATTACATTCCTGGGACTTATTTATTTTATAACCAGTAGTTTGTACCTTTTAATCCCCTTCACGTATTTTGTCCATCTCCCCAAACTTCTATCCTCTGGCAGTCACTAGTTTGTCCTATTTATGAGTTTCTTTCTGTTTTGTTGTATTTATTCATTTGTTTTATTTTTTAGATTCCACATATTTTTTTAGATTCCACTGTATTTGTCTTTCTCTGTTTGACATATTTCCCTTGGCATAATACCCTCCAGGTCCATCCATGTTGTTGCAAATGGCAAAAATTTATTCTTTTTTAATGGCTGACTATATATATATATATATATATATATATATATATATATATCCCACATTTCTTTAATTATTCATCTACTCATGGACTCTTGGGTTGCTTATCTTGATTATTGTAAATAATGACATAAATAGGCATGTTTCCAAAGAAAACATACAGATGGTAACAGGCACATGAAAAGATGCTCAACATCACTAATCATCAGGGAAATGCAAATCAAAACCACAATGAGATTTCACCTCACACCTGTCAGAATGGCTGTTGTCAAAAAGACAAGAAACAACAGGTGTTGGTGAGGATGTGCGGAAAAGAGAACCCTCATGCACTGTTGATAGGAGTGTAGACTGGTCCAATCACTATGGAAAACAGTGTGGAGGAGCCTCAAAAAATTTAAAATAGAACTGCCATATGATCCAGCAATTCTACTCCTGGGTATTTATCTGAAGAAAATGAAAACATTAATTTGTAAAGACATAAGCTTTGTTCTTTATGTTGAACAGTATATTCTCGCTAATTCAAAATATTAGATCCTCCTTTTGCCAAATTATTTTCCTAAATTCTTTTTTTATCATAATTTCCAGTACCCAGGGCAGAATTGATTCTCTTTTTGCTTATTTCTTCTTACCATAACCATAGTCCAATAATTCCAAGCTGACATTCCACATTCCACAATGACATTTTTCCTGGTCAACTCAATCAAATAATTGTTAATGACCTACTATGTGTCATAGACAATGATGGTAGGCTACTCTGCTGTCTCATTCTAATTTAGGTACCCCTGTTAAATGGCATGTTTGGCACTGAATCATCAGCTCAGATTTAAGTGGATGGGATCAACACTGCTTTCACTTTAGGTAGCAGTGAATCAGAGGACGATCATTTAATCTCACTTACCTTTCAATTACAAGTGTCTCCCAAGTGTTGCCTCTAGCTCATCTCTCTATGTCTCAGAAGGAATAAGGTTAAAGAAAAAAATAAAGTCAGTAGACAATGGAAAGGCATCTTTATAATGTACTGGAAGTGTGTACGGTCTGTGGGAGAAGGGGATTATTGTTACATGCAAGAATATGAAAAAAAAAAGTAAATGGGAAATAAGAGAAAATGAAGACCGAAAGGAGAGGAGAAAGAAAATGTCAGGAAAATATTTGATTTATCTGTGTATTTTTGTTTGGTTTACAATTTTGACTTTCATAATACTAGTAAAATATTTTACAGCTGTAATTATAGAAATTATAGAATTCACACAGAGAGTCAGTGTGAGAAGCAATTCTCATAGTGTCAGTGGGCTCAATATGTTCAAGCAAGGATAAGGTACTTCCTTCTGTAGAATCATGACTGAAATATACATAGTACAATGAGTTTCCACATGGTCTCAGGATTCCCCTCACTATCTTCTCAGTCTGTGTATTCATCAAGAGGCAGTGCTGGAGTTTTAAATCTGTATTTCAGCAGACTATTTCAAAGAGATGACATTCTTATTCAAAGTCTGGGCTTAAAAGATGCTAGAAATCGCCCAGACTTCAAGTAAAAAAGAACCAAGACTTTATTTCTAATGCTCTCTGGAGAAGCATAATCTTTTACAAGCAATAACTTACTCAGCAAACAGAAAGGGAATAAATAAACTCCCCAAAATACCTTTATTAGGCAACATAATGTTATAAGCATAGCATAACATGAATGGCCTTTCCTTTATGTAAATGATTAAGATACTCTGTTCCTGGTGAAGGTGAACGATACTTGGCTGCAGCAAATAGTACTGCGAGTTTGTTCATCTAAAATTGGACTATGGTCCTGCAGGATACTCTCAATCCCACACTGAAGGATGGTAAATTATTTTAGGAAAGTTAGGGAACAGTTGTAAAAGCCAAGAACTATAGGATGTAAATCTAAATTACAGACTGAAATTGTACAGCTCTCCACATATTAATATAATTTTTGATATTTTAAAATCCCTCTCTGATTCACTTCTAATGTTACATGAAATCTATGAGAAAGGATATGACTAGACATATTCTGCTCCTTGAAAGTTCGTGGTTTGTGGCTAAACAGATGGAAAAGTAAAGAAATTTTAAAAACTGTAAATACATTATGCTAAAAAAAAAATTTAATAGTCCCAAATTCCACAATTATTTCCTTGTTTAAAATTTGGACAGCAGAGATGAAAGCCCTTTAGATTATTTCAGGATTTCCACTGATGCCCTCTCATCAAGAAAGAAATCCTCATTAGTAACTCTAATATTTTCAAAAGTATTTTGGCCTTGGATTGAATCTTCCATTGTTAAGATAAAGTATAGAAATTTTATTCATCTTTTAGGTTCACATACTTATTCAGCAGTAGAGTTACAGCTCAGAAAATACCTTGGATTACCTGACATTGCACATTTATGAATTCTGTAACCCACACTAGACTCAACAGAATTTTAAAAGTGTAATTATTTTTTCCTTATCCTTTCCTGCCAACACTTGAAATGAATTCAACTGCAGTTGCATTAGCAGCATGGACCTGGCGATAGCATACAGAAGTACGAAATTCAGAGAAAAAGAGGAGGAATTGTAAGAGATTCTACATTTCTTCTAGTAAATTCTCTCCTGCTTTGTTAGACAAAAAAAAAAAAAAAGTTATTTGCTGATCTGCAGCATTTGGTCGTGTCAGAAGACTCATACCTATGAGAATGATTTCTGTTGCCTTAAAAAAAGTATTTCTCAAATCACACATAAGCATGGTTTAAAAAAAGTTCTACCTGTCAGTCAACTCTGAAATAGATATGAATATTTACTTGTCACTCTTTTGAAACCCTGAACTTTTGGACTTAGTGTAGCTCAAGGCTTATTGTTTTACAACATATTTGTGAGAACATAATGGAAGGGAAATTATTCATCTAATTTTGGAGACGTGGCTGCCACATTTTGCTGTGGCATGTGGCCTTTCTATGTACACAATGGTGCCCTGCCATGTACCAGCTTTTCAGCACTGGCATGTCACCTGGCCTGTGGCATCTCACATTCTCATGTTCTCACACTTGTGTTGTGGCCCAACCAACTTGTTTAAGCCAACGCCAAAAAGCAGGTGGGGCACATGCTTGACAGAGACTGGAATGACAGGCCACATGCCTCTCCAAGTGCTGTAAACACCAGGGTTTGTTTGGAAATTTCATCTCCTGGTTACAGTAAACAAGACTTGATGGAGCATACAGCAGAGACGTGGCATGCCCTTTTCTACGAAAAGGAATTTTCAGGAAATAATATAAGCTATTAGTGAAGTACAGAACAATTTTTCAGATCACTTATTTACTGTTGAGCTCTATTTAAATATAATGCAATACAAGGCTATCTAATATCTTATGACATAACATATAAAATGACATGAATATGACATAATCATTTATATTGTTAAAGTTCAAAGAGCAAAAACCTTGGAGGGTAAATTACTATAAATTGTGTATTGAAAGAACACAGCTCTTGAGATTTGTGGAATAACTTTTTAAAGGTGGATGTATAATCTTTTGTAGAAAAAGATTAAAGTATAGCATAGCATAATGATTACCTTTTATCCCATCCTTACAACTCTGAAGAAAAAAAATATTATATTCTAAATTTAGAGAAAATAGTTCTTTAATGTAAAAATTAAAATCTAATCAACTGCATAAAAATGAGATAATGTCCAGTACTATCAAAAGTTTCACCATTGTACAAAGACTCTAATAACCACTGATGAACTTATAAATAGTCATGACATAGTAACTTGATTTCCAGCATTAAAAGATTAGCATAAAACTCTGGACTAATTAGCTCATGATTTAAGGTTAAAATTCTGTTCCTCTAAATTGGATTATATGCTCTTTAAATATTTTGTTTTTGTTTTTTTAGTCTTCTCACACATGAATATTCCAGCCATATATTTTCAGCTCATTTATATTGGTCCATTGATCCTAACTGATCATGTGATCATTTTTTTTTTCATGTAGGACACATTAAGAAAACATAGTTATATGGAGGATATGTTCAGATTTATTACACACACACACACAAACACACACACACGTAAAGACTTCCATATACCAAGCGTTTAATTTTGAAGTAAGTGATCAGTATCAAGAAACCTAGACTCTACTCCCCAGTTCTGCTTTATAGGTTACTTTTAGCTAAGCTTCAGGTTATGCAGTGATGAACAGTTAGAAAGATTTTATGAAGATTTGCTCTTCCACAATTATGGTTATAAACAAGTTCTAAATCAACTGCTGATGCAGTTCAGAATTATCAACCTCTAAGCTGTAATATGTAGTGCAATTGTCTTGAGGATACTTTAGTTTTCATCCACAAGGCAGAAGATCTTCTCTGATTTTTATTAATGAGGCTTCCGTCTTTACTGCTGACAGCATACAGTTAGATGACTAAGATAAATGAAATTTTCATTGAGGGCAGCAGTAAGAACAGGGATGATGTCATTTCCTTCTGTTTTCTTTGAAATTGAAACACATTTCCAGTGAATTTCAATTATAAAGTTAAAAGGAGTCCTGAAGTAGGGGTGAGGAATGCTTTAAAGCTTTTCTAAGGTGACTAGTTAAGACTGGAAAGTTTTTCTTTTCTTTTGATTCTTTTCCCCTTAGATTTGCTGCTAGATCTTTTGTGTATATATCTCCAAAACTTTTGCTGTCTACCTTATATGTGCAAAATATGATATAGATAAGATTTTGCATATTAGTTAGTCTCTGTCCTCAGACATAAAAAAATTTGAATAGCTATAGTGCCTACCAAATCATAGTAATTCCAATGACAGATATCAAGTATTAGAAGTGATAAGGAAAGAACATATCTTGCTGAAGAAAGTTTTTCTTCATAAAGCTTCATGGGGGAGGAGACATTTGTGTGTCAGTAGAGTTTTGACAGGGAGGGAATATGGAGAATATTTTAGGCAAAGGGAACAGTTTGAGGGGAGATTTAAATACCCAATATGTGCTTGGGAGTCAGCAGGGGGACAGTTTGTCACTTGAAAACAGCAGAAGGAGAGTAGGGTGAAATAATACCATGTGGCTTGGTTGGCCCAGATCATGGGTAGTCTAGATGCCAGGCTGAGAAATGTACATACTAGGCAATGGGGAAACACTGAGGGCTGTTTTGGGTTGGAAAGTGAGGTTCTGGGAGTGGTTCTTGAAGATTTAGTGGTCAACTCTGCCCAGTGGAGGATGAATTTGAATGTGGAAAACAGTTAGATAATATTATAACCTCAACAGGTCTCATGGGGTAACAATCAGATCTGAGGTCAACTTCTGCTTTGTAACCAAGTAGTTATGTAACTTGGGCCAGAAAATTAACCTTTTTGGCCTTAGTTCCCTAATCTACATGACCTTCAAGTTTCTTCCAGCAGTTAACATTCTACAATTCAAGGTAATACAGAGCCTGGACTAGTACAACAGAAGTAGGAATGGACAGTAGAAAATGGGCATGAGGCATCTGAAGAGGTGGATTCTACTTGCATTGCTCATTGGGCTCTCCACTGATATTTTGGGCTCCACAGTTCTTCAATGTGAAGGATTCACAATCTCCCAGCATTGCAGTTATTTCTGCATCTCTGTCCCCCACCCACTAAATTTGAGAACACCTTCCAGTCATTATGACAATCCAAATCTCATCTAGTTTCAAATTTTTCCTAGAGGATTGTTTATGACCACTGGGACACCCCCCATCCACCATTCTATGCTTAATAAACACTGTGAGTCTATTTTAAGTAATATTTGAATGTAGTACATAACTGAAAGACTGTTAGTGCCATGAAGAGTCATGGAGAATTTACGAGAAAAAAAATCATGTTGGAAAAGATTATGTTTCATTTTAGACATATTGAATTTCAGGTGCCAGTAGGATATCCAGATGCCCACTTGTACATGAGCAGTAGGAGATAGAGAAAAAAACAAAAACAAAACAAAACAGCAATAGCGGTTCAAGAATTTGTCTATTCAACCTTGACAGAGGGAGGACAAATACCTTGTTCAGGTATTTCAATATTTTATTAAATAAAAGGCAGTGTTTTTGCCTTGCTGGAATCTGCCTACCTTCTCTACTCGTATTGAAGCTTACTTCAAGATTTTCTTTAGAACTTTCAAGGAAACAAAAGAAAATGAGCATCTCTTGGGCACCTACATATACCAGATGTTCACCAGCCATTTTACATATGTATTTTACACTGTCTCAGAGATGTTGAGTACCTTACTCAAGAGGACACTAGCAGTTAAGTACCAGAAAAGGAAGTTTCAAACCCAGGTCTGTCCAGCTCCAAAACCTGTGTTCTTTTCACTACAACAATGTGACAACTGATTTGAATTTCAAAAATCCATGCTGACATGAAAATTGGTTATTAAATATTCATGTATTACTCTTCTAAGGCCTTCTGAGGCACACTGCTTAAGGCAGAGTGACTGGTGGGAATTCCAGGAGCCATGCTAGGTGGATGAGTTGCAAACCATTCTGTATATGAATCCATTAGGGAATACAAGCTCCAGTTTGAACAAGGATAGGATTATTTAGACCTGTACACTTCATTTACAATACCTTCCCAATGATGAAACTAGGTCTTTTTTGAATCTTGTAATAAAACCTTAGATCAGGGTCCATTCCTCAACATTATAGGGGACTTTTTCCTAAGCTTACTCTTAAGCATGATATCCACTAGTGTGTCCCCTTGTTCCCCAGGTATGGCTTTATTCTATTAATTTTCTACTTGACTATGCATGTTGTTAATATGATTCCTGCATCCACATGTGATGCTTTGGAGATGACAAGGGCTCCATGACTTTTGCAATTATTGCCTGTGGCCCTAATTTTATCTAGTAAGTGTTTTGAGATCACCTCCACTTCCCTCTACTTACATTTGTATTGAATTATTTGTTTCTCTCTCTTTCTCTGTCTCTCTCTCAGCTTTTATCAGTCTCTTTCTTACACATGGCATCATGAAGAACACACACAAAGCTAGATTTCAAGACTCTTGGTTTTGATGTTGACTCTCATGCCATCCTGTCACCTGGAACAGTGAATTAATTTACTTTCTTTATCTGTAAAATTGGTAGTCATCATATTTTCCTTTTTTCCCTTTCAATTTAATAGGCTATAACCTCTGGATTATAGTTCATTGGTGGACAAGGAGGGATATTTGGTAAAACTAAACAAATGTGAATGACTTAGATTACCCCTATATATGCCCATTAATGGCTAAAATTAAAATTTACTTTCAATGTTAATATAACAATACTTTGGGTACAATAATATAAAGAAGAGATTATATAATTCAATGCATTTATGAACATGCAAGGGTGACAGTTTGGTCAGGTTAAATTCAATGGGTTGTTAATTTCACTTCTGTTGTGTATTATTGTTAACTAAGAAAAATTATATTTAAAATTGCTCCTCCCTTAAGCTCCAAGGAAGAAAAGTCTGTCTTGTGGTGGTCTCGGGTGTCTTGCAGTAAATCATTCAATGAATGCTTGTTTCTTGAATGATATGATGTGGACTTAGAAACATTTATGAGGTCCATGTGAACTGATAGAAGAAAAGGCACTGCTTTTGTCACAAGAAGTAGACCAAATGAAGATTTGAAAATGAGAGAAAGCAAACCAAAATATAAGTTTTCTCACTTTGAGAAGTTACAATAAAATATGTGATTATATTATATTTGTTAGTTATAGTAGGTACAATCAAGCCCTAGGAAATCCAGTGAGGTTATAACTGATCACTTCCAAACAGGTCCACATTCCTAAAAGCAAGCAGAATTCTAAATGAAAGCCAAAACAGAGCTAGTCCCATCCTTAGAGAGAAGTAGCCAAAAATGACTTTCAACTGAAAGAAGTTCAACATATCTCCTCTTGCTAATTCTACCTGATCCTTGCAATGCCTGATCTGGATATATCTGTTATTTAAATCTGCAAATACATGCATTTACTTTATATGTATACACTTTTAATCATTTGGATTTTGACTTATTTCCTGTCAAAGAATGATGCATGTTTATGTCTCATTGCAAGTAACAGTTGTAACCTCTCATTGACTGTTAATTCAAAATTAATCTAGTTGAAATATTTCTCTAATGAATTTAGGAGTATACTTTCAATAAATAATTTATGACTTTTTATATATGATTATAAGATCCTGGAAAAATCGGTATTTTGTTTCAGATATGCATTTATGTAGGAAAGACACAATCTAGCAAACGATTTTAAATGTGTAAGATCAGAAGTTAACTCTAAATGTCAAACTCTTAGGGTTGTAATATAAATACAGCAGTAAATATTCAACACATAGTACATTTCACTATTTTAATTGATAAATTATTTTCTGTGTATCCATGACATATATATATATATATATATATATATATATATATCCTAAATATTAGCTACTGGTTGATGTAAGTCATTCAATATTTTGAGTTGCTTCGCCCTTTGAGACTTGAGTAAACATTTTTCTCAAAATCCTACATCCAATATCTGCTGAGATTCATAGTGTGGGGGTTGATCATATTGACATTTTGCCTAGACACTACTGTTCTGCATTTCCCCTAAATCTTTCATTACTTTCATGTCTCATAGCTTTCAGCTATTCTGGTCTCTCTCCACTGTGTAATCCAGTTATAAAACAAGTCCCCTTTCCTTGATTAGTTTAACACACCACAGAGAGAGTTGTGAATCCATATGAAAGAAAATGTGAAGCTTTCATCTAAGTGTTGTATGCATTTTGAGCATTTTCCTGGTGAATATTAGACATTCCAACTGCCATTCTCACAATGGGAATATCCCATTAGCCAACTCTTCAGCATCCTCAACAACTCCACTTCATGGGACACCCCTGAGGCCAGCCCTTCTCCATTTCTGGGTCCCTTCTCCTCGTCCTCTTGGCTACCTTTGTAAATGAAAAATTATTGTGCATAGAGACTTTATGTCTTTTTGTATAACTCTTACTGCATCCTAGCAATGTTCTGAGGGATATCATTGCAGAAGTAGTATAGATCCATATGTTGTTTTGAGAAACAGAATAAAATGATTTTTTTCTAAAATAATTCTGATGCCATCTTTGAACTAACAGGCTTTTCTCCTCAGATTAGATGTGCATTACCCAAGGTTATACATGCATATAAATGAAATATATACACATATATATTTCACTTTCATCCCACTTTTTATTCCACCCTTTAGCATTTTATCCCTTTATACTTAACTCCTGCTAAAAATGTAAAAGTGTTCAGATTCCCCTAAGCTTTATTTAAATTACTAACTTGGTGATGCTCACAGTCACTACTACAACCGGTCTGTTTTCTCCTTGCATTTAATGATTGAACACTTCACTGCCACTTTTCTTCACTACTCTGTCCTTCCTTAACCCTCTTGATTTGGCTTCTATTGCTGAAGGGATTTATCAATTCTATTCTTCTAGGAAAATTGAGTTTGCTTTTTCATCTCTAGGACAACTCTTTTCTTTTTGAAACTGAAGTTTCTGTAGCATTTGGCACTGGTTGTTGGTTACCTCTTACTTGATTTCAAGTTCTTAATATTTCACCATCCCACGTTTTTTCCTCCCACTTCCTGTGATTTTGTTCGCTAACATTCTTCTACTTATATTCTTACTCATAAAGAACTGATCATGTGTTTTGGTCCAACCACCACCTCTAGGCAAGCAATTCCCAAGTTTACAGTTCCAGTCATGACTGCTCATCATTTCAATCTTGCATCTAAACTCCCTATAGATGCCACTTAACGTATCAAACACTGAACTAGTTATTTCCTCACACAAATCTATATTTTGTACTTACTTCTTTATTGTCACTATTCTTGTCTGATAAATTTATTCCCAACGTCCTTATTGTATCTATCTAATTGATCAAGTCTATGGACTGTTCCTTTAACTACCTACCACATTGCTTCAGTTAACTTTTCTTCCTCTCCATTTCAACAAAGCTCATACCTAATCACTGCACACTTTAGTCTTTGTATCTTCTTCATTTGTAGCATCATTTCTCATACTAATCTACATTCAAAAATTGCTACTTAAATTTGATTTTATATACATTTACCTCTGGTATCTTCTCACTCCTCTCTAGCCAGCATACACTTACCTGTATGTTTTTCCTCAAATGCAGTTTTAGTCACATTACTCTCTGTGATCTGGTATTAAATTTCCATTGCCATGTTGCCATATTGGTCTGCTCTAAACACTTTCAGGTCCTCTGTCAACAGTTCTTCTTCCTCAGCAGGAAAACTGGTCTCTGTATTTCTTACACACTTCCACTTCTTACTACCTCTAATCATGCTATTTTCCCTGTGAGGATCCTTCCTTCCATGTCCCTCACTCAGGCTGACCACTTCACTAAAGATTTTTTAACATTTATTTATTTCAAACAGCCTATTCTGAAAAATTATACTCCAAGATGACCACCTTCTGTCTTTAACATGGCAAATAATTATAACATATCAGATATGATCTTTATAAAGGGTAAATCCTTCTAGACTGCAAATTTTAGGGGACAAGAAGTGTGTCATCTCCATACATTTTAAACCTTATTACATCAAGTACAGTGATGTGTATACAACAGGTGTTAAATGATAGGTCAGCTATAGAACTAGGCGACAATATATTTCACATGGTGGGTCATTAAGAAAGACATAGCCTATAACTTGCTGCCCTCCCCCCAACATACCCCTGGTTTTTAAAGCTTAATTATTAATGTGAAATAAATGAACAGATTCAGGGAAGAGGAAATATGAAAAATTTGTATTCATTTTGAAACCCACCCAAGCTGAGCAACGGAGAGGTGACGCTCTGCACCAGCCAGCATATCTTTAATTTCTCTCTGCTCCAGCTCCTATTATCTCTCTACTGCCACAGCTGCATACTGCTATTGTCAGTGGTAAAGATGAGACATCTCTAATTAGAGGGCAGGGTAAATTGCTTTTATCTACTTTTAACATGCTTTTACATGGCACCTGGTACACAAGCCTCAGCTAGGCAGCCATAATTTGAAAAGCAAATGAATGCTCAGAGAAATACGATATGTTTTTAAAAGAAAATTAAATATATAGAGTAGCAAAATCAACATGCTGGAAACTGCAGAATTTTAGAGCTGTCAGAGTCTTGTACCCTTATGAATTATATTGAACTAAAATGAACAATCAGGGTCCATGTACCCTGCTGAGTCCAGTGGTCCTGTCTTTCTTGTTCTGTTGGGAACAAATAGAGAAATTTAAGGTCTAGAAAAATTATCAGAGCAAGAAGCAGATGGATGTTATTCCCCTTGACAGTCGAGATAAGGAGATTTTTAGGTGAAAGAAAAAAATTAACAATCTTTCTTGATTTATATACATACAGTCAGCTTTATAATAAATAAATTCATAATGTATGAACTTCCATTTTTGATTTTGGATTCAAATTTTATTTCTTTAGCAGTCCAGAACATTCTTAATGACCAAGAAAGTTATCAGCTTTTGAAAAATAAAACAAAGAGTATTCAATCACAATTAGATCTATGGTATGCTGGACTACAATGCCATTCAAAAGAAATATCTGACATTTATTTTTGCTCAGAATACAGATCCTATAGTTTGGAAAGCCTGAGTCATATACAAATTCTACAGGCTCCTCTCCCTCTGACAATTATCAGCAAAAATGCATCAAGTGTTACCCTCCAACAGCATCACAGGAGATCACATGCCCTCCCTGCTGTGCCATCATTATAGCCCTTTCTCATTCATTGCTCTCCAAACTTTGGCTATTTGTTTCCTTGGAGATTGTCTGATTACTGACTATAACTTTCAGGCTATAAAAACTGGCAGCTCTAAATAATAACTGGGCTCCACTGTTTATTTATTTCTGCTTTGGAACAGAAAACCAACTGGAGTCCTTTAGTGCAGTGGGTAGAAAGGACTTTCAGCTATGAGAAGCTGGCATTGTAAACACAGTGGTTCTGGCAGGAAAACTACCTCATTAGGGATCTCTAGTTTCTTCAGTTCCCATATACAGTCATCTACATGCGCTCAGAGCTTGTGAATTTCTTTTATTTTTTATATATCATGGGTGAAAGGGTATAATTTAAGGGGCTAAAAGTAAGGAGCATACTTTGGAAATATATCTAATTTAAATATTTGAGCCATATGCAAGATTAGAACATGTACTTCACTGCCTTAAATGCTACTTAGAATGTACTGATTCCTATTTTAGTCTTTGAAGTAGCCATCAGCATGGTTGGTTAGAGTTCTCTGCCTTCCATGCACAAGATAGGATTGCATTTTCTGGCCCTCTTGTGCTTAGATGTGCCCATGTGACTATTTATGACCAAAGATTCATGAGCAGAAATGACATTTATGTCTGATTTGAGAGCTTCCAGAACTCCCTCTCTCTGCCTAGTTAACCAATAATGTTCAAGGTGGTGGATGATCTATCAGTTTGGATCCTGGAGTAAAAGCAATGTGAAGAGTTCAGAATTTCTGTGTGGATCATGTAGTATGAGCAAGAAATAAAATTTACTGTTTTAAAACACTGAGATTTTTGGTGCTATTTGTTATTGAGGTATAACCTAGCCCACCCTGACTACTACACTTTTGTTATTCATTTCACATTGTTAACATTGTTCCACTTACTGTACTTTTTAACTGAGCTCCCTAAATACACTTTGATCATAGTACTTACTACCTAAATTACATTTACATTATCTCTCCCTTCTGTTAGTATATATTTTTCTGGAGGACAGATACATCTGACTCATCTTTATCTTTTCAGCCTTGATATATTACCTTTATATAGTAGACACTAAACACTGGAATTGAATGGAATTTATTTTACCCTATGTCAATGTTTCAGCTCTGTGTTCAAATAGTGATGAGCTAGAATGATGATTAATCTTAAGTAAACTTTTTTGGATATGTGCCTCTTAAAGTTAAAAAAGGCAAAAGTGATAAAGTCAGTCTGATTTAGTAACATATACATTAGATTTACAGGTCTGGGTATAACTTCTGATTCTAGCTGTGTAACATTTGATAATTCATTTTTGAAAATACTTATTAGTTGTCCACTTACTCTATGCCAGACAATGTTCTAGATTCTGAGAATACTGCATAATAAGTGTTCTTGTAGGACTAACAGGTCACATAAGGAATTAGATTTTCATCCTCTGACAAAATAGATAATAATATCTACTTTACTTAATAGATTTGTTGCAAGGAAACCTTTAGAATATTTGAAATCTTTAATAGATTTGTTATAAGGAGATCTTTCAAATATTGGATTGGCCAAAAAGTTTGTTTGGGTTTTCCATAACATCTTACAGAAAAATCTGAATGAATGCTTTGGCCAACCCAATATTTGAAAGAAATAATATATGTGTAAGAGTTTTATAAATTTCAAAACATTTTATAAATAAAAAATAAGACATTTTAGTTTTTGAATAATATACTCATTTCATGTGATTAATTGAGGTACACAAAGAAATAACTTTTAAGCTACTTAGTAAACATTATGAAATTTTAGATCAGTGATTTAGTTGGAGGAGGATATGTGTGTTAAAAAAAAATAGCAACAAGCACAGATTTAGTTTGGCAGAATGCAAGTCCTAATTTCTAATTTAAAAACAAAACAAAACAAAACAACTTTTCCCTGAAACATAGCACTTATTTACTTGTAAATCTAGTACAGAATAATAAAGTGTAACAAGTAGGAAGGGAGAAGACAATGATTGGGCCTGTCAGGGACACAAATTGTTGTAACCCTTAGTCATAAAATGATTGATCCAAATGTATATGATTCATTCAAAAAAGAAACACTTTATGATTTTTGAATATAGAGAAACAATATATATTCAAAGATAAATTTATGCTGAATGAGCTAATGTATATAACTAATGTACATAAACACCTGCCCAAAAGCTACCTTAAGTTTCCCAGACAGCAGATTTAATGAAGCATTCCCTAAACAGTGGTTTATTTCATAATATCTCAGCGACAGGAATGTGGCCACCTCACACACTCCTAGAATAATTTGCAGAGTCTGTTTGATATAGCAAATATATCAATTTATTTATTATGATTTAAAATATGGCATCAATAATTATATTTGACATCCATTCATTTATTCACTCAAGCATTGTGCGATTGATTGTGCATTCCGTTCCGGATGTTGCCCTGGGCCCTGGAAATACAAAGGTGAGTTTCACATAGTTTCTAGCCTCAAAGAGCTCATGGTATTTTGCAAATGTTTATTGCTTTGTAAATACAAAGAAATATATTAGGTTGAATTTCATGAAACTGCCTGTCATGACAAAACCCCAAAAATCATAAGATGAAGAATTTGTTCTTAAGAAGCCTAAAAATCTAGTTGGATACAAATGAAACAACTAAATATATAGTGTGACTTCTCCATACTTTTAAAATCTTATAACGAGTAATAAATTGACCACCACTATACAGAAAGGCCAATCTGTCAGAGAGTATAAAGTGTCTTCCAAAAAAAAGTTATCTCCAAAAACACATGTAAATTCACATGAAATTTTGGAAAATTTTACCTTACATTGGGAATTTTAAGAAAATCTTTTCTCTGAGACAGGGAGCCAGCAGTACAGGTTAGCCTAAACTCTGTAAATAAACTGCTTTGGATCCAGTTGTGACAGTGTTAAGTGCCTGTCTTTGGTCATGTGGAGGCTGGCCTGGGGCTGGCAGGTAGCCAGGCAAGGGCAGAGTCCACTGTAAGACATCAGGATGAGTGTGGGAGTAATTGTGATGGCCTTCCGTTTTATCCTCTCTCCATGTATACCATATAGGCAAACCTTACAGGTGAAATGAGCTTGATCCTCTCTGTGTGAGTTCTGATTGGCCTAAACTCTTAAGGTGGCCTCCCTTTGTCAAAGTTATTGATTCAGGAATGGGTTTGTAAGCCTGGCTTAAACCAATCAGTCATAATCTCCTGGTTATAGAGTTTGGTTCAGAGAAGAACATATGATCTCAATTGCTCTGACCAGAGAAAAGCAAAGGACTCCTGCTTGATGTTTAGAGAAAAAGAAGGTATCTATTTCTCCTTGGATGTGAACCAGAAAGCACATATCTCTGGAATCTACTAGAAGCCATCCTGTGACATGAGAGAAGCTATTTTGAGACTGTGGGTACCATATGGAGGAGAGTAGAGGGCAGAGAAAGACAAGGAAACAGAGCCAACGACCAGTGATGCTATGAATTCTATTTCCTTTCCACCATCCTTAAACATCAGTAAAGTCCTGTTAAGTCAACAGTGATGTGGGTGAATTAGAGATAGGCCTAATTGGATCTGGGATAGTGGAGGATGGCGCCCCCTCCCCCACAGCTGCTGTCACCAGCAAAGAATAATTATGCTCATCAGGAAGGTCATTAGTTGTAGAGAGAGCTACCTGGTGAGGCAGCAGAGGGAAGAAGCAGAGAGGCTTCTCCGAGCATACAACTAGAAGAACCCTAGGACACACTCAGAAATATCTAGTGGACACTTGGTGACAAAGTTAGTGGGGACTTGCCCTCATAAATTGGGCTATTGAAGATATTATTGGAGAGAGAATGTTGATTGTCAATCTACTGTCTCAGCTGTGTGCAATGATAAGTAATCAGTGTGCTTCCTATAACTCTATCAAGCTTGTGTCTTTTCTTCCTCTTGGAAATGATGTAGTCAATTTCATATTTCCTTATTATTTTACGTTACTAAAGGATTTTTCCCTCTTATGTAAATCCTTCTCCTGTAGATGTTAGAAGTTATTTATGATATTTTTTACTTTATGATACTTTACAATACTTAAGATTGCTTTACTTTACAGTATTTAGCAACTTTTTACCCAGCATTGTGGAGTCGAGAGCAGGAAGATCATAGGTTGGGATCCACTAAGATCCTTGGGTACAGCCATTCCGCATACCTAGATTCTGGTAACAGGGCTGCCCTCTGCAAGCCTCCACTCATTGGTACCCACACTCTGTCCCCTTGGTCATGGTTCTGAGGTCCCAGAGACTGTCTTTCAGCTTCTGCTTTCTAAGCTTTTCTTCTCTTCTTTTCCTTTGATTCTCTCTCCTCTCCAAATCCAGTGAGAAGAGCATTTATTTTTGCTTCTTTTCCCCTCTATGCCATAGGAAAACTAAGTTAGACTTTTTCCCAAATCTATGCTTTATGTAGCAATGTGGGCTTTGTGTCTTAGAAAGGTAAAACTTAACTTCATTCATTTTCCTTTACATTTGGCTGCGCCTCACTTCTCTATGGTCCTGGAGTCCGAGGTCTAGTTTGTAAGAGTGTGTGTGTGTGTGTGTCTGTGTGTGTGTATGTGTCCATTTGTGTGTGTGCTTGGGGTGGAGGCAAACAAAGGTATTAGAGGGATTAATAAACATTTTTGGTAAATATTATACCACTGCAGTTTATATGGTGGTGGTACAATATTTATAAAATACACATCAGTGCTAAACAGTGTGGCATAGAGATAAATATTCTAGAATGTCACAGAGAAGGAGGAATTCAGTGAGAGCCAGGAGTCAGGGAAATTTTCAGAGAGGACATGGGAATTCAGTGAGATTAAAATAAGCAAATCTAGTAGGTAAGGGGATTCTAAGTTAGGAGAGCAACAGAAGAACACACACAGATGAGGGAATAAATACGTGCCCTTGGAAAAGTGAGAAAGTTCACACAAGTCTCTTTGGCGATATTTGATGGAGTGTGGAGGGGCATAAACGTGGTTGAGATGGATTATGAAAGATCCTGAAAATGAGGCATTTTGTTCTGTATTTCATGAGGTAGGAAATAAGTATGCATTTAAAAGAGTTACAATATAATAGTAGCTGTTTTTTTAAAGAATGGGTACATGTTACTTAGTGACCTGCCTGCCCTTCAGTGAGTACAACATTTTTTTTAAGCAAAGATCTAAAGAAATGGCAGGACTGTGAGAAAGATACTCAGTCCTCTTTAACAGATATAACTCAGTCCAGCTCCTGGTCAAAAAGGACCAAAATGAACTTGATGCCTGTGTGTTTTGTGGCAGTATAACATCATTACAATTAGACTCTGACTCTCCTTTACATTAGTCATCCAATGGCCAAAAGTTAGAAATGGTCCCTAGACTTTTTTCAGTGGACCAAGCCAATTCCAATAATAGGTGCAGTTTATGCAGCTACACCTGTACAGCCATAAGTAGCTGTCCCGCCAAAAGCATGAGGTGTTTGATATTCTTAATAAGTGACTTCTATACACAAAAACATTATTTACTCATTACTTCAGTTTTTTAAATTAGCATGGAATTTATGAAAGGTATATGCTCATAAAACTAGTTCTTCCTTGGTCTATTAAGTTCAAGTTCTGTATCATCTTATTACATCTTAACAATCACTGTTAAGAGGGCTCTCATAACTTGAATAATTCGCCTTACTTAAACATTTCAAGCTGCCTTTATAAATTCAAAATTTTTTGTTTTGCTGTTAAGTAGCTCACAGTTTTCTGATTAACAAATAAAATTTACCTGAGTAAATAACATTTGCAGAGCTAATACATTTAATTTATGGATATGGTGAGTCTGAAGTTATATTGTGTTACAGTACTCCTTAATACATCAGATGCTCATAACTTTCAAATAAAAACAGCAAGCAAAATCCATCACTCAATCACATGTTTAAATTGAAATATGTTAGATAAGTCACTAGACTAAATTCTCTTAAATATTACAAGTTCTTAAAATCTCAAAAATGCATACATCATTTCTTACCTCACAAAGTATTGAACTTATGAGTTTGATTTGGTTCATCATATTTCCATTTAATTTTAAATTTTTCCCAAGTTTAAACAAATCCACTCAAGAAACCATTTATTCCATTCCAAATAATTTGGAGTTTCTTTTCCAGACAAATTCTTAGAATTGCTTTCTCAGATAGTTGGGCTTGTTTCCCAACCAGAGGGTGTGGCCAGTGTAAAAGCAGGAGATGCAGACATCCGAGGACATTACCCTCAAGATCAGAAAAAGCAGAGCTTCGCATGAAGTGGTCACTGGCTTTGGGTCCACAGTATAGTTACACCTCACTAAATTCTCCTTTTCATTTAAAGAAGTTGGCAGCCCACTCTTAAATTAGCTAACTTTCTTCATACTGCAGTCGGGTTCCCAAACCCCATCCCGGGTTCTTTCAAGATATTAAGTGATATCAGATTTGATTTAGCATTTTTTCTTTTACTTTTCTGGATTCACATCATACTTTTTCAGATCATTTTTAACATTCAAATGACAATACCAAGTGGTAAAATTTTGTCTAAGCAAAGTGTTAGAGAAAAATCTGCCCTCATTTTACTTTCCTTTAATATATACCAATAAACTCATGATACATTATGCTCTGTTGAAATTCAATGTATCTTGAGAATATTATCATGAACAAAACACAGTTCTTGTCCTCAAGGAATGTAAGTCAAGTTAGGAAAATAGACAAGCAGAGAAAAATTTGCAAAGCTCTGTGTAAGTGCTGGCTCTGGAACTAATGGGAGAGGAGACTGAATGCTTTCTTGGAATAATCCAGGAATTCTTTCTGAGGAAACACTTGATTGTTGCGTTAACTCTTCAAATCATTTTAGTGCTTTCTATTAGGGTAATGCTGAACTTTGGTTCTCAGAGTGCAGTCCTGGACTGGGAACTGCATTAGCATCACCTGGAAACTCGTTAAAAATATCAACCCATCATCTCAGATCTACTGAAATAGAAACTGTTGGGTGGGACACTGTAATCTGGATTAGTATATCCCCTAAGTGATTCTGATGCATGTTGAAGTTTAAGAATCACTGCATTAGAATAAAACTGAGCTAGGTAAATTTTATCTCAAATTACGTGCATCTGAAAAATATGGGATGAAAATATTGAAGAACTTTATAGACTGCTGATTCCTTGGTGAAGATTACTAATTCTGGTTTTGCATACTGACCTCCACTATAAACTAATGTTTGAAAAAAAAACGGTGCCATATCTCACAAACAACTGGTCAAGTATTGCATTTAAACATCTTTAAGTGATTCTGAGCCCTGACGCTCTGCATGATTTGTTGCAGGACCATCAGTAAAAACATGAAAAACTAATGAACAAAGACCTGTGAGTTATGCACATTATAGTGAGTTTAGTTACTAAAAGCACAGAGTGAAAAGTAAAAAACAAAACAAACAAACAAAAAAACCCTACAGGTTACTGGATGGTTTTCTCTTGGGGAAAATAAATACAGATAGTATGAGTAGGCTTCTGACAGGACAGTACCTCTTTTAGTGCAAAATCACTCTAGGCTAATCCTACTTTCACTAAAATGTATTACATGAATTTAAAGCACCAAAGGAATTAAAAAGAAAGCAAAACATGCACAAAATTCTGACCCTGAGCACCTTCTAAAATTTTTAACAGTTCCAAGTCCGTGAAGATCAAGATGTTTGATACAGAGTGCTCTCTCTCTGCTCTCACATCCTCAGGAACAAGGAAAACAATAGCTCTAAGATGTAGCGTGAGAATCCAGGTTAGATGAAAGAAATAACTTGCCTCCTCCCCCTGAATAGATCCAATACAATATAATACAATACAATACTGTATTATATACTTGGAAGTTTTTGAGAGAATAGATCTTAAATGTTACCAACCCAAAAGAAAATAGAGATAGAGAAGATAGAGATATTAGCTAACTTTATTGTGGTAGTTATTTTGCAATATACAATATGTGAATCAGATCATCACATTACATACCTCAAGTGTGTATATATATATATATATTATATTTTAATAATATCTAAATAAAGCTGGAATATGATTAATGATTAATATGGTGATGTTTAGATAAAATTGTTTTAGTGTATGATAACATTTGAGATGTTCAGTGATATTTACCAAGGTTTAGAACTTGGTATTTGTTTTGTGTTTCATTAGGAAGTGTGGGACCAACTTTGGGTTGTCTTTTCATCTAGGGCTATGTCAGGGGGATAAGAAAAGAATAGAGAAAAATTTTGTTTCCGTCTTGAAAGCACAATGTAGGGGGCATTATAAAACTTGCTTATGAAACTTGTTTAGGTTTCAGCTGAATAATTGTTTTCCAATCTAGTTGTGGCACATAGGAAAATCACTTCTATATGGTGAACAGGAAATTTTCCACCTTCACATAATCAATATTCAAAAAATGTATTAGATAAATGGAACATATTAATATCTAACATAGAATACACAGTAGGTTATTACATGTTCTAATCTACATGCAATAGATTATGACATGAACTATAGGAACCAAATAAGTTAGTCTATAATAATAAACAGTATCACTATTTAAATTCTAGTGCCTAACATATGGCAATGAATTAGCTCCATGATGGACAATAAATAATGAAACTTGCTGTTGCTCCTGTAGTGATACTTTAATAAACACCATAAGGGTAGATGTCCAAACTAAAGCATTTTGTGTGAAAAAGTTATTGAATGACATCTTATTTAAACCTGTTTGGGGCGAGATGGAAAATATGCCAGATTTTTTTCACATGCGTCTCTCATATGGGATCATTTCCCATAGAAAACTGCCACTCCCAAAGCAAAACACTCCCTTGCCAGTTGGTCCTCTTTCTGGAATGGGAAGGCTACTTCAAATTTTGCCACACCCTAAATAGTGGATCTTTGTAGCTTGCACGAACTAATTCCCAGTGCAGCCTGAGTTCCCTGCTCTTCACATCCATAAGTTGAAAATTAACAGCATTTTTCCATTATGACACTGGGACTCCAACTGTGCTCATAAGTGTTTCAGAAAAAATACAGCATGATATGCTTTATATATATATATATATATATTTGAGGTTTCAAGTACAGTATTTTTCAGACCCACTTGTGTAAATACAATTATACTCTAATAGAGGGGGGAATTATCATTATATTTCATTTTAAATGTTTAAGAAAAGAACCTCATGGAACAAATTTGAACTAGCACATTGTTTTCTTGATTTACAGGGTTTGAAGAGATACTGAATGAAAAGCCCTCCCTAAAGCAATATTTCATGTATTTTCTATAGGTCTGTGAAATTTCTATAATGCAGCAAAATAAGCCTTGCTTCAGGTTTAATGTCTTCTGTTTATTAGCAGAATACTGTGCACCTGCTCAAGACACCTGCACACTTTAACTTAGCATTTTAAACCAGATTCAATCAAGTATGCATTAGCACACTGACTCACCATCTAGTACATTAAGGATTTAGGGTTCAATTCATAAATTGCTTAGCAAGATGGATGTCCCTTCTCCCCTGCCTCCTTGTTGCTCCCCCAGTCCCACCACCCCATGCAGAGGATTATCTATCACAGTAGAACAATAGCTTTATCTTTACTGTCAAGTGGAATTAGGAGGTTATTTAACTCTTGGAGGCAAATCCATAAGACTCATAGTCTGCTGTTCATGAGACAACAGGAATTTTATTTGTGATTATAAATAGGCATATTTTCAAAAGGAAATGTCCATCAGTCATGAGAACATGAACCCTGTGCATGAAAATTTTTCTTTTCATTTGTAACAGCAGCTGCCAAGTCTGTTTCCTATAGGTAGCAGAAAAAACTGGAAGCCCTTTCTATTTCTTCTATCTAGGTTTAAGTTTACTGTTGTTGTTGTATGCTTTCTCAAAATATGTGTATTTATTTTTCAAATAAAGTATGACACATTAATAAAATATTTTATTTCTTATTTGAATATATTCTCTCACTTCCCTTCCTACATCTGTGACCAGTCATTCTTGGTTTTATTAACTAGCTTCTGCTTTTCAGCCCACCTTTTGTATTTATTTATTCAGCAATTTTTTTGAGTTTTTACTATCTTCCCAGCACCATTGTAGGTGCTGATAAACAGTGTCAACACATAGAAAATATTCCTTACTCTCGTATAACATATCCTAGTGGTACTGGAGGGTGGAAGTAGACAATAAATGAGTGAATAAACAAAAACAGTTTGTAATTTACCATAATGGTAAGTGATACGAAATAAATGAGGCAATACAATAGGAGGACACTAATTTTAGTGGATTTCCCAATTGTTCTTTGTAGTTGGATTTAATTAAATTTTATTTTATTGACTAACTTTGAATCAGGTTCTATATGATAATAACAGAACTTACATTCCAGTGGAAAAAGAGAATTATAAACAATTATAATAGACTGTGACATGTTTTAATATAATATGGTCAGTGGAATGGGGAAACTCTCTGATGCTACCCAGAGAGTGAAGGAGACTTTCCAGAGCAAAGGATGACAGAGTGGACCATTGAAGGAGCAATCAGAATTAATTCAAGTGGTTAAGGTGAAGAGCATTGCTGGTAGATGTGCAAAAGCATGAACATTTAAAAGATCATGCATATGAATTGGGAGATTGGGATTGACTAATAAGAACCTGCTGTATAAAAAATAAATAAATAAAATAAGATTTGAAATGTAAAAAAAAACACAAAAGATCATGTATATTTGGGAACTTGTGTTCAGTAGAGCATCATGCTGTCAGGTACCAGATCATGAATGTTTGTGTGCTAGGCTTAAATTTTTGGACTTCATCCTGAAGCAGCAGGGACTTTAAGAAGAGTGGCGGTGAGATCAGATTTGGGTTTTAGGAAGTCATTCGATACCTCGGATGGAGACATGGTCTGAGGAATGGATGAAGGCTGTGTAAAGGCAGAGACATCAGTGAGGAAACGATGCAGGAAGTGCAGGCAAGAATTACAGGGCCCAAACTAAGATGGTGGCGCAGGGTAGGCTTTCAATATATATATATATATATATATATTTTTTTTTTTTTAAGTGAAGAATAATGAATGAATGCCTAAATTAAAAAAGGGCAGATAGGTGAGTGGTTTGGGAATGAAAACGGCTTATTTATAAGTGAACTCAATGATGGCTTATTTTTCTAATGAATTCTTAAGCAGAAGCACTGGTGGGTGGACCCTGTACAAGTCCCACTCGCGTGTTCCAGAACAGTGGTTTTCAACTAGGGGTGACTGCGCTCTTCAGGGAACATTTGGCAATTTATGGAGACATTTTTGGTTTTCTCAACCTAGAGGCACAGGGAGATGCTACTGGAATCTCATGCATAGAGGCCAGGGATGCTGCTGAGTGTTCTACAGTGCAGAGGACAGTCACCTGCAACAAAGAATTATTCACACCAAAATGTTAGTAGTGCCAAGGTTGAGAAACCATGGTCCAGAACAATAATCTTGGCAGGTGTGGCTAAACCTACTCAATACAAAGCCCAAGGAGCAGAACCACTGCATTGAGGTTATTGTCTAGGAGAAGAGGCCTCGCTCAAGGTTTAAAAGGGCTTTAGCTCTGGTTCCACAAGCTCTGTTTGGGTCAGTCAAGTAACTAAGCTGTTCCTTTATCTCTGCTTTTCCTCTTTCTGCCTTCAGAAAAGACACAGCTAAAGAAGATGTTTGTAGGACACATTTGTTGACATTTACTTCTTTGTGATATGCACACATATCGCTGTTGGTCATGATAAAACTCAGGAGTTTTCTAATCACTTTAAGGGAGAAAAGCAGCAATGTGTTACATACTTGATATACTAACACATCCAGCTCTCCAAACCTGTGTTTAAAAGTATGATGCAATTACCAGAGAGAGGATCAAGAATAGAATTGGAATATCAGAGGTTAGTCTCAATTAATGATGATAATAGCTCATATTCATTGAGAGTTTACTAGCTATGCGTCCTTCGATGAGTTTACATGCTTTGTCTCATGTAATACTTAAACATCCATCTGTATAGAATAATTATCTGTATTTCACAGACAGGGAAACCAAGACACGGTTTTGGGGGTGTGTGGCAGTCGTTGACTTGGCTAAGTCCCATGACTAGTGAGTGTCGGAACCATTGGAACCAGAACTCACATCCATGAATCTGACTCTAGAGCCACACTTGGACTCACTGCTATGTTGCCTTTCGGATTACTCGCTCTAATTATTATAATGTCACCCTATCTTCCACATGGGCAGAAAAAGTCTGATTTTTCCTAGAAATGAAATGCAGACATGCAATGGTGTCACAATGTTTTCTTAGTAGAATCTGTTGAAAATTCATATTTGGCAAGTAGAACTGAGATTGACGGTTTGTCGATCTCAGATTGTGGACACTGTTCAGGAGTGGGAGGATGATTTCAGCCGGTCTTAAACTGAGGTGACAGCTACCCCTTATTTCAACTGAATAGGAAAATACTTAGCTGTAGCTAAACTTGAAATAAAAGAAATATGGGAGCAGTTTCTTTAAAATTGAAAAATAGTATCGCCCCATGTAAGTATTGTGTAGCTTCTTTGTTTTGTCGTCGTAAAGCTTTTGAAAATGAGAATACATTTAGTGATGAAGAAAAATCCATATAGGAACTAAGTCTTGTTGGGACCTTACACAGCTTGCAATAAGTAAATTCTGTATTGATTCTATCTCTATAAGTGAGTAGAGAAACAAAGTAAATAAAGCATTTATAAATTAGGTCCCTGACATATAAAACACTTGGCAGCAGCAATCTTGAAAAACATTTTTAAAAATTTTTGGTCAAAGTAATAAGATTGTAACAGAATTTTGTCTTCTGTTTTTGTTTTCTAAATTATGCTTCAATCGTTTGTTTCCAAAAAAAAAAAAAAATAAAGAAACTTGTAGCAGCCTTTAAATATGTATTGTTTTCTCCCAGAAATACAAAAAACTAAATATTTGGACAGAAGATGGACAATTTTAAAATATTTTTTTAAAATTCCCAGCACCTGGCATAGAGTCTTGCACATAGTAGGAGTTTGTTGAATGTTGAAGTTTTTAGTTTTCCCAAAAGTTTAAAGGAATTAACAGGTAACATCAAATTAAACATAAACAAAATACGCCTGAGAAGGATGAAGAAGAACCCAAGGAATTTATAAGTACTTTGACTAATTTGCCTAAACATTAAATGGCAGAACTAAGACACCAGTGTCTCCAGAAGTAACTCAAACTCATGTGTTCAGACTTGAGGGGTGCACTTTACAATGACATTTCATATAACTCTTCATAAAGCATATTCACTCACATTATTTCTCATAGACCTCTAATGCTGTTATGAAGACAGTGTTATGTGTCGCCATTTTACAGACTCAGAAAGATTCAATCACCATCTTTATGCCAAAATGGGATCTGAACCTCGGTCCTCACACAGTTAAGCCAGAATGTTTTTCTACCTTACAGTTCTTATGTATTACCTCTGTCTTTTCCCACCCTGGGATCTGTTTCACACTCTTATCTTTCAAGTGAGACAACAGCCATTTCTACCTTCATTTGAGCATCCTCCCTCTCAAGTGTGGGAAGCAGCCCAGAGCTTCATGAAAGCAAAGTGATTCAAATGACTCTCCATAGTCTCCCCACAATCCCCCTAAACTATTCTATCAACAGTCCTAGTTTTAATGATCTTGGAAGCCAGACTTACAGATTTATTATAGCATCCATTGGTAGCTATCTTTTCTTTTTTTAAAGATTTATTTTATTAATTAATTAATTTATTTATTTTTGGCTGTGTTGGGTCTTAGTTGCAGCACACGTGATCTTTGTTGAGGCATCCAGGATCTTTTCGTTGCGGTGCACGGACTCTTTGTTGTGGTGTGTGGGCTTCTCTCTTCTTGTTGTGGTATGCGGGTTTTGTTTTTTTGTTTTTTTTTCTCTTCTTTAGTTGTGGTACGCAGGCTCCAGGGCGCATGGGCTCTATAGTTGTGGTGCATGGGCTTAGTTGCCCTGTGGCATGTGGAATCTTAGTTCCCTGACCAGGGATCAAACCCATATCCCCTGCACTTAAGGCAGATTCTTTACCACTAGACCACCAGGGAAGTCCCGGTAGCTATCTTTCATCAGTTTCAGAGCTTGTGGGTTTTCTCTAATCCCTTGAACTTGAGTGATAGGTTGAGGTGTCATTTGCTCTGACTCTCTCCCTACAGTGGCTTCCATCTTTGGAGCTGAACCTAGAGAAATGGGCCTGTGTGTGTTCTCAGGCACCCATACCATGTCCAGTTTCTCACTTCTTGTTTGGTTACCCTCCTCAGCATTTTGTTCAAGTAGGCTCGGCCAGTCACTCACACAGTTAACTGGAAAAGCACTTGCTGGTTTGGGGCACTCAGTGAGTGGTGGTATAACATTATAGTGAATGCTTTTCTCCCCTTCCTGCCCAGGAACTCGTCATATACTCTCCCCATCCCTTGTACTGAAAGAAAGCGAGTCTGCTCCCCCACTGGAGAGGACATCAATCCTTTAATAACTTTACCAGGACCAGCTAGCAGTGCTTTTGTCTTTTTCTCTGTTTCCCCCCGCCCCTCGGTTTATTCTACCTGAGAATAGGAAAAACAGACAAAATAGCCAACAGAATATATGTGCACAGTAAAAATTATGACAAGAATGCTCTCCAAGATAAACAAGCCACGGTTCCATTGCCTCTGAGAATCCAGCTCTTGCTGTCATATGCTGGTAACTTGGGCTTACTTTTTTGAATGATTCATGAATCAATGGCTTAAACTGTAACTGATTTAAGAAACCAAATGGCAAATTTCCACTACAGAAATTCAGCATGTTTGTTTAAAAATATAAATTAAATTCTGAACCAAAGTGTCCGGAAACCTGTTCCACCTTTTTTTTTTTCTTTTAACCAAGTAGATATTTAGATAATTTGTTTATTTTAAAGCCTGTCCTTTTAAGGAAAAAAAAAACAAAACTGAATTTTCCTAGCTAGGGAATCTGCATTATTAACTGCCAACTGAAAATAACACAGAATAAGAACATCATGGGGAACAAGTCAAGACAAGACAGAAACTTGAAAGATTACAATTCTTTTCAATTTCTCTCTTTGGGAGTAATAGAATTTTGAAGTGAATAGTCACTATAGGTGATGGATACAATATTTTTACTCTCTTAAGTCTGATGATTTTATTTTTAGTAAACAAACATTCTTAAGCTTTTTATAGTGCTCCCTTCAAAGAAATGATTGGAATTACTCTCCTTCATCTAACAATGAGAAATGACTTAAGAAGAACCAAACGCTCATTTTGCTCAACCTGTACTCAGACTCCTCCAATGTTAAATTAAGAGGGTGAGTCACTAGGACCTTATGCTTAATTCCTGCTTCTGCAGCCCACTTTCTGAAATGTGGTAGCTGAAATTCACATGCTGGAATTTGTTCACTGTAAAGTTAATTCATAACTAGCCTTGAAGAGGTAGGCAAGGAGTTAGGAAATCCATGATTTGAAGGAATTTGTGATTTTTTGATTTGTTTATTGTGAGCATAGTAGAATTTATTTTTTCTATCTATAGTATTAGAAGGCTCAAATGAACCTCGAAGGCTAATCATATTATGATAGATTTTCATTATGGAATGGTTAAATTTCAAGGAAACAGATTTTTAAAATTCTCTTGATCCCAAGGTAAGTCCCAAGTTTTAGCTCTCTTCTCTCTGAGCCTGGGCTCTACTTGTGTCTATCTCTAATTTGGTATTGACAAGACAAATCTACAAATACTCCAGGGTCTTTGATTCATAGAAGTTAAATATTCAATCATATTATTTAAAATCAAATATCAATTTGAACCATAAGAATCAAATGAAGGCTTTTCCAATAGTCTGTCTCTAAATATTTAACACTTTTAAAATATTTAACTTGTGTTAACATTTTGAATTTTCAGAAAAATTTGATTAAAGAGATTCTTAAAGTGATTTATACATGGGATTAAATAGAGTGTAAACTATTATCTATTTTCTGAAAGTGTTTCAAAGACTTTTAAAGTGTAGTTTAGGAAGACTAAAAATAATTAGATTTATCCATTCTTTTTTCATCTTTTTGATGTAAAAGGAGTTTCAGTATTTTAAGGGAAAATCCTAGAAAATGGACCATAAAGGAAAAGTAAGATATGTTTTCATTAACTTTTGGTAGGTCTTTCAGACAATGTGTGGCATGACGCATTCTTCCCAATTCATTACAAGGACAAGGCGGCCACACACTGAGCCTCATGAGATTGGCACCTATCTTCAATCATGCTGTGAACTTTTATGACTCCTGACTTTTCCGTATATGTTAGTGCCTCTAATGGAATATTGTGCCCACCATACCCAATCCCTCTCTCCAGAATCCATCTGGTTAAATATTAAAACCACAAACCAATTGTTATTTTCTGTATGAAGGCTACTCCAAACTGCCTTAAGCAGAACTGTTACAGGGATTCTCGTCTAAGCTACCAAGACACCTTGGTCTTAATAGAATGTACCTTTTTGATCCTACCAGTAGACTGTGAACTTTTTAATGGTAATGAACCAAGTTGCACCTAAATTTGTATCTCCATAACCTAGTGCAAATGCCTAGCACACAGTTGATTCTCAATAAATGCGTGAATGAATAGGAAAATTTCCAAGATACTTTGTTTTGATTGAAGGTGTATCCCAAGACCTTTTTGTCTCAGAAGTATTTGACATACACGTAGGAAATATGAATCATCTCAAAGGTTTCTAAAGTGAAATCCAAGCTCAAAAAAATAAGATTTAAAGATGATCCAAGGCTAGACATGACCAAAATATATAGCATACCTGTTCACCACTTAGTGACCTAAAGAATGTTATCTATTGGCGGTGGGAATGAATGGGTAGAACGTTTTGGAAAGCAGCTTGGTAAAATATATTTTATCTGTATGATATAGGTACAAAGTTTTTATGCATAAAATTCTCAATGTAGTATTACTCTAATGTGCAAAGTTGCAGGACCCCACTTCCAATTCACCCAAAATAACTCTACTCTTATCTATTTTATTTATCATGATTCTGTAAAATATATTGTTTAAAATAAGATTATTAAAATTAAATTAGCATGAAAACTATAGCTTGCGCACAGCCTTTTAAAGTTACAGATGAAGACATTGAGGCTTTGGAAGGCTAAGTGACCCAGAGTCGAAAACATTAATAGAGGTGGTTTAGGAAGATTTTTAGGCCTCTTAATATTCCCAGCTCAGTATTCATTCCATTGAATTTAAACGTATGCTTTTCCGTGAACTGCCACACCAGCCCCCTCTGTGAACCATACATTACTTTGTGCTGGGGAAAAAAAAAAATCATATCAATTTAACCTAGAGTCTTAAGCAGCAAGTCAGGACCTGTTTTCTTGATTAACTCACCTCAACCCATCCCACATGTGGAAAGTTTCCTTCTGATAGGCAAATTCACTCTTGAGTAAAAGCCAACAATCTCAACAAATTTGATAACTCCTCTTATACAGGGAAGTATGAATGTGCAAATATTCAACAAATTAAAAGGAGAGGAGAAAACTGAGGTTGCTTGTGTAAAATATCACTTGTTTTCAGACTGCAACATACTAAAATGAGATTTCTGATACCTAGGCTTTTTTAAAAAATCACCTTTATTGAGGTATAATTTACATACCATGAAATGTATCTATTTTAATTGCACAATCCAGTGAGCTTTGGTAAATATGTACGTGTGTAACCACTGTCACAACAAAGATAGAGCCCATTTCCATTACCCCAAAAACTTCCCTCACGCCTCTTTCCAGTCAAATTCAACCTCACTCCAGATTTGAAGCAACCACCGATCTCCTTTTTGTTACCAAAGATATTTTTTTGTTTTTTGCCTTTTTAACACTTAGCTCTTACTGAGGCTGTTTTCATGTTGTTCCAAAGGCATCAGTATAATAGTGTGTTACATGGATTGTACCATCATCATGAAAGCCCAATTAGCTGGCATTTGCCATTCAGTTATGAGCCACATAAAATGTCAGAAATGTCCGAATATCAGCCCATCAGCCCAGTTACAGAACCCCGCAGGGAATGTGGTCTCTGTCTCTAATATTGGAATGGGTTGGATCCAATCACAGTCTCCTAATATTTTCCCTAACCAGCATTTTACATAAGTCTCATATTAGAGAGGACATCATTTCCTCTTTTAGTACAAAATATATTTTAAAATGTGATCCTACTTTGAAAATAATCATAGATTTTTTCCCTATCGTATCAGGATAAGGAAATTTGTAATCAGATATGAAATGATTGTGCTGCCCTCCCCACTTCTCATATTAAAATGTTGCCCATTGGTTTTCAAGATTTTCTCCTACTGCAGCAACTTAAAAATAATTTGGATATCAATTTTTGCTTACTGTTGTGTTGTGATTCTTTCCTCTGTTGTCACAAGGATGAATATCAGGTAATGGGTACCATTCATTTTTGTGCTTAGTAGTTTTCCTGGGGTGCCAGTGACAGGAGAAATGTATGCATTAAAACAAGCGTGATGAAAAGCAGCTCTCTTTATAATTTCAGCCCAGCTGCTGTATTGATGGATACAATCTCTAGCACATGCTCCAGGTGGCTTCTAATGCCTGACTCCCTGCAGAAGGCTCTATTTGCACATCTTAAACCACTTATTGGATTTGAACAGGATTTTTCAGCCTGAGTGCAGTAACAGTGTTCACTTGTGTAATATTTGTAAATCCTGGCTTTACATTTCACTCACCAAACTATCGTCAGAAGACATTTAACAGTGCCTTTGTGCATCCCTGATTCTCTCCTTTGGATTAGATGTGTCCATTTTGTGTGACTAAAAGGTGTATTGATAAATATATTTCCAACATCGCTGGCACGCACAATGAAGAGCGGTTCAATTAAGCAGCCTTCTCAAATGTTTTTTTCTTCATTTCTCAAATTCATATAACATTCATTTAAAGACTTTGTATTCAATGTTCACATAGTTTAACCTTTTTTTATTTCAAAATATGTACCTCAAAAGGCCCTGCTCAACTCATGAGCTGTTGTTTAAAACTCTACTTACTGCTGTATTGGTTGATCTGATTTATTGTGCTTAAGACTTTTGTTCAATTCTGACAACGCTTGAGTATGACACCCTGTAGCCTATACAGTTCAAGGCTTTTATAGTTATGGATGGGAGCTAGAGATTACTAAAGCAAATGCCTCCTTTTGGTTTGAAATGTAGTACAGCACAGCAACCTCCAGGCAGATATTTTGCTCTGTCCTTTTTATGCAAATTTCAGGAGTTCCTAATATAACTGATACCTCTGCTCACATATCTAGATCGTGTAACATTTAAGAGACTTGGTAATAGGTTAGTTCACCAATTAGTAGGAACAAGAAATGCCTGTGATTTATAGGCAATGCCCCACATGTGATTATGTTGCTGAACCACAAAGAAACCTTACTTCCGAAATGTATGCCACTAGAATTAATTGCATATCAACATATTTGTAGTTCTGAGCCTCTGGTTTTATTGTAAGGATTCTTATATGTGAAAAGTTGGGCTTCCATCTGAAGAAGGACTTTCACTAGCAAACACCATTGGTACTCAGAAGCACTGTATGTCACATGGGCTGAACCTCAGCATCTCCGTATCCTCTGTGCAGAATACTCTCCTGTAGAGTGATGCTTGAATTGTGACCTGAATTCAATTATGTGTATGTGCAATGTGGATTATTACAACAGGATACTCTGAAGGGTGCTGGGGAGATAGAGAAGAATCGTGATGTAATGATTACGTTTAGCTTTGGAGTGGGCTTATATCAGTGTTCTGTATTGAACTCTCCAACACACAAAACCTAAGCATGCCTGTGTGGCAGTGGTCTGGATATAATAAACTAAGGAAACATTATACATCTTGTGGGTCGATAATTCTTGTGCTAAAAGGGATCTGAATTCTGAGAGGAGCTATTCTTCTACCAGTAGTACCGTCTTCCAGATTCAAAATCCACTTTCTGAAAGATATGAAAACATAGTCTATTGTGTTAATTTTATATCTTCACAGTTATCAAAGTATTCATTAAGTACATAAAACCCAAGATAATTCCAAATATGTTTTAGGATGTTTGGGGCTTTTCTGGGGGAACCAACAAATAAGGAATAAGGCAAAACAATCAAATAAAACATGAAAAAGTGAGCATGGCACTTTTTAGTTATACAGAACCCTCACATTTTATATCATGAGCTAAGTGCACATGGATATGCTTACACTATATAACTTACGTGATCTTTATAGTAACAGTTTTAATGGATGTGCAGGACATTAAAAAAATAAAATGAAAAAAAAGCTCAGCCTTCAAAGTTATTTGTGGATGACTATAAAATATGTTAAACTGCTCAGCTAGGCATTTATATCTGGCTCTCCACATTCTGAATTGAGTATTTGTGACAGTTTTACTGCCATATCCTGCTTTCTCCTCAGTCACAATTGGCCTGAATTTATCAATTATATTATAATTCCCCAACCACACAATTCGGCAAAATGAAGTCACACATCAAGAGTAAGAATTCATGATGAATAAATTGAGCTATTAAGGACTTCACATTTGTTTCTTCTGAGTCTCGTTTGCATCAAAGATAAATTTCAAATAAGTATTCTATTTTCTCAGGCTGATGGATACGAACACACTGAGAGAGACTGGCTTCAAACTAAGCCAACTGTTCCCATTTTGAAAATTCTAGAATATACTGCTCTTTTTAAACTAGAGCCATTAAACAGTGATGTGATGCCCTTACCTATCAGTTGTGACATACCTCGCTTAGGATGAGATGGCAGTTCTGTCACATTCCTTCCTCACATGACAGTCACTTAGAACTATCCAACTTCCAGTGTACATCCTTGGCATTTGTGTATTTTTAGTCACCCCATAGATATTGTCTTGCCCTACTTTCTCCACAGTCTCATGACAGTGACTGTTAAACACATCAAACTTCCAACGTGGACAGGTCAGCACATCTTTCCAAGGAGAACACAATCATCGCCTCATTATCATTCAGCAAGAGAGAGAAGAATTGCTTCTCATTCAGTGTAGCCTAGACAAATGACTGTTAAGTTTTCTCTCTAAGAGACCAGTGAACAAAAATGGGAGGGTAGAACCCTGTAATTACTCCACTGTCACAAGCGCAGATAACCACAACATTATAGACAAAATAACACAACGAGAGTCACCATATGTTCAGCTACACTTAGGAGGAGGGATTTAACTGCCACTGTGACCATATTTGTTATCTGTGAGGATTCTTACAAAATGCATTTACCACTGTGTGCCACTGTGTCCTCTGCTTTTCCTTAAAACACCATAACATCTTCAATAACATAATATCTTCATAACATTTTCAAAAGAAGAGTTTGAGGCCTGATTTTAGTCATAGGTTTTTCATAATCAATTCATCCCCAACACACACACACACACACACACACACACACACACACACACATACACAATCATCAAACAAAAACAGTGCAGAAGAGAAACTACATATTTACCAGAACACCAGATTCTATGCATTGATCATGGGATTTCTATTCTACCTGAGGCAGTAGGTTTCTTTACTTTAGCTTTGCCTTTGTAAAACAACTACTCAAGCCACAGAAATCTGTCTCTGCTCATTGTGTACAGACAGACTCATGCTGATGCAAGGTATATTAGAAAGTCAGGATATGGCACCACAAATAGCAACCTGTTAGGAGAATGGCTCCCTAGGTTACCATCTTAGAAGAAGGCTGTACTTTCCCATGATGTTGCCTGGAATTTCAATCTTCCTTCATAGTCAGTGTCCATATAATATGAACCCCTCATAAAAGCATATTCTAGTCTTCCAAAAAATATTTCTCATTATGGCCACTGAGAAGTTATCTTACAGTGAGAAATTGCCCTAAAGTGTGCTTCTTTGAAAGAGAAAATAAATTTTGGAAGAACTGGTGGACATTTCTATACTGAAAGCTGTGGAAACATGGTAGACTATAACAATTATAGCAAACCACCCAGAAAAGGGTGACAGACACAAATACAAGTCAATTAAAATAGAATTAATAATTATAAAAAGCCATTGGATATAGGTATATTTAGAACTTACTGGCCTAGAAGAAGTCAAAATACAAGTGCAATGAATACTAAATTTTTAAATGAGAATAAAGCTTGCAGACAGTGCATAGAGGTTGGGAAAATAAATGCATCTGAAGAATCATCCAATTACAGATTGACCTCTCATAGTTCAGTCTGCCTCGTAGTACTTCTGTTTAATTCTCTTTACAACATCCTAGTAAGTGATTGGGTATAGTGGTCATTAATATTATTTTCTGGGTACAGATTAGGACTGTATCTCCTGATCTCCTTATGTTTGGGTACAAATGTCTAATTTTGGCCAGTGAGTTGTGAGTGGAAAAGCTCAGAGGCTGCAGCATTTAATTATCCACCCCAAAACCTCTGCAGGACATTCCTTGTCCCTCAACTCTGATGACTAGCAAAATTCAAGATAATGGTTGTTCCGTCAGCCTGGGTGATTCAAATGGTCAAAGCATCCATGCCAACCCATGATGGATATAGAGCATGAATGATATTGTTTGGAGCCCTTAAACTTTGGTATTGTTTGTTATTGCAGCATCACCTCATTTTTCCTGATGAATACAATAACCTCTGCTAAGAAAATTCAAAGGTAGCAAGATATCCTATTCCATTTTTGGATTCAATTTTTACCTTTCTCATATCTGTCTTCCTATAGCATCCCTTCATTAGACTAATTTTACCTCTAGAGAGTATAAAATGCAAAATTAACTTGCCTTTCAGATGGTTGCCTACCATATTTGTTTAGCTGTTTATTAAGCAAACATTATTGATCATTTATTAAATGCCTGGCAATGAGCTAGATGAGCAGCACTGAGGATTAGTAAAATACAGTCCCTGCTTTAGCAGAGCTGTTATTCTAGCAGGCGTACTCTGTGAAGCCACAGAGACATTGGGCAATGTTGGCTAGAGTAATGCAAAGAACCATGCTTGTGCTGGCTGGTACTTTAGGACTGATAAATTGCCATGGTAAACAAACTTACTATTATTGCCATTATTTTTAATATTATTATTGATAGCCTTCAAAATCCTGTTGGGAGGTTGGAAAGGTAATTTTATGATTAAAACTGTGAATTACAGATCAAAAACTGTGAATCAGAGTGATTAGTTCATATTCTCACACATAGTAACTTTTGACACCAGGCTCACACCCAAGATTTTTAGCTTCAAAGAATGCACTGTCTCCAGGACCCAATCCTGCTCACTTGTCAAACTCTCAGGGGATCTCACCATGATGGAATACCAACCAGCAAAGGTGGGACAGACAACACTTCTGGAATAGCATGACCATGGAAAACTGTTGGAAGGGCCAAGGTGAACAGGTTACTTTGTCTCCCGGAAACTGTAAAGAACCATAAAGGTGCTACAAGTTATTCTTGCAATTTTAATTGTGTCTGTTTTCTTACATATTTGTTGTCTATTTGTTATTAAATGACCCTCTATCCTTATCTTGACAGTGGAACTTTTAAACAAGGAACAAGGAGACTGTAGGTTAGGTGAACATTCTAATTGGCCTAGTGGTGAGAAGTAGCTTTCAAGCCAAGAAAAAGGATTTTCATGAAAATTATTACAACCCTTTGTTCACTGACATCTTTGATAAAAAGCTTATGATTATGATTTATGATTCATGATTGCCAGAGCATTTTCTTGTGACAGCACAGTTTGCTGCAATATACATGCTCAGTTGTTTTGTTCCACCTGACTCCTTCCTCCTCACCACCCACTTCCTTCCCGGTGTAGCTGATGTGCTTCCACGCATAAAAATTAATGTTGCCATTTTAACTAACTCACTAGGCAGGCACTAGTTTGTAAGCCAAAGCAAACATGGAAGGAAGGAAAGAAATAAAGAACAAACAAGAGGGATGGAGAGGGCATTTGGAGATTTTACAAAATTAGTACCAGTGTTACATACTTTACAACAAGAGTTTTTCAAACTGGTATCGAATTGATGCAAAGCAGTTCACAGTAACAAAGTAATAAAGCAGTGATAAAAAAAAGACCATTAACTAAGAGGCAAGAAATAAAGTCTACATTCAAACTACAAGGACATATATTATACAATTTTGGGTTTTCTGTTGGATGTATATTTTTTTCCATTAGAAATTTTACCTATAAAATAACCAGTCTATTAATAATTTTTTAACTCTTGTTCATTATAAACTTTACAAAGCATCAATTCTAAAACTGTCTTACGCACAGGCCTCAACTAAAATGCAGTTTAAGTTAGAACTGCTAACTCTCCCTATTGTCATTTACTTTGCCCTGAAGAAGACTCATATCTGGCGACAGTTACGGTCTCAGGAGCGTGCTGTGGGCCTTCAGCTACACAGAGAAAACTTGGGCGGTTTGCTGGTATTGTAACAGGAGACTAGGATACAGCAGTGTGGGTCATTAAATAATAGATATGTAAAGTATAATTTTAACAATTTATGTAGGATGATTTTAAAATACAAGGATAATAAATAATCTAGAATTAAATGATGATTCGCATTTGGACTCTGCATAGCTCCTGCTGCATTTACCATTTAGCTGAATATCTAGTAAAAGTAGCTAATTATTAGGACTACAACTACAGGAAAATAATATTTAAAATCACCTATGTATATGTTAAATTGAGAAAAATAGATTAAATAATTAGCTGGCTATAACTATTTTAGTCTCAAAAATTAAAAATGAAGACTTCATGAAGAAATACTTGGCAATGTAGATAGAATGTAAATAAACTATCAGACTCCTCCTCCCCGTGTTAAGCCCAAACACTGCACAGAGTGACACCTCCTCATTGACACATCACCCTATCCCAGCACAGTGTTCTCCTAGGTCATATAAATGAGGTGTATTTTTCTCAGAAGAAAAAACAGATTGAAAATGTATATTTCTCCCCTGTCACATCCTATTCTCTTAAGGAGCCAAAGCAAAATATATCGCAGGACTAACGCAAGGCCAGTATTTTTATCCCTATGTATGTTAATCTGTAACTGTAGCAGTAGTAAAACTTTCAAAATCAAATGACCCTTTTTATGTCTACTTTTATTTGTTTTTTATTCCAATTGCAAAGAAAGTCTATAAAATAGTTGCACTCTGTAACTTGTGATATTCAAGTTGTCAAAATAATGAAGGAAGAGCTGTAGTTTAAAAATAGATTTGTCTGTGACCTTCATTAGAGTAGGTAAAAGAACTTCATGTTGAAAGAAACTATTAGTGAAATTTATCTGGACTTAATTTCTAGGCAATGAAAAACAGAATTCAGGACATTCTATTTTGCACAATTTGCCTTTTAATTAAGTTCTTTCTAAGATTTTAATTAACTTATGCAATTAATTTAAAAATATCTTCATTACTCTGTGTCTTAAAGTTCTCTTTTAATATTTCTATAATTGTTAAGAGATAAATGAATGGAAAATCTTCCATTTAATTTTAATTTCCGAGCCAGTGACCACACTGTATGATCAATAAATTAGCACAATTAGGAACATGTAATAGAATATAGTGTTGTGAGCAAATAAAGCCCACACAAATTAGTGTGCAGTGGGTTTTACCAAGAAAAAAAACCCACAAATATACTGCATGATACTTCACCAAAAAATATGCAATTTATAATGTTTACTCAAATTCAGATTACTTTTACACATCAAAGAACACATTTGCAGTTTTCTTTCTCAGATTTTCCCAGAGAGTTTTGTTTGTGTTTGCTTCATTTGATTATTTATTGGCTGGGGATGCAGCAGTTCTGACCATTTGTCTCAGCTCTGCCACAAATGTTCTTTCTGAGTCTCTCTTTTCTTATCTATGAACTAAACGGTTGAATTAGCTAATCCCTAAAGCTACTTCCAGATCTATGATTTAAGAACACTTGAATTAGACTATAACCTCTTGATCTTTTCCAGCTACAAAATATTACGTTTTCCAATACCTCATGCTTTCTATTCCTTACAGCAGCTACAGCAACTTAATTAGTGCACAATTTATCTTTCAGAAAAGAGTAGATAGACATTCGGAGAGTAGCCAGTCTCCAAGATGGTACCCAATGATGCACATCTCCAATATCCATAATATTGTGTAGTCCTGTCTCAATGAATCAACACTGGCCCTGAGTGATCAATAGAACAGGGCAAAAGTGACAATGTGTGACTCTGAGGCTAGATCATAAAAGGCACTGCAGCTTCTAATTTAGCTTCTTGGGCCACTTGCTCTGGAGGAAGCCAGATGCCATGTCGTGAGGCTACCCAAGCAACTCCGTGCATATGCATTACACATTCAGCCAATAGCCCCAGCAAAGTGGATCCTCACCCCCAGTCAAGCCTTCAGGTGACAGCAGCCCTCTGACTTCAACCACATAACCCCAGTGAAGACTGCCCTGTCAAGTCCTCCCTGAATACCTATCCTAAGGAATCTGCATGCAAAATAAAGAAGTTTTTATGTCACTAACTTTGGAGCAATTTGTTACATAACTATGGTGATTGGAACACACAGAAACAGGAGACTTTTTCTTTAGATGGTGGCAGGAAAAGAGGAAATTGTGACAAAGACAAATTACCCTCCTACATTATTGATTCTATATTACCCTAAAGCAAACAAATTACATTTTCCTTAAGGCAATTCTCATAAGTAGGTAGGTATAATACATACTAAAAACACACTGGTCACCTAATATTATAATGTATTTTGAGATCTGAGTTTGTACAGAGAAATCAAAGTCACTAAGACATCATTGTTTTGAAGGAGCTCAAGCTGAAATGGCAGGATTTTGTATGATTGTTCGCAAATCTCCCTTCTCTCTAACCACTAGGAACAACTCCTATACACTAAATACAACTACAGCTGTGGTTCTTTGGCATTTCCAGACTTCTAAGGGAAGTGTTATTTTTCTCTGAAACTTTCAAATTGCAAAATCAGGAGGAAAGAAGATGGATGAAAAGGATAAAAGTAAAGTAAGACTGGGTGTGTGGGAGAATTTCCAGGGAGTTTGGAAGAGAAAGGTACTGTGGTAGATGGGTGTGAGAAAACTGGAAAGAGAGAAAAAAATTGGGAGGAGTGCTATGTATTGGAACTGTCTTTAATGTTATCCAACAGATATAAATGAAAAATGGATTTTTTTGCATTGATTATTTTCGTCCAGTTGAACTAATGGCATTTTTAAATGCCATTATTCCAGCACTACATGCAATATAAATTCTCATAATTATAAAAGTAAGGAAGTGTGCAATGTAGTCTAGGCAGAGTGGAAATACTAGAGAAGGAGCTGGAAAATACTAGAGAAGGAGCTACCAACTGTTGCAGAGCAGTCACCAGGGGTCACAAAGGGGAGGTGACTACTGGGCCAGGAGCGAAGCACCTGCAAGGTGTGGAGGTAGGAACTCCAGCTGGAGGGGCTCAGGTGTACAGGAGTGGAGAGAGACTGGCAAGGACAAATCCTGAGAGGGTTTGTGTACCTTGCCTTTTGCTTCTGGCTGGTGGTTCTCAAACATTGGTCATGGAGTGACTTTATCAAAATCCCTGGGTCTAATCAAAAGCATACTGAATCAATAACCTCAGAGACAAGGAGCTCAGCCAGATGCGTCTCATGGGCAACCAAGTTTAGAGCCTCTGCTGAGGTATACTATTCTGTTAGAAGATTTTTGAACTTGAGAGTAGCATGATCAGGGCTGTCATTTGGAAAGCTCATCCTGGCTGTAGTGCAGATAATGAGATATAGGGGAAGAAAAAGCAAGCTGGGAAGCAAAGAAAGAGACTTCAACAGTTCTGGTGGTAAATGATGAAAACCTGAACTGAGGCAGTGGTGCTGGGGATAGAGAAAGAAACGGTGTGGAATCAATAGATGCTTGAGACTGATAGGGTGTGGAGAACATAGTTTATAGTATATTAATTCTTCTGGGACCCCTTGGCTCCTCCCCACAAATTTTCTCCTGGTCAAGCCCTAACTAAAAATCTTTTAAAGGGATGAAATGCTTTTATTTTATCATTATGGAAAAAAGCTTAAAATCTTTACTTGCATGGTTGAAGAGACACTGGAAATTATTCAGAAACATACAAAGTTAATTAGAATATCAACTAAAAAGTGTAGTAAGCTGATATTAGATCATTTCTCCTTTAAATGAGAAGAGTCTTTACAAAGGAAGAAGATTCTGGGAATGATGAACACATATCTCAATGACTTCATCATTTTGCCTACAAGAATAAAGAGAAGTTATGTCTAGTTGAAGGGATACTAATCATCACGTGATCTTTTGGTAAATTCCATTTTTCTGAGCCCATAACTTAAACTTTCATTTAAATTAAAAGTTTTTTGTGTGTACATTAGGCATTTCTGAGCTAGGAGAATACCTGAGTATTTTGAGTACATTGGAATAGAGATCTTGTTCTGTTTTCTGTGCTGGGAATTTTATCATATACCTATCTTTATGTATCTATTTATTGATCAAATACTTATACGACACAATGTACTCAACATTGCGCTAAATTCTTTTTTTTTTTTTTTTTTTTTTTTTTGCTGTACGCCGGCCTCTCATTGTTGTGGCCTCTCCCGTTGTGGAGCACAGGCTCCGGACGCACAGGCTCAGCGGCCATGGCTCACGGGCGCAGTCTCTCCACGGAATGCAGGATCCTCCGAGGCCGGGGCATGAACCCGTGTCCCTTGCATCGGCAGGCGGACTCTCAACCACTGCCCCACCAGGGAAGCCCTCTAAATTCTTAATAAATGTAATACATTCTTCATAAAACTTTATAAGGTAGGTAGTATTTGTAGTTTCTCTATTTTACAGAGGAGGACACTGAGGCACTGAGATGTTAAGTAACTTGTCCCAAATCACGCAGCTGGCACGAGGCAGAACCAACTTGAATATAGACAATCTGTTTCCAGAATGTGAGATCTTAGCCACTGCCATAATACATGCTCCATCAATAATACTGAATGAAAGAAAGCATAAATAAATGATTCACTACCGGTTCATAAATCCATCAAATCTTTTGAGTTCCTATTTTGTGCCAAGAACTGTATTCTATCTTACGCTGCAATATAATCATATCTTAAGCAAAGCAACAATATACTTTAATCATGATAATAGCTGGAGAGCAGGATTTGGCTGAGCTAAATCCACGTGACCATTATTCTCAGTTTCAGAGTCCGTGTAAATTGAATCTTCAAGAATTTTATCTTGTATTTCATTAAAGTGAGGGCAAATTATTGATTTTCTGGATTTATTTTTAAAGCACCCATTTTGAATTTTTAGTAATAAATATTCAAAATTAACAATGAATAGATTTTAAATGTATTGAGACAGAGTACTCAGCAATGTATTATAGATAGCCCAGAAGGTAATGTTATCAGATACATTGTAAATAAAATTATGCTTGGATATCATCTCCTTGTGATTACAACTTTACAACTTTCAGTGCCATCTCTCATTGGGGAATTTTTTTTTTTTTTTTTAACCATTGCCTCATTAAAACTGCTCAATTGGGCTTCCCTGGTGGCACAGTGGTTGAGAGTCCGCCTGCCGATGCAGGGGACATTGGTTCGTGCCCCGGCCCGGGAAGATCCCACATGCCACAGAGCAGCTGGGCCCGTGAGCCATGGCCGCTGAGCCTGTGTGTCCGGAGCCTGTGCTCCGCAACGGGAGAGGCCACAACAGTGAGAGGCCCACGTACCGCTAAAACAAAAAAAAACTGCTCAATTGAAGAAGCAGAACATACTTCTTTTATTTCCCTTGGAATATATTGGGCTACCTATTTATCTGGAGAAATTTGAAATAGATTATCTTGCTACAATGAATATGAAGTAGCAATTTAGTACCTGGTCTCTAACAAGAATTATTTATAACACTAAATAATGTATAAGTTTTGACTGTGACAACAGTAAGATGTCTTTGGGTAGCAAAAATGATAGAGCATTATTATAGAAGAATACCTTACAAGGCTGTGAAAGAAATTCCAGTCTAATAGAGTTTTGAATAAGTATCAAATGTAAATGAGTTGGGTACATGAAAAGGAGGAAGTTCTAAGTGGCTCCAATGTTAGGAAGGCTCTGCTATGTGGGTGGCTTTATTTTTTCCCATCTTTATTGTTGAAATGCTGATTAATATTTCCTTTAAATTATATCAAATCAACTTGAGATTTTTTTCCATCTGCAAACTTAGATGAACCTAAGGATTTTGATAACAACAAATGGGTTTGTAGAACTCTAACATCATTTCTTGTCTTGTTGCTTAGAAGATTTTTTTGAACTTTATTTTTCCCTTAGTAATTTCTTGACCTTGGGAAGTAGTTGTTTTTTTTTTTTTCTTTGACCTGGATTTACCACTGGAAAAAAAACATAGCTGTGGTTCATGCAATTCAGAATTGGAAATTAATTAATATTTAATCTTAATAATTAGTGGCATTTTAATATTTTAAAATAATTTTAATGTGTTTAATATTTTAACATTAATAATTAATAATACTTTTAATATTAAGAAGTCATTACAATATTCAATTAAAGGCTTCAAAACAGACAGTAGATTTGCAGATTTTACCCAGAACTAATGAATGGATGTAGCCTTCCCAATCAGACACCAAACTTTTCTCATATTCTGAGGACTATATCGGTATTGCTGCCTCTTCACTGTCTCTGCCTGTTGACTGTCTACAGAGTTCAAAACAGGAATAAATTATTTTCTTCCCAGTCTTTTTTCTGTTCACAACTAGAGGTATGCTGCTAGTTTTTCTTCTTTCTCCCTCAAAATTCTTTGAGCAGAATTTAGAAGCACTTCCTACTTCTTTTTTTCCGTATCAATGTCTCTTCTCTAGGTATTTTTCTGAAAAGAAAAGACTACACTGCCACAAAACTTCAAAGTTGTTACAATCTCTGAAAAAGAAAAAAATCAGTCCAATTCCAATAGGAAGAACAAAAAAGTCAGTATGACCATGATACAAGGCAGATTTGTGGGATGAAAATTTGATGCAAATTTTAGACATTTAATCCATTGGCTTAACGATAATTTCTTTTACCTCTAGAATGCTGATGCAGAGCTTGATACAGTATCATTAAAAGTCAATTTAAAATCAATAAATCATGGATGCTCTAAACCAGGCCTTATATACACTTTGAATCAAAAGGCTTAGCTACCCAGCTAATCACCTCGGAGTGCAACTCCATGGCATGCTTTCATTTCACACCCAGGGAGCAGACATGAAAATCCCAAATGGAGGAGACATACAAACTGGTTTCAGTAGGCACACACTGCTACCCTGGGGCTGGGTATGTTGCATATTTGTGTGCACAGTGTATGAATGTGTGCAGAGCAAGTGGGGATTACAGCTGAAATACAGCATAACTAATACGCTGCTATAGAAAAACTGTATGGGAGCAAACCAAAGGTGAAAAACACCTTTTAGAGTGTGCTTCTGTGTGAAATGCCACAATGTTTTCTCATTATTACAATGTGAAAATCGTTAGAATAAATAGAAACAAGTTTATTTTCCTCCCTGATTCCTAATTACAATATACAGGCTACAGATAATAGCCTTTTTCTGTTGTCACTATTTAGCAACTTTGGGCCAGTTTTTAGCAGTCCACCCTCTCTATTATATGATGCTACAAATTGCAGCACAATTCAGCACATCCATGTGTAATTTCCCCAAGGTTTTATAAAAATCATTAATATAAAACATTAATGTAGGGGCCTGTAGGCCTTTTTTTGTTAAGAGTTTAAATCCATTGACTTGTAACTGGCTTTTAAAATGACATTTTTCCTTGCTGCCTTCAATTCAGTCCAAATTATTTTTAAAAAGTAAAATAAAAAGATGCCAGATGTCATGAGGCCAATAAGCAGGTGGGCTGAAGCTTCTGTACCAATTCAAACTGGCACCACATCAAACCTGGTGGGTATAACCTTTAATTCACTGCTTCCCTGGCACCAGATCTAGTGCCATCTGCTCAGCCTTGCTAAGCTGTGCTTGTTTCTGTGCAGGGACGATGCCAACAATGCAAACTGTCTCCTACATGTGCAGGGAATCATCAGTGCAACTAGTTTTTCGAGACCCATATGGTGGCATCTGCGAATGCACACTGTCAGCATCGCTGCCTGTATTACCCTTCGAGTTTTAAGAATGGGAGGAGAGAATGCCAGTTTGTAATTCACTATGGAGAGCCAGGAGGAAACTTTTTCCTTCCTTCTCAGTGCTTTCATTAGGGTCTTTTGAAGTAACCACCCAAAGCATTAGAAGAGGCTTGACTTTAACTCAGACGCCAAGACCTATGGGAAGAAACCTCTATGGATGTCACACCCAGATACGTTCCCCTCGTGTAGCTACTACAGAAGCCATTCATGCACCAACACTCCGGAAGTCTATCTTTTAAGAATTCTTTCTTGTTTCCATTAAGACTTTGAATGCTAAGGGAGGTGGGCAGGAATATCTTGTTTAACCAGGGAATAAATGAAGGTGGGAAAACAGATTTACTTTATCACTGTCTGCATTCAGCATACCTTAGAGTCGCTGAACATCTTGACTGATGGCCCTTTATAAAGAATGGCCCTTAACCTATTTATTCATTTTATATAATTTGCTGAGCACTGAAAAGGTGATTTGAAGGAAATGTACACATCCATTCTGCTCTGTGGAATGGCGGGAAGTGCAGAAGTTGCACGAGTACAGTGAATTACTTTAGAGCCCAGGGCTCCCAAGTGAAACAGTGAAGTTTCTAGAATCACGCCTACCGATAATTCCCCACGCTGTTCCATATCCCAGGACAATTGCTCTGAGCCTGGCTCTCAAAGGACTCATGCAAGAATCCTTGATCAGCCCGCTGCTGCTAAATGAACAAATAAATATGGAATTTTTTTGTTTGCCTGTTAATTATCTATTGCTCATACTGACTAAAATTTCCGTGTAGGAAGGGGCTTTGCTTAGCTTACCATTCTAAACCTGGCTTCTAGCAAGCTATCCAGCACATAGCAGTCATTCAATAAGTAGTTAATAAATAAATATATTTATAAACACATAATATTCTGCTTTTAGACAGTCTAAGAGAAAAAATACATATATTACAGAATACATAAGGTATGGCAAATATTGGCTAATGCAACTGAATTAATGACTATTAGTAAGTAACAATATACCAATAGTACTACTTACTGAACGCTGACTTTATAATACACACTGTGCTAAGCAATTCATATTCTTTATCTTATTTTATAATTTTAGAAACCCTTTCAGTTACAAATTTGGTCCCCATTGTACAGATGAGAAAACTGGGCCTGGGAAATTTAGCTAGTAAGCATCAGAATCAAAAATTAAATGCAGCTCTATCTGACTTCATTCTAAGCTTTTAATCACAATATTAAATGGCCTCTCCTCTATCAAAATATTTGGTAAATTCAGCCTAAATCAAATGAAAAACAGTGTCAGACAAATACGTTTATGTTTCTACCATATGTTAGGTATTATTTCAAAAATTTCTTATCTATTAAACTATTATTATTATAATTATGCTAATAATTTGGGGCAAGTATGTACATGGCCTTTTAATTGTTTAAAAGTCATTCATATCCTATAATATATAAACATAATATGTAAACATATTAATCTCTCTAAGAATCATAAAATTCTCAAGTATAAAAAATATAATTCTCACTCTGTTAACTCACATCTCCGATGGTTACAGTTCTGCATGTATGGGAACTCCTGATTGCTGTATTAGTGATCTCAGTACCATCTGGCAAAATAAAGATCTTGAAATATAAGGCTAATCATTTAAGGAAAGGATCATGATAAACATTAACAAAAGTAGGAAAAGAATACATTTCCTAAACATAAAATTACTGAAAAAAATTATTAGCTATCACTGATTTTACGTGTCACTCTATACAGTGAAACAGTTTAAGCAGCACAAGCAGAGCCTAATAGCATTGTTTTACCAAAAGAAATACATTCCACAAAATCAGAGTTACTATAAATTCATACCTCTGTAGATAACTGCCTTTAACCTCTAAAGGATCTCCTTTGAAACTTTATGATTTTCTTCACTTTGATTAATTCAACCCATCATCTTCTTTACTGTTCACTCCTGCCTTTCTTCAGGCCATGCACACACACAGACACACACACACACAGACACACAGTTTTTTCCTAGCAACAACAAAAGGAAGGAAAGAAGGAAGGAAGGAAGGAAAGAAGGAAGGAAAGAAGGAAGGAAGGAAGGAAGGAAGAAAGAAAGGACAAATGAACTTATTTAACACCTGTTACAGGGAACATTTCTAGCAGAAATTCAGCCAAGAGTTCAGTCTCAAATATGTATTTCTTCTCAATAATTAGTTTTACTAATGTTAGAGAGACAGTAGAACAAGATGTAAAGTGTCAAAGGATATGGCGATTTTAAAAAGACAAATGGATTTTAGAAAAGTAAAAATGTATATACAGAGCAAACAGAAGGGAGGTCATTGTATATACAAGCTTAGGAATACACACTCTAAATGAATGCTAGCAACCATGGATCTTTTAAGAATATGCCTAATCTCAGGCTGCAGTAATTTTTCTAGTTCACTGAATTGCTTCAAGGATCAAATACGATAATGGATATGACACCGCGTTGTTCAATGTAGCATGCAACACAAATGTAAGGTGACTTTTTTTTTTTTTTTTTTTTTTTTTTTTTATGCGTTACGCGGGCCTCTCACCGTCGTGGCCTCTCCCGTTGCGGAGGACAGGCTCCGGACGCGCAGGCTCAGCGGCCATGGCTCACGGGCCCAGCCGCTCCGCGGCACGTGGGATCCTCCCAGACCGGGGCACGAACCCGTGTCCCCTGCATCGGCAGGCGGACTCTTCAACCACTGCGCCACCAGGGAAGCCCTAAGGTGACTTTTTATAAGCATTACTATTCTTCCTTATTTCCAATCATGGCCCAAACACTTTTGTCAACAGAAAAGAGATGAGCAAGACTCTCATCATGAAGAACGTCTGACTCCAAATGGCAGATGCCTGGAAAATGACCACTTTGCACATTTAGGTTCCACCTCATCTCACACCAGAGCTGCCAGGTCAACTGACTTGAGCTTCATAAACCTAAATCAGCACATTTTGGTTCTCAGTGACCACTGTCCTCATTTGCATTCAGGTAGTCTTGCAACTTGGAATCTGTCCAGAGTTTAAACCTCAGTGAAAAATCCCCTTGACTGAGACTCATTGGAGGAGGTTAAACATCACCACAGGGAAGCTTCCTAAGAAGGCAGGACTGAAGGCATGGTCAAATCCCTTCTCACTCCAGCCCTGTCTCCCAACTAGAGATCATGCAGGTTTTATACACAAGAGTATGGAAGAAGAAACTAACAAGATCCTGCTCTCCTCTTTCCTCCAGCCTTGGTTGCATTATCTGTGCCTTCCTTGACCTTCCAGTGACTCCTCTTCTCAATTCTTTCATCTCTTCATAAAATTAGGCATGTTATGACACCAGCTCTACCCAGGAGCAACACAGAATAAAAGCACATGCTTATACATCAAAACATTGTAACACGAACATAGCTGAAAACTTATGTACCAGACCTGTTATCTAAGCACTTCATTGTATTTAATTCTCGCAACAACCCCTTTTGATAGATGAGAAAACTAAGGCTTGGGGAGGTGAAGAGCTTTGCTTAGGATACACTCCAAACCTGGGTATATCTGATGTCGATGTCTGAGTGCTTGACCCAGTGCTAGAGCTGGGCAGACAGGAGCACAGGTGGTGTGCTGGGAGGGCAAGAAGCCCTGGAGTTATCACGGCTCCCTTCCTTAAAGATTTTGTGTGTGTGTGAAAAAAAAAGTTTCATATTAAAACAAATTGGATCTGTTATGGAGTAGAACACTATGAGAACATTAATTTTAAATTTTGAAAATGTAAGGATTCAAGTAACTGCAAGCATGTTGTGGCTTGTCATGGGAGTAGCCCAGTGAGGGAAAGGAAACCGTGAATACCACAAGAGGCCCTGACACACCTCTAATAACTTCCTCTAGAAACCAGTTGTTCTCAAATCTGCCTACATATTAGCATCATCAAGAATGTTTTTTTTAAAATAACCATAGCGGGCTTCCCTGGTGGCGCAGTGGTTGAGAGTCTGCCTGCCGATGCAGGGGACACGGGTTCGTGCCCCGGTCCGGGAAGATGCCACATGCCACAGAGCGGCTGGGCCTGTGAGCCATGGCTGCTGAGCCTGCGCGTCCAAAGCCTGTGCTCCGCAACGGGAGAGGCCGCAACAGTGAGAGGCCCGCGTACCGAAAAAAACAAACAGAAAAAAACATATATAAGCTCTACCAACAAATATTTTGATTTAATTGATCTGGAGTGTTCCCAAACACCAGTATATTTTATTTTTTTATTTTTTATTTTTTGCGGTACGCGGGCCTCTCACCGCTGCGGCCTCTCCCGCCACGGAGCACAGGCTCCGGACGCGCAGGCTCAGCAGCCATGGCTCACAGGCCCAGCTGCTCTGTGGCATGTGGGATCCTCCCGGACCGGGGCACGAACCCGTGTCCCCTGCATCGGCAGGCGGACCCTCAACCACTGCGCCACCAGGGAAGCCCCACCAGTATATTTTAAAAGCTCCCAAACTAGGGTTGAGAATGACTCCCCAAACAAAAAGTATGTATGATACTGTCATTTAGATAAACATGATTTAAAATGCTTCTTCTCATTCACTTAATACATCCTCATTGTATGCTATCCTGAGCAGGGCACTATGCTAGGCACAATGATACTTGTAACCAATACAGTAATTCAGGTCTGAAATATGTTGCCTTCAGGCCTGAAAGCCTATAAATTAATTGGGCTGTTTCCTTACTTTTCGTTGCCTCACTTCTGCCCTCAGGTAGATTACTATCAATAGTAGTTTGAATGAACTCTTTCTATAGCCTTTATCTCTACCTGGTGGTAAGTAAAATGATAGAAGAAAGTGATAGTTCCACCATGATGTTACCAAGAGACAAAGCTCTTATAGGACCAGTGCTAGATGAAGGTGAAGTAAAGGCAGGGAAAAGAGAAAAGAATAAAATTATGACAGAAAGGAATAAGGGTCACCTGCTGAGAATATACCTCACTGAATTCTGAATTCCTCCAGGTCAGGTGTTGAAAGATTGCTAAGCCATGTTGAAATGAAAGATGTTGATTTTAAGCATATAAGACATTTGTGCCAAACCAGTTATGGCAACAGTGACACCCAAGATTGAGGGTGACAGGGAGAGGGAGGGAGGGAGGGAGGGAGAGAGACAGAGACAGAGACAGAGACAGAGACAGAGACAGAGAGAGAAAATAGGCTCCAACAAAGGAATTAAAGAAGTTGTCATTTTAAGAAGTTGTGCTTCGAGGTAGTGCTCAAAGAAGATAATGAATGTCCATTGAGACTGAGCAATTTCTAGTTCCAATTTCCAGCATTAATAAACAGACATTTTGCAGGATTTTGACTCATGAATTCATGACCCACTCCACTTTCCAGGTGTCTGTTTGCAAATGTGGATTTGAGGCTGCCCAATTAAGTTGAATAACATGTGTAACCCAGATGTTTAAATGCATCCTTGTGCTCCCTTATAGGTGATTGTAACTGTTATACTCTTTTGAACACCTTTATGCCTGGAACATTGTTCTAAATGCATTCCATGGATTAAACCATTTCAGCATTTCAGTAGCCCTGCTACACAGTAACTTTGTATAACAGCATAACCTGTTCAGATCTCCCTTCAAGAGTGAATGGGCTGAGGAGCCGTAGTTATTGGAGACTATCCAGCTGCCATATATTTGGAAATCTATCACAGCTTTCACTGCAAGACCACCCTGTCTCTGGGCTGCTCCCAGCCAATGACTGAGGACAGTGGTGGTACTAAAGCCAAGATATCTGTGCTCAACTTGGGATACCTTTAATGGGCAATATTTGCTTGGGGACTACCCATCAGACTGACCAAGACTTTCTCAGAACTGCATTGCAGTGTGAGGCTCTTCCAACATGATTCTTTCTCCCACTCTCTTTTCATGGGTGTTAGACCTGCACTGGTCAGAAGTTTCTCTATGCCTGTTCTTACTCTCTCTCCCTTTTATGCTTTGTAGATGTTTCTCCCCAGTACTTGCACATCTAAATCTGTCTTGCATCAGCTTTTCAGAATCCTGGAACTGACACATTTTGATTAACCATACTCAACGGGGAGCTTCATTAAACACATCCAAGATCACATGACTGGAAAGTAATGAGGATGACATTTCAATCCAGGCAGAGTGACTTCAGAGTGTCTCTCTTAATGATTATCTTGTTCCCACGTTCCAAATTGAAAACTCCTTGGGACGAAGGGGACTGGGATGCAGGACACGTTCCTTCTCTAGAGACATGGAATTATGATGGATTTGGGAGGTACAGTAACAAAAAGACAGTAGAGTCACTGGCAAGATACTCATTCCAGCAACTGTGAGGTTAGGGGAATGCTGTTATCTCCACTGAGCTGCACTTAGCTTTCAGGCCCAGGGAGTCTGAAAGGCAAGATTTGTCATTGAGATTTAAGGTGCAGAAATAAATGTGTCCTGTCTGTGGAAGGGAGAAAAATGTTACTTAACAATCACACATTATTCAGTGTAATGAATGGCAGAGCTAGAAGAATCTCTCTTGGTTCTTTGCTAAGTTAATTTCAAGCCCTGAGGCATATTACAGAAAACAATAAAGTGAAGGACACCCAGACTCTGGTAGGAGGCAAACCTGAGTTCAAGCATCTGCTCCATATTATCTGGGTGACACTACAATATTTAATCTGATGGAGCTTCAATTTTTTCACCAGGACTCTAGAAATAATATAGTTATATTTTTAAAATGTTAAAGCACTGCATGTGATAAGGTAAATTTCTGTGATGCATGGAAGTAAGCTCTCCAAATATTGATTTTTTTCCCCAAACATATTTTTAATTTATCTGTGTGGTTCAGTTTCCCCATGAACTGAGATGTTTTTCAAGAACTGGGAAAGCCATGACCACCAAAGACCAAAGTTTACCCCTAATTATCACTATCCACACTGTGGTATAGTAGTCTGAATTTGTTAGCTTTTCATATCAGTATTTCTGTCAGATTAGTGACTCTGTATGTTATTCAAGGAGAAAAATTAATTGCTTTTCAACCTGCTGAATGAACACACAGTTGAGTACACATTTTCCCTACACCTACTTCTTCTCTCTTTGGGGCTTGTTTATGGATGGTTGGAGATTCAAGATTCTCCTTTCCTTGTCTTCAAAAACATCATTTTGACTATAGAGTACTCCATAGAGTCTTCATGGTCCATTGAAATGCCTTGGGTGCAATATAGGGGAGAAGAAGATGGTCCTGAGACCACCATCTTATTTAAATTAGAGCTTCTCTCCTTTTAAAGATGCTCTTTGAAGAAAGGACTGACAGACAAAGGGACCTTCAGCATGGCAGAGGAGTAAGACATGGAGATCACCTTCCTCCCCACAAATATATCAAAAATACATCTACATGTGGAACAACTCCTACAGAACACCTACTGAACGCTGACAGAAGACCTCAGACTTCCCAAAAGGCAAGAAACTCTCTATGTACCTGGGTAGGGCAAAAGCAAAAGAAAAAACAGACATAAAAGAATAGGGACAGGACATGCACCTCTGGGAGGGAGCTGTGAAGGAAGAAAAGTTTCCACACACTAGGAAGTCCCTTCACTGGCAGAGATGAGGGGTGGGTGGGGGGAAAGCTTCAGAGCCATGGGGGAGAGTGCAGCAACAGGGGTGCAGAGGACAAAGTGGAGAGATTCCCGCACAGAAGACTGGTGCTGACCAGCCCTCATCAGCCCAAGAGGCTTGCCTGCTCACCCTCTGGGGTGGTTGGGGGCTGAGAGCTGAGGCTTGGGCTTCGGAGGTCAAATCCCAGGGCACAAGTCAGTTCGGACCCCCGAGAAGGGCATGAAATGCTAAGGCTGCTGCCACTGCCAAAATGAGTCCTGTGTGCAAGCACAGGTCACTACCCACATGCCCCCCAGAAGCCTGTGCAGTACACCACTGCCAGGGTCCCAAGATTCAGGGACAACTTTCCCGGGAAAACACATGGCACTCCTCAGGCTGTTGCAATGTCACGCCGGCCTCTGCCACCACAGGCCTGCCCCACATTCCAGTTATGACCACCATACCCTTCCCTCTCCCCAGAATGAGAGAGCAAAAGAGCCCTAATCAGCCGCTGATTTAACCCACTCCTGTCTGGGCTGGGGACAGAAGCCTGAGGGTGACCTACATGCAGAGGCAGGGCCCAAACCAAAGATGAACTCCAGGAGCTGTGCGAACAAAAAAGAGAAAGGGAAATTTCTCTGTGTAGCCTCAGGAGCAGAGGATTAAATCCCCACAATCAACTTGATGAATGCTGCATCTGTGGAATACCTGAATAGACAACAAATGTTCCCACAATTAAGGTTGTGGACTTTGGGAGAAATTGTAGACTTGGGGTTTACAGTCTGCAGCTAACTTGTTTCTGATTTTTATGTTTATCTTAGTTTAGTTTTTAATGCTTGTAATCATTGGTGGATTTTTTTAATGATTTGGTTGCTCTCTTCATTATTTTTATTTTTAAAGTTGTTTTATTTTTTATTTAAAAATTTTTATTTTATTACTTTTTTTCTTCCTTTTTTTTCTTCCTTTTCTTCTGAGCCATGTGGCTGACAGGGTCTTGGTGCTCCAGCCGGGTGTCAGGCCTGAGCCTCTGAGGTGGGAGAGATGAATTCAGGACATTGGACTCCAGGGACTTCTCAACCCCATGTAATATCAATCAGTGAGAGCTATCCTGGAGATCTCCATCACAGCACTAAAACCAAACTCCACCCAATGGCCAAAAGCTCCAGTGCTGGATGCCCATGCCCAACAGCTAACAAGACAGGAAGAAAACCCCACCAATTACAAGGCAGTCTGCCTAAAATCATACTAAGCTCACAAACACCCCAATACACACCATTGGATGAGACCTTGCCTACCAGAAAGACAAGATCCAGTCCCTCCCACAAGAACACAGGCACCAGTCCCTTCCAAGAGGAAGCCTACATGAGCCACTGAACAAACCTCATGCACTGGGGCAGACACCAAAAACAACAGGAACTACAAACATGCAGCCTCTGAAAAGGAGGCCCCAAACACAGTAAATTAAACAAAATGAGAAGATGGAGAAATATGCAGCAGATGAAGGAACAAGGTAAAAACCCAACAGACCAAACAAATGAACAGCAAATAGGTCATCTACCTGAAAAAGAATTCAGAATAATGATAGTAAAGATGACCTAAAATCTTGAAAATAGAATGGAGAAAATACTAGAAATGTTTAACAAGGACATAGAAGAACTAAAGAGCAAACAAACAAGTATAAACAACACAATAAATGAAATTTAAAATTCTATAGAAGAAATCAATAGCAGAATAACTGAGGCAGAAGAATGGATAAGTGACCTGGAAGATAAAATATTGGAAATAACTGTCACAAAGCAGAATAAAGAAAAAAGAATGAAAAGAATTGAGGAGAGTCTCAGAGACCTCTGGGACAACATTAAATGCAGCAGCATTCAAATTACAGGGGTCCCAGAAGAAGAAGAGAAACAGACTGAGAAAATATTTGAAAAGATTATAGTTGAAAAATTCCCTGAAATGGGAAAAGAAATAGTTAATCAAGTCCAGGAAGTGCAGAGAATCCCATACAGGATAAATCCAAGGAGAAACATGACAAGACATATAGATCAAACTATCAAAAATTAAATACAAAGAAAAAATATTTAAAACAGCAAGGGAAAAACAACAAATAACATACAAGGGAATCTCCATAAGATTAACAGCTGATCTTTCAGCAGAAACACTGCAAGCCAGAAGGGAGTGGCAAGACATATTTAAAGTGATGAAAGGGAGAAACCTACAACCAAGATTACTCTACACAGCAAGGATCTCATTCAGATTTGATGGAGAAATTAAAACCTTTACAGACAAGCAAAAGGTAAGAGAAATCAGCACCACCAAATCAGCATTACAACAAATGCTAAAGGAACTTCTCTAGGCAGGAAACACAAGAGAAGGAAAAGACCTACAATAACAAACCCAAAACAATTAAGAAAATAGTAATAGGAACATACATATCAATAATTACCTTAAATGTAAATGGATTAAATGCTCCAACCAAAAGACATAGACTGGCTGAATGGATATAAAAACAAAATCTATATCTATGCAGTCCACAAGAGACCCACTTCAGACCTAGGGACACATACAGACTGAAAGTGAGGGGATGGAAAAAGATATTCCATGCAAATGGAAATCAAAAGAAAGCTGGAGTAGCAATTGTCATATCAGGCAAAATAGACTTTAAAATGAAGACTATTACAAGAGACCAAGGACACTACATAGTGATCAAAGGATCAAACCAAGAAGATGTAACAATTGCAAATATTTATAAACCCAACATAGGATCACCTCAATACATAAGGCAAATGCTAACAGCCATAAAAGGGGAAATCAACAGTAACACAATAATAGTAGGGGACTTTAACACCCCACTATCACCAATGGACAGATCATACAAAATGAAAATAAATAAGGAAACACAAGCTTTAAATGACACAGTAGAAAAGATGGACTTAATTGATATTTATAGCACATTCCATTCAAAAACAACAGAATCCCCTTTTTCTCAAATGCTCATGGAACATTCTTCAGGATAGATCATATCGTGGGTCACAAATCAAGCCTAAATTTACTAATTTAAGAAAATTGAAATCATATCAAGTATCTTTTCTGAACACAGTGCTATGAGACTAGCTATCAATTACAGGAAAAAACTATAAAAAATACAAACAGATGGAGGCTAAACAATATGCTACTAAATAACCAAGAGATTACTGAGGAAATGAAAGAGGAAATAAAAAATTACCTAGAAACAAATAACAAAGAAAACACGATGACCCAAAAACTGTGGGATGCAGCAAAAGCAGTTCTAAGAGGGAAGTTTATAACAATACAACCCTACCTCAAGAAACAAGAAAAATCTCAAATGAGCAAACTAAACTTACACCTAAAGCAATTAGAGAAAGAAGAAGAACAACAAAAAAACCCAAAGTTAGCAGAAGGAAAGAAATCATAAATATCAGCTCATAAATAAATGAAAAAGAAATGAAGGAAACAATAGCAAAGATCAATAAAACTAAAAGATGGTTCTTTGAGAAGATAAACAAAATTGATAAATCATTAGCCAGACTCATCAAGAAAAAAAGGCAGAAGTCTCAAATCAACAGAATTAGAAATGTAAAAGAAGTAACAACTGACACTGCAGAAATACAAGGCTCATGAGAGATTACTATAAGCAACTATATGCCAATAAAATGGACAATGTGAAAGAAATGAACAAATTTTTGGAAAAGCACAACCTTCCGAGACTGAAGCAGGAAGAAATAGAAAATATAAACAGACCAATCACAAGCACTGAAATTGAAACTGTGATTAAAAATCTTGCAAGAAACAAAAGCCCAGGACTAGATGGCTTTGCAGGTGCATTCTATCAAACATTTAGAGAAGAGCTAACACCTATGCTTTTCTAACTCTTCCAAAATATAGCAGAGGGAGGAACACTCCCAAACTCATTCTATGAAGCCACCATCACCTTGATACCAAATCCAGACAAGGATGTCACAAGGCAAGAAAACTACAGTTCGATATCACTGATGAACATAGATGCAAAAAACGGCAATAAGATACTAGCAAACAGAATCCAACAGCACATTAAAGGGATCATACATTATGATCAAGTGAGGTTTATCCCAGGAATGCAAGGATTCTTCAATATATGCAAATCAAACAATGTGATACACCATATTAACAAACTGAAGAATAAAAACCATATGATCATCTCAATAGATGCAGAAAAAGCTTTCAACAAAATTCAACACCCATTTATGATAAAAACTCTCCAGGAAGTAGGCATGGAAGGAACTTACCTAAACATAATAAAGGTCATATATGACAAACCCACAGCCAGCATCGTTCTTAATGGTGAAATACTGAAAGCATTTCCTCTAAGATCAGGAAGATGACAAGGATGCCCACTCTCACCACTATTATTCAAAGTAGTTTTGTAAGTTTTAGCCATGGTAATCACAGAATAAAAGGAACTAAAATGAATCCAAATCAGAAAAAAAGAAGTAAAATTGTAACTGTCTGCAGATGTCATGATACTATACATAGAAAATCCTAAAGATGCTACCAGAAAACTTCTAGAGCTAATCAATGAATTTGCTAAAAGTAGCAGGATACAAAATTAATGCACAGAAATCACTTGCATTCCTATACATTAATGATGAAAAATTTGAAAGAGAAATTAAGGAAACACTCTCATTTACCACAGCAACAAAAAGAATAAAATACCTAGGAATAAACCTACTTATGGAGATAAATGACCTGCATGCAGAAAACAATAAGACACTGAAAAAAGAAATTAAAGATAACACATACTAATGGAGAGATATACCATGTTCTTGGATTGGAAATATCAACATTGTGAAAAAGCAATCTACACCTTTAATGCAACCCATATCAAACTACCAATGGCATTTTTCACAGAACTATAATAAAATTTTCGCAATTTGTATGGAAACACTAAAGTCACTGAATAGCCAAAGCAATCTTGAGAAAGAAAAATGGAGCTGGAGGAATCAGGCTCCTTAACCTCTGACTATATTACAAAGCTACAGTAATCAAGACAGTAAGGCACTGGTACAAAAACAGAAATAGAGACCAATGAAACAAGATAGAAAGCCCAGAGATAAACCTATGCACATATGGTCACCTTATCTTTGATAAAGGAAGCAAGAATATACAATGGAGAAAAGACAGCCTCTTCAATAAGTGGTACTGGGAAAACTGGACAGCTACATGTAAAAGAATGAAATTTGGACACTCCTTAATACCATACACAAAAATAAACTCAAAATGAATTAAAGACCTAAATGTAAGGCCATACACTATAAAACTCTTAGAGGAAAACCTAGGCAGAACACTCTTTGACATAAATCATAGCAAAATCATTTTTGACCCACCTCCTAGAAAAATGGAAATAAAAACAAAAGTAAACAAATGGGACCTAATGAAACTTAAAATCTTTTGCACAGCAAAGGAAACCATACACAAGATGAAAAGACAACCCTCAAAATGGGAGAAAATATTTGCAAATGAAGCAACTGAAAAATGATTACTCTCCAAAATATACAAGCAGCTCATACAGTTCTATATCTAAAAAACAAACAACCCAATCCAAAAATGGCCAGACGACCTAAATAGGCATTTCTCCCAGAAGACATACAGATGCTCAACAAACACATAAAAATATGCTCAACATCACTAATCATTAGAGAAATGCAAATCAAAAGCACAATGAGGTATCACCTCACACCGGTCAGAATGGCCATCATCAAAAAATCTAGAAACAATAAATACTGGAGAGGGTGTGAAGAAAAGGGAACCCTCTTGCACTGTTGGTGGGATTGTAAATTGATATAGCCACTGTGGAGAACAGTATGGAGATTCCTTAAAAAAACTAAAAATAGAACTACCATATGACCCAGCAATCCCACTACTGGGCATATACCCTGAGAAAACCATAATTCAAAAAGAATCATGTACCCCAATATTCATTGCGGCACTATTTACAATAGCCAGGACATGGAAGCAACCTAAGTGTCCATTGACAGATGAATGGATAAAGAAGATGTGGCACATATATACAATGGAATATTAGCCATAAAAAGAAATGAAACTGAGTTATTTGTAGTGAGGTGGATGGACTTATAGTCTGTCATACAGGGTGAAGTAAGTCAGAAAGAGAAAAACAAATACCATATACTAACACATATATATGGAATCTAAAGAAAAAAAAAAAAGGGTTCTGATGAACCTAGGGGCAGGACAGGAATAAAGACGCAGATGTAGAGAATGGACTTGAAGACACGGGGAGGGGGAAGCGTAAGCTGGGACAAAGTGAGAGAGTAGCATTGACATATATTCACTACCAAATGTAAAATAGATAGCTAGAGGGAAGCAGCTGCATAGCACAGGGAGATCACCTCGGTGCTCTGTGACCAGCTAGATGGGTAGGATAAGGAGGGTGGGAGGGAGGGAGGTGCAAAAGGTAGGGGACATGGGGATATATGTATACATATAGCTGATTCCCTTTGTTATACAGCAGAAACTAACACAGCATTGTAAAGCAATTATACTCCAGTAAAGATTTTTTTTTAAAAAAAAGACTGACAGAGGGATTTCTGTTATATCATTGGATAAGAAATCACTCCACAATGAAGCAGCTTACACAAACAACAATAATTTTATCTTTTCTCAGTTTCTCTGGGTCAGAAATTTGGGAAGGACTTGCCTGGCTGGTTCTTCCTAAATGAGGGACTCATGCAGATGTGATCAGAAGGTAGATGGAGTTGGAGCAGCTGGGGGCTGGCAAAGCTTCTCTCTCTTCATTCAGCCACAGAGATTCTCCACCTGGTCTTTCCACACGAATCCATTTGGACTTTCACAGCACGACAGCCTCAGGGCAGCGGCACTGCTTACCTGGAGCTGTGCACCAGCGCTGGGGTTTGGGCTCCCAAGGCCAAAGCTCTATCACCTTTTATTACCAAGCATCAGAACTCATACAGTCACTTCCACCACATTCTATTGGTTATGAGCAAGTCACAATCCCACTCGGAATCAACGAGAGGGGAATTAGGCTTAGAAAAAATTACATTTTTCTAAGAAAATGGCAAGGTTCTAGAAAAGAATGTGGTGTTATTATGGCTTCTTTGGAAAACATAATCAATCGTAGGTATATATATATATCTATATATATAGATATACAGAGATGAATATGTAGATAGAGATGTTTGAATCCACTGAATGTCAGTCTATTGTATATATATAGAGAGAGATAGATAGATAGATATAGATATATATAGATACAGATATAACACACATACACATACAAGTACACACACACACTAAGGTTTCTCAAAGTATGGACTATGACCTCTTCCAGTAACAGAATCATCTGAGTGCTGGCTAAAATTGCTTGACAGACATAGTATCCACCCTCAATGAGAGTTTGCCTTTCATTTTCCTCAAGTTGTAATAGATTCTAGTCCCACTGCATCTGCAAAAAGTTGTATGACTGTGATGCAATGAGAATTGCTCCCTAGTGACTCTGGAAGCTCTGGTTGAACTGCTTGAATATGGAAATCAAGCCCCCTCTTCTAGAGGAATCTAAATGAGATTGGTCCCCAACCCTACCATCTCTAACGTAGAGGTAGCACCCAAACTCAGCTTTCCTCAGATTCGGTGGGTTTTTCTCTCCCTACAAGAGGATCTGCAATTCCCCCAAAGCTTCAAATTTCCAAGGTATTGGTCATCTTCCACTACTAGACAACTTCTATAAATAACCAATATTTCTGCTGTCCAAGCAGTTTGTGTGTCCCTGTCACACTTACCCTCAACCTTAGAAGTTACAAGGGACAAATATCCCTGTTTTGGAACACAGATTCACATTACACATAGCTTCACACCTAGTAATCTTAAATCAGGCTATCCTTTGCTCTGATTTCTGTGATGTTTCCTTTTGCAGAGTCCTTTAGAATGCCCATATATTTTGGAAGTAAAAAATTATAGATATTGAAGTTTGTAAATTTTGACATTGCTCTTATACAAACTAAAATGATACACTTAAAGATCCTGGTAATAAAAGTGAAAAAATACTGGCTTACTTATTTGCCAATTATTCACCTTCACAACTTGCAGTCATTATGACTAGATGCCCACTTAATAAGTGAATTGATTACTCATGACAAAATTATTGGTCTTTATATTAGAATTTTTTACTTGTAGGTGCCTCAAATTTGACATGTTGACATATTCAAAATCACAAACTGGCTGTTCACAGGAAAAAAGCAACTTGCAGTCACAGTTCTGCAACCAGTAAACTTTTAAAATGTTTGAATTAATAGCCAGGATATAAAAATAGAGAGATAGCTTTAATAATTGGGTATCTAGTTTTCTTGAAAAATCATCAGAGCTGGCACCACAAGGCCCACGTTGCTTTTTGGCAATAATCAGTTGATGGTTAGTAGCTGTTCCCTTTGCAGATGGCTGTTGGCTAATCTGCTTTATTTATTTTGCATAACCTCCCTGGCCCCTAAGTACATTAAGTTTGAGACACTTAATAAATTTCATATCTCAAATACTCAGCTTATCAAATGATAAATAGTAACGAAGCTCGTATTTTAACTGGAACATCTATTGAAATACAGAGGAGCAATGGAAAGCATCAAGAGCTACTCAATGTACAATCACCCAAGAGTAATAGTAGAGCTTATCTGATGGTAATTTATCTGTCAACCTCAATATATACCTAGATATATGGCATAAAATCCATGCAATAGAATTCATACACTTTATTCTTAGGTGACTACCCTAAACACTCATTCAATACCCATTTACTCTTATTTTAAATCATGCAAGTAGAAAGCTTTGAAAGGGCAATAAAGATTTTACAAATAACCATAATCCTGTCATACAGAATACTGTTTATAGTATACTATAGAGTCTCCTGGCCTTTCTAGGCAACTGAATGCAAATTTAGAAAAATAATATTGGTATCATGCTGTATATTTAATGTATGTAGTATATATACTGCATATCATCTTTTAACACATTTTTTTCAATTAATGCATCCCTAATTTTCCCCTTATTTTTTCTTCTGTATGTTTTTTAATAACTGTGGTATGCCACTATAAAGATTCACTATGATTTATTTGGCCTAGCTTTTTTCTATTATTATTAGCATTATTTAATAAACATCCTTGAAAACAAATCTTTCCCTCTATATTCATGATTATTTTCTTAGTATAATGCATGAATATAAACCCTTGGTATAAAGCACTAGAAGAGGAGATTGCTGGCTCAAATGACAAGCACATTTTTAAGATTTTGCATACTTATTTTGGAAAGACTTCTGTCTTAGTCTGGGCTGCTTTAACAAACTATCATAAACTGGGTGGTTTATAAACAACAAGTTACAGTTCTGGAGCCTGGGAAGGCCAAGATATTGGTACCAGTAGGTTTGGCGTCTGCTGAGACCCTGCTTCTTGGTTCATAGATGGCCATCTTTGCACTGTACCCTCACATAATGGAAGGGGCAAGGGGCTCTCTGTAGTGTCTTTTATAAGGGTACTAATCCCATTCATGAGGGCTCACCCTCATGACCTAATCACCTCTCAATGGTCTCACCTCAAAATACCATTACATTGGGATTAGGTTTCACCATATGAATTTTGGATCTCAGCTGTTACATACAAGGTTTGTTAGTAAATAGTTAAGCTAATAAATATGTTTTTCTTTTTTAGGTGGTAAGCTTCAATTGGACTAGAAGATATTCTGGTGATAGTATTATTAATAAATATGACTGATCATTTTTTGAGAATCCATTTATATATCAATTGTCCATTGCCACAATAATGCTACATTATAAGTGACCACAACAACTAAATATCAAATGACAATAAATGTTTATGAAGCCTATGGGCCTGTGGGTCAGAAATTTAGGCTGAGCTTGTCTGCGAACTTCTGATTTGAATAAGTTCATTCATAACTAGTAATGAGCAATTATGTGCAGTCTTAGCTGGGTGGATTGTATACCTACTCGGCTTTCCCCACATGTCTCTCACCGCCAGCAAACTGCCTGGTCATGTAGTCATTTCTCATGATGATGGCACAAGGAAGACTGAGAAGAAGTGCTTAAGTGCTTTTTCTAGAGTCTTCTTGGATCACATCCCATTGGCCAAACCAAGTCACAAGGCCAAGCCCAAAGCCAGAGTGAGAAGACACAACAGTTACACAGCAATGGGTGTGGATCCAGAAAGGTGTGATAGATTTGGTCATTAATGCACTCAGTCTTCCACTCTATAGAAAACATTTATACATTTTTCTATTTTAGTGTGGTATTCCAGGTTTAAGAGCAGGTGTTGCTCTTAACACACTGATTATCAAGTACACTTGAGAACCCATTAAACCTGGGAAAGATAGCAAGTCTGATACATCTTTACAATTCCACATTGTAGAGAAAAACCAGAAAACTATTGTATACACATGGAAAAACATTATGGAAGAAGCATCTATTGGGATGCAGCTGGACAAATCTGATATAGCTGGAGAAAATTTCTCTTGGCCTTGACTGACATGTATTCATTTCAGAACCAAAACTGAAAAGAGCATCTGGTATTTTATAACGTCTTTGTTACAGTTTATTTTTAAGCTTGCATTTTATCATCCAACACAAAGTTAATTTCATACAAAACTAATTCCGTGAGAGCATCAGAATGGATAAATGCTCATTGAGTAACTGAATGCTGGATTTAATCAATTGATATTTGAATTATGTGCTACAACAAATTAATAGCAGAAATCTCTCTGCCTTCTAATTCATCCCGACAGAAATAGATTATGTATAATTTTCTATTTCTCCCCACCAACAGACTAATTTTTACTATGGACAGAAACAGTGGGGGAAAAAGTATATCATCTATTCTGTTCATAAAAATATATCTTACCTGGAAAGTCTTACTAGTAAGACAAGTTTGAGGAGAGTATTAGTTAAGGAAACTTGGCAGATGAAAAGCAGAAAGCTGTTAGTTAGTGGAAGGGAACACTATTCTCTTTCTACAATTGCCCATTGAGATAGTAAGATAATAATATTTAGAATTAGGAAACACATGTTAATATACTTTGTTTCATTATTAAAAGTGAAGATATTATTTAAATTGTGTTGAACTTTATTATGTGACTGAGACAGAATTGATGTAGAAGAGCATTGTAAAAAAGAAAATACTTATACATTTTTAAAATGTAAAATTATTATTAACAAAATTACTATTATTGTTATAAAAGATATGAAGTATTGATACATTTTATAACATGAATGAAAATTGAAAATATTATGCTAAGTGAAAGAAGCCAGTCATAAAATACCACATGTTGCATGATTCCATTCATAAAACATGTCCAAAATAGGCAAATCTATGGAGACAGAAAGATAAGGAGTTGCCTAGTGCTGAGCTGGGGTGGGGCAGGGAGCAGGAATGAGGAATCACGGCTAATGGATATTATGTTTCTTTTAGGGGTTTGAACTACTCTAAAATTATACTGTGGAGATACTTGTACAAGTCTGAGTATAATAAAAAGGCTTTGAACAGTATACTCTAAATTGGTGAATTTTATGAAATGTGTGTTGATAAATTTGTAAAAAAAAAAATGGAAGTTGAGGGCTTCCCTGGTGGCGCAGTGGTTGAGGGTCCGCCTGCCGATGCAGGGGACGTGGGTTCGTGCCCCGGTCCGGGAGGATCCCGCACGCCGCAGAGCGGCTGGGCCCGTGGGCCATGGCCGCTGAGACTTCGCGTCCGGAGCCTGTGCTCCGCGGCAAAAAAATGGAAGTTGAAAATCTGGCTTAGGAAAGTGATGCTTAGGGAAAGAGGCAAACATTATGAAGGATATAGGATGCAAAGAGAATATTCATTATTAAACAGTGTTAATCAATTGGAATTTTTTACTAAAATTATATGAATAATTTTAAATGAATTATAATATCATTTATATTTAAGTAAACTGAACTAAGAATCATTTTTATTATTAGTGCAATAATAATAAGATACATGGAAAGATATGAGAGTTCCCTATTGCATTTAAAGAAGGCAATGAGAAAAGGAGAAAATAGAAGATCATAGAAATATAATGAAGAGACAGAGGTAAGGTTCAGGGAAGGAAATGAAGGGATTTGAAAAGGAGAAAACGATGAAATAAAATTAGAAAAAGGTCTAAAAGGAAAATAATGAGTTCTATCTTAGGACTGAAACTCTGTGCCTGTTATTGTTTGATGAGGGCCAGGGTAAGACAATGCTCCCTTCCAAGTTGAATTATTGTGGCATAATTTCTCATTTTCTTTTATATCTTTTTTCTGAAAGAACCATTCATGCTCATATTCATAAAATATTTGTGAAACAAATCTAAATAACATACCCAGTCTCCAAATCATATTATGTATCTATAGATTCACAGAACCCACCTAACCCAGGAATACTTGAGAAATGGTAGCTAATTTATATGTATTCTCAAAGTTTAGATTTATTTATCCATATTTTATTGTTTAACTTTTATTCAAGATTCTCTTGTCTGTGATTCTCTAAAACAGATAATGTGCTTTAAGAGTCAATGCCAATACATACCTGATTACAGCAAGCCACACCACAAGCATACACACTGATCTCTAAAACCAAAAAAGCAGAGTTACAGACAGTCCATTCTCATGATCAGCTTCAGGTAGCCTTAGAATGCCCAAAGATTCTGGAATAAGAATCAATCTGTATCACATATCCCCAGTCACTTTTGTCAAAATCACATGCCCATGTCACACACAACATTCATATCGAATTACTTATTTCTTCTCTGTCAAGCAACAGCTTAACCTTGGATTGACTTCTTAGCTTATAAGCTACACAAAGTTATTATGTGACTGAAAAAAGCTGAAGTGCATTCGGGGGAAAGCAGACAGGGAAGGCCACCCAATTCACTCAGAGTCAAAGAAACCAAATGACAGCTCAGAGTTTCTGTTGTCCAAGGTGAAACCTCACAACTGTAGTCACTCTTCAGTGTTTGGAGCTTCAGAATGCATTTTAGGCAAGGAAATAAAATAAATTAAGATTAAATATTTAAAGTAGGGCTTCCCTGGTGGCGTAGTGGTTGAGAGTCCGCCTGCTGATGCAGGGCACACGGGTTCGTGCCTCGGTCCGGGAAGATCCCACATGCCGCGGAGCGGCTGGGCCCGTGAGCCGTGGCCACTGAGCCTGCACGTCCGGAGCCTGTGCTCCGCAACGGGAGAAGCCACAACAGTGAGAGGCCCGTGTACCACAAAAACAAACAAACAAACAAAAAAAGATTAAATATTTAAAGTAAAATTACACAAGCATTTGATAACAGCAACAAATCAACCCAATAATGGTCTGTACTAGTTTGAAGCATTTTGAGTGCTCCACACTCTGAAGAATTGCTGATTTTGATGTAGGTCGTGGTTACATGACCCAAGAGCTTCATTTTGGGAAGTTTTCAAATGTAGAGTGAATCCAATCCTTTGGTATCTGCATTGTTACTCCTGTTAGTGCTTCTTCCCGTTTCTTCTACTCTTGGGATCCACTGTTCCCAGATGTGGCTTGATCAGTTTTGGGAATATTCGTATCTTGCTTCATTTATTGCCAGAAGATAGGTTTTTTGTTGTTGTTGTTGACTACCTTATATCCTATGTCAAATAAAAATAAATATGTGTTTATGTTTAATGATAAGAATAAGTGGCAAAGATTTAGATAACAAATAAACAACAGGAAGAGGAAAACTCACTGGTGAAGTATATAACCATACAAATTAATTCTTTCTTGCTTCATAGATGGTAAGATTCCAGTTTGTTGTGATTAGACAGCTTATCTTTATTGCATCTAACCAAATATGTTTATGTTATTGAGGCCCTCTTGAATTGCAATCTCTGAAATACAAAACTACAGAAATATGTTAGGAATACACCATTTAGCCTCTAACAAGCATATAGCAACTTTCATTTGCATGGCTTTATTAATATAAAGCATAGACCTAAACACTCATTAGACGATTAAGCATGGTTTTAGAACATAGTATTACTGAACTCGGATGGGAACCAAGAAATACAAAAATATAGTTCATATGAAATGACAGAGGAAAAAATAAAATCAAAATTTAGACATAGATGAGATATAAAGGAAACATTGGCAGAGTTATTATAAAAAGACTGACTAAAAATGTCAAGGTATTTTAGAAGTAAATGGAATTATTAATAGTTTTCCAAATAGCTTTGGTGCAGAGTTTTAGAAATGAGTAGGGACTTTAGAAATCATAGAAAATATAAATAAAAATTGTTCTCACATTGAGAGATAGATATACACACAAAAGAAATTTGTAAATTGTATCTTATCTAGAATTGTTTATAGACAAGGTAATATATAAGAAAGAGCTAATTAAGATATATTTTGAAATAAGTGGTCTCCTATTATGAGGCTTATTGATTAGGTCAGTTTTTTAGAAGCAAAGGGAAACTGTTAGATAAGGGTACATATATTAGGAGGAAAAAGATTTATTGGAAATATAATCATGGAATTATGCTTTTATCATTATGATACAAGTTACCTACAGAATAAAATTATATTAAAATCCAATAGCACTTTATATTATGCATTATAATTTATATTATATATTATAAAATAACAAATATATACTTTTATATATAATGTATAACTTTTACTGGGATAAAGCTTTACTATAATTTCAATATTTTAAAATGACAATATGACAAGAAGCTAGGTTGTTTAAATTTAGAAATAAATCTTGGATCTAAAACCAACTTTGAAAAATTCAGATGGAAAAGCAGCTACCAGCCCAGCCACCTGAGGTATGTGCCAAGAAACCAGGTGCTTTGTGGGAACCTCTTCCATAGCTTAGCATCTAGGTTTTTTAAACTGTTACCAAGGGAGGGAAAGAGAAGAAAATCTACCAGCATGCAGTGCTGAGGTTACTGGTCTCTTCAGAACAATAATATGAACATGTTTTCTTTTCAACAATGAGACTTACAAAAGGCGAATAGAAATCCAAAGGTAGCAAAATATTATATGCTCTAAAATGTCTTTTCTGCATTATTTTTAATTTATGTTAAGACTGTATTAGCTTCAGAGTGTTTATCTATGTCCCCAAGAGAGGATTAGCTGGGAACATTCTTTGAGATAAACTAAAAGAAATATTTGGTGCTGGTACTGTTAAATTTTTCCAATGTGCAGGTGTTTGTAGTATTTGTACAGTTGCCTGATTGGTTTTCATCCAGGTAAATCCACAGAGAATAAGGTTTATCGTTTCAGGATAGAGAGGTGCAGAAGCTATTACAGGGTATAGTGAAAACCTGCCGCTAGCCACTTTCACGCTGTTTTCTGAGAGTCTCTTATTCTTACTCTGAAAATATAAGCAAACCTTCACTTCCTCATTAAACTTTCTTACTAATCTTTGCTGAATCCCATTTCATTTTACTCTTTTACATCTTTCATGATCGACTCTGCATTCATAGTTCTTCATCAGTATTACAAAGGATGAATATATATTGTTACTGACAAATAATAAAATATATCAAGAAGTTTGTTATTTTTACATATGGTTTAGAACAGCATTGAAAAAAGAATTCATTCACTATATTATATCGACAAAATTTTATGGAGCATTTGAAATTTCCCAGGCACTGTGTTGGAGGCAGAAGATATAAGAGTGATCAAAATAGAAATGATTCCTGCCTTCATGAAGTTTATGGTTCACAGGGGAGACAGAGAATAACTGGGTAGCTGACTGACAGTTTCAACAATAATACCCATGTATTAGACCACAGGCTGAATTAATACAAGATTTAGCTAAATCTCTCTCACCCTTGAAACCCTTCATCTACAGTGGAAACTATGGAGTCCAAGACTGGGGAAAGATTTGTTGGAAAGGTTTCTTTAAAATAGATTGTGCTATGAGTCCCCCAGACACAAAGGGGGGGGGCATGTCGAGTGTCCCTTACCTCACCCCTTCAAGCACAATAGACTGATGTCTAACTGCAACCTAGAAAGCCAAATTGCAGAAACAGGCTAGCCAGCTGATTCTGTAACAAAACAAAGAAGAATTGATGGTCTGTAGGGATTGGCTTCCTTGCCCATAATTTATCCTGTAAAGGAAACATAAGACTGTTCTCTTCATCAGATGTGGGCCAGAGAAGAAAAAGCTGGCCTGGAATTGTACTAAATTCTACCTTGGAGGGAAATATAGGAGGGTGACAGGACCCCAAAGGTAAATTTTATGTGGAATAACCTAAAAAAGAAAGAAAGAAAGGTGCTAAGAGGTATGTGACCAGAAAGAGAAAAACGCATTTCCTATATCACAGGAAGTAGAGAATCAGGGTTAGAACAAGGTGATGTGAGTAAAGTAGTCAAGTCAGGCACATCACTTAAGGGAGTGCCAGAAAACAAAAACTCAGTAATCTAAATAAATAATAGTTAATGCAATATTTTAAAAGTATCAGAATTAATGCAAAAGAATCCATGATGAACAAAATGTCAAACACTTTGTTAAAGTGGACAAGATCCAATCCTATACTTATATATCCCTGACTCATTTGCCTCAATCTAATCCTGACCTTGCAAGCATGTTCTCAGGGAGGGCTTCTGAAGACCCAAAAAGGTATTCATGAAACTGTCAGCTTTAAACATCAGCCAGGACCAGAAAGAATGATGCTCTCTTATCCTAGTACCAGAAGGTAAGAGTGGGATGCTCCCTTGTTTCATCCTTCCTCCTTTCCTAATACATCCATCATCTCCCATTCCTGTTAGGATCAAAAACTGCAGCTAGTAAGTGAAGGAGATGAGTGAGTGCTGTGTTTAAGAAGTGCTAACAATGCAAAGTTGAGTCCATGTTTTATATCTTAGCATGATCATAGGTCCTTTTGATTTTTGAGTTATGGTTGTCCTCAAATTTTTCATGTGGTGGCAAGGAAATAACTAACAAAATGAACAACCCAGAGACAGCATGATACAAAGATGCTTTCTGTTTGTTTAGTGTATCAATTACATAAGAAAGTAAATATATTTATAATTACATATTGAGATACATGTTCTGTAGAAAGTAAGCATGGTGCTAGGCTAGGTAAATAACAATGGGTACTACTTGAGACAGGATGACCAGGGGAAGCATATCTGAGCATCTCTGAGGAGCTGAGAGAGTACCAGGCATCCCAAGAGTTGGAGGCAGAGGAAAAGCCTCAGTAAAGGCCCTGCAGAAATGGAAGGCATGGCTCCTTCCAGATCCCAAAGGCCAAATTGACTGTAACATACCTTCTGGTGGCATCAGATATGTTAGAAAGGGTACCAAGAGCCAACTCATATGGGCTAAGGCAATGACTTCGGATTTTTTCCTAAGTTGTGTGAAGGTCCATTTAAGGGCTTTGAGAAGAGTCATGATGGTGGAGGAGTAGGAGGTTGCGGAGTTCATCTCTCCCCTCAAATGCATCAAGAATACATCTATAGGGCTTCCCTGGTGGCACAGTGGTTGAGAGTCCGCCTGCTGATGCAGGGGACATGGGTTCGTGGCCCAGTCCGGGAAGATCCCACATGCCGCGGAGCGGCTGGGCCCGTGAGCCATGGCCGCTAAGCCTGCGCGTCCGGAGCCTGTGCTCTGCAATGGGAGAGGCCACAACAGTGAGAGGCCTGTCTACCACACACACAAAAAAAGGAATACATCTACAAATGGAACAATTCGCACAGAGCACCTGCTGAACACTAGTAGAGGACCTTGGACACCTAAAAGGAAAAGAAAGATCCCCACATAACCAGGTAGGACGAAAGAAAGAAGAAGGGAAAAGGCAGAGGAGAGGAAGTGGGATGGGACCTGTGCCCCAGTGGTGAGCTGAAGATAAGGAGAGGTTCCCACACCCAGGGAAGCCCCCTTACAAGGAGAGAGGTTCCCACACCCAGGGAAGCCCCCTTACAAGGGGGGAGGTCAGAACTGGGACAGAAGGGGGAGCTTCAAGGGCTTGGAGGAGAGAGCAGCAAACTTCTGTGGCAGGTAGGACAGAGTGAGACCTACACAGATGGTTCATGCCACAGCCCTGCACCCCCCAGCCTGAGACGTGTCTGCTGGTGCACACACAGGCTGGGTGCTGGAACATGGGGTTTGGAGAACAGACTTAGTGGAGGGACTGCTGTTGGTTGTGAAGAGACAGCCTGAGGGGACGGGAGGGAGGAAATCCACAACCGGAAATGCTTATGGAGGAAACGCAGACTGCCACAAAAGCGAAGCGCCATTGTTGAGTGACCCTCAAAGGGTGGGGCCTCTCTCCTCGTGCACCAGCTCGTGCCTCCCTGAGCACTAGGAGGGCTCGCACAGGAGCAGCTTCGTGCCTTCTGGCCGCTACCTTCTTCACCAACTCCACACCTGGGCACGGTTCACTCATCCCGATCACCACCTCAGCCCCCTCCCACCTGACAGTCTCACATATCCCGATTGCCACCTCAGCACCCTTCCCCTCTGTGGGGCCTGCTCACCCTGATCGCTATCTCCTACCTGCACAGGCACTCGTGCCTTGATCATGCTTCAGGTCCCTCCCGCCTGGGTAGACTTCTGTGCTCTTGCAGCCTCGGGAGCAGATGCCAGTGGGTAGCCCGCATGCAGAGGTGGGGCTGAAACCACAGCTGCGCCCCAGAAGTCGTGTGACTAAGGAAGAAGACCTGAAATCTCTCCTCACAGCTGTATGAACCATGGATTTACACCTCCACTGATGGCTTCGTAAATTCAGCACCTGTGGAACATCCAAATAGACAGCAAGAGTGATGGGTCTGGCTTTAGCAGCTATGGGCTTTGTGGGCACATACATGTGGGAGTTGGGCCAGACCAGAATCTGAGCTGCCTCCATAGCTCCCACAGCAGGTCCAGGTGCACAACTACTGCAGTCCTGGGATGTGACCTCAGTGGATCTGCACCAGTACCCAAGAGAAAACAATGCCTGAGAGTCATCAGGGCCAATTGCTGGCCTACTCATGGTTAAAATGAGACTGAGAGCAGTGCCAACAGCAGGGTACTTTGTGAGCCTGCACAATGGGGAAAGGTGACACAACAGAGCATACTCACAGGTGAACAGTTCCAGAGGAGGAATACTCAGGGTTTTCTCTCCCAGTGGGAGTGCTCCAATCCTTCCTACCTCACTCCACAGATCAGAAACACAGCTAAGAAACAAATCTGGGGGACTTTACTCCAAAATCTAGGGAGCAGACCCCACCTCTGACAGGGCAGTGACAGCCATAGAGCAAAGGAGAGGCCCCACTCAATATCCAGGGCAGGCTCTGGTCACCACAACACCAGTAAAACCCCCCGTTAAGGGGATAATGGCCAGCATACACTGAGGAAACGGGTGGCACTCATCCATACAAAAAACAATCCTTGCACACACAAAAAAAATTCTATATATATATATATATATATATATATATATATATATATATATATATATAGAACCCACACAGGCTGCACAGGTGTGTTCCCACATAAAAATAGCCCTGCAAGATAGTCTGAGGGTCTGACATTGGGAGGGAGAACCCCCAGAGCATTTAGCCTTGAAGGCCAGCAGGGCTTGAGTGCAGGAGCTCCACAGGGCTGGAGGAAACAGAAACCCCACTCTTGAAGAGACTTTAAAATAAAGACTGTTACAAAAGACAAAGAAGGACACTACATAATAATCAAAGGATCAATCTAAAAAGAAGATATAACAATTATAAATATATATGCACCCACCATAGGAGCACCTCAATATATAAGGCAAACGCTAACAGCCAAAAAAGGGGAGATCAACAGTAACATAATAATACTGGGGGACTTTAACACCCCACTTAACACCAATGGACAAATCATCCAGACAGAAAATCAATAAGGAAACACAAGCTTTAAATGACACATTAGTCTAGATAGAATTAACTGATATTTATAGGCCATTCCATCCGAAAGCAGCAGAATACACTTTCTTCTCAAGTGCACATGGGACATTCTCCAGGATAGATCACATCTTGGGCCACAAATCAAGCTTTAATAAATCTAAGAAGATTGAAATCAGATCAAGCATCTTTTCCGACCACAGCACTATGAGATTAGAAATCAATTACATGAAAAAACTGTAAAAAACACAAACACATGGAGGCTAAACAATATGTTACTAAACAACCAATAGATCACTGAAGAAATCAAAGAGGAAATCAGAAAATACCTAGAGGCAAATGACAATGAAAACACAATTATCCAAAAGCTATGGGACACAGCAAAAGGAGTTTTAAGAGGGAAGTTTATAACAATAAAATCTTACCTCAAGAAACCAGAAAAGTCTCACATAAGCAACCTAACCTTACACCAAAAGCAACTAGAGAAAGAAGAACAAACAAAACCCAAAGTTGATAGAAGGAAAATATCATCAAAATCACAGCAGAAATAAATGAAAGAGATGAAGGAAACAATAGCAAAGATCAATGAAACTAAAAGCCGGTTCTTGGAGAAGATAAAAAAAATTGATAAACCTTAAACAGACTCATTAAGAAAAAAAAGGGAGAGGACTCAAATCAATGAAATTAGAAATGAAAAATAAGTTACAAAAGACTCCACAGAAATACAAAGGATCATAAGAGACTACTACAAGCAACTATATGCCAATAAAATGGACAACCTAGAAGAAATGGACAAATTCTTAGAAAGATACAACCTTCCAAGACTGAACCAAGAATAAATAGAAAATATGAATAGACCAATCACAAGTACTGAAATTGAAGCTGATTAAAAAACTTCCAACAAACAAAAGTCCAGGACCAGGTGGCTTCACAGGAAAATTCTATCAAACAATTAGAGAAGAGTTAACACCTATGCATCTGAAACTCTTCTAAAAAATTTCAGAGGAAGGAATAATCCCAAGCTCATTCTACAAGACCACAATCCCCATAATACCAAAACAAGAAAAGATATAAAACAAAAAGAAAATTACAGGCCAATATCACTGATGAACATAGATGCAAAAATCCTGAACAAAATACTAGCAAAGTGAATCTAACAACACATTAAAAGGATCATACACCATGACTAAGTGGGGTTTATCCCAGGAATGCAAGGATTCTTCAATATACATGAATCAATCAATGTAATATACCACATTAACAAACTGAAGAATAAAAACCATATTATAGTCTCAATAGATGCAGAAAAATATTTTGACAAAGTTCAACACCGATTTATTATAACAACTCTCCAAAAAGTGGGCATAGAGGGAACCTACCTCAACATAATAAAGGCCATATATGACAAATCCATAGCAAATATCATTCTCAACTGTGAAAAACTGAAAGCATTTCCTCTAAGGTCAGGAACAAGACAAGAATATCCACTCTCATCACTTTTATTCAACATAGTTTTGGAAGTCCTAACCACAGCAATCAGAGATGAAAAAGAAATAAAATGAATCTGAATTGGAAAAGAAGAAGTAAGACTGTCACTGTTGGCGGATGACATGATACTATACATAGAAAATCCTAAAGATGCTATCAGAAAAGTACTAGAGTTCAACAGTGAATTTGGTAAAGTTGCAAGATACAAAATTAATGCACAGAAATCTCTTGCTTTCCTATACACTAACAACAAAAGATCAGAAAGAGAAATTAAGAAAACATTCCAATTTACCATCACATCAAAAACAAGAAAATACTTAGGAATAAACCTATGTAAGGGAGCAAAAGACCTGTACTCAGAAAACTATAATATACTGATGAAAGAAATAAAAAATGGCACAGATACCGTTTTCTTGGATTGGAAGAAACAATACTGTGAAAATGACTGTAGTACTCAAAGCAATCTACAGATTCAATGCAATACTTATCAAATTACTAATTGCATTTTTCACAGAAATAGAACAGAATTTTTTTTTTTTTTTTTTTTTTTTTTTTTTTGCTGTACATGGACCTCTCACCGTTGTGGCCTCTCCCGTTGCGGAGCACAGGCTCTGGATGCGCAGGCCCAGTGACCATGGCTCACGGGCCCAGCTGCTCTGTGGCACGCGGGATCTTCCCAGACCAGGGCACAAACCCTCGCCCCCTGCATCAGCAGGCGGACTCCCAACCACTGTGCCACCAGTGAAGCCCAGAACAGAAAATTTTATGATTTGTATGGAAACACAAAAGACCACGAATAGCCAAAACAATCTTGAGAAAGAAAAATGGAGCTGGAGGAATCAGGCTCCATGACTTCAGACTATAATACAAAGCTACAGTCATCAAAACAGTATTGTACTGGCACAAAAACAGAAATATAGATTAATGGAACAAGATAGAAAGTCCAGAAATAAACCATGCACCTATGGTCAAAGGAGGCAGCAATGTACAATGGAGAAAAGACAGTCTCTTCAATAAGTGCTGCTGGGAAAACTGGACAGCTACATGTAAAAGAAGAAAATTAGAACACTTCCTAATACCATACCCAAAAATAAACTCAAAATAAATTAAAGACCTAAATGTAAGGCCGGATACTATAAAGCTCTTAGAGGAGAACATAGGCAGAACACTCTCTGACATAAATCACAGCAATAACTTTTTCTTCTGTCTCCCAGAGTAATGAAAATAAAAACAAAAATAAAAACATGGGACCTAATTAAACTTAAAAGCTTTTGCACAACAAAGGAATACATAAACAAAACAAAAAGACAACTCTCAGAATGGGAGAAAATATTTGCAAATGAAGCAACCAAGAAAGGATTAATCTCCAAAATATACAAACAGCTCATGCAGCTTAAAATTAAAAAAAAAAAAAAATCAGAAAATGGGCAGAATATCTAAATAGACATTTCTCCAAAGAAGAAATACAGATGGCCAAAAAGCATATGAGAAATTGCTCAACACCACTAATTATTAGAGAAATGCAAATTAAAACTAAAATGAAGTATCAGTTCACACCAGTCAGAATGGCCATCATCAAAAAATCTGCAAACAAATGATGAAGAGGGTGTGGAGAAAAGGGAACCCTTCTACACTGTTGGTGGGAATGTAAATTGGTGCAACCATAATGGAGAACAGTATGGAGCTCCCTTAAAAAATTGAAAGTAGAGTTACCATATGATCTAGTAATCCCACTCCTGAGTATAACCAGAGAAAACCATAATTCAAACAGATACATGCACACCAATATTCATTGCAGTGCTATTTACAATAGCTAGGACATGGAAGTAACCTAAATGTCCATCCACAGAGGAATGGATAGAGAAGATGTGGTACATATACACGATGGAATATTACTTAGCAATAAAAAAGAACAAAATAATATCATTTGCAGCAACATGGATGGACCTAGAGATTGTCATACTGAGTGAAGTAAGTCAGACGGAAAAAGACGAATATCATATGAAATCACTTATATGTAGAATCTAAAAAAAAAATACAAATGAACTTATTTATAAAACAGAAATATAATCATAGATTTAGAAAACAAACATGATTACTGAGGGGAAGGGTTGGTGGGAGGGAGAGATAAACTGTGAGGTAGAGATTGACATATACAGACTACTGTATTTAAAATAGATAAGTAATAAAGACCTACTGTATAGCACAGGTAACTCTCTACTCAATACTCTATAATGACCTATATGGGAAAAAAATCTAAAAAAGAGTGGACATATGTATATGTTTAACTTATTCACTTTGCTGTACAACTGAAACTAACACTACATTGTAAATTAACTAGACAATAAAAATTTTTAAAAATAAATAAATCTGGGAGCAGGCATTGAGCTTTTCCAAGTGCTTTCCATGCTTGACTGTGGCTCAAATTCACCCAAGCACCTTTAAAAAAATTTACATATGCCTGGATTCCTCCCAGAAAGGATTCTGCTACAGAGAAATGTGTTAAACTACATTAAAAGGATGCCATATCAGCATGTCAGCAAAATCCAGACTGGATAAAAAGATAAAGGGAGAACTTGCAGATTCAAAGAAAGTAAGAGACACTACCACCAATGTGATGCTTGAATTTAGTTGATTCCCATTTCAAATAAACACAAGGTGAAAACAACAAACAAAAACAAAAGAACATTTGGACATTTGGAAGACAATTGACATTTTGAACATTGATTGGATATATGACTTATTGTTATTTTTTTTGAGATGTAATGATAATATTGTGGTTGTTTTTTTAAAAAAAACAGTTTACATCTTACAGAGAAATGAACTGAAATGTTTTGGATAAACTTATATGATATCTAGAATTTGCTTCAAATAAGGGAGGAGTGAATAGAAACACAGATGAAGCAAGACTAGTCATTAGTTCATAATTAGTTGATCTTCCTGAGGAGAAGTGGGGTTCACTTTGCTTTTTGGTCTACTTCAGTATATTTTTGATATTTTCCATAGTAAAATTTTAATCTCCTAAAAAAAAAACACACAAGTGCTTTAAGCATGGAAATGATATGGTTTGCTCTTCCACTGATGTCCTAGACAGTGCAATAAGGCAAGAAAAAGAAAATAAGGTGTAAAGAATGGCAAGAAAGAAGTAAACTGCCTCTATTCACAGACAATACAGACTATCCTAAGGAATTCTCAACACAACTACTAAGGAGAGCTAATAAATTTAGTAATATCTCAAATTAAAAAAAATATTGTTTTAAAAAACATAACTTTTATTTTACACATTAGCAGAAAAGACAATTGCAAAACAAAATTTATAAAAAATAATTACTTACAATAGCATCAAAACCCATAAAATACTGAGAAAGATATGGAAGAACTCTACAATAAAAAACATGAATCCTTGCTGAGAGAAATTAAAGGAGACCTAAATAATAGAGTTAGGCCATGTTCAAGGATTGGAAGATTCAATGGTGTTAACACATCAATTCTCCCTAAATTGTTCCATAGATTCAGTGCAATCACAATCCAAATCTCAATAGAAAATTATTTTGGTAGAAATTGACCAAATAATTATAAAATTTCTATTATAAATCAAGGGCTTCCCTGGTAGCGCAGTGGTTAAGAATCCACCTGCCAATGCAGGGTACATGGGTTTGAGCCCTGGTCCAGGAAGATCTCACATGTCATGGAGCAACAAAACCCGTGTGCCACAGTTTCTGATCCTGTGCTCTAGAGCCCATGAGCCACAACTACTGAGCCCGCATGCCACAGCTACTGAAACCTGCATGCCTACAGCCTGTGCTTCACAACGAGAGGAGCCACCACAATGAGAAGCCCACGCACTGCAACAAAGAGGAGCCCCCGCTCGCCGCACCTAGAGAAAGCCTGAGCGCAGCCGAAAATAAGTAAGTAAGTAAATAAATATATATATATATATATATATATATATGATGTATCAATGGTTAATAAACACATGAAAAGGCACTCAGCATAATTAGTAATGATGGAAATCCAAACAAAACCAAAATGAGATTCCACTTCTCATCCATTAGAATGGGTAAAATAAAAAATCTTGACAACAGCAAATGCTAAGGAGGATGTGGTAGACCTGCAATTCTCATACATTCCTGTAATGGAGCAAATAGAACAGTAACATTAGAAAACAGTTTGGTGGTTTCTTATTAAGTTAAATATACACCAACTGCATGATTCAGCATTTACACTTCTACATATTTACCCAAGGGAAGTGAAAAACATACTTCTACACAAGGAATTGCACATGAATGTTCGTAGTCAACATTCATAATACCCAGAGTGAAAACCATACAAATATCTATCAATTGTTAAAAGAATAAACAATATGTGTTATAGTCAGACAATGAAATATTACTCAGGAATTACAAGGATAAACATTATATGTATACATATACACTCTCACACATTTATAATAACGGCTTAACCTGTTGTAGTATTTTTTTTTATTGTCTGAATATCTACACAGCTCTCAAGGTTCCAGAACAGCTTACTTACTCACATTCTAGAAAAATGTTTAAAAATATTCACCCCTGTGGTGGTCTCAACAGTGAGAACATAAACTCTATAATAAACCAAATTCTACATTTTCTCTTCTTAATGCTTAAAACAGTGGTTTGAACATGTTTCATTAATATTAATGTAAGATTAATGTGAGGAAGAAAGTTATTAAAGCACAATTATAATTTATTAAATCTTTCTATTTTTGTATACTGAGAACCTTAAGATAACAAATTACCATTTGTTTTATAATAGATGAAAGATACATTCATTTGCAACTTTTGTTTTGAAAGAATCTAAATTAGAGGGAAACATTGCTTACTTTTGTGAATGACAAAAATAGAAATTAAAATAAGAGGAAATCAAAGAAAAGTTATTTACCAAAACTTATTATTTATTTACAATAGGTTTAAGCCTTAATATGATATAAATATATCAGTAAAGGGCCTTTCGGCTTCTCTCCAGGACCCTTGGCACAACTATATATTTGAACAAATCTTTCAGTGCTCTTTTTTTCTGATGAATTCTTACACTACAAATTAAATACTCATTGTAAGCTAGTAATATTTTATATATTTAGTCATTTCAGGAGCATGTGTTTGCCTGGATTCATTCTAGACAATCCCCATACGTGGAGTGTTACAACTTTTGTTAACGTGTAATAATGTGCCATTAAAATAATAACAGCTGTCACTCATTCAACACCTCCTATACCTGATGCTGTGCTAAACATATTGCCTACATTATCTCAGTTAATCCTCACAACAGGCCTATGAAGGAGGGATAATAATTAATCCCCATTTTACAGATGAGAATTGAGTAATTTAGAGAAATTAAGAAATACAACCAAAGTCTCACTGTTAGTAAATACTGGAGCAGGGTTTGAACTAAGTTCTTCACAACTTTAAAGCCTGTATTTTTTTTTTAACATCTTTATTGGAGTACAATTGCTTTACAATGGTGTGTTAGTTTCTGCTTTATAACAAAGTGAATCAGCTATACATATACATATATCCCCATATCTCCTCCCTCTTGCGTCTCCCTCCCACCCTCCCTATCCCACCCCTCTAGGTTATCACAAAGCACCTAGCTGATCTCCCTGTACAATGCGACTGCTTCCCACTAGCTATCTATTTTATGTTTGGTAGTGTATATATGTCCATGCCACTCTCTCATTTCATCTCAGCTTACCCTTCCCCCTCCCCATGCCCTCAAGTCCATTCTCTATATCTGTGTCTTTATTCCTGCCCTGCCCCTAGGTTCTTCAGAACCATTTGTTTTGTTTTGTTTTTTAGATTCCATATATATGTGTTAGCATATGGTATTTGTTTTTCTTTCTGACTTACTTCACTCTGTATGACAGGCTCTAGGTCCATCCACCTCACTACAAATAACTCAATTTCGTTTCCTTTTATGGCTGAGTAATATTCCATTGTATATATGTGCCACATCTTCTTTATCCATTCATCTGTCGATGGACACTTATGTTGCTTCCATGTCCTGGCTATTGTAAATAGAGCTGCAATGAACACTGTGGTACATGACTCTTTCTGAATTATGGTTTTCTCAGGGTATATGCCCAGGAGTGGGATTGCTGATTCATATGGTAGCTCTATTTTTAGTTTTTTAAGGAGCCTCCATACTGTTCTCCATAGTGGCTGTATCAATTTACATTCCCACCAACAGTGCAAGAGGGTTCCCTTTCCTCCACACCCTCTCCAGCATTTACTGTTGGTAGATTTTTTTTTTTTTTGCGGTACACGGGCCTCTTACTGTTGTGGCCTCTCCTGTTGCGGAGCACAGGCTCCGGACGCACAGGCTCAGAGGCCATGGCTCACGGGCCCAGCCGCTCCACGGCATGTGGGATCTTCCCAGACCAGGGCACGAACCCGTGTCCCCTGCATCGGCAGGTGAACTCTCAACCACTGAGCCACCAGGGAAGCCCTGTTGGTAGATTTTTTGATGATGGCCATTCCGAATGGTGTGAGGTTATACCTCATTGTAGTTTTGATTTGCATTTCTCTAGTGATTAGTGACGTTGAGCATTCTTTCATGTGTTTGTTGGCTATCTGTATATCTTCTTTGGAGAAATGTCTATTTAGGTCTTCTGGCCATTTTTGGATTGGGTTGTTTATTTGATATTGAGTTGCATGAGCTGCTTGTAAATTTTGGGTATTAATCCTTGTCAGTTGTTTCATTTGTAAAGCCTGTATTTTTAAATGTCACAGTATACTGACTCTTGCTTCCCTTAACTTGGTATATGTTATTTGTATATACCTAATGTTGTCCAAGAGGGTGTGAGACCAGATGTCCTAGCTCACACAAAGAGAAATTATCTAAGCTTTCCTGCAACTCTTCCATAGCCCTGGAGCTGTCTGGCTGAATGGCACTAAGAAATATAAAAACTGAAATTTCCTAGATGTAAACATAACCTGTCACTAGGCTTCAGCTATGAATCATTTCTAGTTGTATTTTACCTTAAACTTTGCTCATAAAGACCCCATTATGCAAAATGTCAGATTGATTATGCATTGTTTTCTTCTCTCTATAAAAATTCAGCTGAAAGAACAGTACATGTATTTAAAATGGAATTAACCTACAAGGACAATAAGAGGAGACACAGCAGAAAAGGATGCTTTGAAATAGGAATAGGGTAAACTAATGACTTTTAAAAAATTAGAAAATATGGAAATGGATATATAAAATTATATTTGAATAAAACACAGAAATCTCTAGAACATAGATCAAAAAAGACAAAATATGAAAAAATATAAAATAAAAGGTAATAAATTTCCAACATCTTTCTAAGAATACATCTAGAAGGAGATCAGAGAAAATAAAGGGTAGAGAATTATCATATATAAAATAGAAGAAATAATTTTAAAAGTGAAGGACACAAATAGCCAGATTGAAAGTGTTCACTAAGTGCCCAAGAAAGTGAGCAGATGGAATCCAAAGCACACTACCTTGAAATTTCAGAATGCAGGGACTAAAAAGAAAAAACTGCTAGAGAAAAGACAGAACCCTCCTAAAAGGAACCTCAGATCCTCAACAGCAACAGGGATCCTAAAAGACAATGCAGCCATATCTTCATTCTATAGGAAAAAATAATTTTTAACCTAAAATTCTATATACAGTATTACTCATGTGAAGGCAAAATAAAGATAATTGCAAACACACCAAATCCACTCCATTAGGTAATCTGTTAGAATAATAGAACTTGTTCAAATAAGACAAAATACTAATATATATATACATATAAAATATATAGCATATGTATACCCAAATATAATTAAACATTATTTTTTGTTCTTTTAAGGAATGATAGTAGATATCAGTGCTACTAAGCACACCTCTCCATGTGATCATTCAGGGAACTCAGGATAAGGAGGACCTGCTACCTTCAATGAGTAGCTTCGTAGGTCACCATGGTTGTCTCCTTCCCAGTTACACAGAATGGGGAAGAACTTGGAAGGCCACACATGGGAGATTTTTACAAGCAAGGCCTGGAAGTGACAACTAGCGTTCTCATATTCCAATGGTTATAATTTAGTTTCATGGGAGATAGACTGTAGTCTAATCATAGGCCAAGAAAGGAGAAGAAATGGACTTTGGTGAACAGCTAGCAGTTTTTGCCATACAGTCTCCAAAATATACTTAAAATGCTCATTCTTTTAGAAAACTACTAGAAGACATGCAAAATAAGTAAACCAAGAAAGATGAAGCCATGAGATCTAAGACCCAGGAGCTGTAGGGTAGAGTACTGATGACAAGTCCCAGAACTAGAGAGCAAAAGAGCAGATTGGAGCATGAGAAGTAAGAGGTCTTCAGTCAACCCAGTCACTGCAAATTCTATCTGCAAACTTAATGGAAGTTAGTTTGTACTACCAGTTCTCAGGGAATATTTGTTCTGCATTTAGAGAAATTTCAAAACAAGCACCTCTCCTTCTTCACTCCTTAGGTGCAGAGAGAAGGGCAGTTTTAATTTAGTTCCTTCCAGCTTTGAAAGTATAACCCACTGTGCTGATCTCTCCTATGACATCCCACACTCTAGATGAGGCTCAGCTCTTTCTTCTGCCGTTCCCCCAATACAGCCGCTAAGAAGCTGTGAAAATTGGATTTGGTTTGGCAGCACCTTCAGGATATGGGCCTACTTACCAGGTCAGGTTGCCACTTTAATTTACCTTTCAGTTTGGCCTCTGAAAGTTCTTTACCTTCTAACAGGATCGCTGATTCACTTTCAGGAGTAGAATAGTCATTTTTCAGTAGAATAGTCATCCAGGGTCTCCAATCTGCCATTCTTGTGAATGTAATGGGTACTACTCTTTTTTGTTTCATCCTTTCACCATTATTTGTTTATTTAACTGTGTGTACATGTATTAATAATTGAAAACTTCATTACTGATTATTTATTACTTTCAGTTTCATAAACCTAACTAGAAACTGAGTTTCCCATTCTCAGCAAAAGTCATTGCCAAAAGAGAAAACATGAACATGACTAGATCAGTCCACAATTTATGTTTCCAAGTAAAGGAGGTGAGACTCTTTTAAAACATAATCCATTATAAAGCAAAGAGTGGTCTCATCTACAAGGAGACCCGTGGGGTGCTGAAGCTGTTCCTGGAGAATGTGATCTGGAAGGGATGCCATCACCTACACTGAGACACCAAGCATAAAATGGTCACGGCCATGAACGTGGTCTACACACTCAAATGCCAAGGGCCCACCCTCTCTGGCTTCAGCAGCTAAGTTTGAGCTCTGCAAGCTATATTCTGTAGCAAAGTTAAAGGCCCTTTTCAGGGCTAGGCAAAAAGCAAACAAACAAAAACAAGCAAAAAAAAAAAACTGGGTCTCTGGCTGAAACTCATTAGACTTATCCCCATAACTAAGGTACTGACAACATTTTTTTCCTGGAAATTTGAAACTGGGAAAGAAGAACCCTGAACAGGTTAAAGTTGAGTGCTGAGATCACGAGTTTATGAAGGGTAAGGACAGATATTTATGAATTCATTTTCCTTTATGTTCTCAAAAGATGCAAGTATGCTTTAGTGATAGGAGACCGTTTGGTCACAGAAAGAAGTAGTGCCTGATGACTTGTAAAGTTCCTTCTGAGGCCCAGCTGTATTTACTTCACTTTCATGGTTAAAACAGTTAGCCCTAAAACCAGACTTCAAATCCTGGATCCAACAGCAATGTGATCTTGCCAAGCTATTTAAGCTAACTTGCTCCAGTTTTCTCATGTGTAAAATGAGGTTATTGTGAGTGTGGTAGATTGTTTCCAGTTATTTGTTGTCTTCCCAGTAAGAGGATTATACATTTCTGCCCACTGATGTGTGACCAGTAGTGTGCCACTGTACTGTCAGACTTAGTCCTGTGACTTGTTCTGACCAGTGGAATATGAGCAAGAGTGACAAATGGTACAGCTGAGCAGAAGCTCTAAGAAATATTATTTAGTTATTGCTTCTAATCTCCCTGCCCCTGAAACCTTGATCCTCATATAAAGAAGACATTTTGGACAATGGCACAGAGTGGAGGCAATGCTGACCTCAGTTGACATGTAAAATAAGCAAGAAAAAAATCATTGATGTGGTAAATCACTAGAAATTAGGAATTGTTTGATACCACAGAAAAATCTAGCAAAGGTGAACCATACAGAAATTGGTACCTAGTGGTAGGAATGTGCTATAAACAAACCCTAAGCAATGTGGTGTTACCTTCGGGGCTAGCTAGTGAGGGGCAAGGAAATGGTTATTGGCTGGAAATAGTAATAGCTGGAAGAATGGTGACATGTATACAGTGCAAACATTTAGTATTTGACAATGTATTGTTTGAAAGACAGATAAAATAACAAGAACTTTAACTTTAGATAAAAATGTGGGGACTTCCCGGGTGGGGCAGTGGTTAAGAATCCGCCTGCCAATGCAGGGGATACTGGCTCGAGCCCTGCTCCGGGAAGATCCTACATGCCGCAGAACAACTAAGCTCATGCACCACAACTACTGAGCCTGCACTCTAGAGCCCACGAGCCACAACTACTGAAACCCACGCACCTAGAGCCCATGTTCCACAACAAGAGAAGCCACTGTAATGAGAAGCTCGCGCACTGCAACAAAGAGTAGCCCCCACTCGCGACAACTTGAAAAAGCCCGCACACAGCAACGAAGGCCCAATGCAGCCAAATAAATAAATAAAATTAAAAAATATATATGGAATGTTAGGATGTTGATAGTGTCAGTTAGAGCTTTTGGGGTGTTTTGGACAAAATAAGAATAGAAATATGTAAGGTCAAAAAACATTGCAAGTACAAAGGCTCTAAAATATAATACCAGTTTGCAAGTAGAGTTTAAAGGAGGATGTAGAAAGCTCAAAAATTCCAGAATCTGTGGGGTTACAAAATGGAAATATACCTCATCAAAATAGATAAAAGATAACACTGAAAAATGTTCTCAATGACAGAATTTAAGACAACCCATGGCAAGAAATAAAATAGTGGTCTAGTTAACAAACCTTTTGATAGAGCTTCTGAATCAATCAAGATGGCACCCAGTAAATTATTTTAAATAAAATAGCTCAGGAGAGTTTAACTAAGGTTGTGGTTTACTACAGAAGCCTGATAAACTCAGATTGTGTGTGATTAAGAGAAGAGACATTTCTGAAGCAAGAGGTGCAACACTGGAGGCCAAGATGGGAGAAAAATATCAAAAAGCAGAGAAGCAAATATGATGAAGAGGAATGTTGACATCTGATTATAGTACCCCCATGGGAAGAGCTTATTTCCCCACTCCATTGACTGTTAAGCTTGGCCATAGCACTTACTTTGTTTACTGTAATGTGACCTAGTGGAAGCTGTTGCGGCCATTGCATGGTTTGGCTATTTCTCTTTTTTCCTCTGCCTTGAACCTAAAACAGAGTTGGGTCCCTAAATAAAAAGACATATATCCAACATGTAGCAGGATCAAGAAGTAAATCTTTGATGTCATAAGCTACTGAGATTTGGAGTTATTTGTTATCACAGCAGAACCTAGCAAAAACTGACTATTATAGAAATACTTTAATTAGGGGAGTGCACATAGAAAGCACACAGTAAATATTTGCTATAATATTTCTTTAGAACCTCTGTAATGTTCCAATAAATTTCTCTTTTTGCTTTAACTACTTTTGTTCTCTGAAAATCAACACTCCCTATATATGATCAAAATGTTCTATTAAAAGATATAACTAATTAGCTGGTAACATTGTACAAGTTACTCTGTGATCCAGAAAATCGTATACAACTGACTCAATGTAATTACAAGCATATCATCATACTAGACAACACAATGTGTGGCTTTCAAATCAGAGCTATTGTTTCTATTGGATAATTTCCAATAAGCAGATAGTTGCCTGAAATGCAATTCCCTAATTTAGTAAGTGATAACATAATATCCTCAAAAATTGTAGAGCCATATCTTTGCTTTTTAGTTCTTTTTAATTTTAAAAGAAATGGAGTAAAATATAAATGAATAAAAGAGTAATATGTGGGAAAACTGACAAAAAAGCTCAATTTGAAGTCATAGAACCTCTATTAAAACTACCTATTTGACCATCATTATAGATAAAGGTGATTCCATTATATCTATAAAAATCTGTCAAATGTTTCCAACAAAAACGATATTGTGTAAATAAAATGTTCAAATCTCTGAATTTCAAGATTAAGTTTAGATGTATATATTATGAGTTGGATTCTTCTTACACACTGTAATTTCTAAAGTCACGCATATACTATGTTATATTGACTAAAATTTACCATTGCTGATTTCTCAAAATATAAAATCTTACATATGAGTTAAATTCTCCTTCCTTAAGAGAGAATAGGAAATTAAATATTCTGTTTTATTGGATATGCCAATTACTTGGATTACATGTTATGTACAAATTATCATTTGAAATAAAAGAATGCAGTATAATTCTTAACCCCAATACAACTTATATCTTAATCTTCATGAAGTCTCTCTTTCTTTTCTTGACACAGGAATGTCATCAATATTAACTACTATAATTATGTAGTACTGTGTACTATGTACTATGGTTATGTACCCACACAATGTATAGAAAATTGGTATGAATCTGTAGTACAAAAGCTCTGTCATATACAAGAGATATTGCTTTTTAGTAAAACAAACTACTTCCATCACCAATCCATCTTCAAGTTTGAAGTTACTATCTGAGTGCTATGGGTGAAAGAAATAGAAGATATAATCTTTGCTTTTAATAAGCTTATAATCTAGTTCAGAGGATAGACCACTGAAGCATGAGAACCTCACAGGACCACACAAGTCTATGCTTATCTACTCAGTCCACATGTGTAGCCAAACCTCTTGAAGGAGTTGTCTCTACTCACAGTCTCTACTCAGCATTCCCCATTCATTTCCAACCCATGGTACAGTGTCTTCCACCTCCATTACTTCTTTGAAGCTGTTCACACCTAGTTAGACCACCTTGTTGCTAAATCCTTATCCTTGCAGTTTTGGCTATTATTGATAATTTGCTTTCCCTTGGAATGCTCCAGAACCCTAAACCCCAATGATACCATGATTTTCATCCTCTCTCCCTTTCTTTCAATGGTTCCTTTGTGTCCTCATCCTCTGAGCTTCTCATCTCCTGATATCCCCTAATTTTTAGTGCTATTTAGACTGATTTATGTCTTCTTATCTTCTCATACATTCTTATCCATCCTACGGTTTCCATTTCCACTTCTATTCTAATGACTCCCAAATAACCATTTCCAGCCCAAATCTCTTTCTGAAGCTACAGACACAGATCTCTACTTGGAGGTCCCATGGATACCTTAAACTAAGCATGTCAGAATAAAGTCCAAATGCTTAAAAAGTCTTATGAAACTAGTATTCTTGCTTCCAACCTTAAATTCCTGAATATGCCATGATTTCTCTCATCCCAGGGCTTTTGCTAATGCCAGTACCCCAACCCCTTCCTGACCCATTCTGCCTGACCTAATCTGCCTATCAATCTTTAATTATTTCACAAACTTAACTTGTTCTCCAAAATATGGTTTTGGGATCCTCATAGGTACTCCCATCACACTCTATAGTAATGCCTTGTCCCTCATTAGACTATGGGCTTTGTGAGAGTAAGTGTTATGTCTATGTTTGGCCTGGGAAGACAGTACCATCTAGCTGGAAGGTATTGTTAACTACAGCAGCCACCTTATAAGGCATGCAGAGTAGGGGGAGTCAGTTTTACAGCCTCTCTCTCTGCCTTTTCTGCCTAGACCCTTCTATTTTTTCAAGGAAAGACCTGATTGGTCAGAGTCCACACATGACTAAACCACATTTACTGTATAGGGCTCTCAACTATTCCATAAAACTAGATAGGGAGACGTGCTTTGAATTTTCAGCATCCACTCTCTTAAACTGCCTTCCTCCAATTGAATAGTCAGAGTGGAAGAAGATCTCATTTATACTTTGAATCTAAGCCACGTATTCCAATGTAGCTGAGGACCAGAATTCTTCTTCTGAGAATCAGTTGCTTGCATAGCAATTAAGGTTCCCTGATTCACATTCTGCACCTATTTCTGCATTACACAGAATGACTTGGGAAATCGATATGACAAGATTCTAGCATTTCCATGGCTTTCATCGAAACACCATCATAAAGTAGAAAAATGACAATTATATTCCTAATACACACCAGTGTCCACCAGGGGCACCAGACTCAGAATGGCAGATGACCTGGGGCTGGGTGCTATTCTAGATGGAGAGAATACTAAATTGAGTAGGACAGCCCTGCTCTCAGATGGTGAGCAGTCTCATAAAGGGAGTGGTTATATGCAATACACTATAGTTAAGTGTTTTAATAGAGATACGTGCCTAGATAGAGAGGTAAGAGGGGATGGTCAGCTCTCCTTGATGAAGTCAGAAAAAGCTTTAGAGGAAGAAACACTCAGCAGTTCTCTAGATTTAGAAAAGGGGGCAAATGTTCTCAAAGAAATCATGGGCAAAATCACAGAAAGATTAAACAGCAAGATGAATTTTGGGAAATAGAAGTAATTCTGTTTGTCTTTAGGGTAGAGGACCATGAGGGAACTGGCTATTGGTGACACTAGAAAAGTAGACAAGGGTCACAGGGCCATGGAAGGCTGCATCTAGTTGGACTTTATCCTATAAGGGATGAGAAAGCCAGCAGGGAGTTTGAAGCAGCTCTGTTAAATTACAATCTTTTAGAAGGAATGGGGTCTGAGAAAGGAAGTACACAGCACAAAATTTTTTTCCAGAGGATGAATTGAACACTGAAAGTATAAGGCTGAAATTTCCTTAGAGGAAAGATAAAGATATTAATTCATGTTGCCTCAACCACGAGAAATAAAAAGTACTCTAAACACAATTCTAATTTGATTGCCCCCTAAAAATGAAACAAACCTAACTAGAAAAAGAGACAATTTCAAACTATTAAAGTTAGAAATGAGCTCATGTTTAAGCTCAATTTTATAGTCTCTTTATGTTGGTTTCAGAAAATCTAGTTGATTCAATAAAATGAAATATCCCAGACACCTGGTATAATTGAAGCAGGTGAACCCAGTGGTAAAAAATATCTCTGATGGAGGCTACGTTTGATGTTCAGCCAGAGAGACTGTGACTCTAGAGTCTGAAAGAAATATATCAGCTGAAATGTGGATAGAGCAGAAATATAACGATTACTTCTTGTGGGTCAGAAAGTTACCACCTGTTTTACAAGGGCTAAGAATGAAGGCAGGTTTTTCACTGGCTCCTTAAATTGTTCAATCCTATGTACCCTCCTACATTTATCCTGTGAAATATTCAGAGGAAAACTAGTTCTTAAACATGTGCTGAATATAATCAAGTCCAGTATTAAATATAACAGGAAAACTTACGGAAGCCCTCAAATGATTTCCCATTTCCTTTCCATTCACTAGGATAAATTGACCTATCATATAAATCATCTTTTACTTGTTGCCTGCAGTTTTCCACATTAGTTCCTTGTAAATGATTCTTGATCGCAAAATCTTCATTCCCTGTCACTTAAAATGTCACCTTTTACTTACATACCACAGGGGTGTTAAATTCTAGTAATGGATAGAGTTAGCAGATAAGAATGTTTTGGAAAAATATTTTTTAAAGATTCTTAAGTTCATTAAGAAATGATTTTTCCCTCCCAAAGCAGGAGGATGGGTGACAGGAACTACAGGCCAGCAGCTCCTGTAAGGTGTTTATAGCTTACAACTTTTACACACTGTGAATATACCTCAGATGTGCAGTTTCCATAGCAACTACCATATCATCTGATCCTACAGCTATTTTTATGTTACAGATAAATTTTTTAAGGAAATGTATCAGATTGCAAGATAGATTTATTCCCTAAATCTACTCTGCTCCCAGTTACACCAGCAAGAGTCCATTTTTGACAGAAAATGTGCTAAAGCAAGTATATATGTATGTACTCTATTTATTGATTTTACAGGTTAATAAAGTTAAAGCTCAAACCCATTTCAAGTAAGCATTTTTATTTTTTCAAATTTATATAGTAGCTTAATTGAGACATAATTAACATATAATAAACTGCATATTTTAAAAATGTAAAATTTGGTAAATTGGACACATGGATACACTGTGAAACCATCACATCAAGGTAGGGAACATATCCATTACCCCAAATGTTTTCTCGTATCCTTCATAATCTCTCACTCTCTTCCCTCCCCAGTCATCCCCCCACCATCCCCAGGTAACCACTGGTCTGCTTTCTGTTATCAAATTAGTTTACATTTTCTAGAAACTTCAGTAAGTGAATCATACAATATGTACTATTTGTTGTCCAGATTCTGTTGCTCAGTATGGTTATTTTGAGATTTATCCATGCTTTAGTTTGTATCAACTTTTCATTCTCTTTTATTTCTGAGCAGTGTTCCATTGTACATAAAGACCACAGCTTCTTTATCCATTCACTTGTTGATGGACATTTGTGCTGTATCCAGTTTGGAACTGTTACAGACAACAAAGTAATTGTGAACAATCATGTACAGCCTTTATATGAACATATGTTTTCATTTGACTTGGGTAATTACATAGGAATGAATGACCAGATAATATGGTAGGCATATGTTAATTTTTAAGAAACTATTTTTCTTCTAAAGAATTTGTTCTATTTTATATTCCCACTAGTAGTGTGTAAGAATTCCAGTTCCCATCCTTGTCAGCATTTAGTATGATCAGTCTTCTTCATTTTAGCTATTCTAATAGGTAATATACTGGTATATCATTTTTGTCTTAGTTTACATTTCCCTAGTGACTAATGATGTTGAACACATTTTTGTGTGTTTATTTGTCATAAATATGTCTTCTTTGATAAATTATCCGTTCAAATATTTTGCCTATTTTTTAAAAACTGGGTTATTTTCTTATTATTGAATTTTGAGAACTCTTTATATATTTTAGATACAAGTCCTTTGTCAGTTATGTGGTTTGTAAATATTTTGTACCAATCTGTTGCTTGTCCTTTCATTGTTTTAATAGTTTCAAAGAGCAGAAATTTTAAATTCTGATAAAATCCAAATTATCACTTTTTCCTTTATGGATTATGCTTTTGGTGTTGTCTAAGGAATCTTTACCAAACCCAAGGTGAAAAATTGTTCTTCTGTTTCTTCCAGCAGTTTTATAGTATTAGGTCTTACATTTAGATCTGTGATAGATTTTGAGTTAATTTTTGTGTTTAGTGCTATAAATTTTTCTCCAAATCCTGCTTTAGTGGAATTTCAAAATTTTTATATGCTATATTTTCATCCAGTTCAAAACCCCTTCAAATTTCCCTTTCAATTTCTTCTTTTTATTTTGAAGCTCAGATATTAGCTATATTAATGTTTAGAATTATTATGTTTTCTGGATGAGTTGACCTCTTTTTCCTTATGAAATGAACTTCTTTATCCCTAATAATATTCTTTATTCTGAAATCTACTTTGTTATTAATACAGCCACTACAGATTTCTTTTTTTAAAGATTTATTTGTTACTTTTTTATTAATTTAATTTATTTTTGGCTGTGTCAGGTCTTAGTTGCAGCACACAGGATCTTCGTTGAGGCATGTGGGATCTTTCCTTGAAGCATGAGTGTTCTTCATTGTGGTGAGTGGGCTTCCCTTTAGTTGTGGTATGCAGGTTTTCTCTTCTCTAGTTGTTGCACACAGGGTCCAGGGTACATGGCCTCTATAGTTGTGGTGTGCAGATTCCAGAGCCTGTGGGCTCTATAGTTTGTGGTACACGGGCTCTAGTTGAGACTCATGAGCTCAGTAGTTGTGGCTCACAGGCTTAGTTGCTCCATGGCATGTGGATCTTAGTTCCCTGACCAGGGATCAAACCCACATCCCCTGAATTGTAAGGCAGATTCTTTACCACGGGACCACCAAGGAAGTCCCCAGATTTCCTTTGATTAGTGTTAGTATGGTATATCTTTTTCAGCCTTTACTTTTAATATGTTTTTGCCTTTACATTTAAAGTGAGCTTCTTGTAGGAATCATATAGTAGGTCTTGTTTTTTCATCCAATCTAAAAATCTCTATCTTTTAATTGGGGTGTTTATACCACTACATTTGTCTTAGTTTTCTATCACTGCATAATAAATTACCAGAAATTTAGCAGATTAAAACAACATCCATCCATTCACAGATCTGAAGGTCAGAAGTTCAGGTGGACTCAGATAGGTTCTCTGCTTAGTCTAACAAGACCAAAATCAAAGTGCTTGCCATGGTGGGCTCTTATCTGGAGATTCTATGAAACAATTTGCTTCCAACTCATTCAAATTGTTGGCAGAATTCAGTTGCTTGTGATTATAAGACTGAGGCCCCATTTTCTTGCTGGCTGTCAGCCAAGGACTCCCTTCAAATTCTAGAGTCTGTCTGGGATCCTCATCATATAGCCTCCACAGTTGTCAAGCCACCAATGGCACACTGAATTTTTTTATGCTTGGAATATCTCTGACTTCTCCTTCTGCTCCCAGCATAGGAATCCCTTTGTTTTTAAAGGGTTCAGTGATTAGATTAGACCCAACTAGATAATCACCAGCTTGCTTACCACACCATTAATTTTGATTATTGATACAGTCAGCCTTAACTCTATGATTTTTAAATTTGTTTACTGCTTGTTCCACTTGTTCTTTGTTTCTCTCTCTCTTTTTTTTTTTTTGCCTCCTTCTGGATTGAGTATATTTTATTATTCTATTTTATCTAATTGAATTTTTAGTTATAATTCTGTTTTATTATTTTAATGTTTCTTTAGGGTTTATAATATCTTTTTAATTTATTACAGTCTGCCTTTGAGTGATATTTACAAAAGTACACTTTCTTCTCCTCTAGCCATGTTGCCATACATTTTATTTCTATATAGGATATAAACTTGCACTATATAATTACTATTTTTACTTAAATAGTTAATTATCTTTTAATAGGTTTTAAATAATCATAAAATAACTTAGGTATTTACTCACATAGTTAACGTTTCCAGGACTTTTTATTCATTCCATTGTATAGAACCACATTTTCATCTGGTATCATTTCCCTTCTGGCTGAGAGATTACCTTTAACAGTTCTTAGAGTGTGGATCTATTGGTAATGAATTCTTTCAGATTTTATAGGTTTGAAAAAAGTCTTCCTATCACTTTCATTTTTGAAATATATTTTCAGTGGGCATAGAATTCTAGCTTTGTTTTTCTCCTCTCAGTAATTTAAAGATGTTGATCCACTGTCTTTTGTTGCATTGCTTTCAATAAAAAAATGTGTTGTTATGTTTATCTCTTTCCCTCTGTACATAATGTGTCTTTTTCTCTAGCTGCTTAAGATTTTCTCTTTGTTGCTGGTTTCAAGCAACTGGATTATGATGTGCTTTTCTGTAGTTTTCTTCATACTTCTGATGCTTGGATATCATTGAGATTCTTAAAACTGTATGTTTATAGTTTTCATCAAATTTGGAAATTTTTTGGCCTTTATTTCTTTGAATGTATTTCCCCCCTACACACTCTTTCAGGGACTCAAATCATGTGTGTTTTAGACTGTGTGAATTTGTGCAAGAGCTCCTCTCTCTCTTTTTTTCTCTCTGTGTTTAATATGGATACTTTCAATTGCTATGTCTTCAGGTTTACTAATCGTTTCTTCTACAATGTCTAATTTGTCATTAATCTCATCCAGTTAATTTTTTTATCTCAAACATTGTAGTTTGATCTGGTGAATATATATATACCATGTCTTTACTTAACCTGCAAAATTTTTCTTAGAGCTTCCTGAATATTTGGAAAACTGTTATAATAATTATTTCAAGGTTCTTATTTGCCAATTCTAACATCTGTGTTAGTTTGGGGTTTGTTTCAATTGATTGCTTTTTCTCCTCATTATGGGTTGCATTTTCCTATTCCTTTGCATACCTGTAATTTTTGACTGAAGGCCAGACATTGTGAATTTTGCATTGTTGAGAACACAGTATTTTTGTATTTCTATAAATGTCTTGAGTTTTGCTTCTATTATGCAGTTAAATTACTTAGAAACATTTTCATCCTTGCTTTAATATTCATTAAGTGGGATCAAAGCAGTGTTTAGTCTATGGCTAATTATTTCCTATTGCTGAAATATGACCCTTCTAAATACTCTTCACAGTGTCCAATAAATTATTAGTTTTTTCCAGTTTGGCTAGTGGAAACTGGCATTGTTTCTTGCCTTGTTTGAGCTTCCTGTATGTTTCCTTCTAACCATTTCATTTGGTTCTTCTCCTAGTCTTTGTTAGTTTCTTCATGGACATGTGCTGATCAGTACTCTGCTGAATACTGAAGGCAAACCCTATGTAAATTTCAGGTTTTCTCTCTATGTAGCTCTCTCTTTATCTTGTTCTAAGTACTAAACATGCTCTGGTCACACTAAATTCTCAGTTTCATCTCTTCAACTAAGGGAGTCTATCAGGTTCAGTCTGGGCTCCCTCTCTCATGCCACAGCTAGGATATTCTCTAAGGACTATAAGCTGGATGATCATAGGGTCACCTTGTTTGTTTCCTATCTCTGAAGGTTCACTATTCTTAGAAGCTTGATACCCAATATCTTGTAAAACATTTCTTTATATAATTTTTTTTTGTTTTCTTTTAATTGTTTCAGTCAGGAGAGTAATCTCAGTCCCTTACTCCATCTTGTTTCAAGGAGGTCATCCAAATATACAGTTTAAAAATCTAACAAGATTATGTCTTCAAAATATGAAAAGCATATGTGATCCTAGAGAGAAGATTCAACTGAAACAATTAAAGAATATTGATGTCATTGAAACTGCCTATCTATGATGATTAGAATTTGAGCTTGTTCAACTCAAGTGTAACAACCTATATATATATTGTCTTCTCTAGAGAGATGAATATTACTCAGAGCTCAGATTGTTCTGAATTTTCAGTTGTAAAGATAGTGAATTATAAAATTCTACTTTTCAATTTTTTAAGGGAAGCCAGATCTTTCCAGATTTTCTGAAAACTAAATCTATTCAGATAGAAGAGGATTTCTGTCACTGATGTTCATCATAATAGTGATAAATTCTATAGATTTATCCAGTAGATAAGTGAAGAAATTGTAAAAACAAAACCTGTCATTTTGCAAATACTTGGGGACATAACACAAGTTGTACACATTTTCTATTGTTTATGGACATTTTGATTTTTTTCTAGGTTTTGGCTATTATAAAAAGATGGTGCAATGAATACTTTTGTTTATGTTTCCCGTTGCACATGGACATGTACCCTCTTATGGTACATGTTTAGGAGTAGAACTCCTTTGTCATGCGGTATGAGTATCTTAGATTTACTAGATTATGCCTAAAGTGCTCATAACAATTTACACTCCATCAATAGTGAATGAGGATCACTTTTGGTTCACATCTATACCTATGCTTAGTGTTTTCCCATTTTCAGATTTTTTAAAGCCAGAGAAAATTATAAACCTTATATTCATTTTTTCTCTCATGCATTTTCTCATTACATCTATTCTATTCCTGCATTTTGGGTGTTCAGGATTCAAAGATGAAGACAAAATGGCCCCTACTCAGCCTAGAGGAATCAGACTAAAGGATACAGAGTTAGTGTAAAATATAAAAGATAAAATTTAATTTTGTGCTAAAATAAAAAGTCAAAATGGGATCAATCTATTTGTAGTCATTCTTTATAACAATAAGTAGGATGATTATCAAGGACATTCAGTTGGCTAGTTGGCTGATGACAACTCTTTAGTTAGCCCCAAGGTTTACAGTTTGTGATTAGGTAAAATAAATGTATCTGGAGTGTGTGTATGTGTGTGTGTGTAAGGAAAGAGAGGGAGAAAGAGAAATCTTTTAAGGACAGATAGGAAAGGCAATGTCCAATTTGCTGATTGTTTCCTTCAGAAGAGCAACTCTAGAACTTATGATGGGGATTGGAAAACTTTTTTAGTAAAAGGCCAGTTAGTAAATAGTCTTAAGCTTTGTGGGCCATAAGGTTTCTGTCTCAACTACTTGACTCTGCCTTTGTAGTATAAAAGCAGACACAGGCAATATGTAAACAAATGAGTGTGACTGTGCTACAATCAAACTTTATTTACAAGAACAGACTGTAGACCTGATTTTGTCCAAGGGCTATTGTTTGTGGACCACTGATCTAAGGCATGAAACTTTATCAGAGAGTCAAATAATCCATGGAGAATGTATTAGTGTAAAGTTAGTATCAGTTATTTTATACTTTAGTGTGAATGAAGCCTTCAAAAGTAGGTTATGATAGGTAGGGTAGAGAGGAATGAGAAAACACAATGAAGATGCCTGAAGGCAGAGGAAAGTATCACTTCCATCAGGATTTTACTTAAGGTCAGTACTAAGATGTATGACCCAGTAGAATTTTACATTTCCAAAGGCAACAATAAACTACATGTGACAGCAATATGCATTTTGGTGAATGAAAGGACTTTCTGGAAACAAGAACAGTATGCTTTTAATTTACTAGTGAAAGAAGATGGTGATAAGTTTAATGTGCCCATGGATCAGAAGTGTTCACTAAAATTTTATCCCTAAAGAAATAAGCATGTAGGGCTCTTTTCACATTTACCAGCTGAGAATTTCTTAGCCCTTTCATGTTAGAAATATAAAATACTGTACCAGATGATTAAATGTGTATGCTACTTAAAGCTAGTACTTCAGAAAAGAAAATCTGTCTTTTAATTTACTCAAATCTACTAGATCTAATATACCATTAATATCCCAGTGAAAGACTGTAGAATTTTCTTTCAGCTATAATAGTCCCAGTGAATAATTAGCAAAATAGAAAAATTTTTCATAATATTTACAATAATAAGAGCTAAAGCTTATTAAAAGCCTATTATGTGTCTGCCAAGCATTAGTCATAACATCTCTATCATGGACAAATATAGTTACTACCTTATTTTATAGATTAAAGACACACAGAGATGTTAAGTAACTTCCCCAAGGTCACACAGCTAGTAAGTATTCAAACCAAGGCAGTCTTCTTTCAGAGTCTCTCTCTTTAAACAGCATGCTTATCCTAAGGAGACTACCATTTATACCTTTTTTTCTCAAACAGTATATATTCAGTACCAGACTGTATGTGGTATCTAAAATTAGTCATTGAGTAAATTTACTTTTTCAAAGACCAGACATAATATAACTTTGATGCTTTGGAGGAATACAAAAGATAACTTCCTGCTATGTTTGTCTAGTTGTTACTAAGCACAATATGTTACTAAAGAAAAGACATTTTCTTTTTGTCTAGAACAACTTTGTTATGGACTGAATATTTGTGTGCTCCTAAAAGTCACATGTTGAAATCCTAGTCCCCAGTGCGTTAGTATTAGGAGGTGGGGCTTTGAGAGGTGATTAGGTGATGAGGATGGAGCCCTCATGAATAGGATTAGTTCCCTTATAAAGGAGAGCTTTCTTTCCCCTTCTGCCATGTGAGGGCACAGGAGAAGATGGCCATCGATGAACAGGAAGTGAGTTCTTATCAGACACTGAATCTGTTGGCATTATGATGTTGAACTTCCAGTCTCCAGAACTGTGAGAAATAAATTTTTGTTGTTTAAGCCATCCAGTCTATGGTACTTTTGTTATAGCAGGGTGACCAGACTAAGACAAACTTACTTGTAGATTTTCCCAAACTCTTTCAAACTTTCTCCTTACCCTCCTGGTAAATTGATTAATTCTTCTTCTGTGCTTCCTGAGCACCTTTTCCCCTACCGCTATTAGAAAACTGATCACATTGGGTGGCAATAACTTGCTTTTATATATTTTTTCTCTGGCCTGTGGGCTTCTCAGGTACAGGAAGCATAAGAAGATTTACCTTTATATCTCCAGTATCTTCACGGGGTCCACTATGGAAGGAACTCAAACATTTGATGAATACTTAAATGAACACATGAATCAATGTTTCCTCCAATCGACAGTTCAAGGATTGTCAGTCCCCAGAGAAGAGATAAGACAATGTCCAGCAATTCTAAAAAGAAAACATTTTTAAAAGATGTTTTCTTAATGGAACACATCTGTTTCACTTGTTGCAGAAATGTGTAAGCCCTATTGAAGAGCATTGCTGCCCAATAAACAGCAGGCTCTGCAACTTGGAAGAAGCCAGGCTAATACATCCTATCTGTCCCTGAGCTACATATACTGTTGCTTTGTCTTTTCAGTGACGCTTCCTCAGGGACACAGCTATAGCCCGTTTACCTCCTCTCAAGGTTCAATAATATTGTTAAAGAATCCGTTATAAGAAATTGCTGGGAACACTTAAAGGAACTGACAAATAATTTCATAGTAGTTTTGTAAACATCTTCAGTGCTAGGCTGTGTAAGACCACTGCTTTTTCATTGTGTTTTGTTTTTTGTTTTGCATGAAACAATGTGAATATCACCACTGTTGTCCTTCCAAATAAAATGTCAAAAGAAATTGGATGTTCAAAGCTTTAATCTTGCTGGATTAAATTGTAATAAGTTTAAAATTTAAAAAGTGGTGTTTCAACTTAACACAAGGGATAGGCTTTTCAAAACACTACAGTAGAGGGGGAAATTGCAAAGTAATTATTTATTCTTTTGTCTTTCATGACATGAAATCCTTTGCTGAATTATTCTATTTAGAAGGTTTAGAGTTGCTTTTTCATGATGGAGTATATATTTTTTTGTTTGTTTTTGTTACAATGCCGGATTATTGCTTTTCAAAGGGTGGTGTCACAGAGGCATGCTGTAAAATCTGGAGATGCTGCCAGTAATTAGGCAGCTGGGTGGCCTAGAAATTGTCTCCATTACACTGTTGTTTCCTTGCCAGTTCTCTGTGTTCTCTCATTTGCAGGGGGTGGGGGGGAAGCGTTGTTTTTCTTTACATAGTTCTTATGGGCAGAATGAACAAAACTTTTTTCACTCGCCAGAGTCTTCTGATACAGCATCAACTTCCACATTTATAATTCATTGTCCTTGCTTTGATTTACAATCAGTTGTCAAACATGTATTTAATGAATGATCAGGGCTACAGTATTTAATGTGTTAAGGGGGTTCTACTCCCAAATCCACAGGCTTACCACATGTACATATGCTGTCGCATGGATTAATAGTGTGTCCATTTTTTAAACTAAAACAGTTTTTAAGTATGCATCACTCCAATAACTGAGATAATACGTGTCCAGTGCTTGTAATAAATAAGTGTCAGACTAAGGGACACAGAACAGGTTTTGCTTCTTTCCCTTTGTCTGTCCCTCTCTCTCTGTCTCTCTGTTATGCTCTCTCTCTCTCTCAATCTCTGACATACTCTTCTTTTATTCTACTACATTCTCCCATGTGGTTGTGAGAAATGAGTACAAATGTGTATGTATGTGCTTTGAATTTTCTTATTTGGGTATGTGAGGGAATTTATGTGCTATGTGTGATGGAGCTTAGTAGGTGTTCTGTAACTATTTATTGAACTGAATTGTGAGTATTTGCACTTTTTGAGCCTGGCTGTAGTGGGTTGAACAATAGCTCCCCCAAAAGATATATCAGTGTCCTAATCACTAGAACCTATGAATATTACCTTATATGGCAAGAGTGAATATTACCTTATATGGTAAAATATGTGATTAAATTTAGATCAGAAGGAGCTTACCCTGGATTATCCCATATGCCCTAAATGCAATCACCTGTGTCCTTTTAGTGAGGCAGAAGGGGTTTTGAAACAAATACACAAAGGAGAAGGAGGCAATATGACCACAGAGGCAGTCTAGAGTGATGTAGCCACAAACCAAGGAATGCCAGAAACAAGAAAAGGCAAGGAACCAATTCTCCTCCAGAGTCTCTGGGGGAGATTGCAGCCCCGCTGATACCTTGATTTCAGACTTCTGGCCTCCAGGACTGTTAGAGAGTACATTTCTGTTTTGTTAAACCATCCAGATTGTGATAATTCATTACAACAGCTACAGGAAAGCATCTTGGCCCCAGAGGTTGTTTCATACATAGAAGAACAGCAAACCAGGTGTGATCCAAGCAAGCACTGATATTTGAGGTAGCTGCAAATAGTGAGGAGGGAACAGTAGTAGTAATTCAGATGGCAGGAAAAATACTGACGTCAGGTAGCCATCAGTATTAATTGTGATTATTTAATTACACATATTAATAGGAAAAAATATTAATTGGGAACTCACAGTTCAAGAGGTTTTGAACTAACACCAACCTATCAGGTATGTTTCATTTTTCCCATTTTACACATGAGAAATCTGAAATAATGGAGATTATATAAATCGTCTAAGATCAAACAGATAAGTGGAAAACAAAGGATTCAAACTCAAATGTGTCTGACTCCTAGTTTAGGTTTATCACATCTGTGCCATAAGTGCTCACTCTGCTTTATCACCCCTAGTCCAGGACTGTTGAAATGGGCAGCAGGATCCAGGCCCAGAGGGCAGCATGTTGATAGGAACTGGATAGGGCCAAGGCTTTGCCTAGTTCTGGACAAACTTCCAGACCAATCAAGGAGGAAGGGCAATGCAGTGGAAGAGAAATGGGTGTGGGGCTGGGGAAGCTAGATTCAGATCCAAGTTTGACCAGTGTTTTCCTGTCTGATCTCTGCTCATCTTTAAATGTGAGTAATGAAACCTCTCCGACAGAATCAAATTGTGAGAGGACATATGTAAGTAAAATGCCTGCTTCAATATCTAGCAAGAAAAATGCCTCCCATTACATGGTAGGGTTTGAAGAAAATTGGACAAAACAATAACAAGCATTGCTATTGGCTAGTATAAATTACACACTATATTCTTGAAGTAAATATTGAGTTAAATTTAAACTATAGAAAATGAGAAGTGGTTTGTGCCTTAGTTCTTTTGAGCTGCAATAACAAAACTACCACAGAAAAGGTACCTTAAAAACAACAAAAACATTTCTCACTGTTTTGAAGGCTTGGAAGTCCAACATCTGACAGTGGCAGATTCAGTTTCTGGTAAGAGCTTCTTGGTTCATGGCTGTCTTTTTTGCTGTGTCCTCACCTGGCAGAAGGGGGAAGGCAGCTTTCTTGGGCCTCTTTTATAAGAGCACTAATCCCCTTTATGAGGGCTCTCTCCTCATGACATAATCACCTCTCAAATGTCCCACTTCCTAATACCATCACCTTGGGGGTTAGGTTTCAACATATGGATTTTGTGGGGATGCAAACATTCAGACCACAAGCAGTCACTTGATTAGAAATCCAATTCTCTAGAATCCTTAGATTTCTTGGCTGCACAATTAACTACAATAGATTTCAGAAACAATTGGGTTTCATCCAAAGGAAGCCATGTTATTTATTACAAATACAAATAACTATCTTAAAGTGTTGGCCTATACTCTGACACTTAACATATATTAGGCTACATTTGATATAATTCTGACTGGCTTTCTTTGTCAAACTTTTGGGATGCAAATTTGGAATCAACCTCTTGAGACATATCAGTCTTTCAGGAAGAGCTTCTCACTCACAAGCATATAGTATTCACATTTCAATGCAATTATTTGATAATTTTTTAAAAACATGAAATGTAAAGCATTTTTCTTGAATTTATTTCAATTGAAAATTTAAAACACAGTCGATTTGAAATATAGGTTCTTTGAGATTGAAGAAGGAAAGTTTTGCTTTTGTTTTTGTTTTCCAAAATACATAGTAAATGGGAGCAATGATGGAATATGTGTGTGTGTGTGTGTATACACACTGGGGTAAAAATAAATGAATGGATCCTTCAAATATAATTATTTAACAGATTACTCAAAAAGCTTTTTAAAGTTTATAACTTCTTCATTTGGTTTACCTGCACTGCATTCCAATAAGTTTTAAAAGATCTTAATTCTTTTTTAATATAGGGCAATTTTTGGACGTTTATGAGCTGTGCATGCTTCAGAAGTAAAGATGATATCGTTGACCCACCACCAGTAAGACTTGTTCTTTGAATGATTTTTAGTTTAGTATTGACAGTGTTTTCTGATAAATGTGAATTCTTTCCACATTTCCTTTACAACCATCTGGACACATTTACAAATGGTGGACTTTGGTTATTAAGGCTGTCAGAAGCCTAGAGCTAGAGCAAAGCATACTTGCACTTATGTGAGATCCAATCAATGACTCTAATCTCATTAGCACATTTTCCAACCAATGGTTAAAACTACAGTGTATTCCTTCCTCCAGGAGGGGAGGTCAGAGCCTGACTCTTATATGAAGAACTCAAAATCCTCTCTGAAGAACAAAAAATGATCCAGTACACATAATCTGACTTTTAGATCTGTACTTCAGTCACTGGTTGATCCAGGTTAGTGAACGATGATGATAGCTTTGTTTTTATATTTGGATTGATCATGGATATCAGATTTTTAGGAGTAAGAATGGCTTACTGTGTAGTGCTTTCTTGGAAAGAGGTAAAGTATTATGTAGCCAAAAGGTAAAGTCTAATAAAAGGGACGAGAATTGTTTATTTTTATGTCAGAAGAGATATCTGTGACTTTTTAAAGTGATCACAGTCTCTATCTCATAGTGTATAAAGGGTGAAAATGATAGTTAGCTCAGGTAAAAAGTTTTTAAAATAATCCATAAACAAAAACACACCTTGTATCAAATGAGTTCCATCCAAAGGTATGTCATGGACTTGATTAAATTAATGACTTGGTAGGACCAGAACTGAGAGCCTGAAAATATCCCCATTTGTCCTACAAATATGAAGTTCTCAAATGTAACAACAGCTTTTCCAAATTTGTTGTCTATCCTTTTGTCTTTTTACCAAAGCAAATATTTTTTTTAAGTGCTAATTGGCGGTTCTGCAAAGATCCCACAGTGCTCCCAGGCTAATTGCATCACCTGCAGAATTCTCAGTCGGAGTCCACTTCTAACCTGTACAATCAGGAAGTCTGACAGGAAAATGTGTGCTCAAAGTTCTCAACAAAGAGGAAATTACTTTACAGTCTGCTATAAACATGTGCAGATAGCTGAGAGTTGTTTCATTTCATTCATTAAGGATGGTCTAACTTAGCTAATCTATACTGTGTTTAAATTATATAGATGCTTTTCCTAATTTTTGGATAAGTGCTATATTTATGGCCCATGTGTTGAATAGTTGAAATAGTTTGAACTAATATATGTGGCACTATGGCTTGTTTATAGTTGAGTTGATTAAACTGCCCCACTCGACATTTTACATGGTTCTTTCTCACGTAAGTTATTCCAATGAATGTAAATATTTCTTAAGCTAAAGGAATTATGTGTTTGACAGCTGGTTGTTGGCTCCAAGCAGTTGATCAAAAAAGTAATTTCAAATTGGAGGGGGGGCAGGGAATCCATCACAAGATTGAGAAGCTGATGTGCTACAAAACCATGGAGCAGACAGGAAAGAAAGGGCTATAATAGTTGTACACTTCATTTTGTGGTTCTGACAGTTACAACTGTGACCTACAGAAAGTTAATTTCTTCATGCCTCAGATTTCTCATCTGTCAAATGGGGCTAGCATCATTTGCATCAGCCATATGAAAACTGGCAATTTTTAAAATAAAAAATGGTCAAATATTAGCAATTTAATATTTTTTCTAATAATAACACCCCCATATCATAGGACTATAGAAGGATTAAATAAGTTGATGTAGATAAAGCACTCAACATAATGACTGAAACATATGAATTACATGCACAATAAATGTTAATAATATAAAAAATATAATTATTACTGTTTTTAAGACTGGGTTCATGTGAAGAGAGATGTATAGTATATACTGGTAATTTCCATTCAAATGCTGCCTCTATACTAACTCATTTTTTACCTGATGGGACCAGGTGAGAAATTACTAAGCAGCAACCCTAGCTGAGGCAGAGCCACCTGTTCTGTAAGGCTGCAGTGGGTGCCTGATTCAAGAGAAGACAGTTCAGAAACAAAGCCAAGTGTAAGCAGGGTGTGGGTATCAAGGGTTGAAGCCAGGAGCTATTATTTCATTCCAGAATCTGGTCACTGAAGCCAACGTTGGAAAACTCAAATAATACAGCCAGATGTGGCTAAAAAGCCAAGTTGTAGTCATGGGTCATAGAGGAGAGTGAGTCAGGAAAGGCTGCAAAACCTCAGGTATAGGATGGGATGGACAGCTTCCAAATGACAATGTCACTGATAAAGCTCCAGCCCTAGGACTAGAGGGTTTTGAGTCACCACACAGCACCCCAAGTCATAAAGGTTGGCCACTGGAGGAAGCTCTTTTGCCTTTTGATTCCCCACCTCCTGGGAGCTGCCTGGATAATTGTTAGCCCTAATGCTGTAATTTGTTTACTCTGTGGAGATGAGAGTGCTCTCTCTGCTACAGTTCCTATGAGATGTCATCTCCCTAGAGAAAGACTGATGAGGTCAGGATAGGAATTTGATCAATTTTCTTGCTGTTCAATTGAAAGACCACAGCACCTTGTAAGAAAATTGCCATGAGCCTTGCAATATCCTCCAAGATCCAGTTCCTCCACAAATCATCCCCCCACTACATTTCAAATCAAATAAGATTATTTGCTCCCCATATATATTATCCAGCTTCATCATGAGGTCATTTCAAGGCTTGAGAAATAACTGAAAGAAATGTTAAGTATCTCTTAACTTTAATATAACTTAACTATACTAAACTGTTAACACCTATCAGGAGCATGTATAAATAATAAACTACATTAGATGCATTGAATATTTTAGTTCTATAAATATATGTTAATATAATTAAGGCAAGATGTTCTATTTCATGCTATAAAATAGCTCACATATAAGCTAGCCAATCATTTATAATATTATATTTTAGAACAGCATTTTGTAATGTAAGGCTATCAGTTCTCCACTATGTATTTGATTTGTCAAGGATCTGGTGCATCTTCTGGTAGGTTTGTTTCTATCACAATAAAGTCTATCCATGTGCTTGTTCGCCTTAAGCCCACATTAGTTCATTTTACGTTATACCAACTATTTGAATGGCTATTATCTAGAATAGTACAATAAAGATAGCTTGAAAGAGGCCCAAATCTAACTCTGTCAATTACTTATCAATGACTGGAAAGCAACTGAATACTCCAGGTCTTGTTTTGTTCTCCTACAAATAAAGGAGAAAAAAATCTACCTCAGGGAGGTGTTGTGAGAAATACATGGGAACTAAAGCAACTACCACAGTTCTGTGGAACAGGGAGATACTCAGTAAATTTTAATCTCTTCTCCTTGTTCCTGGAATCACAGGTACCACTGAGGGAGAATGGCTGGCAGTAAGCCTTATCAATGTAATTAGTATTAAAATTCCCACAGTAACTTGGTGAGAATAATAATAAAAAGCACCTTCTGCATAACCCTATATCACTGACTTAATAATAGCATTTAATCCTTATAAAAAACTGTTGTCTTCATCTTACCATTGAAAATGTATTGAGATTCAGAGAGCATGAGAGACCTGCCTCAGATCACATAGTCAGTTAACAGAACATTTTGGAATTGAACCCAAGTCTTCTGACTTAAAGTAGGGTGATCCTGTGATCTAGTTTCTTAAGGCCTGATAACATGACTCAAAATCTCATATCCGGAGAGATGGATTGTCTTAGGAATCATTGCTCTACTAGGTAGAATTAAATTATATTCATTACAAAATATTAATGCATTATAATAATATAGAAAGTGAGAAATCACTAAGAGATGGTAGGAGCTCTCAGGATGGCCCTTGACTTTTTTGTTGGACTGATTCTGCTTCCCAGTACCTATGTTGCCAGGTGCCTTTCCTTTATGGGCAAGCCTTTTCCATAAACTTAGCCTTAAAAAAGGATATTTTCATTCAGCTAATTGATCTTTTAGCCAGACCTACATTCAGTGAAGAAGGGCCTTGGGAGATTCCAGTTACTTTGCCAACTATTAACTTTTTTCTTCTTGTGTACTAAAGGGAGAATAGAGCGTGTTATGTAGCATATATACTGAAAGGGCCAATTCAACTGGAAATTTTAGATTCAAGATGTTGGTGTTGAGCTGGCAACCATTATGTTCTAAAGATAAAGAAATAGGGGCTTCTCTGGTGGCGCAGTGGTTGAGAGTCCGCCTGCCGATGCAGGGGACGCAGGTTCGTGCCCCGGTCTGGGAAGATCCCACATGCCGCAGAGCGGCTGGGCCCGTGAGCCATGGCCGCTGAGCCTGCGCGTCCGGAGCCTGTGCTCCACAGCGGGAGAGGCCACAAGAGTGAGAGACCCGCTTACTGCAAAAAAAAAAAAAAAAAAAAAAAAAAAAAAAGATAAAGAAATAAACCATATTTTTATGCAACCTTAAAATCACTGATTCCTTTTTTTCCCCTGATACACTGGTTTTATCTTTGCTCGTCCTTGACTCCAAAGTTTTCAGTGTCATAATATTTCATGTGTCAGATAGAGCACTGTGATATTACTGGAGAAGGTGAGACAAAATGGGAATGAAATGCTTCTCTCCTTTTTATAATATCAAGATTACCTGGTAAGGTATAGATACAATGGGAATATGGTAAATTTTGTAAATGTTAAAATTTGCTAATTTTCTTAAAACTTCCTAGTTGTGTATGAATGGATATTAATTTCAAAGAAATATCTGTGTTCTAGTTATTACCACAGGACACAATACTTATATATTACCTACATTTTGGGCTTTGAAAGGCAAAGCATACATGTAAATTCTGAGATATCTGCCCTTGCTTAATTTAATAAGGTCAAAATTCTTTTATGTTTCCAAGCATCATTATTCATCAGTGCTTGCTTATGTGTAGAAGTTAGTTTTTGCAGAAGTCATTACATCTTTTGGTAACTATAAAGCTTTTTCCAAGGATGCCTCCATTTTCTACTTCACTTGTCAAACTACACCAACTGCTACACCTACTGGCAGTGGTGAAATTGCAAGGGTCGCCTCCTGTCTTTCCTGTCAGGCCTACATCAGTGCTTTGAGGAAATAAACTAGGCTAAAAAAGGTCTGGCAATGCTCTTGTTTGTTTGAACAGAAAGTAATCTACATATCACCGTCATCCGGTACCTCTGAAGATGTGAGGAGGCAGGTCATTTCCCTCTGCTGAAGTGCTTTTTCTTTTATTACCAGCCCTATAACAAGATTATTGGAATGATTCAACAATAGTCATGCCACAGCTATAGATACTTGTTGAAAGTAAATAATAAAAGCATTTTATCTGAATGGCTGTCATTTTCCTGTTGAGGGGTACATCTGGTACATAAGTACATTTGTATGCGTGTCTGCCTTATGTGAACTACTCTAATTTGGTTATCCTGATAGGTACCATTGTAGCTTCATTCTAACAATATTAGCAGAGAGGAAGAGGTCAGTCATTTTCAAACTGTAATTTGCAGTCACTCCAGTCAAAGGGATGGCAACAAAATTGAAACCAAGTAAGAAGGGATTTTAAGGAGACTAGTGGAAAGTATTCAAGCATCGTACCATAATTTGACATTTCAGTTCATTTCAGAAGCACTAAGTTAGAGAAAGGAAACAAGTTCACTGCATTGAGATTAAAAAGTCAGTAAGAAAGTATAAGCTACTTTTTTTTTAAATTTATTTTTATATTTTATTTTTGGCTGTGTTGGGTCTTCGTTTCTGTGCAAGGGCTTTCTCTACTTTCAGTAAGCGGGGGCCCCCTTTCATCGCGGTGCGCGGGCCTCTCACTATCGCGGCCTCTCTTGTTGCGGAGCACAGGCTCCAGATGCGCAGGCTCAGTAGTTTGGCTCACGGGCCTAGTTGCTCCGCAGCATGTGGGATCTTCCCAGACCAGGGCTCGAACCCATGTCACCTGCATTGGCAGGCAGATTCTCAACCACTGCGCTACCAGGGAAGCCCTAAGCTACTTTTAAGGTTAGAGGGTTAAATGCTTTTATATATTACATACTGATCTTCTAAATTTTATGAGGGCTGGGTTACTTTCAAAGAAAGCAACATTTGTAGATTTATTTTTAGTTTTCTTCAATACTATTTTTCTTTATTTAAAATCCTAAGCAACAATGACTTTTTCAGAGATTTAATTAAATAAAAGTTTCATTTTCCTTACACTTCAAGTAAATAATATTATGGGGAAAAAAGTTGCTTAGAGTGACTTATTAAATGCAGAGAAAGAATGTCATGTATATATGGAGTTAATTTACTGTAGTCTACAAATGTTTACTGGGCACATCCTGTGTGTCAGGAATTTTGCCAGGCACAAGGCAAAGAGCATTGCTCTTATGGATATTTTTGTCTATCTGGAAAGAGAGACATCAAACAAGAAATTACAATGAACTGTGCTACAATGTTAAAAATGAGAGTATGATGTTTCCCGTGATTGGGTGGCTAAAGGTCCAGGAACCAGGAAGACCTCATGGAAGAATTAAAATTTAACTTCCGAATGAAAGGATGAGTAAAATTTAGCCTAATGAAGAGACAGGGGAAGACAGCATCAGGATAAAGAAGCAAAAACTTCCCATATCCACTCTCCAGAGAGTGGAAAGTTGAAGAACAAAAAGAAGTTTGTATAGTAAAAGTGTAGAGCACAAGGTAGGGAGATGTCAAAGGTAAGGGTTAGACCTGGAAAGTTAGAAATTTATCTACTTAGAAATCAGAAGCCACTGGTCCCATTGAATGTTTGTAGAAGAGCAACGTAAGATGTGAGCACTGGAAAATCATCATGACTACAGTTTCAAGATTATTTTAGAAAAGAGCATGACTGGGGACATGGGAATCACTTAGAAGCCTATTGCAACAATCTTGCTGAGAACCAGTGGTGGCCTGGGGTAAGAGCTGGTAATGGGCATGATTTAGGATATGGGATGGATAAGACTTGGCAAATAAATATACCAAATGATGAAGAAAAATTAATAAAAATCCTGTTTTTTTTTTTTTTTTTCAACTTGGTGTATGGCATTGCTTTCTATTGGGCTAGGGGGACTTCCCTGGCGGTCCAGTAGTTAAGACTCCATGCTTCCAATGCAGGGGGCATGGGTTCTATCCCTTGTCGGCCACATGCTGTGTGGCCAAAAAAAAAAAAAAAAAAAAAAAAAGAAACCTTGGAAGGCAATCAACGTTGACTGAAATTCTGAAATATTAGGTGCATGACAGGAAAAAAAACTATTTCTTAGCTGTTTAATTCTATGTAACTATGCAGTATATCTATATATCTGTATACATAGATACATACATATATACATACATAATGATTTTTTTTTCTTTTTCTTTTTTTCAGAAAACCAGAGTGCATAATTTATTATTCACTCTTTTAAGGAAATAGAGATCTGGAATTATTAACACACTTTCTTAAGAAAGAAAATATAAAATACAATTAAGTAGCCTTCTTCCAACAACATAATGAATGAAAGGGCTAGTCACAGCACTAATGGGCAACATCTTTTTTCTTAGATGTAATTCAAGATGAAAATGCCACATAGATAGACCTAACTCCTGTCTCCAAAATACACCTCCTATCCATGGCACTGAATACTGGACAATGTTTTCACCACTGCCTGAAGGCCCTGTGAAGAAAATCAAAAGAATTAAACACATCACTTCTTATCATTTATTATGAATTCACTCGTTCATTAATTAGTGCGTTAAATAAATATTTTAAACACTCACTATTGGCCACATCTTGGGATTGATGCTGCATGGGTTTACAAAATGCAGAAGATGGTCCTTCCTTTCAAGAAGCTCATTGTCTTGAAAATCCTTAGAATCCTTATCTGTATTTAGTACAGTGTCAGTGGTAATAGAGAAGCACAGAGGAAGGTCTCTAAACCAGCCCAAGGAAGGACTCCCCGAAAAGGTGAGGCTTGAATGTGGGAACCAAACTCAAAAGATATGCAGGAATTGACTAGGAGACTAGGGAGGGAGTGTTAACAGGTAGCAGCAGGGAGCCTTCCCTGGGGCCTTCCCTGGTGGCTTCCCTGGTGGCGCAGTGGTTGAGAGTCCGCCTGCCAATGCAGGGAACACGGGTTCATGCCCCGGTCTGGGGGTCTGGGAGGATCCCACATGCTGCGGAGCGGCTGGGCCCGTGAGCCATGGCTGCTGAGCCTGCGCGTCCGTCCGGAGCCTGTGCTCCGCAATTGGAGAGACTACCACAGTGAGAGGCCCGCATACTGCAAAAAGAGGTAGCAGCATATGGAAAGGGACAGAGAAGTGAAATCACCTCAGGCATTTGGAGAAGGGCAAGCAGTTAGAGAAGCAAGAAGCAGAGACCCTGAAGGATATATATATTTATTTGTTTGTTTGTTTGTTTTGGTCTGGGAAAAGAAATTGACTTTGTCCTGACAGTCATGAGAAGCTATTGAAGTTACATGACACGTCTGTATTTTCTAAATTGGAATATCTCCAACAATAGGGTGGTACTTAGCCTTGAGCCAGTCTATAAGTGGGAAGACTAGTTCAAAGGCCATTTCAGTTGGTGCTTGTAAGGGTGGAAAGTTAGGGAATGATTTGAGAAATATGTTGGTGTTTAAATCAGCCTGGCTTGGTGACTGACTAAACATGGAGAAATTGAACAATTGGCGCCTAATACACATGCAATGAATATGCTCTCTATAACCATCAGTGTTTCCCAAGTTCCCAGTGCTACAAGTATTGCTGTTATACTGACTCTTTGGGTCCTCAAATCGAATACATCACAGTTTATAGATTTCTTTACTTCAAGATATTTTTTAGAAAGGACCCTCTATTTTTCCAAATGCCACCTTGTCATGGCAAGTTTACTACAATCTTCCTGACAATATTCCTTAATTTGATATGCTAATTTCTTTAATCGTCTTCCTTTTGGGGTTAAAGATAGTTTATTCTAAGTATGTAACTTATCCTGGAGATAATTTGAAGAACAAGGAAAGGAATGAAGGAAGCAAGGAAGAAAGGGAGGGAGGGAGGGAAGGAGGAAGAAAGAAAGAAAGGAGAAAATAATATTTTCTTGGTAACTTTTTCTAAAATCTTGAAGGTAGGAAATATATGCCCCCTTGACTTTGTTATTTAAGTGCATTGAGATGATTTCACAGGTGTATTTAATACTTGTGGATCTACCATAGGATTACACATATTGTAAAAACTAATATGTGATTATGCTATTTCTTAATTTTCAAATGTATAGCTCCTGATGATATCTCCAACCTGTCCATGGAAAACCATTTTAAACACCATTTGACAAATTTTTGAGGCCAAAAACCTATCAAGCACAATCGGAGAGAGTATTTAAGATTTTCCTTGTTAAAAGGAAAAATCTAATGCCTGACCAAGAAATTAAATTAAAATTTTCTTATAATTTCAATTATTTTATCCCTAGAAGCCATGTTCTAAACTTGATTATTAGTACTGAAGATGATAGGAAGTGCAGGACCATTGTCCTCATATCAAAGGTAAATTAATTTTCAAGACCGTGACTTTTAATCATTTTTAATAGTTCATTTTAAGTAACAATCACAGGCTGGAAAAAAATTTGAAGTACACATGTGAATGAATTGTGCTAAATTTTGGAATTATAGCTTTAGCATCCAAATCCCACCTTAAAAGTGTACTTTCTAAACCTGGGTTTATGAGTTGATGAAATATGTCCAGTCTAATACACCAAACAATTCACACAAGGTAAACTTGAATAAAGTATAAAACTTAAAAAAACAAGTTGAAAGATTAAAATATTCTTGTGTGTGTACACACACATACACGTATAGCATCAAAAATTATGATTAATATATGAAATATTTCACAATTCACATGTAAACCAATGTCACTTAGAAACAGTCAAATTTTGTTTTCCATACAAAGATTTTTAAAGCACATAGAAGTAGAAATATTTTTCTGTCTTGTGCTACACTATACATAAGCATCCATCAACTGGCCACTCTCAATGAAGAAAAAAAGCTGAGCTGACAATATGGCTTAATGGAGAAATGTAAAGGTTAAATCTTAATGGAAAGAGAACTTCATCTGACCATGAGTCTTTTATCCATTTCATCCCAGTGGTACTGTTGTTACTTTGACATTGACATTCACATGAGTTATAAACTGAAAAAGGATTTCCATAAAAAGAGCTAGCCAGCTTTGTTAAGTAAAACAGGTCCATTTACCTTCACAGTCTAATAAAAAGGTAGAAGTAAAGAACAGTGAATGAGAAAGAAGGAACCTGTTTTCCAACCTACATCTTCTTAAATATTTATATTTCATGTAGCTAGGAGGCAGATCTTATCATTTCATAGATACACTCAGTGGTACTATAGCATTTAATTTTCTTTACATTTGAAAATTTTTGTTTGTTGGTTTAACATTTTATAAACCATAACATTTTCACATATAGACACAGGTAACTTGACCTGACTTAGAAGTTCTGGTCTTGTCTTTCATACTGGAGAAAACTGTGCTAATGCTCTCTGGGAAAACCTAAGTCTGAGTTTTAAGAACAAGAGGCAGTAAAGCAACAAACACCAATTGAAATCCAAAGCTTGGATGAAATATTTTAGTAGGTACTAAGAGGGTGTCTGTGAAAACAATGGAAGAGGTAATCCTTGTTCTTGGGAAAGTTTACAAGATTTTTCACTGAAAGGACTATACCATGAGAATGCACAAATCACTTTGTCCATCAAGAAATCAGCTCTAAATACATAGGTAGTGAAATTAGAGGAGTCTTTATTTTTTGTGTTCTTCCATTAACCTACTTTATACCAAGCTAACTGTCAAACAACTTTCATTCATTTGTTCAAAAATGTGAATATTAATGTTCATCATATAGTATTAGCAAACTAGAAAAGAGAATAAGTTTGAGCCAAGCCTTGTCTATCGTATTTGGAGATAAAAGTTACAGAAGAGAATTACCATTTACTGAATGTTAGTTTATATGAACTAGCTGTTGTCCTAGTTGACAAAATCCATCATCTCACTATATCCTCATCATTCCGTAAGATAGGTGTTATTCCCATCTTTTTCAATGAGAAAGGTAAGGTTCAGAGAAATTAAATTTTCATTTTCACATATCATCTGGGTCAACTTCACTCTTACAGATTTTCTCCTGTTATGCGTGCTGAAAGTAAGCTCTACTTTCATAGGGGGAGAAAAAGCACATTTATAATTTATAGTACTATTAAGGCACTTAGAAAAAAAGATCTGTCAGAATAATGTTAGTTTTGGAATTAATAATAAATGTAGAAAATAAATTAATGCAATAGTGAAGTGCATTCTTTATCCCAAAAGGATATCAATTGGCAATTTCAGGTAAAGAGTCAATGTTAAAAATTTGCTAATATCTATGAATATTCTAAGGTCTGGTGAACTTCTATTCATCCTTCAAAGACCAGCTCAAAGGTGACCTCTCAGACACAGTTAATCATTTCCACTGCTATGCATTTACCTGTATTCTAATATATATCATGTCTTATTACAATTATTTCTTCACCTGTTTCCATTTTGATATTAAACTTCCCAGAGTTTGTGATTCCTTTTGACCCAAGATTTGGGATTTTAGCAAGGATGTGTGTGCTATACAGTTGATAAGTTACCATATACTGATATTCTGGACTAGTAACATATTCCAGTCAACAGAAAAACATTTCCAATAATTTTTTAAAGCTCCCTTTCTCTTTGGTTGGTGGTTTATTTCATCTTAATACGCCTCAGGATTTTTTGAAAGTTTTGAAAATATCTCTATTCTTTATTTAATGTCATGACATCTCAACATTTAGCTGATATTCTATTCAACTTTACAATATGTTATTGAAATAATTTCTCCAAAATTTAGATAAATTTGCTTTCATATCATTATGTCTTGGATAACACAGATAGAATTTTTTTCCTTGTTGTTTTAAGGTAATATTGATGGTCAACATGAAAAAATGCAATGTATTTAAATCTGTGTAGTATTTTCCCCTTCCCTTTTCATAAAATGGAGGGGAAAACAAGGTCCATTATGAGTTCCCTATATTATCTACGTTTTTTATTATGCAAGTATATTTAAACATATGGGGAAATTGCCTTAAAGAGTAAACATATAGAAAAAAAGCCAATGTGTGGAAAAAGTCTCAGTCTACAGCACTATTCTTCAACAAAGCCTGTTTTCTTTATTTCCATATAAAACAAAAGAGCTAGTCATATGTAAGTTAATAAAGTGAACACAAGGGAGATGTACCTCCAAATTAGAGCCAGACGGTGAATAATAGAGCAGGAATGTACTTAAAGCCTGGTACCAGCTCGTGACAAGGTCTGTTCTCTGTCTTAGCCCTCGACTTTTGGAAAAGCTTCAGGAGCTATGAGAAAAACTTTCAACCTGACAAGCACTCCAGGGCTGGGAAAGGCTCCTGTTTTAATTCAGCCCAGATGTGATCCTTAATGAAAGCATTATGGTTCTGCAGCTGCAGTGGATAGTACAGGCATTTTTAAAAGAATAAACTATTTAAAGAGATTTTCTTTTTCCTTCTTACAATTATGCTTGACCTGTGTTGGGGTAAAATCTTAAGATATGGTATAAAATAATTTACAGTTCCATGACCTTCACAGTCTGAGTATTATCCTAAACTTCATGCAAAGGAGAGAAATGTGAAACTTCAGGATGTATGGACTATATAAATATGTTTACCATCCTGTCTAATCCAATAATTCTCCAAAAGCTAAGTTTTAAGCATAGGTAGTACGAAAATAATAAGTATGAAATATTAAGTATGAAAATACTAATCCAACCAAAATACTGATTCTCAAGATATAAGCTAAATTATTTACATAGATATTGTTTATTCATATTTGCATTTGATTACAATCACTGGCAGCTATACATACATATAACAATACATAAATAATATGTTTTTTAATTAAAAAAATTTAAAGTTGTAAATGTAAAATGAATGTGATTTTTTAAAGGCAACACTATTTTTTAAAGACGTAGATGGAGAGATTCCACTTGAATAATCTGACCTGCCCCTTCAATATTCCAGAAACATAATATGCTGTAGCATCTAATTGTCAATCTGACTTCATCCCAACATGAGAGGGAATCCTCCACTTAATATGATTTCTGTTTCTATCAACAAAATAAGAAAATAGGTGGATAATGTTTGGGAGGAAATGAGAAGTTATGATTATTTTGAAGCATTCTTTGTTTGCCTTGTTTATTGTTTTGGAAATGCTCTAGTTGGGTGGCATCCAGTGGGAACTCAGGGAAAAGCATTTTACATATTTATGGAAACATTTGCTAACCATATAACATTCTTGCTAAAGAAAAACCTCCATTAAGCCCATAAAATAGTTTTTAAGCTGTTATAGAAAGTTATTTTCTAAGAGTAACAAGAAAAAAGAAAAAGCAGGGAAGAACCAAATGATTGAAAGGTATTAAATGATTCTGTTTGAGAGCAAGAAATGCAAGTTATTATTTGCTGATGGATTATTCAGAATGAATTTCATCATTCTTGTTACAAATGTGTTTTTGACACTTTAATTATGAAGGAACTATTCTGAAATACAATATGAGTAGAAGATGCTATAAGTTTAAGTAAAATGCTATTACATCCTCATTTTACAAAATTCACAATCACATTGAAATTAAACAGCATTCCTCTTTTGTAGAAAGAAATGCTTATTGCAAAAATGGAATGTATGTGGATCCAGTGACATTTTAATCATTTTATTTTATACAGTATTCAGAAATAGTGGAAATGGAATGGGGAAAGCTTTGCAATTTACTGCATATATATAGCACTATGTACACAGCATACTCTTACATGCCATAAAGATGGAACTTTTTCTACTGTGATTTAGTGAAAAAAGATATTCATTAAACACTGGCGAGTAGGTAACAGATGTTGGTACCTGAGTACGCTCATACTGCTAAACTCTTTGCACCCAGATGGTTTTACTTCTTCTACCCTCATGCCCCCAATTTACTAATGAACATCTCGGTTTGTAATTTATTTGGGCACATTTACTCTAGAACAGTCAGCCAATCAGCTCAATGACCATAATTTAAACAATAATCTACAAATCATTTTTACAAGCTACGCCTATTAAGTTGTGATGTGTTGATAAATTTAACAGAATATATAATGGCACGTGGGGGCCCTAATAAACATGCATTCTGAATAATACAAAATCAACTGATTAAATAATTATCCAAGAATTCTCAGCCTGAGCTAAAGTGGAAAATAGAACCTCTAGAGTTGAAAATCCCATTCTTCTTTTCAGCAGATGGAGATAGACTATAATAAAAATTTGACGCTTAAAGAATGATTCCCTTACGTTTAGAAATTTCCACCTAAATTAGAAGACGTTCATTTCAAATTTTCACTTCTATATGGTTAGGGTAGGCATACATTCAACACCTGGGAAGATTTCTGAAGCTATTATTTTAAACTGAGTTAAAAGGTTACATGTATGACTTTAAGGTAAATTCACCTGTAGTGTTTGTCTCCGGTACATCTCTAGGCAGCTTAGAAAACAGGCAAGTTACAAGAGTACTCCCTCTATTATCACAGGTTGTGCTTATTTCACATGTAAACATGTCTGCCCCAGTGCATAGTCATTCTCAAGACCAGAACGAAACACTACACAGGTCTGCAAGTCAAAAGAAATGCTAACTGAGTGGGTTAATTTTATTTCTAGACAAGTTAGGAAAATGTTTGGCCAGGATTTTACTGTGCTCAAGAAAAAAAGGCTGTGTTTGCTTCTATTCTAGGAAAGGACCCCAGCTTATAGAAGAAGGAAAAGCAAAAACTGAAAAGACCATTATACGGAGTTTGGGAACATGACCTACTGTAATGTTTAGTTTAATTAGGCCTCCTTCTCTAAGTATTACGCTCCCCAAAGGGTAACCTGTTTTAAAATTCTATGCCCTTGAGGGAGAAGAATATTGAGATCATCAACTTCCTGCCACCCTCCCAGAAGCAATTTTACAACAGTAATAGTAGTATAATAAATTGTATAAAAGTATATCATTAAACGTTGTGAAACACATATAGAGTTAATTACCCCTTTTACTTAGCCTGCACCTGTAGAGACTTTATGTTTGCAAAGTATATAACCATGATTTATAATATCAGTCAATAAGTACTTAGTAAAGTAGGTATTCTGAGTCAATATCATTTTACAGGTGAACCATTCATATGGCAAAACCAGTCTTTTAATATTTAACATATATATGATCAAATATCAACCTTCATAAAAATTAGTCATATACTTGAGCAATTATTAAGAGATATCTAATCATGATTGTTTTAAATTTTAAATAGAAAAATCTTTTCATCTTTGGAGATAACAGACAAACATCCCAAGTATTCTTTTTTGTTTGTTTTTTAACAAAAGAAAGTATAATTTCTTTGCTTTCAAAGCTGCTTTGCCTCTTTCATCCCTTTTGTATGGGAAATTAGTGACGCATATGGTTCTGAAATTCAAATATAATGCAAAAGACTTTCTACATTTCAATCATCTGAATTCATATTTAACGTATTGAAAAATTAACATACATGGAACATTTCCAAAAATGTACATATCACACGTGAAAATAGCATAAAAAATTCAATCTTCTTGGCTTTGTTTTATATTAGCAAAGCTGGTCCCAGAGAGTTTTGACTATGGCAAGACAGCAGCATTTGCATCCATTTCAAAGAGGCATGAGGGCCATCCCACTTGCTCCTGCATCTTCCCTGTGCCATTTTAATAGAAGATGCCCTCATTTAGCAGCAACACCTCAACTGTACAATATGCAGGGAAACATAATTAAATTTAATAGGGGCTACCCCTGGTTTGAAGACACACTTGATTTAAAGCCACTCACAATTTAAAGCTGCAGGGAGATGTAATTAAATTTTATAGAAGCCACGGCTTTTAAATGAAGACACATGATCTATGTGCATGTGTGAATATACACACACATACAGTAAAAATAAGACATTTAAAAAGGTATTCTTCTGTAATTATTTATATTATGATTCAAAAATACAAGACTTAATAGTGCTCAAATGGTATGGAGGCTGTTTTTATTCATGTGATAGGTGTGACTATAAGAACATACCATGATAATTATCATTGTACTATTACAATAGTAGCTTATTGACTAAATTGATAGATATTTATCAATATACATTTACTGGTAATGTTACCTATTCTTTATCTGGCTTTATATATTTATGGCAATGACATCAATAAAAAAGCTTTGATAAATCATGTGTCTTTTGTTTTTTGCTGCCTGTACACCAAAAGACTTACTAAAATGATGTGATGTTATCTTAAATAATCTAAGAATAAAATTTACATGTTTGCATATGTATGTAATATACAAGTCATTCAAATTTGGAAAACATTGTACATACTCTTATTATATATGTTTATACAGTGTTTATTAATACATCTAAAAAATTCCAATATGTGGGAGGAATCAAGACACAAATCTATCACAGTCTCCTACCCTCAAACTTTTGATTTAGTCTTTAGGGTTATCTACACTGTTAATATTAATTTATGTGCTCAAATTTGATCAGTTTTAATCTTTTACTAAAAGGGAACAAGATATAAACGAAGACTCAAAGTCATTAAGTAAATGTCTTATGTGGGGATAAAAAAAGCTCCTTTGTAGATTAAATCTTTGAAGAAGATCCTGTGAAAACTCTTCAGACTTTGTTCCTTTAATGTCTATTTAATGCCTTGGAGAAGACATCTTCTGTTTTGACCCTCCTTGAACCCTAGACAGTAGCTCAATAAACCTCGGAAAGACCAAAAGTTTCAGAAAGAATGGTCTTTAAAGCCAAAAACCTTGCTCAGGGCTATAACCTCAGTGTGAGACTGAGCTCAGGGAAGAAGGGAAGATCTCCTATCTTTGCCACCATTAATTATCCACTCAGTAATCTACTCCTGCCATAAATGCAATACTTTCCTAACTGGACTCTTCTTTCCCATGCCTCAAGCCATGGATCATCAACCAACTCCCAACCCCCACTCACCCTGAAAAATCCTTCCTTTGTTGTTCAAGATTATTAAGCTAGGTAAACTGTGTAACCAGTTTTTAAAGCAAACAATTAGATCTTTGTTTTTACACTAAAGCTCCTTAGAGGCCCATATAATGAATTGTCTGAAGTAAGAAGTGTGGGAATTTCTGTTTTGGTCTAAATGTGTAGCATATTCTATTTTACCTACTGTTATTCAGTAGCTTAAAAAATAATACTGATTCTTTATATTACGGTGGTTGTACTGGTTTCTTATTTTCCTTCTAACTTAATTTTTTCTTTACTTCCTATACTTTGTAGAATCTTTGTAAATTATATTCCATAATACTACTTATTATATTTCAAGTACAGAGAACACTAAGAAAAAAGCTGATCAAAACAAATTGTGTAAATTAAACTACATTTTTTTTTTCTTCATGGAAAGTAGTCAGTGTAGCAATCAAATTGCCCAGCTACATTACTAATGACCTTGTGCCAGCATCCACCACTGAGTGCTAGGTGCTTAACAAATGAAGATATCATAAAAATGTCAACAGTTGTTATCTAAGGTGAGATGGGATAATGAGTGACATTGATGTTCTTCTTGTATTTTTTATTTTGAAACTTTACACAAGTATTTATTAGCAAAGAAAAAATTATTTATATCATATATTTATTATATAAATGTATGATATAAAGTATATTTATATTATTTAAATACATTTAAAGGTAAATACATGTGATTAACATTTCAAAACTGAAAAATAATTACTTTATATAAACTAGTTTCATAAGAAGCCTCTTTTTGTACTGAAAGCTGTCACCCGTCACTGTGCCTGGCTCATTATGTATAGAGGCTACTTAGATGGTTATTTTTTTCCTGCTGTCATGTTTTGTTTTTCCATGTATAAATTAAAAGAAATTGCATCAATCCAAATATTGGATAATCTTCCACAATACATTTTAAAAGCCCATAAATTCTTTTTATATTTAAATATAAATTTACAGACCTAATTGTGATTTAAAACTCTCATCTAGCCTTTATTAATTCTATTACTGGTTATTGGGTAACGAAATCTTAGAGGAGTTCATATTTGGACTTTCACACCTAAGTCAAGTTTTATCGACATTCCATGTTCATTTTATGTCTAATTAAGGTTAAGGTTTTGCTTAAAAATGAAAAGTACAAGAAATTGATCTTTATTACAGAATCATAATTCATGATTAGTTTAAGTTGTCTTCTTACACCTAAACATTAGCCAGAATTGTTTTGTTTTTATTTGTGTTGTTATTTTTATTTTTTTCCCCTTGATGAGTTGTTTAGTATAGTGGTTAAGACAAGGATATTGTATTCACACTGTCTTGGCCTTAAGTCCCATTTCATTCTCTCATTCAGTAAATTTTGATTGAGTGTCAAATTTTTTCTAAGGATTGTCTGATCTTGGAACTCAAATCAGTTTCATTTCCTCATCTCTAAAAGAGAAGTAAAATATAACTGATGGGGTTATTGTGAAAATTAGGTCAGATGATCTAAAAAAGGCTTTAGTACAGCATGTGCCACATAATAAACATAGAAGCTATTACTGTAAAGCATCTATTTATATGAATATACTTATAAACTGCTACAAATAGATTTATGTGTAGCATACAACAGGACTTGATGGGATTTTTACTCAAAGAGCAGAACAGGATTTCTCTTCTTAAAGGACAAATTCGAGTCCTTTTTCTACATTCATGGACTAGCTGCTTGATTATCAAGATTCCAACGTAAAAATATTTATAAATTTACTGAGAACAGGGAACGTGCTTTATTCTTCCTCTCTTTCCTTCACCTAGCACAGTACCTGACACCAAATTTGTACTAAGTAAAGTTTTATTGAATTAAAAGCTTAAGTAGCAGAAAACATGGACATTAGTTTGAATCTCTCTTGTTCTTATGACAGGTAAACTGATATATATAATATGTCAAATATACTAATTTTCCTGAGAAAGAAATATTCCATAGAGTTATACATACGGTAACTGAGTCTTATAAGCAAAAGATTTAAAATAAGGCTTTAAATAACTAGGTTAACATGTATAAAGGTAGATTAATGTGACAAGATCAAGATATAGCATGATGAAAAATAAATTTTAAGAATAAAGATTCCAGCAAGCATCCAGGAAGAAAAAATAGGTCACATGTAAGAAAAGAAAAATCATACAGAGTTCCAACTTCTCCATGATGTTTAAAGTCAGGAGATAATGAAACAACGTTTTTAGAGTACTTAAGGGCAAAAGATGTAACTGAAGGATTTTATATGCAGCCAAGTTGTCATGAGAGATAATCTCAAATAATTAATGGTTCATAAAGTTTACTACTAAAAATATTTTCCTGAAAAAATTACTCAAATATGTCATTTGCCCAACCAAGAGATGCACTAAAATATAGAATTCAAAAATAAGGATGAGTTAGCTTTAAAAGAAAAATTTAAAGCTTTATATGTAAAAAATGTATGATAAATGTGGTTATAAAACATAAAGCAAAGTCATTAACCAAAAATTTTGCCGGAGAAGATATAATTTATAGTAAAATTCACCAATGATAGAATCAAAATTCCATATTACACAAAGAAGAGTTATGCATGAGAACTCAGTTTGGGGGAATCACGTGTCATCTTTTTTCTCTTCTTTCCTTTCCTTTTATTTCCCATATTTTCTATAAATGAAATATTTTGCCTATTTAAAAAAATACACATGATATAATAATAAATGGATAAATTTATTATCAGCCTATACTATATGTTTTTGTATTAAATGTTAATATCTTTTATTAGGAGGGTTAATACAATGTACTTTTTAGATGAATATAAACCACAGCAAAGAATGCATTCCAGATTTATCCTTGAAAGTAGCATTGCTCCCCAGCTATATCCCAGCCTCATCTGAGCAACAAGATACTTTCAAGTTACAATGTTCTTTTCCTCCCCTGTGTTTTCTGGTTTGTTCTCCATTTTGGGGGGGGGAATATTTCCAGTGCTCTAATCCTATTGAGACACATGTCAGACTAGCTTCTGCCATGCTTCTACCTCCCACTTCTGTTGGAGGACATCATTTTTTCCTCAAGTATCAAATGATGAATGGACGGCTCAGTTCTGCGCAACTGCTTATAATTGCACATGGAATCTTTCAGTCTCATCCCTGTCCATCAATAGATGGGACCCATTTCTGCTTCAGTCTGTCCATCTTCTCTATCTATTATGCCCCTTCCCTGAGCTTGACCAAGCTTTAGTGCGTTTCACATGGCAGTCCCTTGCTTTGGTAAATTCACAGCCCTAATCATTATTCCTGTTGACTTTAGTTGTGGCTCTAATGCTTTGTATATGAGTCCCTTAAGATAATTGTTTAGCATAGCATTTCTTTATCCTTTACAAATTCCTACAATTTTCATAATCACAGTAAGCAATAATATTACTGGCTGTTCTTTTGAAAACAACAATTAAAGTTTACCATTATTCTTCCTTGGTGAAGAATAAAAAAAAAAATTAACAGAAATTTTTATAAGAATTTGTTTTCACATAGGTTGATCTGTGAAAGAAAAATGGGGACATGAGGTCAATTATGGAAAGATAAAGTCAATGAAGTGACAAAGAATGTGGTCAAATTCCATTTTAAAAGTGTCTGCTTAATAGTCTCCCTAAAATCGCCTTTAAAATACTATGAAGATACATTTTTTTTATATAATTAGCACAATTACCCCAAATTAAGATATATGGAGAGCCCTTGGCCAGAATCAAAAAATATTTCCTCACATATACATATGAGGCAGCAGGAATATAAAAAACTTCTTAATAGATATCTCATGTTTGATCTCATTAGAAAAGGTGGAAAACAATAGAAGTCCCTCTTAGGATCCATCTATTTGAGAGAGTGTAGGAAGGAACTGTCACACTTTCTGTTTCCTTGGTTCAAAGCTCAGAGCATGTAATGGAAATATGGTCACTGATCTCTTTTCTCCACTATTGTTAATTTTTGTAAGTTGTACGTCATGCTACTCCCTTTTCACTTGATTTTCACTATCCCTCCAGCCATAACATCTTCCAGAATATAGGACAGTAATGAGAATAGACTTGTAGGAGCACTTTGCATTTAGGGAAGACTTGAAGATGAGGTAGGGAGGGTACTTTTATCAGAATGATCAAAGGCTCTGTGATGGAAATACACATGGCATTTTTCAGGAAGGCCATTGTGGTTGGAAGATATCATATAACAGAGGAATGGAGGGAAGTGAGGTCAAAGATGTAGACAGTGTAAGAAGTTTAGATTTTACTTCAATAGCAAATGTTGCCACAGAGGGTGTAAGCATGGGATGGTGTGAGCTATTTTTTTGTTTTCCAAAGGTCACTGTGACTGCAGGATTAAAGATAGTCCAAAAATCGCCAAAAGTGAAAGTAGGGAAACCAGATAACATGCACAGTTACAACAAATACCTTGAGTTAATGGTGCTTTCTGCATGTGTGATATGGCATCCCTAGCAGGAGGGGGCGCTAAGCTCTGTTAGAACCAAGAGTGGAGCTGGAGAGGCAGTTCGTGTAGAGTTTAGAATGTGGTTAAAGGGGTTGGTTTGGAGCGAAAACCATAGTCAGGGTCTTGATATGGCAACTAACTGGACCACAATCTGAACCGGGTCAGTGAGGTATTAGAGAGAAGGAGATGAGGATCAACAGCTAAAAACAATTTTGCTTGCTAGGGCCTCTTAGATGAACTGTTTTCATTTAGTGTATTAGTTGGCTTTTGCTGTGTAACAAATCACTCCAAGATTCAGGAGATCAAAACACTGATCATTTATTCTCATTGATAGGTCTGAAGGTTGGCTGAGGTTGACTGATGTGGATTGGACTCAGGTGGGCTTAACTTTATGCTACAGGTGAGTCGCCCATATCCTGATGGGTTAGTTGAGACATATCCTTCATGCGTATCTTACCAAAAAACAGAGAGACAAGCAGAGACACCTGATGACTTTTAGGGCCAAGGCAGACCTGGCCCATGTCATTCCTGCCCACATTCCATTGGCCAAAGCAAATCTCCTGATCAAGCCCAGTGTCAGTCCGTTTGAGCTGCTGTCACAAAAAGACAATAAACCAGGTGGCTTATAAACAACAAAAATGTATTTCTCATAGTTCTAGAGGTTAAGAAGTGCAAGATTATGGCACCACCAGATTTGATATATGCTGAGAGCCTGTTTCCTCATTAAAGACAATCTTCTCACTGTGACCTCACATGGCAGAAGGAACAAAGGAGCTTTTGGGAGACTGTTTTATAAGGGCACTAATCCCATTCATGAGGGATCCACCCTTGTGACTTAACCATCTCCCAAAGGCTCCAACTCCTAATACCATCATCTTGGGGGTTAAGATGTCAACACACAAACTTTGTGGGGGGACACAAATATTCAGACCATTGCACCCAATATCAACAGGATGGGGATATAGTTACTCTAGAAGAAGGAACTGCAAGTTCACATGGCAAAGGTTGGGGACAGAGCTGCCTTCATGGGGTGTTATTTTTTCCAGACACAGAGTCCCATGCTTAGAAGGATCCATGGTTGGTTTAATGCTCTGTTGTTGCTGTCTTGAAATTCTTAATCATTTTTTAACAAGGAGCTGTACATTTTCAGTTTGCCCAAGGTCCTGAAAATGATGTAGCTGGTCCTACAGGTGGATACAGGGAAGAGTGAAACTTCTGGGCCAATGACAAAATCAGCCACAGGGAGATACACACATTTATATCATGTCTTTAAGTCACCATACGGCTCATGGTTGTTGCTAAAAAGAAGCAAAAATAGAACAATAACAGGAGTGTTATACTGACTGATGGAAGAAACAACAGACTGTATAGAGGAAATGAAAGACACATGAAATAAAGTAAAAGGTGAGGAAACAAAAGTGGAGGTCTTTTGGAAAGAAGTTTTAAAAGCCAGAGGTGAGGACTGACAGAGGAGAAAGAGAAAACAAGAAAATTATTGGCAAACTAATTTGAGCATAATTTAATCGTGACATTCAGCTATTCAGTTAACTGAGAAAAGTATACTATTTTTTTTTGCAAATTTAAAATATTACTCTCCTGAATTTTATTCCTTTCAGAGATGTAGAATAATATTTTTAGATAAATGATTAAATATGTTAACATCTATTTAAAGGCAATTGTGACACAATGGTTATGAAACAAAGTTAGCTGTTAATTAGGATAAAAATTACTTCTTATTGATAATTTTAGCTGGCAAGATTTCAAACACTACATTAGGTGATGATCATATGTTTTGTGACAGGATTATGGCCTGCATCATAAACCATTCTGAAATGTATTATAATATTAAAATTATTGGCTACTTAAAACATCGTATTCAAATTGCATTCAAATTTCACATCTACCCACGAACTAATATGTCAAGTCTAAATGCTACTAAATCACATAATCACTCATTTACTTTCACAGTCATTTTGTTCATTCTAAAGAAATTTGTTATGTGCCTACTATGTGTCAGACACTTTGTTTCACTCTTTTCATAAGGGCTGTTATCATATCTTTAAAAACCCTTCAACAAATAGCTAATAGATAGAAATAGTAACTTTGACTTTTAGTACAGCAAATAAATTCCACTAGATTAAGGATATCAAGAAAAGTCCCTCAGGTTTTAATTCAGAAGGAAGTGTAAAAAGGTCAGGAGAATACTGCTCAGAAATATATACAGTAATAAAGAGATTGAGACCTTTCCCACAATATTCTGAAATAACTGGGACTATCAGTGCAAATCTTCCCTGGAAAAAATAGTTGAAAACTTAATGTTGAAGAGGGAAATGCAGTTATTCGAAGAGATCAGGGGACCTATGTAAAGAAAGAGATTGAGGACATATATAAAGGGACCAACCTTTATAAAAATGATGCTGATCTCCGTTGAGGAGTACAAAATAAGAGGATTTAGCAAATAGAGGAGGCTAAATGATAGGAGCAATGAAACAAATTTATTTTTCAGTCACCTTTGACTGGTATATGCTGAAGATCCACTTTGGGCCCATTGTGTGGGGCTTTCTTGGTAGCAAAATGTAAGCCATTCAGCAATTTATCCCTTTGCCAAGCTCATAAAATATTGTTCACTGTTCTAACATACCCCAATGAATATTCAATAAACACAAGATTGGGCTAAGAGGAAGCTATATATACAGAAAACCCCTATTTATGCTATCACAATTTTGCATTTTCTCATTTCCTGAGCCATGAAGTTGTCTATGTTGCTAATGTACAGATTTCCTGCCATTTGCTATCATTTCTCAGAAACTGTTAAAACATAATCCCATGTTTGCTGTGAAATTAGCCTTGAAAAGAAAGCTGCTGAAGAGTACATAGCACCTTCTTCAGTAGTACACACCTCACCAATTCCCACTGCTTTCCTATTTGGGTAGAAGAATATTGTATTTCTCTAGTCAGTGAACAAACAGGCATTCTTAAGCACTTACTCTATGCTAGGCACTGTGCTAGCCACTGAGATAAAAGACAAGAGCCGACCATACCTCTTCAAGAAGGTTATCGAAGGGTAATGAGTACAGGTAGACTGCTCTGAGTTAGACTGTAAAAGCATCATTCTCACTGCTCTGTGGAGAATAGACTGGGAAGCACAAGGAAGGTGGTCAGAACAGGGGGCAAGAGTGAGGTCAGAGAATCCTATCAGTGGTCACTGTCTTAGGAGTTAGGTCAGCAGCTCAGCTAGAGCATTTTACATGAAGATTATGAGAAGTAGTCACATTTGAGATATACCTTAGAAGTGGAATCCATATTCTAGTAAGGAGTCAAGGATGGTAATAGGGTGTTTTGGCTGGTCTGAGGATGAATGGTAATGTCATTTACTGAGATGAGGAACATGAAAAGAGGGATAGGTTAGGTCAGAATTAGTAAATCAAAGGTTAGTATTGGACTCGTCAAGTTTGAGATGTCTATTAGATGCCCAAGTGGAGAGGTCAGGGGAGAGGTTGGAGGTAAACATTAGCTTTAAATGTCATCAGCACAAGGGTGATGTTTAAAGTCACGAGATACGATGAGATCACCAAGGGAGTAATTTACATAGAGAAGAAAAGATGCAGCAGCAAGATATCTTGCTTCCCCACAATAACTTAGATCTCAACTCCACCCTGGAGGTTGGTGATCTTGATAGCTGGTCACTTCCTGGAACTCACAAAGTTTTCCAGTCCTTTCTTGCACAGATGTTACTGACATCATGCTAGTCTCAGTGTTGTGAGTTGTGTTGCGCCTCCCTTTACTGGCTTTTTCTGAGCATGTACACAACCTCCTTTCTTCATTCTTTGAGCCAGAGGGGCATCGGTAACACACAGTGGTTGTGTGTTAAGAGGATTGACAAACACCAGCACCCATGACAAGGAAATTATGTTACAGAGAAAGTAAACGAAAATCAGTATCCACTATCATCACTTCCAAAGTATATGAACTCAACTGAGTCATCTGGACCCTCTTGCCTCCTTAGCTAGAGTAACAGACATTGTTCTCTGCTGGTTGCTCCCAAACCCCGTTCCTTAGTCCTCTCTTTTCCTATCCCCAAGCCCCACACCTTGTGCCTACCCCACCCTCAAGGAGCCTATCTTTTTTTAATCATACAATTTAAGTATTTTTTCTTAACTTCCCTATTCCTTACAGACTCTTGACCCTATCTTGGTATATTCAAAAGTTCTAGTAAGATGTTTTACCAAACAAAAGAGCAGTTTTTCTTCCTATAATATATTCTACTAGTCTCTAGAGTGTAAAAAATGCTGCAGTTTTTTTAAAAAGTGGTATCTTCCACTTTCTTTTTTGTCTAACTCTATTCATATTACATATGAATTACATATCACACTTCTAAGGGGATTCCTAAACGTATTCCTATACGTGTTTAGGTCTGGTACTTGAAAATGCTGTGCCAGTTTCCTGGGATAAGTTAAGTTTAGAAAAAAAAAATTAACTTTGTAATAAGCCAATTATTGTCCACAGCAAAAATGAACATATCATATTCTTTCTAATTTATTTTTTCACTTATACTTTCTTCCTATTATAATTAATTCCTCCCTTTCACTACAAAAGTAACATAGAAATGGTTGACTGAGCTGTAGAAACAGGAAATTGCTGGGAAACCAGCAACAGAATTTTGGAAACAGCCCAGCTTGGGAACTTGGGCACATCTATGGCTGATCCCAGCTCTTGTCATGCCTATCTGTGTGGCCCTGAGATGCTCATCCAACTGACCCTCAGTTTCTCATCTGCAAAACAGTGACCATTCCCTTGGAGGGTTGTTCTGAAGACAAAGAAAATATTTGTAATTATCTGCTACATAATAGGCAGTAACTTCTGATTATTTACTTGAGATATTCAGTCTCCACATTTTCCTTGGGACCACAGAAGATGGTCTAGCCCCTGGGCAAGTTGGGCAGTGCCACAGATCTTCTGTGTAGACTCTGACCCTGGAAAATGCAGGAGTACGTTCCCTGTGTTGCCCATCTCACTTGTCAGCTATTGTATTTGACTCCCATCTGCCATGTCAAAGTCACAGGGCTCCTGCTCTTGGCAGCGAGCCCTGTGCTGTCAGCAGTTGCTGACAGGTAAGACCCACTGGCCCAAGATCAGAAAGCTTGCTTGTACTGCAAAAGGACCTACCTCACCTGTCAGCTGTCACAGTCGATCTTTTTACACTGCTCCACTCCAGGAAATGTGATATCTCGTTCAGGAGAGTGTCTGGAATTATGAAATACAAAATGAAGTTATGGATGTTTGTTTATTAGCTTGTGTGTGGTGTTTCTGGAACCGCTTTTCTCTCGGTGGGGACATTTAGAAATGGCTTATTCCATGGCACTTTAGAGCCACACCTGAAGGTTGTGAGGCTGACTGCTTGGCTGAAAAAGTGGGGTGTGCTGCTAAAAAGATCCCAAATTCATCAACAGATTCCACCTATCAGGTGACAGGCCAGGCTCAGGGTATAGCTGCCGTGGAAACATGGTGGGATCCACCTGTCAGCTGGCTCCCAGCCAGTCTTTCTGAGTTTAGAGACCTGGTTCTAAACATGAAACACTGAGCTTCATAAAATCAGTGGTTTGCCCTGAGCATCCAATTGAAAGACATCATCTTTGAAAAAAACAGAAAATGATGTTAAAGAATCACAACCAATCCTATCACTGCCCCGTAAATGTAAGCACCATTTTAATTCTACTGAGGCTGTTGACTATAAGAAGTTTGACAATTTCATCTCCTCTGCTACCAACACACACACAGGAATGCCCACACACCATGTATGCACACACACATGCAGTATTCTTTTCTTCCAGTTTTATTGAGATATAATTGACATACTGCACTGTATAAGTGTAAGGTGTACAGTATAACGATTTGAGTTCCATACAGCATCAAATGATTATCAAAACAGGTTTAGTGAACATCTATTATCTCATATAGATACAAAATTAAAGAAATTGAAATTTTTTTTCTTTTTATGGGAACTCAGAATTTACTAACAACTTTCATATATAACATACAGCAGTATTAATTATATTTATCATGTTGTACGTTACATCCCTAGTACTTATTTATCTTATATCTGGTAGTTTGTACTTTTTGACGTCCTTCATCCAATTTTTCCTCCCCTCACCTCCCACTGCAGGTAAACACAAATCTAATCTCTTTTTCTATGAGTTTGTCTGTTTTTTTTCTGAAGTATAATTGACCTACAACACTATGTTCGTTCCTGCTGCAAAACATAATGATTAGATATTTCTAGACATTTTTAAATGATCGTGATAAGCTTAGTTACAATATGTCACCATATAAAGATATGACATAGTTATTGAGTATATTCCCAAAATCTTTCTTATTTTGGGTCAAAAAAATCTACCCTTTTGGAAAAGATCTTTCAAATACCAACTGCCTAAAATTAGAACTAAAGTAATAATCACAAAATATCAGAGTAACACAGGCAGAAAAACAAAAAAAAAGAAAAAGAAAAACAAAAATAGCAATTTCAGAATACACAATTTTGTTACAACAGTAATTCATGGTCTGAAAATTCAAAAATTAGAGTAGTATAAAAGGGAACATTTGTGTATCCTCTTCCCCCAACTACTTCCAGAGAGTCCCATGACATGGTTTTTTATCACTCACACATTTGCTCACTGCTGTCTTCCCCCACTGGGATTTCACCTCGACCAGAGTTTGCTGTTTATCTAGCTCACCATAATATCACCAGTGTTGAGCTCAGTGCATGGTATGAGCAATCATTCAATGTCTTCCTGGAATGACTGAATATTTACACCCCTTCATAGAAAGTTGGTCCTCCATTGGTACTGGACTAACGAGAACCTGAAATGTAGATCTCTTTTCAATCAAGAACACTAAGTACCTGTCCTTTAGTCCCATTAGTTCATTTTATCTTGTTTTGGCTGCTATCCAGTTCCCATCAAAAAGACAGCTAAAAAATTGTATTTGAAAAACAGTGCCTAAGGCAATGTTTTCTAACTTGAATTATTCCATAGCTTTGCAAACTTTCAAATTTTTTACAATGGACACAATGATTTAAGGAATAAGGGGAATAAGGAGAGAAGCAACCAAGTTACTGAGGAAGTAACTGAAGAGAAACAACCATTATGCAGCAAGAGTGTTCTTGTTAGAGTTAGGTTTGAGTTTGGGAAATAGGTTCAAGCCATCTGTTCTTACCTAGACAGACAGGCTGGGTTCTTCGTAAGTTGTGAGATGTATCATTGGTAATGTACTACTCGTAAGAAATAACTGGAATATATGAACATAATTTTAATATAAATGAAAGAAGACTGGAGGTCAATATTGTCACTCTCACTCACACATGTTTTTAAACTCTTTCTTATATGGCAGAGAAAGGCAAGGTGTTTTAGCAATGCACCTACATATGCATTTCTCCAGCAGTGTATATGCATCACACTTGTTAAAAGCACCCTTTCTGTGCATTGTGGCAAAAAGTGGTAAAGGATTTCTGGCCTACAAAATATATTTACTGTGTTATTCTCTGAGTCTGTATCTACACCTTTATCAGGCTAAGACATCAGAGGAAAACAATATAAATGATATTAATTTCCCTTGGTGAAAATATTTCTATAATGTATATAAAGCCTTTTGCTTTCATATGTGGTAATAAAAATGCTGTTGCCTTTTAAAATGCATTAATTTTAGATTCAGTATTTTTATGATTCCATTTTAGCTCCTTTGTTGGTTTAATAGCTGTAACCTTGTTTGGCTATTTTAGTGGTTGCTCTAGGGTTTATAGTATACATCTTTACCTTATCATTCCATCTTCAAGTGATACTATAACGCTTCACCTATAGTATAAGAACCTTACAACAATGTGCTTCTATTTCTTCCTTCCTGTCTTTGTGCTATTGTTGCCATACATTTTAGTTCTCATGTGTTATAAGCCTCATCCTACACTGTTTTAATTTTACTTAGTCAACTTTTTAAAAAGAGGTTTAAAAAATAAAGTAATCTTGTGCATTAACCCAATGTAGCCACCATTTCCCACACTTTCCATTCCCTTGTGTGCATCCACATTTACTTTTGGTACCATTTCCCTCTGCCTAAATGGCTTCCTTTAACACTTCTCACAGTCTGGGTTTGCTGGTGATGAATTCTTTTAGCACTTGTAGGTCTGAAAATCTTTATCTTGCCTTCATTTAAAAAGATATTTTCACTGGCTAGAAAAGTTAATTTGACAGGTTATTTTTTTTTTCCTTTTTGTTTGTTAAAGATGGTGACCCATTGTCTTCTCACCTGCCGACTTTCCAATGAGAGCACTGTTACTATCCTTATTTTTACCTCTGACTTCTTTTAAGACTTTTCTCTTCATTAGTGGTTTTAAGCAATTTGATTATGATGGGCAGTGGTATAGCTTTCTTCATTTCTTGTGCTTACAGTTTGTTGAGCTTCTTAGATCTGTGGGTTTACAGTTGTCACAAAATTTGAAGATTTTTGGCCCTTATTTCTTGAACTCATTCTTCTGTCCCTCCCTTAGACATTCCTTAATAAACAATATGTTTATTGTTAGACTATTTGAAATTTTACCAAAGCTTCCTGATACCATATTCATTTATTTTACTTTCTTTTACTATGTTTTATTTTGAGTAGTTTCTATTGTTGTCTTCAAGTTCACTCATTTTTTCCTCATCAATTATCTAATCTAGTCCTTTATTTTTATTTTTAAATTTATTTTATCATCTCACACATTATAATTTTAACCTGTAGAAGAAGGATTTGTGTCCTTTTTATATCTTCCATGTCTCAGCTTAACATGTTCAATCTTACCTCTAACTTTTTGAAAATATGGAATACTGTTATAATTTGTCTGCCAATTCTAACATCTGTTTCAGTCAATTTTGACTGATTTTCTTCCTCATTATGGGTTGTATTTTCCTGCTTCTTTGCATGTCTGGTAATTTTTTATTGGATGTCTTGTTGGATAATTATATATTGCTACAAATATACTTGAGCTGTTCTGGAACAGGTGGAGTTACTTGGAAACAGTATGATTATGCTGGGTCTTGCTTTTAAGGTTTGTTAGATTGGAACCAAAGCAGTTTTTAATCAAGGCCTATTGGAACTCTAGTCACTGACCTGTGATTAGGAGTTTTTCTGCTCTGACTACTGGGAATAAGCACTGTTCCCTGGCTTATGTGATTTCCTTGCACTGTTCCCTCTAATACTTTCGAGTGTCTTTCCCCAGCTGTGAGTACTTCTCTCACATGGATGCACTATCAGTACTTAGCTGAATACTTGAGAGGGAGTCTCTGAAATTCCCTGGAGTTCTCTCTATGTGCAGTTCTTTCCTCTATGGTACTCTGTCCTGAAAATTCTGGATGCTTTGGTCTCTTTGGAATCTCAGTTCTTTCTCCTCAACTCAAGGAATCTGTAAAGTTTTGCTTGGATTTCCTTTCCCTGTACTGTGGCCTGGAAGCTCTCTCAAGGCAACGAGCTGGCAGTTATAGAGCTTATTTCACTTGTTTCTCATCAGGAATACTGCCTTTGTTGTATGATATTCAATATCTTAAAACCACTGTTACCTATATTTTGACCGATTTTTTGGCTGTATGAGTCAGTATGGTAAATCTAATCTTTGTTACCCCAGTCATAATCTACATAATAATAATATTTAAATTAAATTTTGCTCTTCCCCAGTGAAGAAATTAAATTATCTAAATACTAACATTTTAAAATACATTAGTTTTAAATGTCTATTGTTTGATTTCTGTCTCAACATATTTATTTCTTCCTTCCTGGGAAGAAAATGCACTTTTCTAGCTTTCTGAAAAATTGAATCAATGGCTGTACCTACATGAAATGATACTAATTCCCTTTAGAAAGTTAAAAAACTGATTACTTGGGAAGAAGTTTATGAAATATTTTTATAAGTTTTTATAGCTAGTATATGGAGATTTTAGAAGGTGCCTAAGCCACCAGATGTCTGATATTGGGAATAACTGGTTTCTCCCTAAAATGCTTTTATGTCTTAGGAAGTTCCCCTGAGAAATAAGTGTAGAGTGGGCCTCAATATATGTGACAACTTGGACTTCATAAAACATTCTGGAAAACTCTTTTCAAGATTATTAATTGTACCAATGACTCACGTTTTTTTTCCCACTTCCTGGTAGTACTTTTGGCAATGATTTATTTAATCCTTCAAGACTCAGGTGAAATGTTTTTTTTTTCCTACAACTCTTCCAAACAGATGTCAATCCTACCTTCTGTGGTTCCCCTAGCATTTTGTAAATAGCTCCACTTTAGCGCTCACAGGGCTGTATAGTAATTATTTATTATCATGTCCTTTCCACCAATAAGAAAAATTATGTACTCCTACATGACAGGACCCTATTATTCATATTTATATTGGTATTTCCCACCCACTACATAAGATGATAAATATTTATGAGACTAAATAATATATGTAGGATATTGAGGTACGCTGATAAGAAAATATTAGTGATAGAAACCAAGAATAACTAATAGGGAGTAGTGGGAAGTAAAGTTGGGTTAATAGGGAAAGGGTCAGATTAGAAATGGAAAGTTACCAAGAGCATTTACACTTAAATCAGAATAAATACCTAGTAATTGAACATCACTGAGTAAAGAAGATCAAATTTCATAAAACAATTTTGCACATTTTTCCTTTCAAAATAGTATAAATTTGGTTATCGTAAAAATTCCTCATAATTTCAATATTTCAAAAATACTTGAGGCAAAGTACAAAATAAAAAATATCTTAGAATATATGCCTCTCCCATTTACCCTCCCCTTCCTCTACATCTTCTTTTCCCTCCTTATAGCTTAAGGGTATTTTCTAAACACTGTAAAGCTATGTTTTAAACCACTTACATAAATTTTCAGTGTTTGCACTGAATACTGCAACCCTTTCAGGAACACTTAATATTTAAGCATCATCATATAGATATTTCCAGAAGCCTTATCTCCATCTTTATGTCTCCAGGAAAAAAAAATATAAAATCTTTTAAAGTAGTAGCTGGTCACCAGGGAGTAGGAGAATTTGATAATGAACAGAAAAGTGAATGCTTTAAAATGCTTAAAATGTCCAAATCAGGATATTGAGATAATAAGATCAGTACATAAGTATCAAGTAACCTCAGTTCAAAGAAATTTATTTCAAAAATACCTCTAATTTATTGTAATATGGTGATAAGGTTGTGGCACTTCCAAAATAATGACCTTGTATGAAGGACAGTTATGACATAAAGTTTAAAGCTAACACACAAAGATAAAAGCCAGGGCAGTGCAAAGCCAAAAGGCAGTTGCTTATTTGGGAGTGCACGGTGCAAATGTTGTGCTGTTTGGTTCCTGAGTCACTACTTGGAGACTCTTGCTTCCAGACTTTAAATTCTTGCTGCCTCTTAGAATGTCTCACTGGGATCACACTGCTACTTTACATTAAACGTGCTTAACATATAACACAAATCACTTCTCCCTCCCTTCCTTCTTCCTTCCAACTTGTACTTATCTCTGCATTACTACATGCTAAGGATATAGGCACAACACAACACAGCAAAACAAAACACACTTATCTCTTTGTCCAAAGAGAAGGAAGATAGACACATAAAGTAAATCTAGTGTGATAAGTTGGATAGAATAAGGTTATTTTTCATTCATCTTCCTTTCCTCTTACATTCATTTTTCTCCCTGTGCCACAGAAGGTGAGCATACCTCTGAGAACACACCCCTCAGACTCCCTTGCCACCTGACTTGCAGTTAGTTTCGGCCAATGAGAGGCTGCTTAGGTGCACGTCTTTGGCAGTAGCAGAGCTCCACCAGAATACAAGCTCTCTTCCTCCATAGCTCCACTCTCACTGGCCCTAGTAATTCTTGTTTCTCCTCTTGCCCCTTCATCCCTAGAGTTTGTAATGGCTTTTCATCATTTCTAGTCTCTGAATGCATTTGCTTGTTCCTCTGTAAATAGTTTCTTTATGTGAACCAGCTGGAGCGCTTTCGGTCAAGACCCTGCCTTGTTGTCCATATGAGAGAAGGTTGTTAGCTCTATCTGGGGAAGTTAGAGGAGAAGTATATTTTTGCATTGACACCTAAAAGATAAGTAGTTATTTTCTAGACATTATGGCAGGAAGGGAGTATTACAGAGAGGGGAGACTGGACCTACAAAGGAGCAGAGTATGCAAGAACCTGGCATGAATTACAAACAACTCAATATTTCTGGTTGTGAAGTGCAAGGCACTGGTCACCTAGAATTAAATCCTTGAAGTTTATTTAGCTGATCCTCTCTAAACCACTGTTTTGAATTATTTACCAAATATGGTCAAATTTTCTTGTCTTGAAAAATAATGACAATGAAAACTATTATTTATTTGACATCAATTATGTATCATAAATTGTGCTAGCTCTTTTTGGTGTGCAACTGTTATGTAGTATACTGAAGTGGGCAAGCTCAAGGTAAAGGAGGTGAACAACTCTTTCAAAGAAATACCTAAACATATTATTGTAAATGGAGTGTCCATATCATCTGCTATAAATAATGGCAAAGACAGCCCAGGCTTTAAAGTAAAAATGTTAGATAATAAAGTGAAACAGTAGACTCTAAATACTAGAATGGGCCTTAGAGATCATCTGATGAGTTGACGCCTCTTCATCTCTTTACCATCCAGGTATTCCCAGTGCATACTCAGACTCAGTAACGATCAGAACTAACAATCTCCTGGGGCTCCTTTATTCTACCTTTGAACAGTTCTGATGATAAAACAATTGTGCTTCAAGTTGAGCTGAAGAGTAGCTCCTCATTTTGCCAATTAAAACAGCATCCTTCAAATTCATTCTATGTTATGCTGATATTACACCTGCTCCCTGGAAAGAGGTTTCTAAGAAATATGAAAAGCACTGCATAGGATCTACCTCATTTAAGAAGTTCTGCAGTAAGTGAATCTATTTTTATTTAATACAAAGTTCTCCAAATACACTTGACCACAAAATATTTCTCTATTTTTATTATCATCACATCATGTGTTAACATTCTGGGAACTAGCTGTCTTTGCCTAGGTCCTCTAAAAAGCAAAGCCTGAGGCAAGGGTAAGGTGGAGTAGAGGTAATGCATTTAGCTGATACAAGCTCAGACGACATGAAAGAGGACATGAAGCAGGCACAGGTAAGATGTGCTGGCTGCCACTTCACAATGAGCCAGAAAGAGACACAGTAGAATAGTGCCTTCACTCAAAATGGGTAGTTCACACAAGGGATAAAGGAAGGGGAATTATCTGCCAAGCTTCCTCACACCACTTTTGTACAGGTCAAGAATGACCTATACAGGGTTCGTGCCCCGGTCCGGGAAGATCCCACATGCCGCGGAGCGGCTGGGCCCGTGAGCCATGGCCGCTGAGCCTGCGCGTCCAGAGCCTGTGCTCCGCAACGGGAGAGGCCACAACAGTGAGAGGCCCGCGTACCGCAAAAAAAAAAAAAAAAAAAAAAGAATGACCTATACTAACTCTCCTCTGTCTTCAGGTTGCAATAGTTGGCCCTCAAATGGTGACTTGGGGAGCCAAATTCCAAGCCCTACTTTTGAATCCTAAAGTAGAGGGGTGAGTCCACAAGGGCAGGCCCCACCTGTGGGGTGTAAGGGTCATCAAACCCCAGGCTTCAACCCAGACTCCAGCCAGCTCACACAGCTTGGCATGGTGGGAGCAGCTGCTGTGCTATGGAGTTGAATGGCACAGAACTGCCTTAGGATCATGCAAAATTGTGATTCTCCTTTCACATAGTCATCCTTTAAATATTAGTAGGCTCATGACATTTTTGAAGATTTTTAAAGTTAATATCCTCAATTCCTAAGACTGAATCCTTTTGTCTGCCTCTCCTTTGGTTGCTCTTCTATTTATTGATACTTCTAGTCTATTTAAAAAGGATATATGTATATGTGTAACTGATTCGCTTTGCTGTACCCCTGAAACACAACTAACACAACATTGTTAATCAATTGTTACTATACCCCAATAAAAATTTTAAACAAAGAAGTTACTTTAAAAAAATAGGATACTCTGACCACAAACCATGTCCCAGGTGTCTGACTGGAGTGTTCTACATTCTAGATAAAGAAGTACTTCTGTCTATGCTGCCACAGACTGAATTGTCTCTTATGGCACATGCATCACATTCTGTCTTGACAAACTTCTAAGTTATTTCTTTTCTTACATTGCTGTTTACTCATCCTGCAGTTGGAGAGTGGAAATTTTCACTATCAAATATACGTTAAAAAAAATAAAGTTCAAAGGGTAGCACTTGAACTTTATTTTTTTTTTTTTTTTTTTTTTTTTTTTTTTTTTTTTTTTGCGGTACGCGGGCCTCTCACTGTTGCGGCCTCTCCCGCTGCGGAGCACAGGCTCCGGACAGACGCGCAGGCTCAGCAGCCATGGCTCACGGGCCCAGCCGCTCCGCGGCATGTGGGATCCTCCCGGACCAGGGCACGAACCCGTGTCCCCTGCATCGGCAGGCGGATTCCCAACCGCTGCGCCACCAGGGAAGCCCTGAACTTTATTTTTTTAAGTTTTTTAATTTTTTGTTTTGCGGTACATGGGCCTCTCACGGTTGTGGCCTCTCACTGTTGTGGCCTCTCCCGTTGTGGAGCACAGGCTCCGGACGCGCAGGCTCAGCGGCCATGGCTCACGGGCCCAGCCGCTCCGCGGCACATGGGATCCTCCTGGACCGGGGCACGAACCCGTGTCCCCTGCATCAGCAGGTGGACTCTCAACCACTGCGCCACCAGGGAAGCCCTGAACTTTATATTTTTAAATGTATTCTAATTGTACTGAATCCATTGCTTCAGTCACCTGTTTTAGCCCAGTATCTTAATTAGATACCTTTCAGATTCATGTTGCTTATACATTTGCAGAATATGCTATCCAACTCACTTTCTAGTATGCCACCTAAAATCTCCCTTTAGGCTTGCATTAATCCTCTGGTCTAGGAGTCTCCAAATATTTTTGAATTCTGACCACCATTTAGAAAAGCAATTGAAGGGGCCTCCCTGGTGGCACAGCGGTTGAGGGTCCGCCTGCCGATGCAGGGGACGCGTGTTCGTGCCCCGGTCCGGGAGGGTCCCATGTGCCGCGGAGCGGCTGGGCCCGTGAGCCGTGGCCGCTGGGCCTGCGCGTCTGGAGCCTGTGCTCCGCAGCGGGAGAGGCCACAAAGGCCTGTGTACCGCAAAAATAAATAAATAAATAAAATAAAACAAAACAAAAAAAACATTTGAAGAACTGAAAGTCTTATATGTGTGTATATATGTGTATATATATCACATGCATTTCTATAGTATTATTACATTAAGAAACCCAAAAATGCTTTTAAACATTTATCATCAACTTTAATGAAATTTTGTATAATACTTGTATAATATTGTATAAAATTTTGTATAATAAGTTTCAAATAACTTTAAATGTTAAGAAAAAAAAAAGAGGCTTGCTTCATGGTTTAGATGCCTGGATTTTAAATGCCTTGCTAATTATTACTTTATTTTATCAGTAATATCTCAAGGCAAGATGAGGTTTATTAGTTAAATATGGTGGATGAAATCTATATATTAAATACTGTCCATAATATTTTCTAAATATTTTTCAACTTCTTTGGGGATCTGATTAGATTATCATTATTATCCTCTTGAATATGATCAACAAAAGCCTGTCCTAGTATGTAAGTACTCTCAGCTTTGCCATTTTCTTGTTGTTCACTTGTATTTATGTTACTAGTATTATCTTCAAATTTTATATCTTTATAGGAATCTTTATAAGCCACTTATCTATTTTGTGGCCATGTTCATTTACTTAGAACAAGACAATATAATCTTTAAATCCATTTAATGTCACACAGCAGCTCAATACATTGCAATACCCTGAATGCAAATGAGAAAGTGAGGGCGAGGCTGCAAGCCTCTCAGCGTTGTAGATGAGCCCTGTATATTTATGGGTAAATGAATGCCTGATATACAGTACACCCAACACAGGTGTCATTTTTGAGCCCCATGTTAAATATTAGTAAAGTTTAATATCTTGATCATTTTAATATAACAATAATATAAATATAGCTTATATATATTTTTTTTGCAAACCCAGTGAATCATCTTACACACCCCACTTTGATGAGCACTACTCTAAATCATACCTATTTATATGGTCAATTAGGGCAACTTATTCACCTCCCTGCATCTCAGTCATCTCCCAGTTAAAATAGTCACTCCTATTGTAGTTTGGGGTCCAAACTACATAGTCTTCATCTCCATCAAGGCCTAAGGGTAAGGAGTAGAACAAGGAGATTATTGAAAATCAAAGCCTCAGCCTATTTAGGGATGTCGGTTACTCCAAAAGTATAATGATTCATAACAAAGATATATGGAGGACATGACTGATAACTGAGGTCAACTTGGCCATCTCCTACCCTCTCCTGACCCCCACCTTCACTCCCATCCCTGAGCCCCACGCCCAAATCTAGACCTCACCAGCCAGCTGTGGGAAATAGTAGGGTCCGCTAACAGCCTCAGAACACCTATTCATGTCTGCTGCTTGGAGAATCTGCCTCCCAGGGACGGGCAGTGACGCTCACTAACTGCTGCCTAAGGGGGAGCCCCAGAGGACTCAGAAGAGTTCTGGAACATGCCCTGAGTCGTGAGTTCAGGGGCAGAGGGAGTTGAGGGAGAGCCCCATCTTTCACATTTAAACGAACAGCTCACGAGAACCGAGAAGGAGTCTCTCTCCACTACTGAGGGGCAACAGTGTGTGAGATACGTGGGATGCGATGCACTGGCTGTTAGGCTCTCCACAGTCCTGGGAGGAGCAGGTATAGAGGAGAGAGAATAAAGCCAGAAATGCTCCCTTTAAAATTCCCCCTAAAGGCCCCTTCTATGGAAATATAAAGATGGAGGAGAAAGATTCCTCCCTGAAAAACCTACCTGGCAGGACTGGTAAAATGATTAAAGGAAGCATACATGAAAAGTTCCTTAACATGATTATATATGTGGTAGATATTCCATAAAATTAGTTTAAAAAGAACAGTCCTTGAACTGTATGTCTGAACTCCAATGGGAAGAAGTTGCCAGTAACTACTAATGACTAATTTTTCCACAAGCATTTTAGTCAATCCTTGTAGATTAGTGCTATTATTAAGTACCTAACAAGCTTTGTTGGCATAGAACTATGCATTGCCTTGAATTGAAAATACGCAGTAATTTGATAGAAAAATTTATAGGCAGTGTAGAACCCCTTAAATTGAATTAGATTCTTAAATATAGTACTTATAGTACCCTTGATGTAAGCTTTTTTAAAGCATTAGGGGAAGCAAACAAACAAGGTCTATATTTTTACATAGGGTGTTTTACGTTAAATACTGCAATATTTATGTTTGGCACTATTCACTCCATGGGAAAATATAGGCTGTGTGTCTTTTATTCTCTTGATAGTTCAGACTCACTGATACCCAAGGGTTTACTACACCCACAGATTTTGTCACAATACTATACTATATTTTGAAAGGCATTTTTACCATTGAAAAGCAATCCAAGTCTAATTCTGTAATTGTTATATACTGTAAGATGTTATCATTTAGTATGTGCGAAGTACCTAGAATATCTATCGGCAGTGAATATGACATAATATAATCTATTTTACACAGTAAAATGGCTTGCCAGGATCTGTTTTATTTCCAACCGATGGCCAATTTAAAGACTCTTGTTTCTTTCTTTCTTCTTTTTTTGCCTGTTATTAAATTTACTGTCAAAACAATCAAGTGCAAATAATCCAATTCTCCTACACCTACTTAGAACAAATGGATTCTGACTTCCTCATTCATTTCAAAAGTTAATGTTTTGCCTATGGACTATTTAAATATTCCTTTCTTTGAGGAATTCTGATAGTTCAGGTCTTGAAATAACAATATTAAAGGTCAACTTAGCAATATTCTTATTTCCTAGGGCTATGTAACATACCAATTTTTCTCTCAGAAATAGCCAAAGACAAGCACTTTTTTTTTTGCTTTTAGTTGGAAGAATGCAGTGATGTTTAGTAGTTGGGAACTTGGAGATGGCAAAAAGAGACTATTTTCTGGAGGAGACTGCAGCAGTCAAGGATCTATTGACCAAAGGTCAGATTCTGAGCAAAGAGACAAGATGGTGACTATATAAGGTTCAAGGCTTTCTGAAAGGAAGAACATACATTTCAAAGTTGTACTCTCTCCATCAAACTGTGCTAGCATTTGCTTACCTAGGTACTATGCCAGTTAAAAATAGTAGAAAGTAAATTAAGATAAAAATACATCAAGAACAGTAATAATACCCATTATTTACTGAGTACCTTTTATGTGTCAGGTGCTTTACAGATTCACCCAAATGCTTTTGCGAATGAAAAAACTAAAGGTCTGAGAGGTTAAGGACATTAGCAAGATCATGTAGCTCATAGATCATACAGCAGAGACTCAAGCCAGCTCAAAGTCTGTGCTCCTTCCACTAAACTGTTATCATGTAAGAAAAAAGCTACACTCATCAAACAGATCATTTGTGTTTCATTTGTACAGAAAATCTAAGCTATTTAGATTCTAGTCCACTGCCACCTATGAGCACTATTTCTGTAGGGAGGGACCATAATAATTTCAATTCAATCACACTGACTCAAAGGCATGCATGTGTTTATGATTATAAATACCTCTGCGATTCAAAAAGGCAACAGTTCTTCCATTTTTCCAATCCATCAAGTCAACTGCTTCAGAATAAAACACTCCTACATGAGGTGTTGCATGCTGATATAAGCTTTTTAATGAAGAAAGGGAATTAACATTCATTGTGCCAGGTCTTTTGCAGGAATTTGCTTTCGTGATCCTAAAAGAACTTTATGGGAGGGTATAGTAGGTCCATTTTATGGATGAGGAATTAAAATCTCACAGAGGACATGTCAGTTGCCATAGAACATAGAGAAAGACAGTAGTCCAGCTCTCTTGAACACAGAATAGTGATAACACAGACACAGAAGGAATGAGACAGACCTAGGGTCCAATCCTGGCAGAGTTCCTAACAATAACCTTGCCAGCCTCTGGACTAGGCATAGGGATATCAAGAAAGAATAAATTTCTCTCATTTATTTTGCTTATGGGTAGCAGTCTCTTCAATGACCTAGTTCTGCAGTGTGGCTTTTCAGAGTCATTCTTGAGAGCTCTACTGAGTGTATATTTCCTAAACTCTCAGGATGACTTTTTAACCCATCTAATTTCCTGTAGAAAGTCCCTCCCTGCTTAAAGAAAGTGTAGTGGGTTGGTGCTCTGTTAGATAATTCTTATTGATACCCATGCGAATACAATGGGTTAGTGGAATTTATGAATCAGCCCGCATCATTTATACCTTAGTATTCATTAATATTTTAGACTTTAGGCATTACAATTCAGGAAAATGTGGACCCTTATAGTTTGTTTACTGGAGTGCCTCATCTCTTTGCCCTGTGTGTGAAAGAGAAAGTGAAAAGAGAAAGACTAAGGAAGAAAGTGGGGAAGTCTTTCTTTAAACAGAATAAAAATAAAGAATAACCACCAAGAGCTTCCCTGGTGGCGCAGTGGCTAAGTCCGCCTGCCGATGCAGGGGACACGGGTTCCTGCCCCAGTCCGGGAAGATCCCACATGCTGCGGAGCGGCTGGGCCCGTGAGCCATGGCCGCTGAGCCTGCACGTCCGGAGCCTGTGCTCCACAACGGGAGAGGCCACAACAGTGAGAGGCCCGCGTACAGCAAAAAAAATATATAAATAAAATAAATAAAAATAAAATTTAAAAAGAATAACCACCACGAAGTATTAGAGAGCAGATCACACAGAAAGATTAAATAGTGTTTAAAAGTTATTTCTTGATATCAGTTCAAGACTTACAAATGGATTATGAAGTTTGGAACACGCTGGTCTAAAGAGGTTGTGTCCTAAGGGGTTCTAATTCCTCCACCATCTTTGAGAGACGTTTCTCTTCCCCGCCCCCAACTTTCTAGTCTTCCACGTTTTTTCCAGAGGAAGTTTTAAGTGTGTCTTAGTAGTTGGAGTTTTGCCACTAAAATCAACCCTTATTTCTAGCCCTATCCCCAACTACCCAACCATTTAAACTTGTTGAATTTGACTTACCTCCAAGATGTCGAGAAACCAAATTATTAAAATAAATCGAGTCGAAACTCAACAAAGCAGCAATTCTTTTTACAATATCCCTGAAGTACAGACATTAAACCTCTGTCTGAATAGTTATGTTAATACTTTTGTTGCCTAATTAATTAAGAGAAGGAATTCAGGTCAGATGTGAAGAAAAGTCAGGTATTCTTCCCTAAAAGCAATAAGCCACTTGGTTTTAACATTAATGTTCCTTGAAAACATTATGGTTATTTACATTGTGTTTCCTCCCCTACCACCCCAATTCAGGTGTAAACAAAATGATAAAGTGCTAGCCTTTTCTGGTGCATCTGTTAACACAATATAAGCTTCTAACATCTGAGGATGGCTGGACTTTCACCTCTACTTTATTTCCTCAATTGTCAGATGAATACATACAGGCATGACTATATAAGTAAAACCTCAGAAATAAACATATTCAGAGACTCATATGCTCAAACTAAAATATCTTAACACCAGTCAATCAACTGATGTTTTAGTCTTTTCAAGTTCAAGTGATGATCAAAGATTTAATCTGATGCAGGTTGGTGTGGTCATCCACATGCAACTACAACATTGCTGGGAGCCCTTGAGTGTTAAGGTATGCTAAAAAGACGTAAAATCGTTTGTCTAGATTTGGAACAGGAGTCACAAACTCAAAAGCCTACAGCAACCTAAATGTCCATCGACAGACGAATGGATAAAGAAGATGTACATATATACAATGGAATATTACTCAGCCATAAGAAGGAATGAAATTGGGTCATTTGTTGAGACATGGATGGATCTAGAGACTGTCATACAGAGTGAAGTAAGTCAGAAAGAGAAAAACAATATCATATATTAACACATATATGTGGAACCTAGAAAAATGGTACAGATGAACTGGTTTGCAGGGCAGAAATTGAGACACAGATGTAGAGAACAAATGTATGGACACCAAGGGGGAAAAGCCACGGAGAGGTGGGGGTGGTGCCATGATGAATTGGGCAATTGGGATTGACATGTATACACTGATGTGTATAAAATTGATGACTAATAAGAAGTTGCTGTATAAAAAAAAATAAATAAAATAAAATTCAAAAAAAAAAAAAGAAAAGAAAAGCCTACAGAGACCAGGCAGATGACAGAAATGCCTGAAGTTGTGAAAAAACTCAACCTCTTGGAGAACCTGTGCCCACCTTAAGGAAGTCCCCACTAATCAGCACTAGCAAAGGTTTTCCGCCAAAAGTGTTGGCTCAGTGTTCTAGATTTTTCTATCTTTTAAGAGAATCCAGACAATTTTTTTAAAAAGATAATCTCTTTATTTTTAAACGTTGGACACTAGTACAATTAAAAATACAAAAGCAAACTACAGACTGGCCAAACAAAATATATCTGTAGGCTCACATGTCTCCAGTTTGGTAAATTTGTTTTAGGCAGGTGGGCTATTTTCAGCTCCTTTCCTAAAATTCAATATTTATATTAATTTATTTATATACTCAGACATGACTAAGTTATTTCTCTAATGTTTTTAAAGTGCTTAAGGTAAACCAGATAGAAAATATCTTTGAGACAAATCATCTTAGATCAATGGCTATTAGTAAGGTAGAGGCAGTTCTGCAAGACTAGGGTGTAAGGGGGGAGCCAGAAAGAAAAGAAATATTTCCTTATAGAAATTATTGTTAAAGATAGTCTTAGGGTCACTGTCCCATAGAAGTTTCTGCAATGATGGAAATGTTCTATACCTGCTCTGTCCAATATGTTAGCTACTTGCTGCCATGATATGATAGACACTTGCCACTAGCACTTGAAATGTGGCTAGTACAAGAAGAGAATTTTAAATCTTATTTAACTTAATTTAAATTTAAACTTAAATAGCTGCATGTGGTTAGTGGCTACTGTATTGCACAGCACGGATCTAGATGTACATGTCAGAATAGAACATCTGGTTCAAAAGCTACCAATCCTATGTACATCCTTATTAGATATTCAACAGTTAAATTGTCAAAATTTTAAATTGGAGTAGTCAGATAAATAATAATGGTAGCTCTTGATTAGTTTACTATTAATCTTCCTGCTTATTAGTGACATTTATCATCTTATAACATTAAACATTTGAATTTCCATTTTAAGTATCCTGTTCATGTACTTTGATAATTTTTCTATTGAGTTGCTTTTCTTTCTCCCTCTCTCTTTCTGTCTCTACCTCTTCTTCCCTTCTTTCCTTCCTTCCTTCTTTCCTTCCTCCCTCCCTTCTTTTTTTCCTCCTTCCCTCCCTGCCTTCCTTCTTTCCTTCATAATTTGTAGAAGTAATTTATAAGTTCTCAGTTTTAATCTTTTGCATTTTATATGAATCACGAATATCTTCTCTCAATCTATGCATTGTGTCTTCACTTTGTTTATAGTGTCTCATTTGATCTGAAGTTTAAAAATTTTAATGTAGTTGATGTATCTAGCACTTTATTGTTTATGCAGTTTGTGCTTTATTGAAGAAATTCTTTTGGAACTAAAGTGTATTTTATCTGATATTAATATGGCTAGATTAACATTCTTTTCATTTAGGTTTGCCAGATTTAGTAAATGAAATTATAGGACACACCATTAAATTTGACGTCCAGATAAACAATGAACTTTTTTTCACCTTGGTATAAGTTTGCCCATGCGATATTGGGACATATTTGTCATAATAAAAAATATTCATTGTTTATCTGAAATCAAAATTTAACTGGTCATCTTGTATTTATTTCATCAGGCAACTCTATTTTGTTTCGAAAATACCTAGTATATAATTTTCTCCCATTTTTCTTCCAAACTTTCAAGATCCTTGTGCATTAGGTGCGTTTTCCATAAATAGCATTTAAATGACATTTGGTTCCTTACCCAACATGAGGATCAGCCTTTCAAAAGGCAAATTAAATCCATTTACATTTATTATAATTATTTTCTTTTAATATTTACCATGGTTTTACTATGCTTATTTTTTCTCTTTCTCTGCTTTTTCCTATATTGACTGGGTTTTCTTTATTCCTGGTTTCACACTCTACTAACTTGAATGATATGACTCTGTTATTTTAATTGTTGACTTTAATATTTATTTATTTATTGGCTGCATTGGGTATTAGTTGCAGCACACAGGCTCTTTGTGGTGTGCAGGCTTCTCCCTAGTTGTGGCGTGCAGGCTCCAGAGTGTGTGAGTTCTGTAGTTGTGGCATGTGTGCTCTCCAGTTGCGGCACACAGGCTCTCTACTTGTGGCACACGGGCTTAGTTGTCCCGCAGCATGTGGGATCTTAGTTCCCCTACCAGGGATCAAACTGACATCCCCTGCAATGCAAGACGGATTCTTAACCACTGGACCACCAGAGAAGTTTTGATTAAAGCTGAGAAGTTTTGATTAAAGCTGAGAAAATGAAGACAGGTGATGAGAAAAGCAAATGAGAGGAAGAGAGAGAAGGAAGGAAGAGGAGGAGAAGGTGAAGGAGAAGGAGAAGAGAGAAAAGAGAAGAGAAAAATGATGAGATTGGAGCTCAAGGATCCAATTTTTCCCTGGAAATTTAACTATATCCCTAATCATCCCTCAATTTTGTGAGGAAATAAATTGTTCTTTTTGCCCAAGTTAATATGAATGCTTATTACTTTCAGTCCAGATCCCTAACTGATACTAATAGTAAACTGTAGCTGGACAGAGCTGCTAGATAATTATTATCTACCTACCTCTATCCAGCTGAATGGGCTCCACCACCTACTCTGAGAATCCCATAGCTGACTGGTGTCTGCATTGTAATCCTTACATGCCTTTGGACATCAAGTCTTGCCTTCAGCTGTGAGCTTCTGTTGTTCTATCTGTCCCAATCCAGCACCTTTACTTGGTGTTATCACACTCCAGGCTCCAATGACCCCTCAGTTATGTTCACAGAAGTTGCACAAGGTCTTTTTTGCTTTTCACTAATATGCTCCGATCCTTTTATTTTTAGCAAAGTTTTTGAAGCAAGGCAATATAATGGTTACTTCTGTGCTTTAAAAAGATAACATCACAACAGTGTGAAGAATAAGTGATGGACAAGGGCTGCACTTGAGGGCAAGGAGACAAGAAACTAATGAGAGTGGAGGAAGGTCTGATGAGAGGAAGAAGCAATAAGCATAAGAGGATGTGAAATGCACAGTAGAGGAACTGAAGAGAGTGTATCACCCAATTTACTGAGTTATTAGTGTAAGGAACAGGACCAAGAAACGGGGGAGAGCTTAAACAAGCATTATTTGGGAACGCTCCCGGGCGAGGTTCACTGGTCCGAGAGAAAGGGGCCAGAGAAGTCGTGCCCAGGTGAGGGTTTGGGCAGAATTTATAGGGGAAGAAGGGAAAGGGGTGTGGTGAATCCGGGAGGGCGCAGGGTATTCCTTATTTGGTGGTCTCTTCAGGTATCGTGGCAATATCTGGTGCCGGTCGCATCAGTCTTGGGACTGTTAGTCCCACCCCTCGAAAGGCGGGAAGGCTGGGCCGGGTGGAAAGTCCCCAGGTCAGTTCCTGGAACTGGGTGGTCCAGAAAGTTTCCGTCTGATGCAACCTGTGAGTCTGATTGCATTCCCCTGCCTCGGGCCAGTTGGCCTTACAATTAGATGTGAAATTCTAGATTTCGTCACTTGTATAATTATTCAAATGAAAGTTTTAAGGAAATAGCACCTTACATATTTTTTTAAAAATAAACAACAGAAAATTCAAGATTTAACAATGCAAAAATAGTTTGGAGAAAATGAAAATGGTAAGGGGTGGATTGCAAAGTAAACAGTTTTGGCTATAGCTGATGTCATGAGGAAAAAGTTATCATTGGCTAGGTTTGCGGGGGGGGGTTGGTGGTGGTCATGTAGAGAGTGGTGGTAGGTTCAGAGCAGAGTGAGAAGGCTTCCAGGGCGCAATGTTGGAAGTAACTTTTCTTACACTGAAAACAAATAAAACAACAATGATAAATATTTTTTTTCCCATTCTGAGGGTTGTCTTTTTGTTTTGTTTATGGTTTCCTTTGCAGTGTAAAAGCTTTCAAGTTTCATTAGGTCCCATTTGTTTATTTTTGTTTTTATTTTCATTACTCTAGAAGGTGGATCAGAAAAGATCTTGCTGTGATTTATGTCAAAGAGTGTTCTGCCTATGTTTTCCTCTAAGAGTTTTATAGTATCTGGCCTTACATTTAGGTCTTTAATCCATTTTGAGTTTATTTGTGTGTATGGTGTTAGGGAGTGTTCTAATTTCATTCTTTTACATGTAGCTCTCCAGTTTTCCCAGCACCACTTATTGAAGAGACTGCCTTTTCTCTGTTGTATATTCTTGCCTCCTATTTCATAGATTAGGTGACCATAGGTGTGTGGGTTTATCTCTGGAATTTCTATCCTGTTCCATTGAGTTATATTTCTGTTTTTGTGCCAGTGCCATACTGTTTTGATTACTGTAGCTTTGTAGTATAGTATGAAGTCAGGGAGCCTGATTCCTCTATCTCTGTTTTTCTTTCTCAAGATTGCTTTGGCTATTCATGGTCTTTTATGTCTTCATACAAAATGTAAACATTTTTATTCTAATACTGTGAAAAATGTCATTGGTATTTGTTGGGGATTGCATTGAATCTGTAGATTGCTTTGGGTAGTATAGTCATTTTGACAATATTCCAACCAAGAAAATGGTATATCTCTCCATCTGTTTGTGTCATCTTTGATTTTTTTCATCAGTATCTTATAGTTTTCTGAGTACCAGTCTTAAGCAGCCAACAAGGATTAATCTCCAAAATATACAAACAGTTCATACAGCTCAATATCAAAAAAATGAAAAAAAATCAAAAAATGGGCAGAAGATCTAAATAGACATTTCTCCAAAGAATACATACAGATGGCTAAAAAGTACATGGAATGATGCCCAACATCACTAATTATTAGAGAAATGTAAATCAAAACTACAATGAGTATAACCTCACACTGGTCAGAATGGCCATCATCAAAAAATCTACAAACAATAAATGCTGGAGAGGGTGTGTAGAAAAAGGAACCCTCCTACAGTGTTGGTGGCACAGCACCAACTGTACCAGCACCAACTGGTACAGCCACTATGGAGAACAGTATGGAGGTTCCTTGAAAAGCTAAAAATAGAGCTACCATATGATCTAGCAATCCCACTCCTAGGCATATATCTGGAGAAAACCATAATTTGAACATATACATGCACCCCAATGTTCATTGCAGCACTATTTACAATAGCCAGAACATGGAAGCAACCTAAATGTCCATCAACAGAAGAATGGATAAAGAAGATGTGGTACATATATACAATGGAATATTACTCAGCCATAAAAAAGAGTGAAAAATGCCATTTGCAGCAACACATATGTGCCTAGCGATTGTCATACTGAGTGAAGTAAGTCAGATAGAGAAAGACAAATATCATATGATATCATTTATATGTGGAATCTGAAAAAAAAAGGGTACAAATGAACTTATCTACAAAACAGAAATAGAGTTACAGACGTAGAAAACAAACTTATGGTTACTAGGAGGTAAGGGGGTGGGGAGGGATAAATTGGAAGATTGGGATTGAAATATACACACTACTATGTATAAAATAGATAATTAATAAGGACCTACTGTATAGCACAGGGAACTCTACTCAATACTCTGTAATGGCCTATAAGGAAAAGGAATATAAAAAAGAGTGGACATATGTATATGTATAACTGATTCACTTTGCTGTACACCTGAAAGTAACACAACATTGTAAATCAACTATACTCCAATAAAAATTAAAAATAACAACAGCAAAAATCAACAATGACAAAAATCCTCATGGGGAGAGTTAAATATATGGCCAACAGAAGAGGCTTATCTCTGAAAAATCACTTGGTCCTCTACCAAGAGCAGTAGTGATACTGCTGGGGAGCCCAGCCCAGAAAAGAGAACTGAGAAGCTTGGACTTCAAGGCCAAATGTGAAGTCCTGATCTCCATCTCTATCTTCCTCTCCCTTTGGACTTTGCCTTCACACCTATTTATTACTTGTTAAGTATTTATATGTAATCTTCATATCTAGAACCAGTTGTATCTATATTGTCTTGAGGACCTAGTGTTTAGAACCCATGCTTCTTCTTTATAGCAGATCAACTGAGAAATTTTGAAAAAGAGAATGAATTGCAAGAAGAAAATGTTTTAGTTAACAATCTCAGGAATCTCAAGCAAAGGATATGACTGACATGAACAAAGAGGGATAGTCTTTTACAGTAATGCCTTTGACCAAAATACAGAATGAAGGAAGAGAAGTAGACACTTCCTGTTGCACAGAGCAAGATAATATAAGCTTTTTGAGGAGACCTACATCACATTCTTTTGGTACTATCTTCACTGCTTCATATCAAACAAGTTTTTAATAAAAGGTGTTAGTTTTCAATATTTGCTTATTTTTGAATTTCTATTGCTAGAATTAGAAGAATGATGAGATAGAGTTGTCTCTCTTTCTCATTATACAGCCCAGAGTTTACTTTGATATGAATTTGTGCAGGCACTAAATACATCTAGGGAAATGATGGTAACCCAGTATCTATTGGTCCTCTGATCCATCCCTCTTGTCCTTTTCTGGAATGAAGAACAGGGACAGCTGCTTTTAGCACAAACTTGGCAGTTCCCCCAGAAGAGGTTCAATTAGCAAAGGTGATTTTCTCTGCTGAGCTGCTGCTCCCCCAAGAGCAATGGCAGCATTTCAGCTGATTTAGGTTATGACTGATGGGGACTGTCAGGTTCTGTCAGTTCATTGTATCAATAAGACTGAGCTTTCATTTGGGGTATCCAAGACAGTGGGTGTAGCATGGATCTTCCATCCTTTTCTATGAAGAAGAAACACCACATCCAAATTCCAGATTTCCTTGTTCCATTTTTTCATGGTCCTCAGAGATCTGGGAATCCAAATGTAAGTTTATTCTGCACACTGAAAGTAGAAAGCCAACACAATGAATATAAGCTGATTCCTTCCTTAAAAATTGGTGTATCTTTTTAACAAGACAGTGAAAATAAAAACCTTACTAACAGAAAAATAAACCTATGTGTAGGCTATAATCTAGATAGAAATCAAAGTTTAAGTTTATATCAGCTACATATTTTTAAATAGGAAAAGTGACTGATCAGGAGGCTGTAAACTTCTGAAACATCCTGAAGAAGCCAAACTATAACTTGCCAAAGACACAGTAGTTAGTTTTGCTGGAGCTTCACCTGCTTTGCTTCCGCAACGTAGCCAACTGTGTCAACTTCCCTGCAGGCTGATGTCCTTTTACTGCAAACACCTGCATCTCCTTGCCCTAGGGCTTTCTTTGACCTCAGGAGAATTCTCATATCACAGACAGGGCAGGTTGGATGTGCTGGGTAATGATAATGGACAGCAGTTGGAGGATGAATAACCCCACTTTCTCAGCCCTCAGGTGGGATAGCCCTGAGGAATGCTCTGTGTAGTTTTCTAACCGTCCCCAGGAGGATTGAGTCCCAGTTGCCCACAATGGTAATCTGTTCATGAACACCCTTTGTGGGCACCAGTCTCTTTCCTGTCTCCTTTCTGCCTTCCCTACTAGTGTTTCCAGTGGTTACCTCCCAAATAAACTACTTGTGCTCAAATCCTTATTTAAAGTTTACTGCTGGGAGAACCAACCAGTGAAAAATAAGAATATTTTTATGTTGTTACTGTTTACTGATTGTAAAAATAACACCCACTGAAGGTAATTTGGAAAATATGAGGTACAAAGAAAAAGACAAAAACTGTCAGAACATAACTATAGTAGATATTATTAAAATTATTAAAATTTTTATGTATTTCAGTCCATATAAATAAAGTATTTGAGTTGTGTTAACTATCTAAGTTTGTATCCTGACACCACCACCAAGATGCATAATTTAGTAATAGACATTTCACTTTTAGTAGTCCCAATTTTCTTATTGGTAAAATGTGTACACACACACACACACACACACACACACACACACACACACACACACCAGGATTGTTACAAAGATTATATGCAGTAAAACATGTCAAAGTGTCTGGTGCTAAGCCAGTGCCCAATATCGTCATTATTGTTGTTCTCCATTTCAGGGATTTTCAGTGAAATAGACGGTCTACCTCTGCTTCTCCCAGCCTACTTGATAAGTGCTCCTCAGATCCAAACTTTCTAATAGTTAGAAATATATAAATCAATGTTTCCCAAAGTGTGATTGAAAAAAATCCTTGAGCACCAGAATTACCTAGGGAGCTTGTTGGAAAGGGAAATTCCTAGAGTCTTACCAAGTCAAACTTTGCAAAAAGGTCCAGGAATATGCATTTCAATAAAGCACCTCATGTGATTCTTGTTCCTGTTAAAGCACAAGAAGCAATTATTTAGGTGAAGCTAGTGAAAATGACCTGGGAGGCCTGAGACAGTGCTATGGGCTTTCCCCTTTGTAGGAGACAAACACACTGGTGAACAGACCTGGATTGAGACTTTGCCTACTCTGAAAGATCATAGCTGTTAAGAGTCTGGGCTTTGAAGCCAGAAAGACTTGAACTCAAATCTGGGCTTTGCCCCTTACTTACTGTTGCATCTTGAGCTGGTGACTTGGTCACTGTGAACCTCAGTTTCTTCCTATGTAAAATATGGGTAATGATGGTAACCACCTCAGAGGGCTTGGGGATGATTAAAGGAAATAATAATGCAAGTAAAGTACAAAACATAGCACCTGGCACAGAGCAAGTGCTCAGTGAATGGTTGCCTTCTTGACAACTATTATCCACTCCTGGGAAAGCATGGGAAGTATACGACTAATAAAACGTTTCCTGTAAACTTCCAACCGCTAAGCTGTGGAAGTATTGGTTCCTCAATGGGACAATATAACTAGAAGATAAATCTTTGACTTAAAATTGGGGTGCCATAAAATTTACAATCAAGCTGGGCCATTTTTGTCCAGAACAAATGCTAAAACTAATTGAATGCCTAGATAGCAGCTGAAAACTGGGATCTGCTCAGGTAAATCAGAAGACTACACAGTCACCCTGCTTATAATCCAATATTCATACTACAAAGAGCCTGTCTTTGGAATGGAAAATCCCAATACTGCACAGAGTCTGTAATTTTCTGCTGGTATCTAAAAAAATTATGATCCCTATATCTCCCCAATTGTAGAATAAATCAGGGCTAACACTATGCTTTCCAATTTTGGATTAAATAAATTATTTCATTGTTTAGCAGGCTGTATTTGCCAGGAGTTACCTTTTAGGTTTGACTCCTATGCATATGTAACAGATAAAATTACAAAAATCATTTGTCAGCAGTTCATAATTTAATTTCTGTGACTGTAGAGTGAAGTATGATGCAATGGAGAACCATTATAAAAATTTAGGATAGCTAGATTATTTGGGTTGTCATCCTGGTGCCATCACAGCTGGCTGTGTGGTCACAGGGAAATTGCTAAACTCTGCTGTGTCACACAATTCCATCAGCTGCAAACTGAGAAAAATGCCACCTGCCCTAAGTCCATCAGAGATTGGTCATAAGATCAAATGAGATGTCAGAATAAGTGCTTTGAAAACGTATGACAAAAGAACACTTATTTTTAGTAAAGGATGGAGCCTCACTTCTTCAGCAGAAAACACCCATATCTCCTTTTAAGCTACCAAATTGAATCGAAAAAAGCAATGTATAATTATAATAGAGCTCAAAAGATCTGGTCTCATGGGCCTCATCTTCTTTTCCCTCCTATTGTTGTGGCAGATGATTAATCATCAGGTTCTTGACTTCCCTCTTTGCTGCCTGGCCACCCTAGGGTCATAGCTACTTTTCAAATCCATCTTTGGGCTTTACAGCTATGCAGGGCAAAAAGCCTTCCCTAATGTTAGGGCATGCCAAAGCTGAACCCGGAACCCCCATTAGCCTAATTGACAGCATGACTTTCCCCTGGGGAGAAGAGTGATAATCTAGCTATTTATCTTGTCTGTAGGTTTATCACCACTGTGCTCAGGCAGAGATGTTTAAATATAAAAATGAGGTAAGGCATATTCTTGCCAGACTATGTGCCATTAAAGCCAGGTTGGGGGGTCAGAGCATGAAAGGGGAGCATCTGGGATTGTGGTCCTTTCTGTTGTTGCTTAATGTCTCAAGTGGCCTTGGAGTAAGGGGCTGCACATGAGGGCACTAAAGGACATCTCTTTGTAATTGGGAGCAGGCTGGAGCTGTGTGGCCAATGCTACCCATGGAGCTGCTGCCTGCAAGCAGCTGGACTGCTGCTTTACTGCGAGGCAGGAGAGGCCCATTAGAAACATGGAGGGGTGGTTGAATTCTGCCACGAGATGTGTACAAATGTGTGCCTCCTATTGAAACCCATGCAACAGCTTCCAAAATTAATTAAAAGCTAATTTTCTAATGAGGTGGCAACACTGGCAACAACATGCTATCAGTATGAGAGCTGCAGCCAGCAACCAGTGAGGGAACAGGCAACCTCCCTCTTACAGGATGGAACATCCTACATGTACCCATTAATTAGCCTCCAGCAGTATTGCTTTAATACTAGACACCAGTATAGACTGTCATAAAATCATAAATTGCTTTGGCATTGCCAAGATATTGTTGATATTTATTTTACAGTAGGACTCCTTCCAGCAGTAAGGTCACAAGCAATGAAATCCATTCCTGGAAATATTAAATCCAGGGGTCAGTGCCACAAACACTTTATTATGTCACATGACATGGACATTTTAATCCTTTGGGCAATTGTTAATTGTAAACCAGACTTGAAATTAACTTTAACAAATAGAAAGTATCTTAAATTAACTGTACTTATGTTGGTTTTGCCTCACATTTTGATTTCAGACACATAGCCAAGCAGGATGACTTGTGGTCATTATCCTAATGATATGGGTCTCTTGGCCATAGTCAGAATGTGCCAGACACCTGTGGCCATTCCTTGGCATTCTTCACAAGGAGTGTATAATGACATCATGCAAATAGATGCTGAGAACAACCAAAGAAAGTTTCTATAGAAACTCCAGGATATTGGATATTTAAGGTGTAAATGTTGGTTAAATTCTATCAATAAATAATTTGAAGACATACTTAGGGTCTCTAAGATAATCTAATAAATTGAATAAAATTTATTATATATTCATTCAATGCTAAGCAGCAGGTACAAAAATCTACTTCAGATATATTGCTTCTACAGGAAGCTTCTTGCTGCCAACTCAACGGAGAGTAATTTTTTATTATTTGTTTATCCTCTTGGAAAATAGTATAGAGACAAGTCTTTTCAGTTAACTAGTCTTTATGTACACACTTCTTTTCCTTATTGCTGGACTCATTTTTTCTCTCTCATAGTCTCTCTTTTAGCTTCAGTCTCATTCTCTCATTAATTTCTTATTTTCTTTGTCTCTTATATTTCCATTGTTTCTCTTTCTCTTACATTCTTAGCAGATAGTATGTCCTTAGTAATGATTTTTTAATTTCAGAATTAAATCATCAGGCAAGTCAAATATTATATACTTTATTGATTCTTTCAATAAATATTCATTAAGCAACAACTATGTGCCCGGTGCTGTTCTGGACCAGTGCTGAGGAACCACAATTAACAAAACCAATGACATTTCTTCTGTTGGGGAGCTGACATCCCCATCTAATTCTCACCCATTAAAAAGCAAACAATCAATGAAATAAATCATAATCATATTTAGCACAGGGAAATACTGTAACAGAGATATTAAATACCTTGATTAATGTTATATACCAAAACCTTGTATTTTTCTATTATACACACTGCCTTAGTTGAATCAATAATACAAAATAGCTGTGGTGGAAAATGAAGGTGGTAAGCAAATCTTATGAAGACAGTCTTCAAAATATTCAGAGTAAAGACATGTATAAACCTGTGGTGTGAGACCCTAAAATAAATATTTTTATAATTAAATTATCTAAAAAGGACAAGTTACATCTGACACCACAGAAATACAAAGGACCATATGAGACTAATATGAACAGTTAAATACCAATAAAACAGACAACCTAGGAAAAATGACTGATTCCTAGATATGTACAATCTCCTAAGACTGAATCAGGAAGAAATAGAAAATATGAACAGACTGATTACCAGTAATGAAATTGAATCAATAATTTTTAAAACTCCCAACAAACAAAAGTCCAGGACCAGACAGTTTCACAGGTGAATTCTACCAAATATTTAGAGAAGAGTTAAAATCTATCCTTCTCAAACCATACCAAAAAATTGCAGAGGAAGGAACACTTCCTAATTCATTCTACAAGACCAGCATCACCCTGATACCCAAACCAGACAAAGATATTGCAAAAAAAGAAAAATTATAGGCCAATATCACTGATGAACATAGATGCAAAAATCCTCAAGAAAACATTAGCAGACCAAATTCAACAATACATTAAAAGGATCATACACCATAAACAAGTGGTATTTATCCCAGGGATGCAAGGATGGTTCAATATCTGCAAATCAATCAATGTGATACACCACATTAAAAAAGTGAAGAATAAAAATTATATGAGTATCTCAATAGATTTGGAAAAAGATTTTGACAAAATTCAACATCTATTTGTGATAAAAACTCTCAACTAAATGAATATAGAGGGAACATACATCAACATAATAAAGGCCATATATGACAGATCCACAGCTAACATCATACTCAATGGTAAAAAGGTGAAAGAATTTCCTCTAAGATCAGGAACAAGACAATGATGCCTACTCTTGCCACTTTTATTTAATATACTATTGGAAGTCCTAGCAACAACAAGCAGACAAAGAAAAGAAATAAAAGTGTCAACTACAAATTGACACTTGCCATCTACCATCTAAGGATCAAATCACAAGCTGCTGTGACCGCTGGCCTTCAACACACCCTGAAAGGAGTCCAGGGTGGAGATCAGGAATGAGGCACTCTGTGCTCTGAAAAAACTAGCAGAACAGGCCTTCAGTTAGTTAGATATTTTTAGGAGAAGATTTTATGAGCCCAATTCTTGTATATTCTCATATCTAGAAAAGAACTAAAAACTTTCATGATGACATCTGCTCCTTGTGACTAGCAGTAACCTTCACAAGACTAGCAGAAACCTTCTGCAAAAAATATGTGCCTGATTGCCTGTACTCCCCCTTCACCAAAATCACATATATACTGACCTTCCCGCCTCCCTCTTTGGAGCAGTTTCTCAGAGCTATCTGGAATGCTGTCTCCTGGGCTATAGTCCTCATTTTGCCTCAAATAAAATTTAACTCACAACTATTATCTTGTGCATTTTTTTCAGTCAAAAAAAGAAATCCAAATTGGAAAGGAAGAAGTAAAACTGTCATTGTTTGCAGGTGACATGATACTTTATATAGAAAATCCTAATGAAGCTGTCAAAAAACAGAACTCATCAATGAATTCAGAAAAGGTTGCAGGATACAAAATTTATATACATAAATCTGTTGCATTTCTATACACTGGCAACAAAAGGAAAGAGAAATTAAGAAAATAATTCTATTTACAACTGCATCAAAAAGTACACAGGAATAAATCTAACTGAGGAGGAGGAGAACTGTATTTGGAAAACTATTAAGACACTGATGAAAGATGTTGAAGATGACACAAACAAATAGAACAATATACCCTGCTCATGAATTGGAAGAATTAATATTGTTTAAATGACCATATTCCCCAAGGCAATCTACAGATTCAGTGTAATCTCTATCAAAATACCAAGGGCATTTTCCACAGGACCTGAACAAATAATTCTAAAATTTGTATGGAAACACAAAAGACCCTCAACAACCAAAACAATCTTTAGTAAGAAGGATAAAGCTGAATGTATCATGCTCCCTGATTTCAAACTATACTACAAAGCTACAGTAATCAAAACATTATGGTACTAGCACAAAAATAGACACATAGATCAATGGAACAGAATACAGAGCCCAGAAGAAAATCTAAAATTTTATGGTCAATTAACCTAAAACAAAGGATGCAAAAATATACAGTGGGGAGAAGACAGTCGCTTCAATAATGGTGCTGGGTAAACTGGACAGCTACATGCAAAAGATCAAACTGGATTACTTTTTCACACCATATACAAACATAAAATCAAAGTGGATGAAAAACTCAAATGTAAGTCCTGAAACCTTAAAACTCCTAGAAGAAAACACAGGCAGTATACTCTTTGACATTTCTTCAGCAATATTATTTTTGTATCTGTCTCCTCAGGCACGAGAAATAAAAGCAAAAATAAACAAATGAGACTACATCAAACTAAAAATATTCTGAAGAGCAAAGGAAACTACTGACAGAACCAAAAGGCCATCTACTGAATGGGGAAAGATATACGTAAATGATTTATCTGATAAAGGGTTAATATCCAGTTATACAAAGAATGTGTACAATTCAATATCAAACAAAAACCTGATTAAAAAATGGGCAGAGGGCCTGAATAGACATTTTTCCTGAAGGCATACAGATGACAACAGGCACAGGAAAAGATGCTCAACATCGCAAATCAAAACCACCATAAGATATCACCTCACACCTATCAGAAGGGCTATTATCAAAAAGATAAATAGCAAGTGTTGGTAAGGATGTGAAGAAAAGGGGACACTGGTGCACTCTTGGTGGGTATAAAAACTGGTGCAGCCACTATGGAAAACAGTATGGAGGTTCCTCAGAAAATTAAAAATAGACCTACCATATGATTCAGCAATGCTACTCCTGGGCATTGATCTGAAGAAAACAAAAAACATTAATTTGAAAAGATACATGCATCCCTATGTTTATAGCACTATTTACAATAGGCAAGATATGGAAGCAACCAAAGTGCCAACTGATAGATAAATGGATAAAGAAGATGTGGCATATGGATAAAGAAGATGTGTCATATATATATATATATATATATATATGTATGTATATTATGCACACATACATACACATGCACAGATATACAGACAGACACAATGGGATATTTCTCAGGCATAAAAAAATAATGAAATCTTGCTATTTGTGACAACATGCATGGACCTAGAGGATGTTATGCTAAGTAAAGTAAGTCAGACAGAGAAAGACAAATACTGAATAATTTCACTTGTATGTGGGATCTAAAAAATAAAACAAATGAACAAACCCCTGGATACAGAGAACAGGTGGTTGCCAGGTGGGGAGGGGCTGAAGGAGATGAGAGAAATAAGTGAGGGAGATTAAGAGGTACAAACTTCCAGTTACAAAATAAATAAGTCAGGGGTAGGAAATATACAGTGTGGGAAATATAGCCAATAATAAAGTAATATCTTTGTATGGTAACAGATGGTAACTAGACTTAACATGGTTATCATTTGTAATGTATAGAAATATTGAATCACTATGTTATGTACCAGGAACTAACATAGTGTTGTAGGCCAATTATATTTCAAAATCAAACAAACTCTTATAAAAAAAGATCAGATTTGGGGTAACTGGAGGTGGGGTGGGGGAAGGGGGAATTGGAATAAGATGGTCAAAAGGTACAAACTTCTAGTTATAAGATAAATAAGTACTAGAGGTGTAATGTACAACATGATTAATATAATTTACACTGCTGTATGTTATTTGTGAAAGTTGTTAAGAGAGAAAACCCTGGGTTCTCATCACTAGAAAAAAATTTTTTCTTTTTCTTTAATTTTGTATCTATCTGGGATGATAGGTGTTCACTAAACTTACTGTGATAATTATTTCATGATGTATGTAAGTTAAATCATTATGCTGTACACCTTAAACTTATACAGTGTTGTATGTCAATTAGAAGGAAAAACGTGAAAAAAGAAAAAAATTAAATTATTTATATTAAAATTTTAATTGCCTCAATACAACTGTGATAATACTAATGAAAGTAAGAATGAGAAAGTCTTTAATAATGGTGGCTCTAATCAGAATTTTTTCTATAAGGGTCCATAGATGAAAGCCATTGGTTTATAAATTCCCTGAACTTATAAGAAATTTGAATCTGTAGGTGCATTATTCAGGGGAGGGGTGCCCCGAGCTTTCATCAGATTCCCAAAGCTTGTTCAGTCAAATGGTCTAGAACCATCAACTTTAGAAGTTACATATACCCCTAAAGGGAGCTTTCTAATGGATTTCAATGTGTAAAAGGTGTATTAAAGAAGAACAAATACCAAAAATGTAGCAGAGATTTTAAAGAATTCCATCAGGAAGTCTTAGCCCCTAAATGAATTGAAGTGAGAGAAAATGATAAGGAAAAATACAAAAAAAGTTTCACTTACTTATATTCCAGATAAGAGCAGGGAAGTTCCAGGTTGCCTATTGCTCAGGTCTAACTGTACCGTACTGACAGATGACAAGTAGAGAACAGATCTGGTAAGGGCTGATGATTTTTCTGTCTTGGTTGTCAAAGGAGAGTGATCCTCAGATAGGAAAGCCAGGACAAATGCTGGTAAGAGGAAATCGAAGCCTGAAATCCATAAGAAGACTGGAAGAATTTCTGTCTCAACTACATTTGTCTCTTAGCTTTCAAACACCACTTATTTAGAACATTAAGGAAACAGTATCATTTCATCAATTTAATTGGATGTCCTAGGGAATCATGAAGATTTGAAATTTTGGAGGCTGGATTGGGCAAACTTAGCTCTGCTCTTCCAAAGCAGGTCAGAGAACTTGACTCTAGTCAACAGTCTAGAAAGGGTTGTTTAAAAATACATTTTGTGAGCACTTAAAATGAAGCCAACATTGTATAATAAGAACCTGTTTCAGGTTCATTTTCTTTTCAGTTAATGTTTCTCAAAAAATTATGGAAATGCAGTAACCATACCTCATACCATAATGTGTTTAACAAGTTCCCTATCTGGGAACATTTGGTTTTTCCTAGAGCAAAGTACAGCATGACCTTACAGATGTTGAACACGAAAACTGGCAAACTCAGTAGAAGTGGTATTGTTTATACAATTATATGTCTTACTGAGAGCAAAGAGATTTAGAAGGTAAATAAGCTTGGGTTAAAGACTGGCTCTTAAATCAGACACTTTTATTATGAAAACTTAGATCCATTACTTCCAGTTAATGACCTCGAAAGTCACTTCACTTTCCTAAGCTTCAGTTTCAATGTAAAATGGGGATAACAATACGGTTTCCCTCTGAGGTTCCGTCAGGATCAAAGAAAATGATGCACATAAAGTGCTTACCAGTAGGCCTACACTGGCACAGTGCTCAGTAAATGGTAGCTTTTGTTGCTATTATTATTACTAGCTAATAAATGTCATAGTTTTGGGGCTTCCCTGGTGGTGCAGTGGTTGAGAGTCCGCCTGTCAATGCAGGGAAAATGGATTTGTGCCCCGGTCCGGGAAGATACCACATGCCGTGGAGCGGCTGGGCCCGTGAGCCATGGCCGCTGAGCCTGCGCGTCCGGAGCCTGTGCTCCGCATGGGAGAGGCCACAATAGTAAGCGGCCCGCGTACCGCAAAAAAAAAAAAAAAAAATGTCATAGTTTTGGTAGTTGTAAGCCCAAGCAATGCTTAAGGAAAAGGGGCCAATATAATGACATGACAAATTTTAAAACTGTTAAAGAAATTATCATATGAGGAATATTAATAATAAGTTGTAATAAGCCCTAATCTTCGTACATGTTAATATAATGCCCCATTAAATTGTTATTAATAATCATTACTGTTAATTTTATTTCAGAGTGAGCTCTGCCAAGGTACTCAGAGAACTGTGAAGTCATACATAATAAATGTCTAAAACATTATAAAAACATGAAATAGCAGTATTGATGTACATATAAATGATTCACTGAAAGTAAATGAAGAAAAGATAACCACTGTAATTTGCATATTTGTAAATGTGTTTCTATATTTTAATGTCCAGTTATTCAGAACTATGAAAAAGTTATCTACTGCTCAGTGAATCTGTGCCAAACCCACCGCTCATTGAGATGCTTTGTCAAGCACAGTAATTTCAACAGGACAGGAATTAGTTTGCTCACTTCTTAATTCACAGTGTGCTAGGTAATTCAGGAAGTTGCTAACTAAATGGCCTTTTCCTGGATACCATTATCATGTCATTGTAATATCAGCCCATTTATTGAGTTTCAGCTGTCTAAGGCCAATGTAGGAAAGGATGAATTAGACATGTAGCCAGCCTGCAGGGGGATGATAGGATACATGAATAATGCTAATGCTTGTTGGGCTGTGGAAAGCGCCTTATTAAAGGTACAGCTGAGGTGCTCTGGGGAGGAAAGGACAAGGTTATTTCAGTTAAGTCGTGAAGGATCAGTACTACAGATCTGATAGTGGGTTGATGGTGAAAGTAGGAAGAAAAATCTAGGAAGTAGGGACAGTGTGACCAAAGAGCAGAGAAGAAAAACGTAGGTGAGCATTGGGGAATGAATGAATTTAGTTCAATTTAATTAGATTGGAACAAGGGACTCATGTAGATTAAAGGCAGAGGTGTGCTGAGAGGACCACAGATTGACTTCTGAGGAACACTGACATTTTAAGGCTAGAGAGAGAAAAGGGAGGCTGCAGAGGAGGCTGCAAAGAATCAGAAGTGAAAAAGTAGGATATAATGTAGTATGACAGAAGCCATGAGAAGAAAAGGTGTCAAGTGGAAGAAAGCTTCCAACAATGTCTAGTGCCACAAATAGGCAAAGTAAGAACTGAAAAAGTTCACTTAAGTGGATAGTTAGGTGGTTGTTAGTAATACCAGCTGAAGCAGATGTGACAGAGATGTGAGAACAGTACAGTTAAAGTACAGTAGGTGAGGAATGAAAGGGGGTGACAAGGGGAGTTAGTGAATGCAGATGAACCTTAAGAGAGACAGCTTTGATGACACTTGGTTATGAAGAGAAGACAGAAACTGTAGTGTTAAGGGCCTGAAAGAAGATGCCCTTAGTAAGGAAGGAGCAAACAGGATGCAGTGAGAGCAACAGAGGCAACATAGGCAGGATACAAAACCAACACAGCTGGTCCCTTGGCTGGAAGGGAGGGAAGAGGAATCATGTAGAACAGTGAAGCTTTTACAGAAAGATGTGCCACATATGGGAGAAGAAATCATTAGAGGAGGAAGGGAACTGAGAAAGCAGGTGATGAGCCTCATTTGAATAAGCTCAACCTTAGGTCCCTTGGAGTGTTATTTTGCAGATGAATGGATTTCTAAAGGGAAGCCTGTGCATCTTAAGAGATTCAGGATACTTGCTGTTCATTTACTGGGCCACCCTGCAGTTTATGTGCACGTATTGCCAGCAGCTAATTTTATAAAAACCAGAATATTTATAATACTTTGTAATGAAATTGAAGTGACAAAAAATTGTTTTTACTACTCAGAAATACAGAGCTTATCTTGCAGTGTAGTAGTTAAAAGAGTGGTAAAGATTAAGGTATATTGCATATATATCTTTTACAAAAAGACAAATATTCTAAATTTGTTGACGTTTTCTTTATTGAAGCATTTTCTTCCCTCATATGACAGGAGGCCAAGCACAAGTGGTTTTCCCCCTGCCTTACTACCCTCTTTTCTCAGCCTTCCTCCCTGGAGTGCCCCCATCTTGTTGATTCCTTAACATTTCTAAGGGCCTCTTCTCTATCGTTACTTATTCCCTAGGAGGTCTCATACAATGTTATGACTTAAAATGTCACCCTATATGACTCCCAAATTTGTATTTCTAGGCTGGATTTCTCTCCCCAGAATTGAGTCTTAGATATTCAACTGCTTATTCAACATCTCCACTTTAATCATCCAACAAATTTTTTTTTTTTTTGCAGTACGTGGGCCTCTTACTGGTGTGGCCTCTCCCGTTGCGGAGCACAGGCTCCGGACGCGCAGGCTCAGCGGCCATGGCTCACAGGCCCAGCCGCTCCGCGGCATGTGGGATCTTCCCGGACCGGGGCATGAACCCGTGTTCCCCCGCATCGGCAGGCGGACTCTCAACCACTGCGCCACCAGGGAAGCCCCAACAAATATTTTTTGAACATTTATTTTGTACCAGATGCTAGTTTCAGCACCTGGAATACATTAGTGATAGGCAAAAATCTCTACTCTTATGGACCTTCCATTCCAGTGGAGAGAGACTGAAAATAGACAATATGCTTAATAACTAAGTAAACTATGCAGAATGTTCATAAGTGATAAACCTTAGGTAGTGACAAAATACGATGATGGCTTAGGAGTGCTGGTGAGGGCAGATGGCATCAGGTTGCAATTTTAAGTAGACTAGTTAGGGTTGGCCTCATTGAGAATGTATCATTTGAGCAAAGATTAGAAAGAGATGAAAGAGTGAGTCCAATAGAAAAAACAGTCAGTGCAAAGGCCCTCAGGTCAAAGCATGTCTGGTCAAATCAAGAACAGTCTGGGACTTCCCTGGTGGCACAGTGGTTCAGAATCCACCTGCCAATGCAGGGGACACAGGTTCAAGCCCTGGTCCACGAAGATCCCACATGGCACGGAGCAACTAAGCCTGAGCGCCACAACTACTGAGCCCATGTGCCACAATTACTGAAGCCCAGGCACCTAGAGCCTGTGCTCTATAACAAGAGACCCATGCACCGCAACAAAGAGTGGCCCCCACTCACCACAATTAGAGAAAGTCCGTGCGCAGCAACGAAGACCCAACACAGCCATAAATAAATAAATTAATTAATTAATTTTAAAAAATAGTCTGAATTGTCTGGTAGAGCAAGTGGGGTGAAGAGACATTCATTTTACACCTCCCTTACCTTCTTTTTCTCCATAGCACTTCTCATCACCTGGCATATTATGTTTATATATTTGTATTTTTTCATTTGTTTATTTTATATCTCTGCTCAGCTATTCTTCCAGAATACGAGCTCTGTGTGGACAGATTTCATTATTTTTGGTTCACTGATATATTTCTAGTTGCTAAAAAGTGCCTTGCTTCTAGTGGAAATACAGTAAATATTTGTTGAGTGAATAAATAAATAAGAATATGACAATGTGGTAGGCCTATATATGCCTACATTTGTGCATTTTTTGATTAAAGACAGCAAAAATTTGGGTATTACAGTAGTCACAGGCTATTGAGGCCTGGGAACAAATAAATTGCATACTTTTATAATAACATGAAAGTATAAAGTCTAGAAGGCTGAAAGCAAAATAATTAATGTATAAACATTATTAGGGAATATTTCTGGATAATATGATTTTGGTTATTTTTAATTCATTTTTGTATTTATTCTATAATTTTTTTCCTCTCTCTCTCTATATATATATCCTAAAGCTGTGGTATTTGCTGAATTAACTTGAACTTTTGAAATAGAGAGAGGAGGTCTGTGTATATTAAAGCTTTGCTTTGGGATCTTATTATAATTTTTGGTTCAATGGACTATAATTGTAGTATACCTCCAAAAGCTACAGTTTAATGAAACTGGGGCTTCATTTCTAGGACCAAAGAGAATTGGGAAACCTGGAGCTCGATAATGCTGTTTTGTTTCATTAAATGTTCTCACTGTCTGTGTGGAAATAAATGTGACTCGTCCCTGACAGATGATAAAAGGCAGCAGACATCATTAGTGTCCATCATATGACTCCTGACACCTTCTGGAGAGAGGGCTTCTGTTCGTTCATGATCAGAGGTAAAATCTTTCTACAGATTGATTTGAAATTACTTCTTAACTTTGGTGTTCAGATCTAGCCATGAAGCCAAGAGTAGCTTCCTATTCCAACATTCGAAACCTTCTTCTGAGGTTTTAAATCATTTTAGCTCTGTATTTCAGGATGTTTCAAGGGGCAACCATGCTCACAAAGAATGAGGGCTCTGTGGAATGCTTTATTAGAATTTCAAAAAAGTGCCATCTCTTGAACTGCTCATTACTAGGAACAACCTGGTACCAAGCAATTTATGATTAAAACATATAATTTGCATTTAAATTAAATGAATTAATAAATAGCAGAGATTACAATAATGTATTATATTTTCTTATTGTTTGCTGATTTAATTTTTACACATGTTAAAATGAACAAAGTTTATGGGTTTCCATTTTTTTTTGCAGAGAAATTACTGAGAAAAATATGAATTGGAGAAACTACTTAGTCTATTATTTCCAGTTTTATCATGAGAACATGTTCTCATATTGGTGCTTCTCTTAAAATGTGGATTCTTTTTAAGAAACTGGACTACATTTTAATGGTTTTAGGAGATATTTCTCAATATTTATCTAAGTATGAAATCTTTTTAAAAAGATATATAAAGAACCCAAATATTTTGCTTACAATTTCTTACATAAAAAGTTTTAATAACTAAATAATTAATATGTATTGAGAAGCTATTCTGTGTATGTTAGTATACCAGGTACTATGGTGAATATCAAAATTACAAGATCTCTCCCATCAAAGTGTGGAGTCCATTTAGGGATATACAAGTTAAAGACAAAAAACATTTTAAAGTTCAAAATATAATAAGGTTTATAGAAGGCAAATCCAAAGCAGCTTTATACATTTAACCTAGAAAATAAGCAATTTCAAAATCTATTTTAAAATTGTGGGACTGGAGATAACGATATCCTCCTGAACTTGAATCTCTCAAGTCCTCCACCCAATGATAATATCAAAATAAGAATGCAAATATAATCACAAATGGCTCAAGTGTTTAGCCTCATTAGGAAGTAGAAAACACCAAAATCAAGTTACCTGTAAATAGAGATATAAACACCACATTCCAACAAACATCTTAAGCCTGTAGGTGCCAAAATTAGGAAAGGGGACACTTAAGACACACCATTAAAAAGTGGAACACATCAACAAGTCAAAGACCCCAGAAAAAGGAAGTACAATACTAAGTGGCAAAACTTGAGGTCTGGTATTTGGCACTTCACAGTACCAGCTATAGGAAAAATATTTGAAAATGATTAATACTGAGGAAGTCAGCAGCCTCAAAGAGCATTGCTTCTTAGTGAGAATCATAAAAGTAGAGAAAAGAGTATGCTCTTGAGAATGTAGCAGAAATGAGAAAGAAGGTAAGGGAAAAACTGAGGATCTTTCAGAAATGAAAGAGACAAGGCATGCAATCCTTTGTGTCTCCCCTACCACTGAAAGCATTCATTAAAGAAACTGGCTTCACTAAGCTTTTATAAGGGAGTAATCCTGAACTAGAGACTCAACCCCCAAAATGACTAGGAATAGAAAAAAAAAAAAAATCAAACCAACTACATACAAAGTTAATGGAAGAAGAAAACAGAAAATTCAAATCAAAATACTTCAGCTGATGAAATGGTCCGTACCAAAAAGCAACAACAAAAACAAACAAACAAAAAAACCAAAAACCACAAACCAGAAGAATATGCTTACACAATTTTTAACTGAATTAAAAATCCTCAAATGAGCATTTGAAAATTAGATATAGGTACATAGAGACACAGATATAGATACAGATATAAACTAGAAACAGAAATTTTAAAACTAAGGCCACAATGGGAAAAAAAAAAGGGGGAGTGATGGAGTAAAAGTTGATTGATCTCAGCAAAGAAACTGTTGAAAAAAACTAGCCCATCTCAGAAATAAAGAATAAATTGAGAGGTACCCAAGGTATAATAGATTCTAGTGAAATTTACTAAGGAACTTTGAAGGAAAGCATGATAAAAGGATAAAATGAGATAAAGTAGTAAGTAAAAGGGTCAAAGAGAAAATGGTTGAAATTGAAGACATGAAAAGAAAATTCAAAATACATATAATTGAAGTCTCTAAAGAAGGAAAACAAAATGTGCTATAACTGATATGTAAAAGTATAATCAAAGAAAACTTCAGAAGTAAGAAAAACCTTTTTTCACATATTCAAAGGGCCCACTGTGTGCCTAGAAAACTCAAAAATAATCAACTTAGAGACATGTTCTAGAAAAACAATTAGAATTCAGGGTATACTGGCAATAACATCAAGTTGCTTATGCAGAGAGGGGGTCTAGGAAAGACTGGCCATCAAGCTTTTCAAAGGCAACACAAAAACAAAAAAATTGCAGGCCAAGTATTCTGTAATCACCCAACTGTCCCTCAAGTGTCAAGGCAATAGAAAAATTATTTTAAAGGTTCATGAATCAAGGGAATAGTTTACACATGAGCTCTTCCTTGGTTGGATGACCTTCATTCAACTAGGAGATAACCTGGAAAATTTTGGCAAAATAAATGATGATAAGCATTTTATATATTTTTAATTTTTGAGTTTAATTTAAGTTTAATTTTTGAGAATTTTAAGAGTTAAATACCTAAAAGAAGGGTAGTGGCATGAGTAGAAGAATATACTCTAGAAAAGTAGAAAGAAAACAACTAGAAATGGAAGAAGGGAAAGACAAAGGAGAAAGCAGACTAAGATCATTGACTGTTTTATAGGTAATAGACGAAAGTCAAGGATATCATGTAAGACTGACAGTCTACTGAATAAAAGGTTATTTAAGAAAAGGTATATTAAGTGCACAAAAAAGGTATAAGTGAAATCTCTAAATAAAGATACCAATGTTCAAAAATACCAAAATAATTTTTTAGAAGCAAAGCCACATCAAATACAGAAACATAGTATATATAACTAAATATATTTGGTGACTGTAAAATAAAATTATAAAATTATATGCAGAGTTGATACCAATATATCAGCCACATTGGAAAATGTGAATAGGCTTAACTCATCTATTACAAAAAAAATCCAAATTGGCTCATAAAGCAAATCTGAACTCTGTGATTCTATGTAAGGGACACACCTAACATACAGTGTTTCAAAATGTTGAAATCATAGGTATGGGAAAGGACATATCAAAAAAGTGAAACTGGGCTTCCCTGGTGGCGCAGCAGTTGAGAGTCTGCCTGCCAATGCAAGGGACCCGGGTTCGTGCCTCGGACAGGAAAGATCTCACATGCCGCTTAGCGGCTGGGCCCGTGAGCCATGGTCACTGAGCCTGCGCATCCGGAGCCTGTGCTCCGCAACGGGAGAGGCCACAACAGTGAGAGCCCTGTGTACAGCCAAAAAAAAAAAAAGTGAAACTATAAGACAGCAGGAATTGTGATATTGATATAAAAAAGGTAGAATTCAGGCCTAAAAGCATCAAGGACACTCTATAATGCTAAAATCCAAAACTTATAATCAAGATATAATAACTATGAATATCAATACACCAAATAACAAGATACCAGATAACAAAGCAGCCATGTTCAAAATGCAAAAACCACAGAAGATATGAAAAAAAAAATACTAATAAAAGACTTTAACACACCAATCTCAGTAAAAGGCAAGTCAAATGAATGAAAAATTAGTAAGAGATGAGTAGATCTCTGCACCTGCTGTCAGAATCATAACATTTATATAGAGGCCTTAACAGTCACGTACACAGTCCAAATGATTTCCACAACACATTGCCTTCCAAAGGCTGTGTCCTTGAAAACGGTTCCCACTGTGGAAACAGTGGGCAGAATATACATCCCAGGGAAGGGGCAAGGAGCCTCCCATTGCCCTGGTCCAACTCATGGGTCAACCAGTTGTCACATCCTCTTGATGACCTCCTCCAACAATAACTGGGGCAGGAGGAGGTTCTACTGGCATCTAGTTGCATACTAGCATCTAAGTATGCTGCTAAGCATCCTCCAATGCACAGGACAGGGCCCCACAACAGAATTATCTAGCCCAAGGTGTCAATAGTGCCAATGTTGAGAAACCCTGTTCTAGGGAATGAGGTGTAATATTTATTCACGCAAAAACATTTACTGTGGCAAATGCCATGGGTCTAGAGGAGTGCTTGACATTTGAGTTACGGCAATGAAACCCAGAGTTCTTTCCTGAAGGACCTCAGAGTCCAGTTGAAGAATTATATAAATGAATAATTGTCATGGAATAAATTCTAGTCTTGGGTTGGAGGTGTTGGTGGCTGGAGTGGGGGAAGTCCAGGAAAATCTGAGAACAGATGGGTCTTAAAGGATAGATATGTAGGCATTTTCCAGATTAAATATAAGGAAATGGTTTTAGGCAAAGGAAAGAAAGGTGACAATAAGTACAAAGGGACATTAACAAACAACCTTCTCACTCCACTTTACCACATACACTCTGTGTTCCAGCCACTCTTGGCTGCAACAGGCCAAGCACTCAAGCACTAATATGTATTTGTACTCTTGTATTGGTTTTCTCTCACTTCAGAATACGCTTTTCATGCTTTTTTTCTGTTTGATGAAACCATCACCATCTCCATCTCTCAAGATCATATGTCATGAGAGCAAGGGTATTGTTTTTGTTTTTTAATGTTTATGGATATGTTGCAAGCACAAAAACAGTTCTGGCATGTAGTAAATGTTCAATTAAGTTATTTTTGAATGAACAAATGAATAAACCCAAATACTGTTACTGAGTCTAAGCTTATACCACTCGACATGTGACAGGCCAATAATTGAGCGATGAGTTGTTGGGACAAGGAATAATGATTTTATTTGGAAAGCTGGCAAACTAAAAAGATGGTGGGCATGCCCCAAAGAACCACATTGCCTGAGTTAGAATTCAGGCTTCTTTTATACTAAAAGGGGAGGGAGTAAAGTCAAACATTTTCTGATTCCCATCAGCCTCCAGAAGGGATGTGTTAATTTCTTCCTCCCTGCAGTCATTCACATGTGGGCCTGGTCAGGATGTTTCCTGTGAGCTGAACAAAGGTATTTTAGCTTAATGCTCATTACCTGGGAGTCAGGGTTCCCAGAGATGAGCCATTATGTATAATTTAAGCTCATAGGCAACATGCCTTGAGTTATTAGCTTGTAATAGGATACAAAAGTTCTTCCCTATTACAATATCAGTTCTTTTCTGAAGGATTCTTCAATTTCTCACTGTAAAACAAACAAAAAACCCAGAACTGCCTTTTCCCATACTTCTTACATTGAATATAGATGGGTAAATGTAAAAGATGACATTATAATACCTAATAGGTGCTTAATATTTATTAACTGAATGAAAAATGAAGAACATAATGGGAAAAAAAAAAACAAAACCCAAAACAGATAGATCTGCCAGGTGTCTGGACCCATGATGTAGCTCAGTAAAACATTTCCTTTCTAGTCTTTCCTGAAGAGCAGAGACTGAAGAATTCTCTCAATATAGAGAAGTAAAAATCACTTATAACTTAATATCCAAAGATAAATACTCTTTAATTCTTGCTAAATATTCTTCCAACACACTCATATAAACACACACATATACAACACATAGACATGTATATACATTCGAACAAAAGAGAACTGCATTACATGTAATCCTTTATGACTGATTTTTCACCTCTCTCCATGTCAGTTAAGTATAAATATGTTATTTTTATAAATACATCACATTTTACTTTATAGATGTAACATGACTCATTTAAAAAGACTCCTACATTGGGCATTTACATTGCTTTCATTTTGTTTGCTTGCTTGTTTGTTTTGATGTTACGAAGAATGCTGTGGTTAACTTTGTGTATTTACACACTATAGGCATTATTATCTTGAGATAAATTTCTAAAGTATATATGAAATTTAAGACTTTTATAGTACAGTGCAAAAGTCCCTTCCATAAAGTGTGTAAGATTACCATTCCCCCAAGCAGTATATGAAAGAGACTGTTTTCTCACATCTTTAATTAACACTGGGTACCGGGTTATGTGTTAGATTTTAATTTAATGTGTTATAAACCAACAGTATTTCCTTTATGGTTTCTGACTCATGAATCAATGCCTAGAAATAATTTCCCTACTACAATTTTCTTAAAATGTCTACAATTTCTTCTAATACTTTTTATGGTTTCATTTATTTTCATACAGAAATCAAATTCCATCAGAAATTAATCTTGTTTTCCGTCATGGTAGGCATCTTTTAATTTCAAAATGGACACTCAGTTGTTTCAATACATTTAATAAATAACCTATCTTTCCATCTTCATGACTTATAGGATACATTAAATGAATATCTACATTTGAATATATTTCTGGACATTGCACTTTTTCTATTTGTTTGTCTACTTTTCCTTGACAATGATATTATTTTCTGTATTATAACTTTATAATACACTTTAATATCTGATAAAGGTTCTATTTCCAGATTAGAAGAAAATTTATATTTGTACAATACTGAATCATCTCATTCAGGGAAATAGTTGGTCCCTTTTTATTAAAGTTTTATTACGTTCCTCTGTAAAGTTCTTTTTCCAATGAAGACTCTTCATATTTCTTGCTGATTTTTTCTAGATAATTCTATAGTTTTGATTGCAATTGTAAAAATATTTTTATGTTATGATATTTAGCTAATTATTGTATAGGTAGATAGATATTGATTTTCACAGATATTTTTCTAAAAGAGCATGTTATATAAAACTTACTCAGTATTTTCTTAGTTTTCTAGTCGATCATATAATATGAAAATATTATACATTTTCCCATATTTACTACTTATTTCTGTTGTTTTTAAAATCTGATAGGACTGGCTGTCACTTTCAGAATAACTTAAAATAGTGTAAAAGCATAAAATTTTCACAATTTTAATAATGTAAAGCATGATAATGGAATTCTCCTTTCAGTACTGAAAAGAACAAAGATTACAAAGGATTGAGCCACACCACATAGGTAAAATCTATGTCTTTATAATGATAATAAAAGAAACAACAGGAACAACAATGACACATCTTTATTGGCCACAGTTAGAGAGTGCTAAGCCATTACTCTGAAATTTGGATTTCAAGTATTTATGCTTCCTTCTTGTTATGAGCTGTGTAAGCTAACCAAATAGTTGATAAAATTGTTTTTAATAATTTCACTTAATATATGGTAAAGGAATGATGGAAAATCACGTTTGAAATGTCTAATGAGATAATGAACCGAGGACACAATTATGGATGGATGCTAAAAGCTTTAGGTAAAATGTTGATGTAAAACCTTATTTTGGAGGGAATCAGGTTACTAGCACATGAATCCACTATTAAATTTCAGCACCACCATAAGTGAGACAACCAGATATCATGTGTCTCACTATGAAATACTCTTGCCTTAAAAACAAACAAATGACAACAACAAAACTGTCTGGATCTAATCTAACTTAAAAGTTAACTCCTAGTTTACAGAAAATAGGAAAAATAGAGGAATAAAATGAATAACAAAATGAAAAAGCCAAATCTAGAATGTTGAACATCCAAAAGGACAAACAACTTGGTTTCTTCAACAATCAATGGCATGAAAGAAAAAGGTTTGTTGCAGAATACAGTTGACTCCTGAACAACATGGGTTTGAACTGCACGGGTCCACTCATACGCAGATATCTTTCGATAGTAAATACTACAGTACTACTACATGATCGTGGTTGGTTGCATCTGCGGATGTGGAGCAACCAGGGATATGGAGGGCTGACTGAGTTATAAGGAGATTAATTCCCACATTGTTCAAGGGTCAACTTTAAAAGAAATTTAAGAGACATACAACCAAATGCAGTACAGATCTTGATTCAAAACTTATCTTAGGGCTTCCCTGGTGGCGCAGTGGTTGAGAGTCCACCTGCCAATGCAGGGGACGCGGATTCGTGCCCCCGTCCGGGAAGATCCCACGTGCCGCGGAGCGGCTGGGCCCGTGAGCCATGGCCGCTGAGCCTGTGCGTCCGGAGTCTGTGCTCCGCGACGGGAGAGGCCACAACAGTGAGAGGCCCGCGTACCGCAAAAAAAAAAAAAAAAAAAAAAAAAAAAAAAAAAAAAAACTTATCTTAAATAGGTATCTTGGAGGCAGTTAAGGACATCTGAATATTGACTTGGTATTAAGTGATAACAAGAAATAATTAATTCTATTAGCTGTAATAGTAGCTTCCTAGTAACTCAAAAAATAATACCTAACAAATAACAAACAAACAAATATGAAAGTTCCTTCAGGGATGCATAATGAGATATTTACAGGTAAAATGTCAGCATATTTGAGTTTTGCTTTAAAATACCTCAGGTTACAGAAAATGCATGGAGTATATAAAGCAGTGGCAACATATTGGTAATTGTTGAAACTAGGTGGTGGGTAGATTGAGGTTCATTGCACTATTCTCTCTAGTTTTGCGTAATGCCTGTGGTTAGTGACAGATTAAAAAGAAAGCAGGTAAGAAGTAAGAGACAGTAGAAAAAATAGGTGAGGATCAATGATGATTCTAAGTAAAACAGTAGATAGAGGCAGTTAATATAGTAAGCACAAAGTTAAGTATTACAAAGTACAAGTGAGGTTCACACAAACAGAGAAGGAATGTTCGAGATTGCTGAGAATTTAGAATTGAGGCACGTGGGTGAAGAGCAGAAGTGAGCAAGAGAACTCAAATAAGATGCCTAGAAGGGCACTCAACATCTGCATCACAAATGTTTAGGAACTAGTGTAATAAATGAGTTTTTAATGTCTGGATTATTTCTCTTTGGTTCACCAACTTCTTCCACACGTTTGTTTTATGTAAAGCATACTGATAAGGGCTAAGACTATGACCTCCATCTCATGGTCATTATAGCAAGAGTTATATTTGGCCATGTTTATCTATAAAATCTTCTTTTAAAAAACTGCAATTAAAGAGACTTTTAAAAATGTTTTTAACCTCACTTTATAAATATGAGAACAACAACAAAAAAACCCTCTGAATTTTGTATTATCCTAGGATGTACAGAGAAGGCAATCCAATAAGACCTGCCTTGTCACATTCAATAGAGCAACTGCAGTAGCAATTTGTTACAAGCAGATGGATAGTTGAACACTGAAAAGGATGATAAACTAGAACAAAATTAGATATTGAAATCAATTTCTTTTAGGCTCACCATGAAACTTCAGATTTACACAAACAATTGTATTTGAAGAAGTCAGAAAAAAATGCCATACTAAGATGGGTGCCCGTGAAAACAGAACTTTACACATGCTATAGCCTTTATAGCCATCATTTACTTGGTTGGTCCAAATATTTATAGTTCATTGTTATGACTGCCAAAACTGGCAACCACAAGGATTGTTGTCTCAATTAGGACAGTAAACAGATTGTCTCTTTTTTTAATGAAAAAATCTAAAATGTAATACTTCACAGTTTAACATGTTTATTCATCTAAACGAGCTAAAAAATAATGGTGCGACATCTGTTCGAGAGGCATTGGTACCTCAAATTTTGGCTGCCTCCCCACCATTTTGGTTGTTGTTTTAAAAAATGAAGAATAGGAGGGGGTACTGTCATCAAAAAATCTTCTGGCATGTAAAGTATCTTATTTTTCTTGAAATAAGGATCTCATGTCTGTTGCTAGGGATAAAAAAAAAATTGTCTAACAAAGAGGCACAATGCTGAACACGACAGCAGTTCAATTGTTTTAAATACATTTACTGACCCACTATAGATATTTCCACACGGATATAGTTCTTGAAGCGACTCTCCCAGTTCCCTCTATACTTACCTGTATAGCTAAAACCTATACAGAATAGTAAAGGGTTTCTGTAGGCACTGAATTCATCTGCTACAATTTTTACTGTAGGTTACACTGATTTTAGATATGGTGTCAGTGGAACAAAATCTAGCAAACATTCTATCCAGGCTGCATTGGAGCAATTCTAATAAAAGAAGGCAGTGCTGCTAAGGGAAAAGTGGTGAGAATCTCCCCAGAGAAGCCTCAGGTAAGTGTCTTCACCTAATTGTTGGTAAGAAAAAAATAAAAGTTTATCTTAGATAGTCTCTGACACAATAACCTTATGTTATGGATGAAATACATTAAAATTTAAGTTTAATTTCTAGAAGTTTATTTCTGAAGCTTATCTAAAGCATAACTTGATCTACTGAATTATCAATGACTATATAATTTAGATTCTGGAAAATATAACACTTTAGTTTTCACATAAATATAGCATTATAATGAAAATTTAGTTTTATTAACAATGGGAGTGAAGATTTAGACTAAGTTAAATTTAAAACAATGAGTCTGATTTTTAACAATACTAAGGTGAAAATAGCATATTTGATTTCCTAGAAAAGAGCAACGTTTCTGTTGTGTAGCAAATTTAATGCTAGTTGTCTTGATCTTAAAGAGAACCAGGATTAAATATATATGTGTCCCAATACAACCAAAGACCATAAATGCTAAATGCTGAGTTGATCAATATTGTGATTTTTAAGTTTTATTTATTAAATGCAAATAATTTTTGATCATCTGTTACATGCAAGAACTGTGCCAGGCTCTGAGAGGACTGAAAGAGATTAACTTAAATTCTAACATGCATTTATTAAAAATGTGCAGACCACTACACTACTGCAATTACAGAAATGAATAAGAACATATTCTCAGGATTTTGTAATCCTTGGTTGGAGTGGGAGTATTTCACCTACATTTACAAAAAATTGAAAAAGATTGGAAAATCTTCAAGTATTTTGCCACCTTAAAACAACAACAAAACCTCATTCTGGTACTAAAATAGGATTTTAGCACATTTGTTTTAAAAGAAATTATAGATGAGGTTATATTTTTACAACATCGCCTCTCAAATGAATTTACATATTCTGTATTTTTCATGCAATATAAGAACCAGCAACCATTCAAGCTTCATTCAAAGTGTTCTATAGGCTGTACGTTAAGTCCAGCTGCATTAGTTGAAATTTCTTCTGCAGAAAAAGTATGTTAACAGATAGATTCTAACATTCTGAAAAGTCATTAATTTTTTTTTTTTTTTTTTTTTTTTTGTCTTCTGAATTACTCTGAGCAGTGAATTATTGGAGGGGAAAAACCCATGCCTAAAATTTGTATGGTGCCAGTCTCAGATTTATGCCAAATACCACTCACTATTTAAAAGTGTAGTCCCCTGAAACTGCAGACCGGATATCACCTCTCTGTCTTCAAAGATTCAAACCAGACTTCAACTTGGGATTTCTCTACAGAGGATTGGCTGCTTCCCAGTTAATGTGAGTTTGAAAAATGTGCATTTCACGAAAACATTATTTTGTAAACATACATTGTCTCAATTTACCTGCTATTTATTAAAATCAGAGTTTAGCCTTTGGGACTTACCATAAGTTAATCAGCTAAGTTAGTTATGCTGTGTCTAGGCTAATATTCATTACTATCAGAAACAACAGTTTTCCTCCAAAGAATACCTCAAGAGTAGAACAGGATAATAAAGTTGATTTTCTCCTTTTTTTCAGGGTAATGAATTTTCAAACATTTCTAAGAGTACAATCATCTATTTTAAATACTGTAAATTCTGTAATATCTCACTTGGATAGGTATCTAATAGACAATTATTACATATCCTTGCATTTAAATTACCACTGAAATTAGAAATAATCTTTATTTTATATGACTGTATTTAACACCAGATGGGAGGGGAAATAACTAAATGAAGATTGTTCACATAAATGTGATAGGAGTGGGGGAAAGCAGTATTTCTTGACATGTGGCATGTCACTCAGGAAAGTAAAAGACCCATCATATCCAAAATGCCAGCTTGGATATTCTCTTGCCACCCACTTCACAAACAGACATACCACATGGCATTAAATGCTGCAACCTTTCCTAAAAATGCCACTTGGATTTGTCCACTGTGGTGAATGTATAGGAACTCTTGGTCTGTCTCTTAAGTTTGTGATTTCAATGGGAAGAATCCAGGAAACAGCACTGGCTAAATTTTGCCCTCAGATGTTTGGCATAAATGATCTGTGAGGATACTGGAACTTTTGGCTGTTTTCACACTGATGAAATAAGTTATGCTACTTGAAAAAATTCTACAGAACATAATGCTACACAACCACATTCAACTATCTGCAAAAGTCTCAAAGACTATCTAGGATATTTACCAATACTTTCTTCTCTTGGAGAGTATGGAAACAATCTTAACATTTTATTTACTCTTTATAAATACAATGTATTTACTATGAAACACCTTATGCACATGTTGCAAGCTATTCATTTTCTATACATATTTATGTAAGGTAGTAACTAACAACTCTGCTGTGGACACATATTTTTCCATTTTCTAATCTTTATGTATTCATGTGTTATAAAATTATTTTAAAATTCCATTACCAGTAAAAAATACTGACTACATTAGTCATTATACTCCAACAAATGTAAAATACCTTGAAAAATCATATAAACAAAAAACTCCATATGTGAGTAATATAAGACATATATTTTCTTCTATTACTTTTCATGAAAGGGTTCTAATTGATTTAATTCCCAAGAGACAAAATACAATTTTGTAAAACAAGTTTGTATTGTTCAGATATAAGAGACAACCCAAGAAAATGACTCTGAGTAGGTAGGACTTCTGCTATTACCGTTGTGTGAAAAACACTGCACAATTAGGCAACAGGTTGCTACATATCTCCTTAACAAGAGGGGCAAACTGATACTGCAAGCAGCCAGGACAACATAATTAAAATAGAATTCCAAGTTTATATTAATAGAGTAATAAGTTAATTAAAATCAAGATCAACTGAACTTTCTATTTACACCAGTTCAGACAGCCCAAGAGGAAAGCAACTCTATTTTAGAGACATATGTGACTCTTTGAGCTTCTGTCATCCAGGTGCCATTTCTGATGGAGCACATGTGCACTGAACAGTTGGCAAAGAAGGAAAAAGATTACTGTAGATGTATGTGCAGATTGTCTCTCTAATGATATAAACTACGTCTGGAAAGAAAGCAGGGCTTCTCTGTAAAATGAAAAATTTCCCATGAGTTTTCATTCCTTCTTAGGCTCTGAATGTGACTAGAGAATGTTTCTGTAAATGAGGATATATACTTTTACTTAGAATGTATATGGAACAAAAATAGATTTAGTAATCTGTAAGTGATGGAGTTATACACATAAATTGCCTAAGACATCTGAAGAATTTAGGATCTGTTTTTCACTTTATCTAAATGCACCATGAATAGGTTGCCTGTCAAAGTAGAAAGATTTATAAAAGTATCTGGTAGCACACATACTACATTACTAGGTAAGGTTCTTTTCTTGATATCCTATGCAACATTTTAAAAGATATTTTTGCAAACTGAAAATACCAGCAGAAAAAATTCAAGATCTTGCTGTCTCAGTACTTCAGAAAGTATTGGTCCCTAGAGGTGCTTTTATAAAATTATATCCTTTTCATGCATTGATTGCTGCTCAACTAATCTTCATCTGGTTCCAGATCAGGGTCAACATCTGTGGACAGTCTGAGATAAAAGAAAGCATAGAAAGCCAGTAGGAGGGCCAATATAGCTGCAAGTAGAAGGCCAACTTCCTGAGGAAGGAAAAAAAAAGTAGATTTGAAATTCATGAAATGAGGTTGGTTAACGTTATCAGCTTCATGAGATAAAAAAAACACAGTCTAGAATTAATAATCACATTCTTTTTGTTTAACACTTTCTGTCATTAAGCAAAGAAACTTTTGTGCTTGACAATACCTAATATAATGGCAGGTACATCAGTGGGTATAATAATAGATGTGTATTATTATTTTTATTTAAATTTATGTTTTTCTAATAGTAAAATTAACATTTATAATTTTAATATATTTTCGTAGTTTGGATATCAAACTGTTGGATGTAAGCAATGTAGTTTGTGCCTACACAGTTTATCTTTCTCTATCTGAGAAAGAAATAACATTTGAGAAAGAAATAACATTATTTCTTGCTTCAATACGTTTATTATTAGCTATAGCATTTGGACACAGATTCTTTTTTAAATTATCATTCCTTTTCTAATAGGAAGAAACTATTATAACCAGTTTCTACATTATGTCTCTGTAAACATCCTTATTAAATATTATTTTTTAAAACTCATTTTTAAATTCTAAATTCTATAGTTTACAATGTGGCAGAACAAAACTAAGTACTCTTGGCTCATAAAGCATGATATGATATAATTAACACAACTATGAAGGATGGTCCTGGATACTTCATTTGGTGATTTGATATGGATTATATTAATCAATTATGCTGAAATAATAGCCAAAAAATTACCATATATACAATGGCAAAAATCATATTATTTTTCAAAAAGTCTATAAACTTATATATATATATATATATATATACACACACACACACACACACACACACACACACATACCATGAAGGAATTTTCTCAATATTAACATATCATTTGGCTAAACAGAAAGAAGAATAAATAGTGCTAGTACAGTATCCTAAGGGGCTTAAATATTCCCTTGTAATTCTCACTTGCATATCACACCCCTTCCTGACATTATTTTATGGAGAAGCAATTTATTTGCACTTACACAAATGTAGTTTACATTTCAAAAGAATGCAAAATTAATAATTCAACATATGCCACCTAATAAACTTTAAAAACATTAAAATAAATTTGGTTTATAATCAACATGTAATTTTTACCTGGATGTTGCAATTACAAATGGACATTTTATACAGATTTTTAGCTTTATTATTAGATTTTTTTAGATTTGCAAACTATAAAAATAAATATTAATAAAATACATGGGGTTGAAAGATTTAGTGTCAACTATTTTTGTAAGATTTGATTTCTCAATCTACTCTATCAATATAATGTCAAATTAAAGTGAATTTTTCTCTGCTGCAGTTGGAATACTTTGGCATCTCAAAAGGGCATGGCAGCATCAGACAGGTTTCATTTATTTTCTTGTATCCACAGCTGTGCTCCCAGACCCATCTGGTTACACAGCTACTAATTTTAAGAGGATGTAATAAACAAGTGACACACAACTGCAAACTCCATGTGTTCTGTACAGTGGACAAAAAACTGTTCAACAGCAGTCACCATTCCCATAAGTTTAACACAAGACTAAAGTTTTTACTCTTGATTAGAGTCTGTGATTCTCATCTCATTGATAATCACCTCTAATTGCTGTTTTTCAACTCCTTCTTATCCTTTCAAACAGCTCTGTAACATCTTCATTGTACATTTTCAGAATATCCAGAGGCATGAAAAAGGGGTTTAAGGGTAGGAAGCAGAGAACATTCATAGAATACAACTTCAGAAGATCCATTAATTCAATTAAGTCTATTCAACATACTATGGTGTAGGGGGTGAGGCTTCCGAAGTATTGGACGAGGAGGTACAGCAAATCATTTGTTTCAGAATGTCCCTATTCTGCTAAGGAGATAAGTATTGTGGGGACTGCATGCTTGGAGGGTTAAAACTATGGTAAAATTTGAAAATACTGCTTTCAGAATTCTGGTCACACTAACCATAACTTAGAGACCTACAGGCATTTATGACTCTCCCCACCCTTGGCCATTTTTAGTTTTAGATCAGGAATAACAAAGAGAACAAAAATAATGCTTCCAGCTGGCTCATCCCAAGGGGTTGTTAGCAGGATCTGGTTGCCATTTGAGTATTTTATTTATGTAACAGATAAATCAAATTTCTGATCCTTATTTTTTATTATAATTACTTGTTTCAAATAAACTACTTAATAAACAAATACAGATTATCTTTTTCCTTCTAAATACTAGGAAACACAGGTTATTTGCATTCTAAAAAAATTTTCCCTGATGTTGCAACTCTTGAAAAATAATCTTAAAATTGAACAGCAACCAAATAACAAATATTAGTTGTGCAAATAATTTTTAGGTGGTACTCATTACTGGGTCATAAATTATGACATTTGTTTATATTGGTAAAATACACAAACTAAAAATAGCTTCTCAATAGAAATAATTCCACATTTTGAAGAAGTGATATTCATATCTTATTCTGAATCATTACTGTTCCCTGAAATTTTCTATCACTAAACATACATTTATAAAAAAGCACTAGAAGCCCCTGAGGGTAAGTACCCTATTGTGTAATTTTTATATCTCTAATCCATGATTTCTCAATCATGTGATTTCTTGTAGAAATTCCTCCAAGATAATTGTGTCTTATTCATCTTTTTTTCCACAGGTTCTACAACATTGTAATGCTCATAACAATTTCTAAATAAATGAAGGATTAAGTCAGATTTATATAATTTATGTACAAGGTATATTAAAATTATGTAATGTTTTGAAAACTTTACAGCAATAATATCTATAATACTATCTTCACAGCAAAACTGAAAACATTTTGTAATATGTAGTATAGTAACACAAAGCAGACTTAGTTGAGTAGGGGATCTTTAGGCCAATGACAAACATCCAAGGACAGTCTTATTTATGCAAACCAGTAATAGCTAATTCAAAGAAATATTTATGTTAAGTGTATTATTTAACTCTTCTGACTATACTGTGAAGTAAATGGCATAAAATCCATTTTACAAATGTGCCAGTTTAGACTCAGCTAGATCATTTTAACAGTAAGAGGAGTCATGTGATTCTAGGCCTCTTTCGTGTTCAGTTTTATCATTGCTGTTATTTTTCTATTCCTTGCAGCTGTTCATATTTTCTGTAGATTTAAATTATTTTAAAAGCATAGCAATGATTCATTCTAAAAACTAAGTAGTAAAGTGATAAAATATTATAACATTATGGTCATCCTGTATTAACTAGATAAGAGTCAAACATGTTTGATGTTCATTAATCCTTAGTTGCTTCTCTGACATTATCAACATGGATAAAATCACTCACTGGGGAAATTAAATAGCATTAAATGGCAATTGCTGAAAGAAATTTCGTTATTTAAAATACTATGCTAAAATGACAAGGCAATCAAAGTTTGACAGGGCAAACTAATTAGTATGCCAGATTTGAAATGTAAAACACCTCCACGGTTCTGATTCTAAAAAGTTTCCTATTATTTTAATGGGCTCTTTACATAAATTTTCAAGCAAAGTAAACAGTGTTTAAAGATAAGGTTTTTGTTTTTCACAGGTTTACAAATCAAAATGATATGCTAGTTTATTAAAAAGGAGCTGTTTTTGATGTCAGAAACTTTTCTGTACATACTTTAAATCATAAATGAAACCTAAGAACAATTTTTTTCTCATAAAAGATAAACAAATTCTATATTGTTTTTAAAAAGACATTCGATTGCACTATAAGGTAGACTTATACTAGGAATATGGTTATTTCCTCAAGTTAAAACCATAGCAAAATGATAAGAGCAAATGAAATAGAGGATATATACAGGAAAGTGGTATATATCAATAAATGCATGGCTGCACTATTTTTCAAATTCTAATTTGCAGCTGCTCATTATACTGTGCCACAAGTGGATTGTGCTACCCCAATATTCTTCTAACAAGACAAAAACAAAGCCCTGTATTGTGAAAGATAAAAATAAGTGACATATTGCTTTCCTGGAAAATGACAGACAGTGCTCTCATTACAAGAGACAATCATCAGGTAACTAACTGCAAAATAAGAAACTAACCACTGGTTTTAGAAAGTTTGTGTCATGGAAATAATTTTAAAGATGAATGAAACTTCACATGAAATTAGAAGAAAACTTCAAAAGATTAATCATCTCTCTTTCAAACAAAAAGGCAATTCACTTTTTTTTTTTTTTCTTCCGTTAAAAACTGACACACAGCACTAACTGAGGAGATTGTGCTGTGAAAACATACTGCAGCACACAGCAATGCTTGATCAAAATCAGTATCAGGAGTAAAAAGAAGGCAGTGTTTCGTGATCATAATAGCAAATTCTGGAAGACAACCAAATATATCATCTGGCAGTTCAACAGCTGTTACAGCTTGGTAGTAATACCTTGGCATTTGCTATAAGTTATAACTTAGAAAAATTGATTTTTCATCTGCCAGATAAAACCCAAAATCTCCTTTTAACATTTTAATATTTAAATAAAATATAGTTACTAGTCACTTTACTTTTGCACATTTGACAGTAGAGCCGTCAAATTAATTTTTCTATTTATAGTTTAATTTTACTCTAAACACTTGGCAGAGTTGACATGGGTAATAATGTAAATGTAATTTTGTTGAACTTCATTGTGCTAGCACATTGGATTAGCATCTGTTAACATCATTCTCAGCTGCTTTTATCCCTCTTAAGCAGTTAAAACACTGGTTTTCTAAAAGAACAAGTTTGGGAACATCATTAGAATTTCATCATAGAGAGTACTGACAACAAAAATAATACACGTGTAAAATTACATATATTAACGATCTAAGTATATACATTTATAATTAAAAGTTAAACAACCATAAAATGAAACTTATTGCAAGTGAGAAAAGTTTTTGATCCAGGCCACGTATATCGCTGAAGTGTTTGAACAATAAATACAGTAGCTAGAGAAAAAGTAAATTGCAACTTTAAGTGTAACTGTCTCTCTTAAGTGACATTAGGTCTTATTCTAAGACCTAATAAAATCTTAGAATGGGAAGGATGTTTCTCATTAAGTAAATTCTCTTTAAAAGCCTTTAATCCTGGCATTTGACTTATATTTTGAAATGTCATAAAACATTTAGAATTCAACATTTATGAAATCCAGTTTTAGAAAATGAGATGGCATGCAATATATCAAATTTTAAAGTTATCAAATACAGGTACCTTTATGCCTATTGCTGTTTTCTTTGCTTCTGCTTTTAATTTGGTTGCTCGTAAAATAGGTTTGGTTTTTTTATAATCCTGTTTACCTAGAAAGAGATAATTTCAGACAATGAGCTATAATTTAAGTTTAACGGCCATCTGAAATGTCAGAGAACCTTTAAATAGAGTAAAACTGGGAGACAAAGTTGCAAAGTAATTCTCAGTTATGGAAACCATAAACTGGTCACCCTAAGGTCAATTTTTCCTTCTCTCTTACTTTTTCAGGAAGAAGATTTGACAGACATCTTTCATTTGGTGTGAGGTGAATATCAACAAAGATAAAAAATTCTTTTAGAGAATAAGATGTTTAAAGCAAAGAGAGTAAACTTTTAGAAGCATTTGGAGACAAATGCGGAAATAAATGAAATTACATAAGATCCCTTTAAACAAGTAAGGTTAACTCTGTCTTCATAATTGAAGAATAACAGTTCATTAGAAATTTATTTTATTATCGATATATTAAGTATTCAATAATCAATCTGAGAAGTATCTTCAAAGTAAGAAACTAAAGACTGATCTGTAAATATCTTTCAGTTGCTGAATTCTTTAGAAAAAAGTATTTAACTTTTGTTTGCTCTCTGTGGAGGACAGAATAAATATGGCTAGATAAATGATGAAGGATAGCTATATTTAGACATTAGTTTCAATGTTCTTTACCACATTTAACAACCAAAAATGAACAAAACTGAGCTAGTGTCACCAAATTTGTTTTTTTTGTGTGTGTATACCACCTGGTGACCCCACTAATGGGTAACAAAAGAGCTATTACACACTCTGTGAGGAAAACAGATTTAACAATAACAACAACAAAAGCACTGACTAGAATAATATACTCTTTTTGTTAACCAACCTGTTAGCTAAGAATTGGGTCCAATTAGTCTCAAATATAATCATATGTCATTCTGAGTGGGAGTTAACATTTGACCATATAATCTCTTCAACTATTTTATATTCTTCTATTTGGCCTTGTTGTTTCCATTTTATTCCCTTTCCTTTCAAAGATCAATTACTTTCCAAAACTTACCCCTGTAGTCTATCAAAATAATACAACTGCTAACTTTAATTTCCACATCTTCCTCACACTGAAATAAATCTGAAAGCAGTTTATCTAAAGTATACCATCAAAATTTAATGTGCAATATACTTTTTAATGTGTTTGCTAATGATTCAAAAGTACCTTTAAAATTCTATATAGATTTTTAGAATTAGAAATGCCAGGGAGAAGTGAGACAAATGAATGGGAGGATGAAGAAATGCTATATCTGTGTTCATTAGACACATAAAAGTATTTATTTGGCTGAAGATCTTTTTTTTTTTTAAGAAGTCTGTATGCTATTTCCTTAACTGCAATGGTATAGCAGTCATTCTGGATCTATGAGCATGCAGCAGCTTAATAAATATTATTTGATGATGGGGTTTAATGATCCAGAAATGAGCCAATTGTAAAAATGTATATCAAATGATCTAAATTTAAATTATGGAATGAACAAATACAGAAAAATATTACTCTGACCCATTTTAAATTAGCAACATTTAATTTTGCTGAAAAAATCTTGACAAGTGTTCACTCTGATTTCACATGTCAACAAACTATTCATGTCATTATTCCTGCTGAGATATAAACAGTTCAGAACAATGAAACTGGTGACACATCAAATGTTTCCACTCAGGGTTACAAAGCAAGTTTCTAATGAGAACCTAAAAAGAAATTTCAATATTATAGATTTGAAGCCAAGAAGTCATTTCTTATGTTATATATGCCCTATAATAAACTCTGGGCAACGGGGACAAAATAAACAAAAAAAAAAGATTATCTTAACCAATCTGCTTTTTGTAGACATATGCAGTATTCTGGATGATGTGTCTGTCATAAAGCAGATTCAAATATGCTTAAAAGAGTCAATGTTAAAGTGAGATTTTATCATTCTACTTCACTTGCCATTGGTTAAGTAATGTGTTCTATTTCAATTCAAGTCCTATAATCTCTTAAAAATAATACTTCGAAATTTATATTAAAGTTGATATGAACATTTGAAGCAGTATTTATAATAAATAGACAGTTTTAAAAATTATTACACACCTCATACTTCTCCAAAAAGTGCATCTGTCATTAATGTAGCATTCTCCTTGCTGACTGTGATATCCAAAAGTATATATTGCAAAACGTGGTTTCAGTCTACTAAGTGAAAACGTTTACAGGGGCGTTTGTTAAGTTCTTTATAACTAAAACCAGATCTCTCCATTATACCCAAAAAGATATTTAACATTTTAATTTTTTATGGCTTCATGAAAAATACCTATGCGCACATGATTGTAAAAAAAATATAAAATAAGAAGCTCCTGCCTTCTGAGTACTTACACCCAGGAAAAAACACATTTATGTAATCTAGATTTTATATGCAGACAGCTTTTAAAATACAATTGGATCTGATTTTGGTATATCAATAATACAATAACAAAAGTGGCAATTTAGCAATTGCTCATTACATTTTATATGAGAGAAATTCGAGCCTACAAAGCCAATATGGGACCTCAATCATCTCGTTTCTCTCTTCTCAATTACACCATTCATCACAGTTCTGTATTTTAATTTCCTATGACATAGTTTAAGTAACAAAAGCTTTCTCCCCCATCTCCACACTTTCTGATGGACTGATTTATGCTTCTTCCCTCCAATATGATCCTATTATATTATTTCATTATATTTTATTTTTTACTTATCATACAGTGAATATAACATTTTTTTTTCCTTTTGGTATACAGTTCTATGAATTTTAATGCCTATGTATATATCATGTAATTACTACTATAATCAGGATATAGAAAAGTTACATTATTTCAAAAAACTCCCTGGCACTAACTTTCTAAACTCATCCTCCTTCCTACCATAATTCCTGGCAACCACTGATATATTGTCCATTTCTATAGCTTTGTCTTTTCAATAATGCAGCAAAAATGTGACAAGGGCTCCTTTTATTCAGCTTAAGGCCTTTAAATTTCACCCAAGTTGTATGTATCAGCATTTTATTCTTCTCTATTGCTGGTTAGTATTCCATTATAGGAAGGTACCAGAACTTGTTTATCCATTCACTCATTGAAGTACATTTGGGTTATGTCCAGTGTTTGGCAAGTATGACAAGAGCTACTATAAACACAGGTATGCAGGTCTTTATGTGAACATAAGTTTTCATTTATCTAGGGTAAGATTGCTGAGTCATATGGTAAGTATATATTTAACTTTGTAAGAAATTGTCAAACCATTTGTCAGAGTGTTTGCATTCTCACCAGCAATGAATAAGAGTTCTGATAGCTTTGCATCATCACTAGCATTTGGTATTATTGTATCTAGATTATCTAATTTTTTAGTGTACAATTAATTATTCATAGTATTCTCTTATAATCCATGTTATATGTGTAAGGTTGATAGTAGTTACACTGTTTTGTTACTGGTATTAGTAATTTGTTCTTTTTTTTTCCTTAGTCTTAACTACAGGTTTTTTCAATTTCATTGATCTTTCTAAATAACAAATTTTGGGTTTTGTCGATTTTTTTCTACCATTTTTCTGTTTTGTATTTTATTTGTTTCCACTCTAATCTTTCTTATTTCCTTCCCTCAGATAGCTTTGAGTTTAGTTTCCACTTTTTTTTCTAATTTTTTAGATAGAAATTTAAGTTATTGATTTGAAACCTTTCTTCTTTATTAATATAGTCATTAACAAGTATAAATCTCCATGTAAGTACTGCTTTATCATCATTTCATAAGTCAGCAAGGAGAAGAAGAAAGTTGTACACAAAAACACTTGTAGATATATTTACCTATGCAGTTATTTTTACTCGTGTTAACTTATTTTTTCTGTTTGTGGATTCTAGTAACTGCCTTATGTACTTTCATTTTAGCCTGGAGGACTTCTTTTAGTGTTGCTTATAGGGCAGGTGTACTACTGACAAATTTTCTGGTTTTGTTTATCGAAGAACATCTTGATTTCTCACTTTTTTGAAGGACAGTTGTGCTAGATGTAGAATTTTTTGTTGACGCTCTTTTGCTTTCATCACATCATATATAATGAATTACTTTTTACTTTCTGCTTTCAAGATTTACTCTTTATGTTTGACTTTCAGCAGTTTGACTATGATGTGGCCAGGTGTGGATCTCTGAGTTTATCCTTCTCAAAATTTTGTGAGGTTCTTGGATATACAAATTAAAGTTTTTCATCATATTTCAAGAAGGTTTTTATCTTTTGAATATTCTTTTTGACACTCTCTCTTCCTCTTCCCATTCTGGAACTATTATTATGCATAGACTGGTATGCTAGATAGATTCCTATAGTATCTATGGCTGTGTTCATTTTTTGTCATATCTCATTCATTATTTTTTATTCATGTTCCTCAGACTGGATAATCTCAATTAACCTCTCTTCATGTTCCCTGTTTCTCCTATAAGTTCAAATCTACTGCGAAGCCCCTCTAGTGAAATTTTTATATTGGTTATTATATTTTTTCAAGTCCAGAATTTCTATCTTTTATATACATAATTTACATTTATATAATAATATTTTCTATTTGTTGGTACATCATTCTCATACTTTAATTCTTTAGACATGGTTTTCTTTATTTTTTGAACATATTTTAAATGGCTGATTTAAAGTCTTTGTCTAGTAAGTCCAAGGTCTGAACTTGTCTAGGGATGCTTTCTATTCTTTCTCTGTGTATGGACCGTAATTTGCTGATTTTTTTGTGTGTTTCATAATTTTTGTAGAGAACAGTTTTCTACAAAATAGTGTTATGTAGCAACAGTTAAATAACGTAATGTGACAACTCTGCCAATCAGATCTCCCCTAGGGTTTGTTGTTGCTGCTCTTTGTTCTTCTTTTGTTGGTGTTACTGTTTGTTTGTTTAGTGACTTTTATGGTCTAATTCTGTAGAGTCTGTATTCTTTGTTATATGGAGTCACTTAGCTTAATGTTCATCTAATAACTAGACAGGTATTTTCTTAAATGTCTTTAACCAAGAAATCTTCCAGGTTTGTTGAACAGGTGTTCCATACTTTGACAGGACTTTATAGTTCTGAATTAGCCTTCACTTCCTGCTAGCTTCCTCAAGGTCAGCAAAAAGTGAGAGCTTATGACCTTTCCAGGTCTTTACTGGACATGGCATAGTCCTGCACAGGTTCATGACTTTCTAGATTCCCAAGAATCTATGTCAGGGATTTAAAAAGACACTATGAACATCTCATTGCCCAGTTTTAAAAACAATTTTAGGTCAGCCTTATGCTAGCCCCAACTAGTAATGCTGCCTCAGGTAGTCGTGATGTTAAATGCTTGCCACTGATTGTTTTTGCCAAATGCCATCAGGAAAGGACTCTTCACACAGAATGAGCTCTAAGTCAGGTCAAATAAAGACAACTTCTGAGAATGGGGATTTTCAGTAAGCTCCCAGGCATGCCAAATAGTGATAGTTCTCAGAGGATGGGATTTGGGGTAGCTCCAAACACATTTGGCCTCTCCAGTGACTGCAGGCTGCTGTTTTTCATGACTACTATTGTTGCAAAGCTGAGGAGAGGAAGATGGGATTAAGGCAAGTTGAACAAAACAAAGCTTGATGTTCTTACTCAGAGTTAGCTGTTTTTCTCAAATAAACACTCTTTGCACTGTTTTAAATATTTGAAAATTTGTAGATTTCTGAAAAATTTGATTTTGACAATTTTTTGTCATTGTTCTTGATTTTATAGAAGAGCAGACTTTTGAGGTCCTTACTTTCCATTCAAGAAGTGCTTCTCTTCCATCCTTTTACCTTTAATCTCATTATATTTGAAGTGAATTTCTTATCTACAGCCTATATTTACATCAGTTTATAAAATTTCAACCTGAAAATCCTCTGTCCTTTCATTGGTATGTTTACACATATACATTTAATGAAACTATTAATGTATTTTTATTTAGGTCTACCATTTTATCTTTGTTTCTTTTGATTTGTTTCTGTTTCACTTTTCATGCCTTTTTAAGTTATTTGCAAATTTTTTAATATTTTGTTTAAATCATATATTGTATTTTGATATATTTCTTAGAATAATGTTTCAATAGTTTCCCAAGAGATTACAAAATATACATTTAACTTTTAAGAGTCTAATTCAAATCAATATTTTATTCAATTTCCTGTTTTTAAAGATATTCTACATTTTAAAAAAATTTAACATGCACAATACAATACATTTCACATTCTAATATAATGGAAACAAGCAGTACATTGCTTTGTAGTGCTAGTTTTACTAGTTGTTGTTTACCTCTTTTGACTTTGCTGTACTTATATTTGATCTTCTTGGACATGTGTCATAGGTTAGGAAAGTTGTTTCTATACAGTTGACTTTTAATAATTCAGGACTTTAAGTGTCCACAGACAAAGAATTATACAAGTGAATATACTATTGTAGCACAGATGCATTTTCCTTAAAAATGATAGACAAGACACTGGTGTTCCTATTTGATGCATGTTCTTATTATAGCTTAACTGTTTTGCAATAAAAAGTGAGAGGCACATGCATAGTTAGAAGGACTATTATACTTTGGTTACTGAAACTTTATATTCATGATAAAAACTGCAGGTTGTCCTTAGATAATACCTGTGTTTTAGTTCTGGAATAAAATTTCTAACTACTCATCTCTATTAGAGTTTTGTGTTCAGTTTAGTTGAAGAGTATCCTTAAATTGCTAGATCTGTACTATTAAAAAGTTACATTAATATTGTAACTATTTATTTGTATTAATAGAATTTTCTTGATACTGTAAAACCAAAACAAAGTACAGGAATAAAACAAAGTTCAGGTTGATAAATGATGACAAATGTCACTCTTAATCCTCAATCTCAATTATCTTCATCAAAACAGCCATAACATTCTGTTTCATTTTCTCTAAAATAACTACATATTATATCTTAAACTTATGAGACATATTTATAATAATGAAATGCCACCTTTTGTATGTTTAAAATAAAGTTGCAAAATTATTATTCTAGTAAAAATTCCATGATATGGAAAACTGTTTTTATGGCTTAGTAAGAATATGGATTCTATTATCCATTATGTATAGGACTTAACAATAAATATATATTTAGATGACTGCATTATTAATATTGCCAATACAAATAGAAAATTTCTCTGAAATCATGACATTGAAAGTTAAAATTCCTTCAATACAATCTGAGATTCTTAATAGAGAGTGTGTGTTTCTGTCAATATCTCATTATAAAGCTTCTCCCTTTGCATGTAAAATCCAAGATCATTTTGGGGAAGAAATATAAAAGGCCTTCCCCAAATATGCTAATGATACAGCTAAGTAATGCACTTGGAACAATAAAACATATTAACTTTCATGTTAATGCCTGGACTTACCATAACTTATATAAGGGAAAAATACACTTAGAATGTATGAGCTTTGCTATTTATTCTATAATAGAATTTAGTAATTTTTTTGTTCAAAATTAATCTGGACTTAATGCTGAAAACTGGGCATTTCAAAATAAGAAACATTAAAGCTTGCATTTTCACACAGGAAACCTGTACTATAAAATTGCTCTTTGAACAAATATTAGCAACTGATTATCAAACCTCTATGAGTATATACACATAGCTATTGAGTACATTGTGAAATGTACTCAATACATGTACTCAATATATCTCTGACATAAGGTTACTTTGGCTAGCAAGTATCAAAATATTGTTATCCATAAGGAAACAAAAAAGTTATACCTATGTGTTTATATATCTATATATGGATATATTATTACTACTATTATTATTATTATTTTCACCTGTATCCAAGCTCTTAATTGCATGAGACACTATTATTATTATTATTTTTTTAAACATCTTTATTGGGGTATAATTGCTTTACAATGGTGTGTTAGTTTCTGCTTTATAACAAAGTGAATCAGCTACACATATACATATGTTCCCATATGTCTTCCCTCTTGCATCTCCCTCCCTCCCACTCTCCCCATCCCACCCTTCCAGGCTGTCACAAAGCACCGAGCTAATATCCCTGTGCCTTGCGGCTGCTTCCCCCCAGCTATCTACCTTACTACGTTTGTTAGTGTGTATATGTCCATGACTCTCTCTCGCCCTGTCAAAACTCACCCTTCCCCCTCCCCATATCCTCAAGTCCGTTCTCCAGTAGGTCTGCGTCTTTATTCCTGTCTTACCCCTAGGTTCTTCATGACATTTTTTCCCCTTAAATTCCATATATATGTGTTAGCATACGGTATTTGTCTTTTTCTTTCTGACTTACTTCACTCTGTATGACAGACTCTAGGTCTAACCATCTCATTACAAATAGCTCAATTTCATTTCTTTTTAAGGCTGAGTAATATTCCATTGTGTATATGTGCCACATCTTCTTTATCCATTCATCTGATGATGGGCGCTTAGGTTGTTTCCATCTCCAGGCTATTGTAAATAGAGCTGCAATGAACATTTTGGTACATGACTCTTTTTGAATTTTGGTTTTCTCAGGGTATATGCCCAGTAGTGGGATTGCTGGGTCATATGGTAATTCTATTTGTAGTTTCTTAAGGAACCTCCATACTGTTCTCCATAGTGGCTGAACCAATTCACATGCCCACCAGCAGTGCAAGAGTGTCCCCTTTTCTCCACACCCTCTCCAGCATTTATTGTTTATAGATTTTTTGATGATGGCCATTCTGACTGGTGTGAGATGATATCTCATTGTAGTTTTGATTTGCATTTCTCTAATGATTAATGATGTTGAGCATTCTTTCATGTGTTTGTTGGCATTCTGTATATCTTCTTTGGAGAAATGTCTATTTAGGTCTTCTGCCCATTTTTGGATGGGGTTGTTTGTTTTTTTGTTATTGAGCTGCATGAGCTGCTTGTAAATTTTGGAGGTTAATCCTTTGTCAGTTGCTTCATTTGCAAATGTTTTCTCCCATTCTGAGGGTTGTCTTTTGGTCTTGGTTATGGTTTCCTTTGCTGTGCAAAAGCTTTGAAGTTTCATTAGGTCCCATTTGTTTATTTTTGTTTTTATTTCCATTACTCTAGGAGGTGGGTCAGAAAGGATCTTGCTGTGATTTATGTCATAGAGTGTTCTTCCTATGTTTTCCTCTAAGAGTTTGATAGTTTCTGGCCTTACATTTAGGTCTTTAATCCATTTTGAGCTTATTTTTGTGTATGGTGTTAGGGAGTGATCTAATCTCATACTTTTACATGTACCTGTCCAGTTTTCCCAGCACCATTTATTGAAGAGGCTGTCCTTTCTCCACTGTACATTCCTGCCTCCTTTATCAAAGATAAGGTGTCCATATGTGCGTGGGTTTATCTATGGGCTTTCTATCCTGTTCCACTGATCTATCTTTCTGTTTTTGTGCCAGTACCACACTGTCTTGATTACTGTTGCTTTGTAGTATAGTCTGAAGTCAGGGAGCCTGATTCCTCCAGCTCCTTTTTTCGTTCTCAAGATTGCTTTGGCTATTCGGGGTCTTTTGTGTTTCCATACAAATTGCGAAATTTTTTGTTCTAGTTCTGTGAAAAATGCCAGTGGTAGTTTGATAGGGATTGCATTGAATCTGTAGATTGCTTTGGGTAGTAGAGTCATTTTCACAATGTTGATTCTTCCCATCCAAGAACATGGTATATCTCTCCATCTATTTGTATCATCTTTAATTTCTTTCATCAGTGTCTTATAATTTTCTGCATACAGGTCTTTCATCTCCTTAGGTAGGTTTATTCCTAGATATTTTATTCTTTTGGTTGCAATGGTAAATGGGAGTGTTTTCTTGATTTCACTTTCAGATTTTTCATCATTAGTATATAGGAATGCCAGAGATTTCTGTGCATTAATTTTGTATCCTGCTACTTTACCAAATTCATTGATTAGCTCTAGACATTATTTTTTATGGTTAGCAGATAGAGTTGCTAGAATCTCTGAGAATAGTATTGCAAATAGTGTAACATCAGGACATATCACCAATTATAATTTTTCTTAGTTAACCTTGTACCTAAGCATAACTGAAAATGTTCACTTATGGTCATAAGAATTTTTATATCTTATTTTCTTAAGCAGTGCTTTCATTCATTCATTAAAAATTATTGAGCACTTACACTATATAGAAACAGTGTTCAAGGTACTGAAAATAAAATAGTTTGGCAAAACAGACCAAATGCCTATTATCCTGAACCTTGTAAAAAGATGGATAATAAGCAAACAAAAATAATGGTTCAATTTGCTAGGTAATGAAAAGCACTAAAAAGAAGAATACATTTGGCAAGCAGCAGAAAACAAAGGAGGGAGATGTATTGTTTCAGATAGAGTGGTTAGGGAAGGCCTTCTTGGTAATATCACTTGACATTATCATTTGATGTCACTTAACCAGATACTTGAATGATGTCAGGGAGGAAGTCATGTGGATAACTGGTGGAAGCAATTCCAAATACTAGGAACATATTAAGTATAAAGATTCAGAAAACACTAACTTCTGGAGGAGGCCAAAATGTCACTGAAGTCTCCCAAGTCAGAAAGAGAGCTTAATAGGTAATAAAAGTAAAAAGTTCAATTTCTGATGTCAGGCTCAGTGGTCCAGAACCAACTGTCAATATCTGAGTATATAGGCTCAAATGATAACCTTGGAAATAGGCAGGATATTCAGCTTGGTTCCCTGATATGTGATGTAAGAGCTTTTGAAAGTAAGAGTGAAGTAGAAATATTAATCCCCTTGCTTACTAAAATGGTAAATCAAAGGGAATGCAAATTCCTGGAGAAGCTTCAGAAACTGAGTATATCATCAAAAACAAAATATGTGGGCTTCCCTGGTGGCACAGTGGTTGAGAATCTGCCTGCTAATGCAGGGGACACAGGTTCGAGCCCTGGTCTGGGAAGATCCCACATGCCGCGGAGCAACTAGGCCCATGAGCCACAACTACTGAGCCTGTGCATCTGGAGCCTGTGCTCCACAAGAAGAGAGGCCACAATAGTGAAGCGACCTGCACACCGCAATGAAGAGTGGTCCCCACTTGCCACAACTAGAGAAAGCCCTCACACAGAAATGAAGACCTAACACAGCCAAAAATAAATATAAAAATAAATAAATAAAAGATTACTATAAAAAAACACAAAAAAAAACCCCAAAATATGCAGTTACACTGATTATTTTCACAGATCTATTTATTTCCTCACTGTGGCTAGTTGGTCTTGGAGACTGAGTACAACTAAATATTAACTTAATGTAGAATTTTTTTACTGTACTTACCGTAGCAGAATATAAATGTCCTTTGCACATGGTCACAACTAGCTAATTAATCTAGCCAATGCATTTTTCTAAATTCTGATCACAGATACCACAAGAGACTATCTGCCTTTACTGGAAGGGACAGCAGTATACTTACAAACCTGCTTTTAAACTATATCAACTCTCTATCTAATGCTATAATCTGATTCCAATAGACTAACTGCCTCACCAACCTGCAATATATCACAAGGACAATAAGACATAAGCCCTGGAGAAGATATGAAAACTGCCTGAGATGCCTCATTCATATCTATATCTATATCTATATCTATATCTATATCTATATCTATATCTATCTATATCTATCTATGTCTGTATCTGGGAGAAGAAGGAACATTGTGTCAAAAATACAGAGACTTATAAACTAAATCTGATTCATGGAAGTCCACTGATTTAGAGCATGTCAACATTATCTCCAAGAAGAAAAGGTCAACTTGCTGCGCTTTGTGCTCTATCTACCATTAAGAAGGGAACATAGGTACAACTTCTTAAGAAACTGGCATTACTTGATAATGTCACATATCCATACCTATAATCCTACATTTTTCTACTGGGTATATATTGTAGAGAAAAACTCTTGCACATGTGAACCAAAGAACAGACATATCTGAAAATATTTATAGAATCGTCATAATAGCATTCATAGGAAAAAAACTGAGAATCATGCAATTGTCAAAATGAGTAGGATAGAAAAATATTGGTATAGTCATATAATGGAATGCTATAATGCATAGAAAATGAATGAACTATATCAACATTCATCAATAAGAATAAAACAAAAATATGTTCAATAAGAGCAAGATACATAACAACATATACAGCATGATTTCATTTATATAAAATTCATAAACTAAAAAATATATTGCTTAACACATATCTAGGTAGAAAATTCATAAAACGGAATTAATACAAAATCAAGATAGTGGTTATCTCTCACAGGTATAGAGGCATAGAGGGTGTAGCAATTGGGAAGATGCATAAAGAGGCATCTAAGCTACTGGTATATGTCTAATATTTAACCTAGATGATGGATACATGGTTGCTCATGTTGTTAATTGTTTTAATCTACATGCATATTTTATATATGTAAAGAACCTGAAAAGCTGCTAAGACATGGTACAATAAAAGGTTCTCCAGTAGATTGCTGTACAAGCTCTTCTACTTCTTAGAACTTATGACATGGCATAGTCAATGGAGCCTGCAGCGCTTTAAGCTAACTGAGACACAGAAACAAGTCTTTAGCAGGTCCCAATTAAAAAGAAGTGGCAGTCTCTAGGGTTTTGGAACAACACCATACATCCTTCAACAGGTAACAGCTGCTAAGAAACAACTCCTGGATTGCTACCAAGCTCTGATGAAGATGGACTACCTGGTCATGAGACTCAGGGACCATCTGGCCTGAGCTAGCAGTCATGAATTGGGGGTTATCTAATTCAACAAATCATAAAATAGTGTGTACTGTTTTAGTAGTTAAAAAATAATGTATGTGGATGGTTCATTATAATATGCTGCACCAGCTGGAAGTACACTGCTATCTTTGGAGGTGGTCCTAAAACACAATTTATAAGGGAAATCCTCCCAGTGCCCAAAGTTTAAGTAGTACATTTTGTTGTGTACTTTACCTAGAAAGAGAGGTAACCTAAAAAAAATACACAATATTAGTTTTCCTGAATTGGAAGCTGAGTCTGCTACCCAGTCAGTTTGGATTATTCATGCCTACGAGTAAACAGTAAAATGGGGACTCACAGTGTTGGCTGGGATAATTGATGTTGGCTATCAAGGAGAAAATGGTTTGTTAATACACAGTGAGGGTCAAAAGGAATATGGAAAGATGTGAAGGAACTCCTTGGTTAATCCCATGTACTACCATGACCAATGGTAGAATTTAATGAAATTTATATACAGTCAACTGTAATCTAGAAATGATTTAAAGTATACAGGAAGATGTGTGTAGGTTATACACAAATACCCTTGAAAATGCAGGGGTTGGGGCACTGACCCTCTGCACAGTCAAAAATCTAGTACAACTTTATAGTCAGCCTGCTGTATCTCCAGTTCCACATCCATGGATTCAGCTAACCCAGGATCTTGTAGTACTCTAGTATATATTTATTGGGAAAAAAAAGTGTGTGTATAAGTGGGCCCGAGCAGTTCAAACTTATGTTGTTCAAGTGTCAACTGTATTTCACCATTTTACTTATATAAGGGACTTGAGAATCAGGATTTTGGTATCCATGGGGGTCCTGGAACCAATCTCCCATGGATATCAAGGGTCAACTGTGTGGTATGTAAATATACATCTAGAAGAAGCCCCATTGGAAGATGGCGGAAGAATAAGACATGGAGATCACCTTCCTACCCACAAATACATCAGAAATACATCTACATGTGGAACAACTCCTACAGAACACCTACTGAATGCCGGCAGAAGACCTCAGACTTCCCAAAAGGCAAGAAACTCCCCGTGTACCTGAGAAGGGCAAAAGAAAAAAAAAAAAACAGAGACAAAAGAATAGGGAAGGGACCTGCACCAGTGGGAGGGAGCTGTGAAGGAGGAAAGGTTTCCACACGCTAGGAAGCCCCTTCGTGGGCGGAGATTGCAGGTGGCGGAGGGGGGAAGCTTCGGAGCCGAGGAGGAGAGCACAGCAACAGGGGTGCAGAGGACAAAGCAGAGAGATTCCCGCACAGAGGATTGGTGCAGACCAGCACTCACCAGCCCGAGAGGCTTGTCTGCTCACTTGCCAGGACAGGTGGGGGCTGGGAGCTGAGGCTCCGGCTTCAGTTGGATCCCAGGGAGAGGACTGGGGTTGGCTGCATGAACACAGCCTGAAGGGGGCTAGTGTGCTACGGCTAGCTGGGAGGGAGTCCAGGAAAATGTCTGGAATGGCTGAAGAGGCGAGAGACTTTTTCTTGCCTCTTTGTTTCCTGGTGCACAAGTAGAGGGGATTAAGAGCGCTGCTTAAAAGAACTCCAGAGACGGGTGCGTGCCACGGCTATCAACGCGGACCCCAGAGATGGGCATGAGACGCTAAAGCTGCTGCTGCCGCCACCAAGAAGCCTGTGTGCAAGCACAGGTCACTATCCACACCTCCCCTACCGGGAGCCTGTGCAGCCCGCCACTGCCAGGGTCCCGTGATCCAAGAACAACTTCCCCAGGAGAACACACGGCACGCCTCAGGCTGGTGCAACGCCATGCTGGCCTCTGCCACCGCAGACTCACCCCGAACTCCGTACCACTGCCTCCCCCCCACCACTGGCCTCAGTGAGCCTGAGCCGCCAAAGCAGCTGCTCCTTTAACCCCTTCCTGTCTGAGTGAAGAACAGACGCCCTCAGGCGACCTACACACAGAGGCAGGGCCAAATCCAAAGCTGAATCCCAGGAGCTGTGCAAACAAAGTAGAGAAAGGGAAATCTCTCCCAGCAGCCTCATTAAATCCAAGCAGTGGATTAAATCACCACACCCAACTTGATGTGCCCTGCATCTGAGGAATACCTGAATACACAACGAATCATCCCAAATTGAGGAGGTGGACTTTGGGAGCAATGATATATATATACTTTTTTTCCCCATTTTCTCTTTTTGTGAATATGTAGGCGTATGCTTCCGTGTTTGATTTTCTCTGTATAGCTTTGCTTTTCCCATTTGTCCTGGATTTTGTCTGTTTATTTTTGTTTGTTGTTTCTTTTTTTGGTATAGTTTTCAGTGCTTGTTATCGTTGGTGGATTTGTTTTTTGGTTTGGTTGTTCTTTCTTTCTTTTTAATTACTTAAAAAATTTTTAATAATTAATTTTTGTTTTTATTTTCATAACATTTTTATTTATTCTACCTTATATTATTTTATTTTATTTATTTGATTTTATCTTTTTCTTTCTTTCTTTCTTTTTTTCTCCCTTTTATTCTGAGCCATGTGGAGGACAGGCTCTTGGTGCTCCAGCCAGGTGTCAGGGCTGTGCCTCTGAGGTGGGAGAGCCAAGTTCAGGACATTGGTCCACCAGAGACCTCTCAGCTCCACGTAATATCAAACAGTGGAAATCTCCCAGAGATGTCCATCTCAACGCCAAGACCCAGCTCCACTCTACGAACAGCAACCTACAGTGCTGGACACCCTATGCCAAACAACTAGTAAGACAGGAACACAAACCCACCTACTAGCAGAAAGGCTGCCTAAAATCATAATAAGGTCACAGACAGGCCAAAACACACCACCAGACGTGGACCTGCCCACCAGAAAGACGAGATCCAGCCTCATCCACCAGAACACAGGCACTAGTCCCCTCCACCAGGAAGCCTACACAACCCACTGAACCAACCTTAGCCACTGGGGGCAGACACCAAAAACAACAGGAACTACGAAACCTGCAGCCTGTGAAAAGGAGACCCCAAACACAGTAAGTGAAGCAAAATGAGAAGACAAAGAAACACACAGCAGATGAAGGAGCAAGGTAAAAACACATCAGGCCTAACAAATGAAGAGGAAATAGGCAGTCTACCTGAAAAAGAATTCAGAATAATGATAGCAAAGATGATCCAAAATCTTGGAAATAGAATGGGGAAAATATACAAAACGTTTAACAAGGACTTAGAAGAACTAAACAGCAAACAAACATTCATTAACAACACAATAAATGAAATTAAAAATTCTCTGGAAGGGATAAATAGCAGAATAACTGAGGCAGAAGAATGGATAAGTGACCTGAAAGATAAAATAGTGGAAATAACTACTGCAGAGCAGAATAAAGAAAAAAGAAGGAAAAGAATTGAGGATAGCCTCAGATACCTCTGGGACAATACTAAATGCACCAACATTCGAATTAGGGGTCCCAGAAGGAGAAGAGAAAAAGAAAGGGACTGAGAAATATTTGAAGAGATTATAGTTGAAAACTTTCCTAATGTGGATCAGGAAATAGTTAATCAAGTCCAGGAAGCACAGAGAGTCCAATACAGGTTAAATCCAAGGAGAAACACGACAAGACACATATTAATCAAACTATCAAAAATTAAATACAAAGAACAAATATTAAAAGCAGCAAGGGAAAAGCAACAAATAACAAACAAAGGAATCCCCATAAGTTTAACAGCTGATCTTTCAGCAGAAACTCTGCAAGCCAGAAGTGGGTGGCAGGACATATTTAAAGTGATGAACGGGAAAAACCTACAACCAAGGTTACTCTATCCAGCAAGGATCTCATTCAGATTTGATGGAGAAATTAAAAACTATACAGACAAGCAAAAGCTAAGAGAATTCAGCACAACCAAACCAGCATTACAACAAATGCTAAATGAACTTCAATAGGCAGGAAACACAAGAGAAGGAAAAGACCTACAATAACAAACCCAAAACAACATACAGATCAATAATTACCTTAAATGTAAATGGATTAAATGCTCCAACCAAAAGACATAGACTGGCTGAATGGATACAAAAACAAGACCCATATATATGTTGTCTACAAGAGACCCACTTCAGACCTAGGGACACATACAGACTGAAAGTGAGGGGATGCAAAAAGATACTCAATGCAAATGGAAATCAAAAGAAAGCTGGAGTAGCAATTCCCATATGAGACAAAATAGACTTTAAAATTGGGCTTCCCTGGTGGTGCAGTGGTTCAGCATCCGCCTGCTGATGCAGGGGACACGGGTTCGTGCCCTGGTCCGGGAAGATCCCACATGCTGCGGAGTGGCTGGGCCCGTGAGCCATGGATGCTGAGCCTGCACGTCCAGAGCCTGTTCTCTGCAATGGGAGAGGCCACAGCAGTGAGAGGCCTGCGTACCACAAAATAAATAAATAAATAAATAAAATAAAATAAAAATAAAGACTATTACAAGAGACAAAGAAGGACACTACATAACGATCAAGGGATCAATCCAAAAGAGGAAGAAGACTCAAATCAATATCATTAGAAATGAAAAAGGGGAAGTAACAACTGTCACTGCAGAAATATAAAGGATCATGAGAGATTACTACAAGCAAGTATAGGCCAATAAAATGGACAACCTGGAAGAAATGGACAAATTCTTAGAGAAGCACACGCTTCTGAGACGGAACCAGGAAGAAATAGAAAATATCAACAGACCAATCACAAGCAATGAAATTGAAAATGTGACTAAAAATCTTCCAACAAACAAAAGTCCAGGACCAGATGGCTTCACAGGTGAATTCTATCAAACATTTAGAGAAGCACTAACACCTATCCTTCTCAAACTCTCCCAAAATATAGCAGAGGGAGGAACACTCCCAAAATCATACTACATGGCCACTGTCACTCTGATACCAAAATCAGAAAAAGATGTCACAAAGAAAGAAAACTATAGGCCAATATCACTGATGAACATAAATGCAAAAATCCTCAACAGAATACTACCAAACAGATTCCAACAGCACATTAAAAGGATCATACACCATAATCAAGAGGGGTTTATCCTGGGATGCAACAATTCTTCAATATATGCAAATCAATCAATGATATACCATATTAACAAACTGAAGGAGAAAAAACATATGATCATCTCAATAGATGCAGAGTAAGTTTTCAACAAAATTCAACTCCCATTTATGATAAAAACCCTCCAGAAAGTAGGCATAGAGGGAACTTACCTCAACATAATAAAGGCCATATATGACAAACCCACAACCAACATCATCCTCAATGGTGAAAAACAAACTATTTCTACCAAGATCAGGAACAAGACAAGGTTGCCCACTCTCACCACTATTATTTAACATAGTTTTGGAAGTCTTAGCCACAGCAATCAGAGAAGAAAAAGAAATAAAAGGAATCCAAATCGGAAAAGAAGAAGTAAAGCTGTCACAGTTTGCAGATGACATGATACCCTAAATAGAGAATCCTAAAGATGCTACCAGAAAACTACTAGAGCTCATCAATGAATTTGGTAAAGTAGCAGGATACAAAATTAATTCAGAGAAATCTCTTTCATTCCTCTACACTAACAATGAAAAATCTGAAAGTAAAATTAAGAAAACACTCCCATTTACCATTGCAACAAAAAGAATAAAATACCTAGGAATTAACCAACCTAAGGAGACAAAAGACCTGTATGCAGAAAACTATAAGACACTGATGAAAGAAATTAAAGATGATACATATAGATGGAGAGATATACCATGTCCTTGGATTAGAAGAATCAACACTGTGAAAATTACTATACTACCTAAAGCAGTCTATAGATTCAATGCAATCCCTATCAAACTACCACTGGCATTTTTCACAGAACTAGAAAAAAAAATTTCACAATTTGTATGGAAACACAAAAGACCCTGAATAGCCAAAGCAATCTTGAGAAAGAAAAATAGAGCTGAAGGAATCAGGCTCCCAGACTTCAGACTATATTACAAAGCTACAGTAATCAAGACAGTGTGGTACTGGCACCAAAACAGAAATATAGATCAATGGAGCAGGATAGAAAGCCCAGAGATAAACGCATATGCATATGTTCACCTTATCTTTGATAAAGGAGGCAAGAATATGCAATGGAGAAAAGCAGCCTCTTCAATAAGTGGTTCTCAGAAAACCAGACATCTACATGTAAAAGAATGAAATTAGAACACTATCCAGCACCACACACAAAAATAATCTCAAAATGGATTAAAGACCTAAATGTAAGGCCAGACACTATCAAACTCTTAGAGGAAAACCTAGGCAGAACACTCTATGAGAGAGTTCCACCTCCTAGAGAAATGAAAATAAAAATAAACAAATGGGACCGAATGAAACTTAAAAGCTTTTGCACACAAATGGAAACCATAAGACGAAAAGACAACCCTCAGAATGTGAGAAAATATTTGCAAATGAGGCAACTGACAAAGGATTTATCTCCAAAGTATACAAGCAACTCATGCAGCTCAATATCAAGAAAACAAACAACCCAATCCAAAAATGGGCAGAAGACCTAAATAGACATTTCTCCAAAGAAGATATACAGATTGCCAACAAACACATGAAAGAACGTTCAACATCATTAATCATTAGAGAAATGCAAATCAAAACTACAATGTGATATTACCTCACACCAGTCAGAATGGCCATCATCAAAAAATCTACAAACAATAAATGTTGGAGAGGTTGGGGAGAAAAGGGAACCCTCATACACTGTTGGTGGGAATGTAAATTGATACAGTTACTATTGAGAACAGTATGGAGGTTCCATAAAATACTAAAAATAGAACTACCATAGGACCCAGCAATCCCACTACTGGGCATATACCTTGAGAAAACCATAATTCAAAAAGAGTCATGTATCACAGTGTTCACTGCAGCTCTATTTACAATAACCAGGACAGGGAAGCAACCTAAGTGTCCATCGACAGATGAATGGATAAAAAAGATGTGGCACATATATACAATGATATATTACTAGCCATAAAAATAAATGAAATTGAGTTATTTGTAGTGAGGTGGATGGACCTTGAGCCTGTCATACAGAGTGAAGTAAGTCAGAAAGAGGAAAACTGTATGCTAACACACATATATGGAATCTAAAAAAAAAAAAAAAAGGTCATGAAGAACCTAGGGGCAAGATGGGTATATAGATGCAGACCTACTAGACTTGAGGGCACGGGGATGGGGAAGGGTAAGCTGGGACAAAGTGAGAGAGTGGTAGTGTATATATGGACATATATACACTACCAGATGTAAAATAGATAGCTAGTGGGAAGCAGCCACATAGCACAGGGAGATCAGCTCGTTGCTTTGTGACCAGCTAGAAGGGTGGAACAGGGAGTTTGGGAGGGAGGGAGATGCAAGAGGGAAGAGATATGGGGATATATGTATATGTATAACTGATTCACTTTGTTGTAAAGCAGAAACTAACACACCATTGCAAAGTAATTAGACTCCAATAAAAATGTTAAAAATAAACAAATAAACACATATATCTATTTAAAATATTGGCCAACTGTGTGACTTTATAACAAGAATCACTTAGAAACTTCAGGAACGAAGATTTGTGTTACCCACTAATGGCAAAGGGCTCATCAAACTGATTCTTGCTAGAGATAAGATCTGGAATGAATACTGGAGAATGAAGGCCATAAATTATAACTACTATGACCAGCTAGAATACTGACCATGATAACCTGAACCTATAGTTCTTCGCTTTGTCCTAGAGTGTACTGTCCATCCTCTCTACACAACCAATTTCTCCTTTAAAGAACATTATAAAAATTTAAATATTTCTTTCTCATCTTTTAGGTTGGATCACAATAGAAAAAAGAAGAAAGAATAAAAAGACTAAATATTAATTTAGATCCTAGACTTGGAGAGTAACAGTCCCTGGCTTGGTTAGAAAATATCTGTGTAGTTGTTGAGGATCTTCTGAGATACTCCTCAGAATTGTTTTCATGATAAAGGACAGAAAGCCAACTTGAAATAACATGAAAATGAGAGAGAGAGGTTAATTGATTACTTCTTGATTCCAGGAGATAAGAGAAGAATAAGAGTTTATTTCTTGTTTCACTCTGGATTCACAGCTATTTCCAGCCCTGGCTCACACTTTATAAAACTAAGAGCAAAGTGGAATGTATACTTTTCTTTGGGATCATTTTAATCATCCTTATGCCCCAGAAGATTATCTCTCAAGTTACTTCTAATGACAGAAAACTAAGATTCACCTAATAATGTGTTTAGTTCCCAATTCAAGCAACTTTAACAAAACAAACTAGTCTGTCTCTGATTTCTCCTGTTAAATATAAATTGAAAACATATACTTGACAACTCATTGTACATAATCACCAGAATTTCCTGTTTCAAGTCTTAAAGAGGGATTATAAATATCAACTAAGAGCAAAATAATAACTAAAAAGAAAACATTGATGCAAAAGAATTTTTGAATTATGCCTGAATTTTTTGATAGCAAAGATACTACCTACATTCTCATAATTTTTATTTATATATACTTTGCAAACAATTGTGTAGTGTCTGCTTTTTTAAACAGAATACTTTAAAAAGCCATTTTCATTTATAATTTCTAATCAGTATGTTATATATGTTAAAAATTCCTTTCTTATTCAGTATAATTAAAATATATTTAACTTTAGCATTGGCACTGTTTCTATAAAGAATCATGGGTAGATATAAGAACATATGTTTAATAAAGATCATATTTTGTTACCTCAATATTATCATTTTCCATTCCTCATATTACATTAATTTAGGAAAGAATAGAGTAATTTATATGCTCTATTTAATTCAACATAAAAACCTACATTTATGCCATGAATTATTTTATATTTAAAGTAATAGTCTGTGTTAACTGTGCCACAGTTTTACTGACAGTTTCCTTAGTTTAATAAAAGAATAGATTACTTAACTGCTTTTGGCTTTTGGCTTTTTAATTCCTTAGCTTTGCCCAGAAACAAGACTGCATCTTTGCCTTTTGTTGATATTGTGGCCTAAGCTCATTATCATGTGAATATCTGGTTATTGTTTTATAAATGTTCATTTTTCAGAAGCTCACTTTTTTTTTTCTTTCTTAGAACAGTAGACTTTACAGTAGCCACACTCATTATCATCATGTGGCAGTACTGCTCTTCCTCTGCTTCTGCTGCTTTAAAAATTAATGCACTGTTATTTTCTGAATACTGCATAAGCTGCTTATGAGTACATTATGCTATCAAGCAACCACATGCAGAAAAGCTTCCTCAACTGTTATTCTTTCAATGAAAATACAGCTGGTTCTGCTTCAAAGGCACATCTTTTCACCTGCAAATGGACTTGCTCCTACACTTATTCCTCAATTCATTGTCTTTTATTTGTGTCTGGAAATCTTTAATTGCCTTTAATTAGAAAAAAGTAAATTCAGTGCTTTAATCTTGCAAACACATTCAATCATAATTCTGTCTGGGATGAATACCAAGTTCTATTCACTGTCTGATCTCTATAACAAAGATATATAATTTATTGTCCATTTATATAGACCACACCAATTAAGATACAATAGAAAAGTGAAGAGATAAGAGTCAAAATATTTGAAAAGAAAAATTTGCAATCTAAATTTAATTACTCAACTGAATTATTGGAAGATGAGTTATTTACAACATGCCAAAAATACTGACAAATAATAAAATTTGCTAATCAACAATAAAGACTTTTATATTTCCTACGTCTTTAGAATAATTTCTCAACTGCTTCAAATCCCTCCTCCATTCCTTAGAAAGCAAAATGCTATTTGAAATCTTACTTTTCTCATATTACCATAATTACATGTAAAAGAACAATATTATTTGGCATATAAAGTAATTTTCCAACTACTATATGAACACAATTTTTAGTTACTATATTACAAACTACAAATAACTATAGAAAACACTTTGCAAGAGCAAGGGTTCAATAGTCTTTCTTATGGAACTCTATAGCATGCTCCAGTAGCTATGCCAGTAAACAAAAAGTCTGCATTTTGATAGCTGCAAGATGAATAAAATCACAAATTGTGTGGTCACAGGCAAAATATAATTAAAATTTTAATCCATCAAGTTGATAAAAAGAAATTTATTACAAAACCAGAAACACAATAAAAAATACAGATCTAATGGATTCTCATCAGCATTGTACACTTTTATACTTAGTTAGTCATACAAGATGATGCCATATATTTACTTAGAAAAAGGAGGTATCTATAAAAGTAAATTTGAAAATAGTATTTTTCTTAAAATTATTGAGGGATATCTGGGCTATAGAGAGGAAGCTGGTAAATTAATTCTCAGAAACAAAAATCTCACACAAACTTTTTTTTTTTTCCTTTCTTTTTCTTTTTTATTGATATATAATTGACATATATTAATTTCAGGTGTACAATATGACGATTCAATATTTGTATATATTGTGAAATGATCACCACAGTAAGTCTAATTAACATCCATCATCATGCACAGTTACAATCTTTTTTCTTGTTATGAGAACCTGTAAGATCTACTCTCTTAGCGACTTTCAAATATACAATACAGTATTATTAACTACAGTCACCATGTTGTACATTACATCCCCAGGATTTATTTACTGTATGACTGGAAGTTTGTACCTTTTCCCCATCTTCACCCATTTCACCCACCCTCCACCCTCCACCTCTCTGGCAATCACCAATCTTTTTTCTGTATCTATGAGTCCAGGTTTTTTAAAGATATTAAATGTTACATACATATTAGTAAGATCATATGGTATTTGTCTTTCTCTAACTTATTTCACTTAAAATAAGGCCCTCAAGGTCCATCCATGTTGTTGTAAGTGGCAGGACTTCCTTCTTCTTTATTGCTGAATAATATCCTTGTAGAGTTGTTTTAAAGCCATCTTAGGACCTGATTTCTCACTTGGGAATTCCTGCTAACTGCGAAAAATCTTACCTATAAGCTGCTTTCAAATGTAATAAAATGTTTGTCCACACTAAACATAACAATAAAAGTGACATTATACTATGTTTTATAAATGTATAATTAAACATTTACCTATAGTTTAGGGTCAATATTTTATAGGTAGCAAATATTTTCAAAGATCTCAAAACAGTTTATAGATTGGGCACAATGACTATAGTGCCCAATGGATAAACATAGCCCTGATTCCCACCTCCAAAAACAAGTTTGCTCCTCTGCCCTTGATCCTGGAATTCCCTCCCACCTCTTCTTTTTTTTTTTAACATCTTTATTGGGGTATAATTGCTTTACAATAGTGTGTTAGTTTCTGATTTATAACAAAGTGAATCAGCTATACATATACATGTGCTCCCATGTGTCTTCCCTCTTGCGTCTCCCTCCCTCCCACTCTCCCCCTCCCACCCCTCCAGGCTGTCCCAAAGCCCCGAGCTAATATCCCTGTGCCTTGCGGCTGCTTCCCCCCAGCTATCTAACTTACTACGTTTGTTAGTGTGTATATGTCCATGACTCTTTCTCGCCCTGTCAAAACTCACCCTTCCCCCTCCCCATATCCTCAAGTCCGTTCTCCAGTAGGTCTGCGCCTCTATTCCTGTCTTATCCCTAGGTTCTTCATGACATTTTTTCCCCTTAAATTCCATATATATGTGTTAGCATACGGTATTTGTCTTTGTCTTTCTGACTTACTTCACTCTGTATGACAGACTCTAGGTCTATCCATCTCATTACAAATAACTCAATTTCATTTCTTTTTAAGGCTGAGTAATATTCCATTGTGTATATGTGCCACATCTTCTTTATCCATTCATCCGATGATGGGCGCTTAGGTTCTTTCCATCTCCGGGCTATTGTAAATAGAGCTGCAATGAACATTTTGGTACATGACTCTTTTTGAATTTTGGTTTTCTCAGGGTATATGCCCAGTAGTGGGATTGCTGGGTCATATGGTAATTCTATTTGTAGTTTTTTAAGGAACCTGTTCTCCATAGTGGCTGAACCAATTCACATTCCCACCAGCAGTGCAAGAGTGTCCCCTTTTCTCCACACCCTCTCCAGCATTTATTGTTTATAGATTTTTTGATGATGGCCATTCTGACTGGTGTGAGATGATATCTCATTGTAGTTTTGATTTGCATTTCTCTAATGATTAATGATGTTGAGCATTCTTTCATGTGTTTGTTGGCATTCTGTATATCTTCTTTGGAGAAATGTCTGTTTAGGTCTTCTGCTCATTTTTGGATGGGGTTGTTTGTTTTTTTGTTATTGAGCTGCATGAGCTGCTTGTAAATTTTGGAGATTAATCCTTTGTCAGTTGCTTCATTTGCAAATGTTTTCTCCCATTCTGAGGGTTGTCTTTTGGTCTTGGTTATGGTTTCCTTTGCTGTGCAAAAGCTTTGAAGTTTCATTAGGTCCCATTTGTTTATTTTTGTTTTTATTTCCATTACTCTAGGAGGTGGGTCAGAAAGGATCTTGCTGTGATTTATGTCATAGAGTGTTCTTCCTATGTTTTCCTCTAAGAGTTTGATAGTTTCTGGCCTTACATTTAGGTCTTTAATCCATTTTGAGCTTATTTTTGTGTATGGTGTTAGGGAGTGATCTAATCTCATACTTTTACATGTACCTGTCCAGTTTTCCCAGCACCATTTATTGAAGAGGCTGTCCTTTCTCCACTGTACATTCCTGCCTCCTTTATCAAAGATAAGGTGTCCATATGTGCGTGGGTTTATCTCTGGGCTTTCTATCCTGTTCCACTGATCTATCTTTCTGTTTTTGTGCCAGTACCATACTGTCTTGATTACTGTTGCTTTGTAGTATAGTCTGAAGTCAGGGAGCCTGATTCCTCCAGCTCCTTTTTTCGTTCTCAAGATTGCTTTGGCTATTCGGGGTCTTTTGTGTTTCCATACAAATTGCGAAATTTTTTGTTCTAGTTCTGTGAAAAATGCCAGTGGTAGTTTGATAGGGATTGCATTGAATCTGTAGATTGCTTTGGGTAGTAGAGTCATTTTCACAATGTTGATTCTTCCCATCCAAGAACATGGTATATCTCTCCATCTATTTGTATCATCTTTAATTTCTTTCATCAGTGTCTTATAATTTTCTGCATACAGGTCTTTCGTCTCCTTAGGTAGGTTTATTCCTAGATATTTTATTCTTTTGGTTGCAATGGTAAATGGGAGTGTTTTCTTGATTTCACTTTCAGATTTTTCATCATTAGTATATAGGAATGCCAGAGATTTCTGTGCATTAATTTTGTATCCTGCTACTTTACCTCACACAAACTTTTAAAATCATGTTATAGAGGCAACTCAAACAATGATAATTTTTCAGTGCTTGCACAGAACAACTTAACATTAATCACACATTGTAAAGGACACATCACCATTTAACAGCACATTAAGTCATTAAGTACTAAGAAACAAATACTTTACTTTGGGTTTCTACAAAGATAATGCAACAAGTTGCTTATGAGATATAAATTAACTTCCCAGAAAAATACATTAAAAAATGTTAACCAAGCAACAATTTAATATATGGAGAGCAACTTATACATGTAGGGGAGCAAAATTTGCCACCCCAAAATGTCTCTTTGGCATGCAGATTATTTTGAGCTTAAAACAATCAAGGCCCAAAAAGACTCAGGAAGAAACTTTGACCTTCTCCTGTTTAAAAAATTTAGGTAGCTTGTTCTAAAAATAGAGCTATCACCAGAGATATCTGCAAGAATAGGGGCTGGGTGTGGTGGGTGAAACTCATCAGTGCCTACAGATCACAGTGAACTCTGTGTTTAATTATCTCTGCAGGGCCCAGCAAACATTTGCTTACCAAAAGTTTGCTTTCCATCTGCATGTGAATTACCTTCTTTTCCTTTAAAATTCCAAACTACTACCCCCAAGTCCTCCTTTATTTTTAGCTGAAGATGGTATTTAAGGTGAGGGTTTCAGCCATTTTGGTGAGTTAATCAGTTTTTCCTGGGTCTCTCCTATGTATACATGTTATTTCAACTTTTGTTTGATTTTTCTCCTATTAATTTGTCTCATATCAAGTTAATTCTTAGACTAGCCAGAAGAACCTAGAAGGATAGAGGAAAGTTTCTTCCTCCCCAACAGAGGGAAATGTAGTTAAGTAAAAGGTATTATAAAGTATCTCAATCTTTAGTTTGTATTTAACCACCACTCCCCCACCCTCAAAAAAATCAACAAACATTTTTTTTAAGTAGCTGCTATGTGTAAAGTGGCCTTGGGGATACAGAGATAAAATTAAAGGAAAACAACAAAAAGTAGCACACAGAAGATAAAAAACAAACTCCAGAAAAATTACATAACAGTATATATCAATAAGTTTTCAAGTTAGTTAAAGATACTGCTTATTATTTCAAGAGAGATTACAAAATAATAAATAATATAAACAGTAGGTTAAACAAAGGGCATATAGAATTTTAATTACCTAAGAATTAGGGAGATTGTTTTATTGATTATTTTAACAAATAATTATTAAGTACCTTCTATCATGAGGGATGATCATTAAGGATGCAAAAATTAGATAGAGCTTCTGCCTGCAAAAATGTTTAAGTCCTAGTAGGTACAAATAAAAATATAAATACTTAAACAAGGTAGAAAGGAAGTGGTATGTGCAATCAGCAAAGTTAAATGTTAAAAGGACTTCCAGTTCTGAAAACATGGTAGAGTGGGCTGAGATGGACCCTTCTCTGATATAAGTACATAGAAACAGTAGGAAAAAACAAACAAACAGACAAACATTCTATAAAGCTCTTAATATTAGATGTACACATATTTACATACACACATACATACATATATTTATAATAAAATAAAGGAAATAGAGAAAATGATCAAATGCCAGAAACAAGGAAAAAACTCAAAGCAAGACAGCTAGTTCCAGCTGATGTCCTAGTGACCCTGGTTGCAGAAGTCGGGGTGGTCATATTAGTGCCTGTATTAGACGTCAAGAGGCTTGCATATTAGATTTTAAAGGCCCAGGTCTGTATAGTGCCACTGTGAGATATATGGATAAAGTTGAGGTTCTCAAAGGACTGACCAAAACATACAAAAAATAATTCTGTGCTTGTTTGGAGAAATAGCAAGGGATCTTTCTGCTTCCTATAAGCTCTGGGTGTGGAAGAGAGATGTGTCTCCTGTGAGAAATACAAATCTTAATACTGTTAGACCCAGAACAAGGTATGAGGTCCAAATTGCAGGAAACCTAGGCCAAGAAATAAGTCCAAAATAATAGTCCAAAATCTACAAAATCCCCATTGTCAATAAATAAATAGAACACTGTTCCATAAGAATATTTCATAATTCAGACTGCTGGGACTCTCACAGAGGGAGAAAACAGAAACAAAAACAAACCTCTGTTGAAGCTGAATACATACACAAAAACTCAGAACCATAAAGCACAGAGAGATCAAAAAAAAAAGAAAGAAAAAGAAGAAAACAGCATGACCTAGAATAAATAAGCCAATACAACAAATGGGGTAGTTGGTACCATAAGAAGAAGGAAAAATTTTAAAAACCTGAAAGAATATATAAAATTGCTATTTAAAATAATTAAAGAGGAAAAAATTAAGGAACAGAATAAAAACAGAATGAGTTTTTAAATGATTAAACAGACTTTTTACCCAGGACAAAAAAAAGGTCACTGAAATGATACATCTATGGGTGCAAGATAAACATAGTAATAAATAAATGAGAGAGAGAAAAAGAATTTGTGAATGCTAGTCAAAGGGAAGGTAGATCTGAGAAGTAACCCAGAATAGGACAGAGATATGAAATATAAAAGTGATTTTAAGAGATATGGATGCTATAATGTGAAGACTGAACTTATATATAATAGGAATTCCAGAAGGAGAGATTAGAGAGGAGGAGAGTCATTATCAAAAAAAATCAGAGATTGAAGTCCTTCTGAAACTTAAGAAAGACGAGAATCCACAGAATGAAGAATCACAGCAATTCTGAAGCTCATCCCCTTTTTTTCTTTTTACCAATAAAAATAAATATTTGCATTAAATTAAAGTTGAAAATATGTTAAAAAATTCTTAATGACAGGAAAAAAAATACACCAAAAAGAAATGACAATTAGACTAATGGATGAGTTCTCATCAGAAACACCTGAAACAATAATTCAAGTGTGAGTACAATGTAACAACAATATTGTCTTTTAAGCAGAGACAGAGGAATTTTTCCCTAATAGATATTTGCATTCAGGCAAAAGGAACAAGGAAACTTCACCAGGAGGAAGATGTAAAATATAAGAGGTAGTGGTTAGTAAAGAGAGCAAACATAAAGTTAGATCTAAGTAATTATTGGTGATTAAAAAGTTAAAAATAATAATTATTATCCTGTTGAAAACAAGAGAGAAAGTAATACACACAACAACAAGAACAACAGGAAAAAGTAATCAGATATAAAGAGTTAAAAATCTTTATATTGCTTAGGATAAATAAAAGTATTGATACACTTTAGTTTTCACTAGGTCAAATATACCAGATAACATTTGATGGAAGAAAAAATAAACAAAAAAGAAAATAGAGGAAGAAATGAAAAGTAAAACTAAAATTTGAAAGAAAAAAATACAATCCAATTTTTTTTGGAAAGAAGGTTAGGGTAGAGATTAGCAAGGAAAAACCGCCACAGATAAAAAATACAAAATAAAATTGTGGAAATATATTTAGATTTTTTTTCACAGTAAATAATATACGATTAAATTTGCTTGCCCCAAAACAAAGATTCTTAGGCTGTATCAAAATCATAAAATATAACATTAAAGTTTAAATGAAAGTAAAAGGGTAGGAACAAAAATGTCAATCAGAATACTAAACAAAAGAAAGGTCATTACCAATATTAATTTAAGACAAAAAAAGATTTTCTGAAGAAAAATAATAGCACTTTATAAAGGCCAGGATTTAATAGAAAAGGGGGAATAATTATCAGAAATATATACCAATTTAGAAATGCTATGCAACAAAAACATAACCTCAAAATATACACAGTAAAAAATGACAGAATTACAAAACTTGACAGCTTCATGGAATTAGTGAGAATATTTCAATTATTCTTTCTCACAGAATGACAGCTCATACATTCATATTAAGTACAAAAGACCACAATTAATATAAGCAGTACTGCATCCCAATATTAGAGCATACCTATCCCTTGTAAGCACAGAGAATGTTAACAAAATTGACCATATATATAGTAAGCAATAGAGAAGAGCTTAATATCAAAAACTAACATTATTCTAAAAACATTTTCTGAACAGAAAATAATAGGTTAAAAATCAATTTGAAATATATATATATATATATATATATATATATATATATATATATATATATAGTTGACCCTTGAACAACATGGGTTTGAACCATGCAGGTCCACTTTTAGAAAGATTTTTTTCCAGTAAATACAGACAGTACCACACAATTCAAGGTTGGTTGAATCCATAGATGCAGAGCCATTAATACAAAGGTCAACTATGGGACTTGAACATCCATGGATTTTGGTACCTTCAGAGGGTCCTGGAACCAATCCCTGGCAGATACTGAGGGATAACTGTATATAACTCAAGAAAGCTCTAAAATAATATAATAGAGCCAATAATGTAGTGAAGAAAATGGATCCATTAAATGAATACATTAGTAAAAAAAAATGTTTGTAAAGCAAATAGCAAAGAATTCAACTCAAATAATTATAAAAGAAAGAGACAAGTTAAAGAATTACAATGAAGGAAATCAGAGACAACACTAGAATTATGGAAAAGGAAATAATAAAATCTAGTAACAAAAGCTAATTCTTTAAGATGTCTAAAAAATTTAAACAAATCTCAAGTGATGAAAAAAGAGATAGAGTAAAATTAAATAACATCAATTAAAAATAGAAATTACAGTTATAATTTTAAAATATTAAAAGAATTTTATGCATAACTGTTTATGAATATATTCTATATTTTCCATTCAACTTCATCACTGAATATGTTACCCAAATTGGCTGAAAATATAGATCTATTAACTGATGGGAAAAAAAGGTAGTTAAAAGTCTACTCACCTAAAAAGCTTCAGACAGGGGTTTTGCTAGGGAGTTTTATAAACATTCCAGAAAGTCATATTTCCAAGTTTATATAACCTATCCTGGAGCATATAAAAAAGATATTTCTCCAATTCATTATAGAAATCTTATATGACTCTGAAACTAAAACTGAACAAAGACGGTAAGAGAATGGAAAGTTGGTGCCAATTTCATGCATGAAGAAGGATGTTAAAAAGATCTTAAATTATTAGTAAACTAAATTCAGCTGTGTATTAAAAAATATCAAGACAAAGTAGGATATATATCAGTATATATCAGTAATGCAAGGATAGTTTAACATTTGAAAATCTATAAATACAATTTGCCAAAATAACAAAAATATCCTTCCAACATATACAGAAAAACTTCAATAAAATTCAACATACTTTATTATTTTAAAAAAGAAAAACAAACTCTTAGCAAACTAAGAACAAAGGGGAATTTCCTTAGTCCAACAAGTATGTACCAAAATCCTAGAGCTGTATTACACATAATGGCAAAACGATTGAAGTGTTTTCTTAAAGTCAGTAATTTATATCCAATACTTGAAAAACACAACATAACAAGATATGAAAGATAAAATACAAAGGTTAAAAAAATTTTAATTATGCCTATTAGAAAATCAAGAGAAATTACAAATTATTATTACTCTAATAAAATGCAGTCAGGTTGCTTAGTACAAGATTAATAATTAAAATTCATTACCATGTTTATATAGCAGCAAGAACCAATTACAAAATATAATTTTATATTAGCAAAAAAATATGCAATAATAGCAAATAAATTATGTATCACTTCTGTTTAGCTCAAAAATACTCAATAACTTTATAAAGAAAATAATAAAAATTTATTGAATTTACCAGCCATATGATAATTTCAAAAGATAAAATTGATATGAATTTTCACATATAAAGACATAAATTCTCCACGAAGTAATCTACAAATCCCATGGAATTCAAATTTGACTACCAGTGGCCTTTTTCATGACTATTTAATTTTAAAATTCACATGAGCAGATAGAGGACCAAGAGTAGTTGAGACAAGTTTTAAAAACAACAAATAAGGGTGAGGATTTGTCCTACCATTTTAAAGACTATAAAAATAAAGTATAAAAGTAGAAAAGCTATAGTAACTAAACAAGTAAGGTATTTCCAAAGCAAGAAGCAAATTGGATAATGGAATAAAGTAACAGAGAATTATTATCAGTATAAATAAAGAAATGAAACAATGCAATGAGAGAAAAACAACTCAGTAGATTTCATTCAGCTTCATCCCAGGATGTTAAACAAATTGGTTCAAGAGAATATAGATCTATTAACAGATGAAAAAAAAAGAATGAAAGAAAAGAATAGTAGTTAAAAGTCTACTCACACACAAAAAAAGAAAAATAGCAGCAATAGATTTGTCAAAGAGAGAAATCAAAAGATCAACAAATATATTAAATGATTAATCTTAGTAAGTAATAAAATGAAAACTAAAATAAGAATGAATACAATTTCATGTGTATGAGATTGGCAAAATTTTAAGTCTAAAAAGTAATGAAGAATATGGAGAAATAGACAACATTTTACATTGTTTCTGTGACTGTAAAATAGTGAGTGCATCCACTTTAGAGAGTATAATTTACCAGCATTTAGTAAAGCTGAAAATGCACCTTTCTATTGTACAGCAATAGAATATCTGGTATTTGCCAAAAATGAGAGAAAAAAAATGAAACTGGGGTAATATTTTCAGGAAACAATGGATAAAAATTTTCAAGAACATATTTTAAAAAATGAATCTACAACAGGAAGCCCAGTAAACCCCAAATAGAATGAATGAAGTCAAACCTACACTTAGACTCATCTTAGTGAAACGGCAGAAATCCAAAGACATAGAAAATCTTAAAAGGAGGTTAAAAAAAAGATTGATTATTTTTAAAGAAGTAACATTTAGATTGAGTTCCTAGGAGTAAAAGTAATAGACAAAATGCAAAGGAGTGATATTTTCATATATTGAAAGAACACACAATGAAATAAAAACAAAACCTTACAAATTCAAATTCTATAGCTAGAGATAACATATTTCAGAAATAATGGTATATCAATATCATTTTTTAAAAAAAGAAACTGAGAAATTGCCACAAGCAGGCATATATTCTAGGAAATTCTAAAAAATGATGTCTACCAGGCACAAAAGAAAATGATTTTAGATAGAAGGTCTGGGACATAAAACAGAATTAGGAATAGAGGAAAAAGTAAATACGTATACCATTATATATGAATTTTTAGTGAATAAACTAGAATAATAACATTAGGATTTTTAAAAATATAGAGAGAATTAAGAAATACCAGAATTTATTTTGGACATTGTATCTCTAAATTATGAGCAGAGTTTCCTCAGACAGTCATAATAGCCATAGTGCTATTATACTGCCAATTCCATGAACTCAGATCTTATGACTTAATTATTTTTGCATCTGCCAGTACCTAATATAGTCTTTGGCCCCAGGGAAGCAGTATAGTGAAGGGATTCTGTGGTCAGTTTCTTGGAATGGAGTCCTGGCTCTACCTCTTACCAAATGTAGCACCTTGAGAAATTTCTTTAACCCATCTGTGCTGTATTTTCCTGATCTGTAAAAAATGAAGCTCCTATAGGACTACTATGAGGATGAAATAAGATGTGCGTGGCACAAGATGCCTATAATACCTCTGTTATATAAGAAAATAGGAATTTATAAGTAAATCAGTTATAATTTTTATATGATTTACCTAGCACATGTATTATTTGGCCTCATATATTTAATAATATCTATTTATAAAATATCTTAATTATGTTAGAAGTTTTAAAAATTCTATTATTTTCCAATTTTGAAATAATTTATCTCTAGAATAATACATGGAATATTAGCCAGTCTCACACTATCTATTTTTAAAACATTATTTCTGAAGAAATGTAAGGCCCAAACCAATTTATTTCCCTTTGCAGTCAGCAATATTTCAGAATATTCAGTTTTTCTTAGTATACTGCCTTAAAAGTGAGAAGGGTATTCCATCTCAGTTCTCTACACATTTCAAGATCATGATACAGTAATTAACGCAGTGTCCATTTAATGTGAAAATTCTCTATCTACGAGGCGTTTCCAGTCACAGTGTCAGCTCATTTGATTCTTACCTGAGCAAAGACTATTATAAGAAAGGCTTTTTGTGAAAGCCATTAATCACTGTCATTTACTACATAATTTAAAAGGCAAAACTTTTAGTGGAAGACAAATATTAAACAGTGATATTGAAACCATCATTCAAAAATGGCACTGGTTTTGCCATGTACAGTTACTGACTGACCATACAAAAATTACATAAATAAATGAGATTTAGTAACAAGTGAACACTGAACACATACAACGCCTCTATTCATTGTGAAACTTTATTAGCAATCTAAATTAGCTTACTAACAGCTTGAATACTAAAAGAAAAACACTGTGATACTCAGTTTATTTACTATTTGTACTTTGTTTTTTACCATCAATAGTGAAATATCTTCTTAAAATAATTCTAGTTGCTTTATTCCCTCCTCACATTTTGGATCATATCTGGGAAAATGTCTACATAGAACTCCATGTAAGGAAGACAGTGTCGGTGATAGACCATCTATCATCATTAGTATGAGTTGAGGCTTCTGGTACTTTCTAACTCTGACGCATTAAGTGAGAAAAGAAAATCCTTGAGAAAATTCTCGCATTAGTTAATATCCTAATTAATTAATTAATATTTTTTCTATTTCATTTTTTTCTCTGTCTTTACAAAATCTTACATATTATTATTATTACTTACATAATATTACTATATTATTCTATAGTATATACATGAAAATCTAAACACTGCAGTGCATTATCCTTAAAAAGAGTAAACAAAAGTATACCCTCGCTATTTTAATTTTAGTATATTTTGTTTGATCATGATTACTGTATTTGCAAAGTTTACCCAGGATAACTCATGTCCATGCAACACTCTACTTTATAAACTGCTCTAACACTTTTTATGGATCTCACAAGCATCCTGTGAGAAGGGTAGATCTTGTGCCTGCTTATATTTTCAAGAGGAAGTGAAACAGGAAAGAGAACTCTATACGGGAACATAATGCATAACACAGAATCCTCAGAACAATTTAGTATAAGAGGGCTGAGACTTTACAATTATATTACTTTCTCTGTCTTATTCTTTCTTGGCTCTTATATATATGAATGGAACTAAATCAAAGGAAAGATATGCAATGTTTATAGAACAAATACTTTAGATTTTTAGGGTGTCTATTCTCAAAAATTGATCATTAGATGTAATTCAATTTCAATAAAAATCTTAGCTGATGCTTTATTTTATTTTTCTGTCATCAGTGATGATAGAAATCAGAACAGTGGTTGCATATGGGGGGTGTGGGTAAGGACTGACTAGAACTATCTGAGAAGATGGAAATGTTCTATATTTTGATTGGCATATGTGGTTACATGGATATATACACTTGTCAAAATTCTAAGAATTGTTTATTTAAGAGTTGGATGTGGATTGATCCCCAATATGGTTATTCTTTATTTATGTGGTTTAGCACATCCCATCTGATCAAACTTCAATCTGGTAAGTCAGTCCTTCTGTTTAAACACATAAATAATATAACAACCCACACTATTTACTCATGCTGCATCCTATAAGTGAAGGAAGATATATACAAAAGAAATCAAATATCATAAACCTTCTCCTAAGAAATAATATAGTCAGAAATATTGTTTTTTAACTTGCATTATCCATCAATTAGGTGAGTTAAATCTTTCATAAGATTCTTTTGATTGCATTTTTTGTTGTAATAGTTGTTTGGTTTCGTTTGTGTAGTTTGAGTTCCTCTTTTATGAATTGCCTGCTCATATTTTTTGACCATTTTACTATTGGATTTCCAGATTATTTTACTTATAGTAGGGCTTTATTTTTCTACATGTAAATTTTTAATTGGTTACATATTTTAAATATTTTTCACTTTGCTTTCATCTCCTTTGTTTTGCAGAAACATCTTTTCCCTTATGGAGTGTACCTTATGTATCATATTTATAAAACAGGTATATACTCTATTATTATCAATTACTTCTACTTATTTTCTGACAAGTATTGTAACTTCTTTGTTTATCTGTCAGTTATTTAGAAGAGGTTTTATTATTAATATTATTATTATTTTAATTTCCAAAAGAATGGGAACGGGTGGCAAAAGGAAGGAACATGTAAGAAGAGAGGGTAGTGGGTGGGGAAGGGGAAGTTAACTTTTTGGCTTCCAATTGATCTCTAATTTACTACACTTTGTTCAAAGTTGTGGTTGCAGGATATTGATTCTTTAAAATTGAGGGGACTTGGTTTGTGACTTAGTATGGAGGTAATTTTTTGTAAATACTCCATGCATCCCTGAAAAGATTGGGTAGGAAATCCTGTACCTAGAGCATATCCATCACTATGGATTTGGTACCATATCCATCTAGGTACCAAATCCTGTACCTAGAGCATTTAAGAGTTGGATATGGATTGATCCCCAATATGGTTATTCTTTATTTTTGTGGTTTAGCACATCCCATCTGATCAAACTTCAATCTGGTAAGTCAGTCCTTCTGTTTAAACACATAAATAATATAACAACCCACACTATTTACTCATGCTGCATCCTATAAGTGACGCATTAAGTGACAAAGCTACATAAGGAAGCTTCCTGTTATCTTCCTTTGCTGTTTACTGGACTTCCCTCTAGTCCACCATTTTACTAAGTTAAAATTTTAATAGAGAATTTTGAGGTTATCACATTATTGCCACTAAGAGTCAAAATAATTGAAAGATTTTATAAGGATAAAAATAAATAATTAAACAGATGTTAATATTAAAAATACTGATTATACACAAGCACCTTGCCTTAAGAATAACAATAAAAGTATTTTTGCTTTACCAAATTAATAAAATCTAAAAGAGCTTTGAAAAATCATAAGTACAAAAAAGGTATTTCTTCAGAGGTAAACAGGGCTGCACTGATTTTTGTTCCTTAAAAATTCTGTGCAGTCCTTTGTTATTCATATTCTGTGCATCATATGTATTAGGGAAAAGTTATTTTCTTAATATCACACATAATTGCTTTTTATCTTCATCTGAATTCACAAGAATGTATCAAAAGGAATTCATTGCTTACCAATTTGCTTTCTGTACTGATCAACAGGAAGTTTTATAGTGGAGGCATCTTTTCTTCCCATCTTTGATCTCCAAAGTGACTGCTGCAAAGAAAGAAAATAATTATGATGAAGTCCTAAAATATCAAAAGAACTATCTACAAACTTCAGAAATAATTTATTTTACAAAATCCATTTTTAAAGCAACAGGTAAAAATGCATTTGACTTATTCCCATTAGATATTGGTAAAGAATATAAAATTCGAGAGATCTTCAAGATGGCAGAGGAGTAAGACGTGGAGATCACCTTCCTCCCAACAAATACATCAGAAATACATCTACATGTGGAACAACTCCTACAGAACACCTACTGAATGCCGGCAGAAGACCTCAGACTTCCCAAAAGGCAAGAAACTTCCCACGTACCTGAGTAGGGCAAAAGAAAAAAGTAAAAACAGAGACAAAAGGATAGGGATGGGACCTGCACCAGTGGGAGGGAGCTGTGAAGGAGGAAAGGTTTCCACACACTAGGAAGGCCCTTCATGGGTGGAGACTGCGGGTGGCAGAGGGGGGAAGCTTTGGAGCCATGGAGGACAGCACAGCAACATGGGTGCAGAGGACAAAGCAGAGAGATTCCCACACAGAGGATCATTCCCGACCAGCATTCACCAGCCCCAGAGACTTGTCTGCTCACCCACAGGGGCAGGTGGCGGCTGGGAGCTGACGCTCAGGCTTCAGAGGTCAGATCCCAGGGAGAGGACTGGGGTTGGCTGCATGAACACAGCCTGAAAGGGGCTAATGCACCACAGCTAGCCAGGAGGGAGTCCAGGAAAAAGTCTGGAACTGCCTAAGAGGCAAGAGACCAATGTTCTGGCATGAGCAAGGAGAGGGGAATCAGAGCACAGCCTAAATGAGATCCAGAGATGGGCACAAGCCGTGGCTATCAGCACAGACACCAGAGTCGGGCATGAGATGCTAAGGCTGCTGCTACAGCCACCAAGAAGTCTGTGTGCAAGCAGAGGTCACTATCCACCCCTCCCCTTCTGGTAGCCTGTGCAGCCCGCCACTGCCAGGGTCCCATGATCCAGGGACAACTTCCCTGGGAGAACACACAGTGAACCTCAGGCTGTTGCAATGTCACATTGGCCTCTGCCCCACATTACATACCCCTCCCTCTCCCTGGCCTGAATGAGCCAGATCCCCCAAATAAGCTGCTACTTTAACCCCGTCCTGTCTAAGGGAACAACAGATGCCCTCAGGCAACCTACACACAGAGGCAGGGCCAAATCCAAAGCTGAAGCCAGGAGCTGTGCGAACAAAGAAGAGAAAGGGAAATTTCTCCCAGCAGCCTCAGGAGCAGCTGATTAAAACTCCACAGTCAACTTGATGTACCCTGCATCTCTGGAATACCTGAATAGAGAACGAATCATCCCAAAATTGAGGCGGTAAACTTTGGGAGCAACTGTAGACTTGGGATTTGATTTCTGCATCTAATTTGTTTCTGATTTTATGTTTATCTTAGCTTAGCATTTTATGTTTATCTTAGTTTAGTATTTAGAGTTTATTGTCATTGGTAGATTTGTTTATTGATTTGGTTGCTTGCTTCCTATTTCTTTATATATATATATATTTTTCCCCCTTTTTCTCTTTTTTTCAGTGTGTATGTGTATGCTTCTTTGTGTGATTTTGTCTGTATAACTTGGCTTTTAACATTGTCCTAGGGCTCTGCCTGTCTGGATCTTTTTGATTGTTTTCTTTTTTTTTTTGTATAATGTTTGTAGTGCTTATTAACATTGGTGGATTTGTTTTTGGGTTTGGTTGCTCTCTTCTTTCTTTTTATTACTTTTAATTTTTATTTTACTTTTAATAATTTTTAAAATTTATTTTATTTTATTCAGTTTTCTTTATTTTTTACTCCCTTTTCTTCAGAGCTCTGTGGCTGACAAGGTCTTGGTGCTCTGGCTGGGTGTCAGGGCTGTGTCTCTGAGGTGGGAGTGCTGAGATCAGGACATTGGTCCACCAGAGACCTCCCAGCACATAAAATCAAATGGCAAAAGCTCTCCCTGAGATCTCCGTCTCAATGCTAAGATCCAGCTCCACTCAACAAACAGCAAGCTGGACATGCTATGCCAAACAATCAGCAAGACAGGAACAAAATCACACCCATTAGCAGAGAGGTTTAGTAAAATCATAAGGTCAAAGACACCTCTTAACACACCACTGGACATGGTACTGCCCACCAGAAAGACAAGATCCAGCCTCAACCACCAAACACAGGCACTAGCCCCCTCCACCAGGAAGCCTACACAACCCACTGAAACAACCTTAGCCACTGCAGGCAGACACTAAAAACAATGGAAACAACGAATGTGCACCTGTGAAAAGGAGACCCCAAACACAGTAAGTGAAGCAAAATGAGAAGACAGAGAAACACACAACAGATGAAGGAGCAAGTTAAAAACCCACCAGAGCAAACAAATGAAGAGGAAACAGGCAGTTTACCTGAAAAAGAATTCAGAGTAATGAAGTAAAGATGATCCAAAATTTTGGAAATAGAATGGAGAAACAAGAAACGTTTAACAAGTACCTAGAAGAACTAAAGAGCAAACAAATAAGATGAACAACACAATGAATGAAATAAAAAATTCTCTAGAAGGAAACAATAGCAGAATAACTGAGGCAGAAGAACGGATAAGTGACCTGAAAGATAAAATAGTGGAAATAACTACCACAGAGCAGAATAAAGAAAAAAGAATGAAAAGAATTGAGGTCAATCTCAGAGACCTCTGGGACAACATTAAACGTACCAACATTTGAATTATAGAGATCCCAGAAGAAGAAGAGAAAAAGAAAGGGACTGAGAAAATATTTGAAAAGATTATAGTTGAAAACTTTCCTAATATGGGAAAGGAAATAGTCAATAAGGTGCACTTCACACAGAGAGTCCCATACGGGATAAATCAAAGGAGAAAAGGGCCAAGACAAATATTAATCAAACTATCAAAAATTAAATACAAAGAAAAAATATTAAAACCAGCAAGGAAAAACAACAAATAGCATACAAGGGAATCCACATAAGATTAACAGCTGATATTTCAGCAGAAACTCTGCAAAGCAGAAGGATGTGGCAGGACATATTTAAAGTGATGAGAGGGAAAAAACCTACAACGAAGATTACTCTATCCAGCAAGGATCTCATTCAGATTTGAGGGGGAAATTAAAATATTTACAGAAAAGCAAAAACAAAGAGAATTCAGCATCACCAAACCAGGTTAACAACAAATGCTAAAGGAGCTTCTCTAGGCAGGAAACATAAGAGAAGGAAAAGACCTACAATAACAAACCCAGAACAATTAAGAAAATGGTAATGGCAACATACATATCGATAATTACCTTAAAAGTAAATGGATTAAATGCTCCAAACAAAAAACATAGACTGGCTGAATGGATACAAAAACAAATACGCATATATATGCTGTCTACAAGAGACCCACTTCACACCTAGGGACACATACAAACTGAAAGTGAGGGGATGGAAAAAGATATTCCATGCAAATGGAAATCAAAAGAATCTAGAGTAGCAATTCTCATATCAAACAAAATAGACTTTAAAATAAGGGCTATTACAAGATAAAAAGAAGGACACTACATAATGATCAAGGGATCAATCCAAGAAGATATAACAATTGTAAATATTTATGCACCCAACATAGGAGCACCTCAATACATAAGGCAAATGCTAACAGGCAAAAAAGGGGAAATTGACAGTAACACAATCATAGTAGGGGACTTTAACACCCCTCTTTCACCAATGGACAGATCATCCAAAATGAAAATAAATAAGGAAACACAAGCTTTAAATGATACATTAAACAAGATGGACTTAATTGATATTTATAGGACATTCCAACCAAAAACAACAGAATACAATTTCTTCTCAAGTGCTCATGGAACATTCTCCAGGATAGGTCATATCTTCGTTCACAAATCAAGCCTTGGTAAATTTAAGAAAACTGAAATCATATCAAGTATCTTTTCTGACCACAACACTGTGAGACTAGATATCAATTACGGAAAAAAAAACTGTAAAAAATACAAACACATGGAGGCTAAACAATACACCATTCAATAACCAAGAGATCACTGAAGAAAACAAACAGGAAATCAAAAAATACCTAGAAACAAATGACAATGAAAAGATGATGACCTAAATCCTATGGGATGCAGCAAAAGCAATTTTAAGAGGGAAGTTTATAGCAATATAATCTGACCTCAAAAAACAAGAAACATCTCAAATAAACAACCTAACCTTACGCCTAAAGCAATTAGAGAAAGAAGAAAAAAATAACTCCAAAGTTAGCAGAAAGGAAGAAATAATAAAGATCATACCAGAAATGAAAGAAGAAATGAAGGAAATCATAGCAAAGCTCAGTAAAACAAAAAGCTATTTTTTTGAGAAGATAAACAAAGTTGATAAGCCATTAGCCAGACTCATCAAGAAAAAAAGGGAGAAGACTCAAATCAATAGAATTAGAAATGAAAAAGGAGAAGTAACAATCGACACTGCAGAAATAAAAATGATCATGAGAGACTACTATAAGCAACTATATCACAATGAAATGGACAACCTGGAAGAAATGGAGAAATTCTTAGAAAAGTACAACATTCTGAGACTGTACCAGGAAAAAAATAGAAAATATGAACAGACCAATCACAAGCAATGAAATTGAGACTGTGATTAAAAATCTTTCAACAAACAAAAGCCCAGGATGAGATGACTTCACAGGCGAATTCTACCCATCATTTAGAGAAGAGGTAACACCTATCCTTCTCAAAGTTTTCCAAAGTATTGCAGAGGGAGGAACACTCCCAAACTCATTCTATGAGGCCACCATCACCCTGATACCAAAACCCGACAAAGCAGTCACAAAAAAAAAAATCTACAGGCCAATATCACTGATGAACATAGATGCAAAAATCCTCAACAAAATACTAGCAAACAGAATCCAACAGCACATTAAAAAGCTCATACACCAGGATCAAGTGGGGTTTATCCCAGGAATGCAAGGATTATTCAATACACACAAATCAATGTGATAAACCATATTAACAAATTGAAGGAGAAAAACCACATGATCATTTCTATAGATGCAGAAAAAGCTTTCGACAAAATTCAACACCCATTTATGATATAAACCCTCCAGAAAGTAAGCATAGAGGGAACCCACCTCAACATAATAAAGGCCACATATGACAAACCAACAGCCAACATCATTCTCAATGGTGAAAAACTGAAACCATTTCCTCTAAGATCTGGAACAAGACAAGGTTGTCCACTCTCACTACTATTATTCAACATAGTTTTGGAGGTTTTAGCCACAGCAATTAGAGAAGAAAAAGAAATAAAAGGAATCCAAATCAGAAAAGAAGAAGTAAAGCTGTCACTGTTTGCAGATGACATGATACTATGCATAGAGAATCCTAAAGATGCTCCCAGGAAACTATTAGAGCTAATCAATGAATTTGGTAAAGTATCAGGATACAAAATTAATGCACAAAAATTTCTTGCTTCCTATACACTAATGATGAAAAATCTGAATGAGAAATTAAGGAAACACTCCCATTTACCACTGCAACAAAGAGAATAAATTACCTAGGTGTAAACCCACCTAAGGAGACAAAAGACCTGTGTGCAGAAATTATAAGAGACTAATGAAAGAAATTAAAGATGATAAAAACAGATGGAGAGATATACCATGTTTTTTTGATTGGAGGAATCAACATTGTGAAAATGACTATACTATCCAAAGCAATCTACAGATTCAGTGCAATCCTTATCAAACTACCACTGGCATTTTTCACAGAACTAGAACAAAAAAATTCACAATTTGTATGGAAACACTGAAGACCCTGAAGAGCCAAAGCAATCTTGAGATAGAAATACAGAGCTGGAGGAATCAGGGTCCCTGACGTCAGACTATACTACAAAGCTACAGTAATCAAGACAGTATGGTACTGGCACAAAAACAGAAATATAGATCAATGGAACAGGATAGGAAGCCCAGAGATAAACCCACACACTGATGTTCAACTAATCTATGACAAAGGAGGCAAGGATAAACTATGGAGAAAGGCAGCCTCTTCAGTAAGTGGTGCTGGGAAAACTGAACAGCTACATGTAAAAGAATGAAATTAGAACATTCCCTAACACAAAAATAAACTCAAAATGGATTAAAGATCTAAATGTAAGGCCAGACACTATAAAACCCTCAGAGGAAAACATAGGCAGAACACTCTATGACATAAACCACAGCAAGATCCTTTTTGACCCACCTCCTAGAGAAAAGGAAATAAAAACAAAAATAAACAAATGGGACCTATTGAAAATTAAAACCTATTGCATAGCAAAGAAAACCATAAACAAGATGAAAAGACAACACTCAGAATGGGAGAAATTTTTTGCAAATGAAGCAACTGACAAAGGATTAATCTCCAAAACTTACAAGCAGCTCATGCTGCTCAATACCAAATAAACAGACAACCCAATTCAAAAATGAGCAGAAGACCTAAACAGACAATTCTCCAAAGAAGATATACAGATTGCCAACAAACACATGAAAGGATGCTCAACATCACTAATCATTGGAGAAATGCAAATCAAAACTACAATGAGGTATCACCTCACACCTGTCAGAATGGCCATCATCCAAAAATCGACCAACAGTAAATGCTGGAGAGGGTGTGGAGAAAGGAGAACCCTCTTGCACTCTTGGTGGGAATGTAAATTGATAGAGCCACTATGGAGAACAGTATGGAGGTTCCTTAAAAAACTAAAGATAGAGCTACCATATGACCCAGCAATCCCACTACTGGGCATATACCCTGAGAAAACCATAATTCAAAAAGAGTCATGTATTACAATGTTCACTGCAGCTCTATTTACAATAGCCAGGACATGGAAGCAACCTAAGTGTCCATCAACAGATGAATGTATAAAGAAGATATGACATATATATATATATATATATATATATATATATATATACACACACACACACACACACACACAATGGAATATTACTCAGACATAAAAAGAAATGAAATTGAGTTATTTGTAGTGAGGTAGATGGACCTAGAGTCTGTCATACAGAATGAAGTAAGTCAGAAAGAGAAAAACAAATACCATATGCCAGCACTTATATATGGAATCAAAAAAAAAAAAGTTCTGAAGAACCTAAGCGTATGACAGGAATAAAGATGCAGACATAATGGACATGAGGACAAGGAAAAGGGGTAGGGTAAGCTGGGACAAGGTGAGAGAGTGGCATGGACATATATACACTACCAAATGTAACATAGCTAGTGGGAAGCCGCCACATAGCACAGGGAGATCAGCTCAGTGCTTTGTGACCACCTAGAGGGGTGGGATAGGGACGGTGGGAGGGAGACACAAGAGGGAGGAGATATGGGGATATATGTATATGTATAGCTGATTCACTTTGTTAGAAAGCAGAAACTAACACACCATTGTAAAACAATTATACTCCAATAAAGATGTAAAGAAGAAGAAAATATAAAATTATTTCAAATAAATTATCAAGAATACAATTGTTGGTGCAAATAAATACAATTAAATACAATTAAATTTCCCAATTATTCATTCTTGGTAACATTCATGTTATCAAGTACTATTAATGCTCAATGAAACCACACTGTTACAGAGCTGGAGATCAGGGTATTTAAGGTGAGGGTTTCAGCCATTTTGATGAGTCACTGTTTTCCTGGGTCTCTCCCATGTATACATGTTATTAAAGTTCTGTTTGATTTTCTCCTGTTAATCTGTCTCATGTCAATTTAATTCTTAGACCAGCCAGAAGAACCTAGAAGGGTAGAAGAAAATTTCTTCCCCCCTGTACACTACATTATATGCACTGTTTGTTTTAATCCACAACATATCTTTCAAATCCTATTCTTTTTACTGAATTTAGATATTGTAGCAGAGACTGCAACCTACTAACCAAAATCCATGTTGTCCTTTTCTTGGCACTATTTTTCCTAGCCTGAAATCAAACATTTAATTGAATTCTTATCAACAGAATATGAATTGAAGTCATGTGTGCCACTTCCAGACCTGAACACTAAAAATCTCCAGTGTTGAATCCTGTGTTCTTTTTCCCCTTCCAATTGGCTAGAATGGAAATAATCTCCAGAGAAACCATAAGGGTATCTTTGTAAGAACACAGAATCTTGATCTTCCTGGGATGCAGGAGGGTATTCTGTAACTTATTTACTATTGTCGACTGAAAAACTGCACAACCTAAAAGTTGAGAGTTATGTTTTATTCAGCAAACATTCTTAGGACTTCAAGCCTGGGAGGAAGCATCTCAGATGACTCTGAGAGACTGCTCAAAGAGGCAAGGGGGGAAGCCAGGATATACAGGAGTTTCTGCAACAAAGACCAGGTAGTTGGAACATCAAAAGATTACTATTAATTAAAGAAAACCAGATAGCTCAGATTAAGGAATTTAGCTCTTTTCTATGTATGGGAAGATGCAAGAGTCTGGGCTCACTGAAATCATTCCTTTGATATGCCCTTCAGCTACCTGGGGCCAGTATCCTGTGTTTTCTCATCCTGAATTTCCTCTGGTGTACTATCACAGGTGGCTACAGTGGCTGACTGCTAGATGGGCTTGGCAGTGGGCAGCCTGTTTGTCTCCATCCTGAGTTCCCTCAGGGCTCACCATCCAGTGGCTGTAATGTGATGGCTTGATGGCTGCCACATCCTTTGTTTACTGACACGGCAGGCAATATTTTAGTTCAAACTATCATTGTACTCTACTGAAAAAGAAATGAAATTCTATTGTGATTGAATCATGTATGTTGGTGGGGACTATTACAGACTTAAGTGTTCCCCAGAGGGTGCCTGGAAGCATTCCTCAATGCTTCGAGGAAGGAGCTACAGGATAAAGATGAAGTCAGGCAAGAACTGGCCAGTTCACAAGCAAAACTATGAGGGAATAGAGAGCCCAGTAATTTGGGAACAAGATTGGAAATGCCAGCTTCTAAACACCAAAAAGCAGTAAATAAAAGTTAAAGAGAAGCATTAAATCTATAGATTGCTTTGGGTAGTATAGTCATTTTCACAATATTGATTTTTCCAGTCCAAGAACATGGTATATCTCTCCATCTGTTTGTTTTGTCTTTGATTTCTTTCATCAGTATCTTATAGTTTTCTGCATACAGGTCTTTTGCCTCCTTAGGTAGGTTTATTCCTAGATATTTTATTATTTTTGTTGCAGTAGTGAATGGGATTGTTTCCTTAATTTCTCTTTCTGATCTTTCATTGTTAGTGTATGGGAATGTAAGAGATTTCTGTGTATTAATTTTGTATCCTGCAACTTTACTAAATTCATTGATTAGCTCTTGTAGTTTTCTGGTAGCATCTTTAGGATTTTCTACATATAGTATCATGTCATCTGCAAACAGTGACAATTTTACTCTTCTTTGACAATTTGGATTCCTTTTATTTATTTTTCTTCTCTGATCACCATGGCTAGGACTTCCAAATCTTTGTTGAATAATAGTAGTGAGAGTGGGCACCCTTGCCTTGTTCCTGATTTTAGAGGAAATGGTTTCAGTTTTCCACCATTGAGAATAATGTTTGCTGTGGGTTTGTCATATATGGCCTTTTTTATGTTGAGGTAGGTTCCCTCCATGCCCACTTTCAATAAAAAATATAATTTAAAAAAATGCAATGCGGTACCACCTCACACCAGTCAGAATGGCCATCATTAAAAAGTCTACAAATACCAGATGCTGGAGAAGATGTGGAGAAAAAGGAAACCTCCTATATGTTGGTGGGAGTGTAAGTTGGTACACCCACTTTGCAAAACAGTATGGAGCTTCCTCAGAAAACTAAAGATAGAATTACCATATGATCCAGCAATCCTACTCCTGGGCATATACCCAGACAAAACTATAATTCAAAAAGATACGTGCACCCCTATGTTCATAGCAACACTATTCACAATAGTCAAGACATGTTAACAACCTAAATGTCCATCGATAGATGAATAGATAAAGAAGATGATGAGCTATCTAAATATCTATCAATCTATCTATCTATACACACACACAAAGTGGAACATTACCCACCCATAAGAAAAGAATGAAATAATACCATTTGCAGCAACATGGATGCAACTAGAGATAATCACATTAAGGGAAGTCAGAAAGAGAAAGACAAATACCATATGATATCACTTACATGTTGAATTTAGAATATGACACAAATGAACCTATCTACGAAACAGAAACAGACTCAGAGGGGGTTGGGGGAGGGATGGAGTGGGAGGTTGGGGTTAGCAGATGTAGACTATTATATATAGAATGGCTAAAACAACAAGGTCCTACTGTAGAGTACAGAGAACTATATTCGATATCCTATGATAAACCATAATGGAAAAATATTTTAAAAAATGAATGTATATATATGTATAAGAGAATCACTTTGCTGTACAGCAGAAATTAACACAGCATTGTAAATCAACTATACTTCAATAGAACTTTAAAAAAATTTTTGAAGACAGTTAAACAGATTTTGAAAAACAAGTGCTCATTAAGACCTCTCAGTTAAAAAAGAGAGAGAGGGGGGTGCAAAGAGCAGATCAAGGATGTTCCTTTCTCACCTGAACGTAATGTTCCAGATCACCTGGAGGCAGCCACTATAGAAAGAGAGGCGTGGGAGATCTGATGTTTATAAAGAAAGCAGGCTTGAGAACCATGTCTAAGAAAGAAATTGCAGTGTGATTACTGGCACATGGAACTAACTAGAAATGGTAAAAATGTTACTAAAATATGAGGGAACTATATTTACAGGGAAACCAGAAATTTTGTTTAAAAAGTTCTGTGAATGAAAACCAATCCTTGGGCCTCTAAACTTAAACCAGCAGAGGGCTGCCCCCAAAGAAGGCAAACTTTGTGGGTTTGTAACACTCACTTCATATGTGACCAGGAAGGAGAACCATCCAGAAGGCAGAGCCATGACAAGGGAATTTCTCTAAAAAAGACCATAACTAGGGTCTAAGCAAGAAACTTCTACTGTCAGTATAATGGGCCTTCTCAGCAGTATCCTGCACAGCATGGATCAATGATCCCTGTGTGTTTCCCATTCTTCCCTTTCTAAATGGGAGTGATTATTGGAGCTATGAAGCAGCTATCCTTTGCTTTGATGTTATTTATTAGGGGCCTGGTGAGGCTGGGAAACAGTAGGTAAACTTCATAATCTGTAAACCTCTAGGAACCAGACTGTGCATTGGATTGAGATCCTTGACTTTGTGCGGGATTCAGTAAGTGGGGAACTTTAGGATCTCCCTACTAGGGAGGCAGGAAAAAGGATGTGCATGGCTATATCATGACCAGAAAGGTGGAATGTAGGAAAAGCTGCTTCCTAAATTACATGCTCTCCTTTTTTTTTTCCTGGTCACACTCAATTACATGTTCCAGCCTCCTTTACTGTTAGTTGTGGGAATGTGACTGAGTTTCAATTAATGAAATATGAATAAATTAATGTCTGCTACTTCTATAACTAACCTATAAAAACTTTTCACATGTACTCATTCATCTGGCTGAAATGGAGATGACCTCCAGAATGACCCTGTTAATAATGTAATGAAGATGGCAGAGCCCATGACATCCTGGATCCTGAATGACTGCATGGAGGACAGCTATTCAACCAACTTATTTTCCCTTTCATACTGCTATGAGCACAAGAAATAAACTTGTAGCATTTGAGCCTCTATATGTTTTGCATCTATTTGTCACAGTAGGTAGTATCACCCTAACTAAAGCAAATAGATGTATAGATGTCTCCATATAAACTGATGCAATTATCTAACTGTAAATGAGCATTATTAACAATGCCAAATGCCAAACACATTTGAAATCTGTTCAGACCAAATTGTATTGTTTATTTATATTTATGGTCACTCAGATAGAGCAATGAAAACAATGACCCCACTTTATACAGTAAAAGGCATTTCCAAAGTAATAATGTCTACTTATATATAGGAAAATTATAAATTCAGCTAAAAATTTATTTTTATATTCATAATAATCTTCAGATTTAATATTATGGTAATATCTAGGAATGTACAAAGCAAGACAAAAAGTCAAATAAATTGTCTTAATCTCTCATAAACCATGTAGTTATTACATCTAAGATAACACATGCTTAAAAGTTCAGAATTGAAACCAAGACATCACCTAATCCTATATTCTCACTTGTTGTAATTCAGAATATCAAAAATAATTCTGATAAAGAAGTACCATAAATAATGTCAACAGATATATTATAATTTATTCATACAGCAATTCCATTTGCATACTGTTTTGCATTTGTTAATTGTAGAGAGGAGTCAAGTTATTTTAATCTTGATTGTGTGGGACTAGAGAAGATATCACTACATTTTAGGGGAGAAGTTAGTTTAAATGAATAAATACACAAGATATTATTCTCTCTTCAATTTAGTTTTGTTTTTTTTTGCCTTTATGGAATAGCTTAAATGTTTAAAAAGCAAGTTACGAAGGCAATCTACCAAAACAGTCACTAACTATGTTTCCCCCAATTCCTTCCTGGTCATTTAAACAAACATCCAAACAGAGATAACACTTTAGAGGCCAGTATTTTATTCATTCATTATCTGTAGTAAGTAAAAAAGTCAGGAACTCATAGAGTATCTTTTCACCAAAGTAAACTGGATTTTATTTACTTTAAAATGTATTTTAAATACACAAAATTATATCAAAAAAAAAAAGCTAAAGAACCTAAAGGTTTATAAGGGCCTACACTCTATAAATGACACATTTTATGTGTATAATAACCTGTGAATATAAAAACTTTAAGAGAATTTCAACCTGGGAGATACATTAAAGAGGAACTAGTTTTAAATGTTTGTTCCTAATTATTTTGGTGATTGATAACCCTTATGCAAAATTTCAAAAATTTAAACTTTATTCTTATTTTTGAAATTATTATATTCTATTTTTTAAGCAAGGTTACATTTGAACAAATGTTGAAACAAACAAAAAAATGCCTAGAGAGCACACACATGCACAAATGACTCACATTTTATTAGTTGCAACAAACACAAGAAGGTGGAAAATATTTTACTTTCCTAATAAACACATTGGGGCTATTTTAAATGATCTAAAGAGAAACCCATTCATGTGTATGGTGCAAACTGTCAATGCCTCAGACATCTAGAACCTCTAAAATGCTCTGTCTTTTCTTTGTTCTTCAAAGCCTTGTAGTAATCATCATTCATTTACTATTGCTTTGATGGTTAGATAGCAAACCCCCTAGAAATCCAGAGAGACATTAGCACATACAGCCACAATTTCTAATAAGACAGCTATTTGCATACAAGATCAGCCACAATTTAAAGTGTGTTGTGATAGATGCAAAAAGGGAATAACAGATTTATATTAGCATGTACAATACCAAGATTGTTTTCACAATTTAATTCCTTGGAGATTACATCTCATCACCTTCTTTTATAAAGGAGACTACGTTCCCTGAGGAACTAACTTGCTCTGAGACCCAGCTAAACTAAAATATGGATTAATAAGATATTTATTATTTATGAATTTTGCTGTAAGAATTATTTTAGATTAAATCATCAGAGAAGTTTTTAACATTCTTGAAACTTGATAACACATTTTTAAGGAAGAAAAAAAGTTAATTTTATTTAATACCTAAATTGCATATTAAAATAATTCATAATTAATTTTTACTCCATTAAAACTGTACACTCTTTAGGACTTTTAAAATTAAAGAGAATACTTTTGTTTTTAATATCCTTTCTTAATGTGAATTTTGCACAGCAATTTCCCATATATATTTTTAAGCATAATATGTGACCTTTAAAAAAAAACAAAGGTAGTGTTATATTTAATCACATTACAACCAACTTATTTTATTGCTCCTTTATACCTTTTTTATGAAATCCAGAAAGAACATGTAAAGAAATAAGAAACCTGAAGCCTTCACATATGTCTCTGCTTCCAGAAAAAGCATTCAATCCAGACTGTGACATTTAAATACAGATCGAAACAAAGGTTATTAAAAAAATTCAACCCATGACCACAAAAAATTAACCATCTCAGTTTTTAAGGCTACAAGATAGACCCTCACTTAAAAAAAAAAACAAAAAAAAACCCTCTAACCTAAGTATTAAGTTATAAACAGGCAAAAAAGATGTTTGGCTATGGCTTGATCAGAATTGAGAATCAATCATGAAATACAATCTTATGCTAGAAGCTGAATTGAAGAAAGTAGTAAATGAAGAAGATAAGGGTCCCTGATCTAATATTCCAGAGTAATGTTTTAAAATTTCAAAGCTGATCATGTAATTAACATACTTAAGTCATCCAAATTATGGCCTTTTTCCTATATAAAGCAAAAATCCTTGGTATAAAGAAGCATTAATGATCCAACTTTGTCATTTGTTCCCTACTCATGTTCCAGTGCACTATCAAATTCAGCTTTTAGGTCCATGATTTTGAAACTCTGCAATTTACTTTAAATGTCACTTCCGTACCCCTCCCCCACTCATGGAATCTATATTTTAATATTTCAAGCAAGGGTACATGATTCAGATCTCCTGAGATAATTCTCCACACTTGAGGAAGAGAAAAATAGGTAATTAAAAGACTATCAAAATGTGACACAGCATCCAAGTAGACAATGTATACCTTGACATAAGTGTAATAGTGAGATAAGTCTGTAATAGGAACAAATTCCTATGGTATAAAACTGGAGAGCTAAACAGTGGTCTTCCTTATATTTTCAAGGATCAAAGTGACCATTTCATCTTTACTTTGCCAAATTAATTTCCTTTGTAGCTGCAGAAAGAGTATGTAAAAACTCGAATGTGTGAAAATGTGCTTTCCAAAATCCTGATCACTTGCCAACATTGATATAAAAGTTCATTAGAAAAGTAACTACAAGACAGTAATCTGTATGACGCCAAAAAGTCATGTTCCAAAAGAGGAATCTTAGTGATTGGGACTACCCTTCATCTATACTTAGAACTAAAGTAATTACAGTATCAACAAATAGTGCTGGAACAACTCTATGTTCTTATGGGGGAAAAAAAAAAAAACAACAGACCCCTATCTCATACCACACACAAAACTCAATTGAGGATAGACCATAAACCTAAACAAAAGAGAAAAACAACAAAACAATGAAGCTGCTAGGAAAAAAGATTATTTTCATGACCTTGGGGTAGGCAAATAACACTTAGAGAGAACACAGATGGTATGCACCATAAAAGCAAAAAAAGAGGATGTACTGAACTTTATCAAGTAAGAAAATAAGTAGGTGAGTTATCTATAGGAAGTAAATATTCATAATACCCGTATCTGACAAAAAGAACTTGCATCCAGAATGTATAAAGAGCTACTCAATAATATAAGACATACAGCTCAACAAAAAATGGGTAAAAGAAAGACTTGAACAGAAACTTCACCAAAGAAGATATGCAAATAACAAACAAGCACATGAAAAAGTTCTCAACACCATTAGTAATCAGCAAAATGCATATTAAAATTAGAATTGAAATATCACTATACACCCACTAGAATGATTCAAATAAAGATTTACTCTACAAAATATTGGGAGGATGTGGAGCAACTGAAACTCTCATGTATATAAGTTGTAAAATCATACAACCACTTTGGAAAATTGTATAGCAATTTCTTACAAAATTAACTACCAACAATTCTACTCCTATGTATTTATCTAAGAGAGATAAATATATACGTCTACAAAAAAAGCTTTGTACAAGGATGTTCATAGCATTTTTATTCATAGTAGCCAAAAAGTGGAAACAGCTCCAATGCTGATCAATAGAAAAACTGATAAACTGCGGTTTATTCATATAATGAGATACTACCCAGCAAAAAACTACTGATAGTATTCAACAATGGAAATAAATCTCAAAAATACTATGCTGAGCAAAAGAAGCAATGGCTCCTTTGGTCCTAAACTGAATGGGCATTCATCAGTTTCATTATAAGTGGCCTTATAATATGATTTAACAATGGTTATCCCTGCTTCTTCCCTGACACATACACTGAAACACTTAATTCCTATGGTCTAAGGAATATGTACAAGGTGAGAAAGCAGAGATGGAAAGCCTAGACAAATCTATTACAAAATAAGTAAAAGGAAGGAGAGATATAAGATAGTAAGTAGAGAGGAACTGAGGTTGAGGGAGATTTTTTTGTTATGCTTTGCTTTGTTTTACTCTTGAGGGCATGTGTTTTTGAATACAGATGGAAATTTGAGCTGGTCTAAATAGTAAGTAGAAGTAACCAGCATAAAGTGAGGAGGTGAAGACACAGGAAAAAAAAAAAAAAAAACAAACAGAAAATGATTGAGGTTTCCAAGTAGATAGGAAGGGACAGAATTCAGTGTACACTTGAAGGAATAATCATAGCAGACTACCTATTTCACTTCAGCAGGAAAGAGGAAAAACGATGAGTAAAAATATATGTAAGTTTTGAGGCTTGGCTGCTGAAAGCAGAGGGAGCTCTAAGTGGTAGCTCTCCTTTCACCATGAATTAGGAAGCAAGGTTATTTCCTAAGAGTGAAACGGAAGGTGGGAAGTTTGGAAATTTGAGAGTGCAGAGGCTGGAATTTCTGTTTTGGAGAAATGGAAAGAGGTGTCTAGGGAAAACTGGATTAATGAGAAACACTAAGAGACCACATTAATTTGGTAACCATGAATCCACAGTAGCAGCAAGCTACATGATTGCAAATAATATATTTCTGAGTGTTCAAGCTGTGCATTGCTAGTCTAGGGAAGGGGTAGAGGCTGGATTAAGCAAAGTTTTTTTTTTTTTTTTTTTTTTTTTTTTCCCGGACAGGCATAACAGAAGGGCAGTAGGGCAAGAAGATTAGGGTACTATAAAAAGTGGGTGAAATGATGAACCATGGAGTTTAAAGATAGAGAAAGAAGTGGAGACAGTGAGGATTTAAGAGTTAAGCAGAAAATAGATTGATTTTTGGACTTAAGGATTTATATGAGGTCCAATAACCAAAGCCTTCTTTTACTCTAGAAGAACTAAAGGTTATTAATAGCAAGTGTGAGGTGATTGGTGTTATTATCGGGATGAAGCACGTTAGTCACCCATCACGGAGGGTGACTAAAATGACAGAAAAACAATATGGCAGATAAGGAAATGAGAGACCAGAATAATATATACTTCATACATATGAATAGTGAAGGTACTCAGGAGGGTGGAAGATTTGGGGTAGGATGGAAAGAAAACTCTAAGTTAGGGAGACTCTGTGACCTGAATGTCCACAGATAACAGCAAAGAAGAGAGGTAAAGGGCACTACAGTCTAATGGAATGAACCACAAAGGAGCTGTTTTTTTTTGTTTCATTTGTCATTCTATATGCATGGAAAAAGAAATGATCTGGAAGTGCTAATAAGGAAATGAAAAGATAACAACCAAAATCTTGATCCATGGGTATGTGGAGGGTTAAAGAAAGAACAGTTTCCACTGAAGAAAGCTTCAGGGAAATGGTGTCTCAGAGAAGAATAAGGTTTCAATTAATGCCAAGAGGTAAAAGTAATAATCAATTGCTTGAGAATGGATGGGGTTCAAGAGGGACATAAAGAAAAATGTAGGAACATAAGGGAACAGCAAAAGAGTGGTCCATGAAAAACAAAAACAAAAACAAAATGAGGAGCATAAGTGTTAAGGGGAGGAAAAATGGCCAAATAGGTCATCTTAAAAAGTGAATGAATATAACACGAAGTGTGTAATACCTCGAACCAGCTTAACTCATAACTGCATGGGGTCCTCAGGCCTCCCTCTCAGGAGGCAGCTGTGGCCTGGGTAAAATGGGGAGATCCCAGTCCCTGTGGAAAGGGTCAGCTGCCCAGAACTGAGCATCTCAGTTCCAGAGGAAAAGGCTCGGGTTTCCTGTTTTCAACAGGAAACCATAAAAGGGTATTGTGCAGTGAGGTAACCAAATCAGACACTTTCTAATGATATTAGAAAGACTGGAAGGTTTGAACATAATTAATAAGTTTTAAAAAAAATTTAGTTATGTTCAAAGGCAATCCACTAAGGAAGGAATGCAGCAAATAGAAAGGAAGTGATGTTTTGGTGTTTGACTTTTAGAATTTGGGAACATGCTGGATGGGGGTATGAGGCAAAGGAAGAGCTGAAGACGACTATGCTTTTAAACTGAGTCATAACTAAAATACAAAGTCCCAGGTCTTATTCTTCAGAGACACCCGGTCAGAAATGTCGGGGTGGGTCCAAGGAAGCTGCATTTTAAACAAGCACCAGCTCCCTGCCGCAGTTTTCAAACTCAGGTGGTTCATGGCCTATACTTGCAAAATACTGGGTTAGCGAGATGGTAATGTCATTAACAGAAATAGGTAATATAGCGGGAGAAGAAGGTATGGGCTAGGCGATGAGGATAGAGTAGTAGTATAAATCCACACCATAAAAGGTTTAAAATTGCGGTAAGAAAACAATGCACTTGTTTTTCCTAAAACCTAATAGAATTAGTTAATCCAAACATAATTGTATCACAAATTCCCAGGTCTTCAAAAAAAATACCTACAAATATTTTACTTACTTTTATTTTAATGCCTTTTTAATTCACAGATTGTTGTGGCATCTGGACACATGGCATACTTGAAAACAACACATTAAATTTATACTGCCCAGAATAGACAAAAAGCTGCCTGCATGTACCATCAGCAACGCTCATCATTTGGGGGTGGGGGAGTTACATTAGCTGGGTCCCATGGAATTATTTTTTAAAATTCTGAACCTCGCATAAATATCGAAGGAATAGGCACTTCAAATCTGACAGGGAGAGAATTTCTCTCTGGACCATGTTCCTAAGCAGAAAAATGATCATTATGATTTGCAGGGTTTAAATTTAGCAAAACAGGAAATGCACTTCAGTTAATTTCTCGTATTACATTTGCAAAAGATAATTAAGCTAGGATTGGCCTATGATATAACTTTTAATAGTTAGTTAAAAAGTCATAAACTACACTCTTTCAAATAAGGGTTTTTTTTTATTGTAAACTGCACTTTCAAAAAGTTTTTATAGGTTACAATAATATGGTACCAAATAAATAAAACTCCAGACCCTGTTTTTACTACTACAAAATGCTGATAAAAGAAGAGACACATATCCAACCATGTAAAAAGAGCAAAGACACCTACAGTTCTAGTATAAAATCAGTAAGTCAGGCAACGTGTACACTGCATGCTAAGAGCTACTAACAGTCAAGAGGAATGAGAGGAACCAAGGCTATGTTTGGCTTCAGGGACTCAAGCAGAGAAAAGGCAGTTTCATATCTTTGACCTTTGACCAACACAGCTTCAGACTATTTTTCTTGAAGAGACAAAGAGTAATTAAAAATAGGGTTCTAGCTCTAAAGCTCATAAGGTCAATACTTATAATCCCTTTAAATGAGGGGTTATTTTAAGGGAATTTTATGAAACCCAAGATTGTTTCAATTATCATATCAATAACAAAAAAACTGTATTCCAACCAGATGCTACCAAAAACTGGTAGCTAAAAGATGAGGGAAAACAATAAGCTCTAAATGCAAACATCTCAGATGGCAGCTATTCTTATCTCTGAAATTCCTAAGTAAACAGATGTATATCTATTTTATCATAATTCCTCAATATGAACTCCCTTACCTTGGTTCTGAAGTAACATTAGCAAATTCTTATTCAGAGCTTTCAGTAAGTTACCTGAGACAAAGGTTTACTAGCAAAAAGTACATTTTTTATGTTTAGCCCAAAATAATATATATTTGTGTAGATGAAGTATTCTGATTCACTCTTAATCTATCAAAATCACTATTTATAACCAAGCTTGGCTTATTTTAAAGTTAAAATTTTTATTTTTCTTAATTTACATGTATTTTACATTGAAGTAAACGTGAACCAAGTTCCCAAAATGTGGTAGTTTTAGGACAAGTTTTCTGCAAAGCTTTAATGAATCTCCACATGTGTCTTGTCAATCTCTGAGAGGACTTGAAACTATGTTTCCAATGTTACTTGTCCAACTTTTCAAATTTTGCACATTATCATCCCATAAAACCTCAGTTTCATGTAAAGTTTGTTGAATTAAAGGGATTATTGGAAAGCTGATTTAGAAGGATTATAAGGGAAGGGAATAAGCATCTGGTTAATGAATAAAAGATATCAAGAACTGGTTAAGAGACATGCTTATCAATCAGCTCCCCAGCTTCAGATGTGAAAGGAATATTCGAGGAAAAGAAAATCCTTAACAAGCTAGATCAGATATATAATAAGCTATTTTGAAAAATACAAATACACACTATAAGGACATTATGAGAGTGAAAAATCATAAGCCAATCACAATTATGAAGAGAAATATAAAAATCCTAAATATAATATTATAAACTAAATCCAGTATGTATAATCATAATAACAAAATCCACCATGAAGAAGCCGGACCAATAACAAAAATGGAAGGATAGTTTAATATTAGATAACACATTAATAATATTCTGCATGTAACTGTTTAAAGAAGAGAAAAAAATGAAAGTCCTCAATCAATAGATGCAAAAATAAAAGTTACATCTACTACCCATTGATTCTTAAAGAGGAGAGAGAAAGAAAATAAGGAAGAGTTGGGTGGGAGCAGGGGAGAAAGGGAGGGAGGAAACAGGAATAGAAAAGAACTTTCTCACTCTGCTTTATAAACAGGCAAACAGATAAAGATTATCCTTAATAGTGAAAATCATAAACAAGACAAATATAGTCATTGTACTGAGAAAACTAGGTAATATAGTGAGACAAGGGGAGAAAGGATGCAGGGATTGGAAAGAAAAAAAAAAAAACAAAATTTATTATTCACAAATAACATGACTGGGGAGACAGAAAGGAAACTACAGGCAAATTATTAGAATGTGTGCAACATTCTTTACAAGGGCTCAGCAAGGCTACTGTATATTAAAACTAGGTACAAAGATCATAATTACTATAACAGTAAAATCTATAAAATACCTATAAATACTATGAATACCTCTAAAATGCATGCAAGATCACTTACAGAACTTTTCAAAGAGAATATATTACTGTAATAAAATAAGAGCAGTAACTAATGAGTATTTTGGGGAGTGATGCAGCAATATCTAGTAAAATTTAAGATATGCATTCACCAGAATCATCAATTCCTCTGCTAGTTATATGAATTAGAAAAACAATTCTATATTTACATGCACAAAAACACTAGAAAGAATGTTCAGTGCAACATTTTTAATAACATCAAAAAAAAGAAAAAAGCCCTGCATGTACATCACAATTTATTCATCAATGAAATATTAGGCAGTAAAACATATGGACAAAATACATGTGTTAATACATTTATATAACATTTTAAAACATTCAAATCAATAGCTAATATTATTTAGGTAAAATATATACAATATTATATATATGTATATTCATGCTTCCTAATAATAAACACCAAAACACCAAATTCTTTAGTTATTTGGTGGGAACGAGGAAGAAAGATAAAAAATGAGATAGTTTGCACAGAGGTATTTAATTATATCTGTTGATAGCATATAGTTGCGGCTTGTCTTTTTACCCAGGCTGAAAATACCTGTTTCAAATGGAGTTTTAAGATAATTTTGTTTATTGGACTTATGATATATTTCTGTTTATATCTACTATCATGCAATTTGTTCTTTATTTGTTCCATCTGTTCTTTTCCTTGTTCTTCTTTACCTGCCTCTTTGGGATTAATTGAACATTTTTTTAATATTCTATCTTCACTTTTAATTTATTAGTTATTCCTCTTTGTTTTACATTTTCAGTGGTTACTCCAGAATTTATAACCCACATATATAACTAATCACAATCTATCTTCAAATAACATTCTACTACTTAACATAGTATAAGGCCTTGCAACAGTACACTCCGAGTCATAGTTAATATGTTTGCTTTAAACAAGCATCTTTTAAAAAATTTATGAAATGAGAAAAATACATTTTATACTTATCAGCATATTTACTATTTCCAGTTATCCTTATTCCTTGTATAGATTGAGGTTTCATTTTCATTTTTCCTAAAGAACTATCTTTAATATTGCTTGTAATGCAAGTGTTTGGGCAACAAATTCTCTAAGATTTTTTTAAAGTATTTTTTTGCGTTTCACTTTTGAAGAATATTTTTGCTGGGTATAGAATTCTAGGGTCACAATATTTTCTTTCAGTCTTCTGGCTGGCATAGTTTTGATGAACACTCTTCAAATTCACCATTTTTTCTTTGTTTCATATTCCTCCCCTGATCTAGCTAATTTAGAAGATTTCTTAAATCCTTGTTTTCAGCAATTTGATGTGTTTTGGTGTCTAATTTTTTTTTTTTATCCTTGTTAGGATTCCTTGAGTTCTTAGATCTGTGAGTTTAAAGTTTTCATCAAATTTTAAAATTTTTCTGCTATGATTTCTACAAATATTTTTCTGCCCCCCACTTTCTAGGTCTTAAGCTACATATATATTTGGCTACTTCATATTGTCTCATAAGTCACTGAGACTGTGGGTTTTTGGTTGTTTGTTTTAATTTTAAGCAATCATTTTCTCTCTATTTTCCATTTGGGGCTGATTTTCTTACAATACGTCCAAACTGATCTTGTCTTCTACAGTGTCTAATCTATTAATATCATACAGTAAAATTTTTAATTCATAAACTGTATTTTCTATCACTAGAACTTCCTTTGATTCTTTCTAATACCTTCCATTTTGTTCATGTTTTGTCTATGTTCTAATACCTTCCATTTTGTTCATGTTTTGTCTATTTTCATGTTTCCCACCAAAAATTTAAAAATATTCATAATAACTAATTAAATTCCTTGCTGGTAGGTCCACCAAATCTGTCATTTATGAGTCTCTTTCTATTGACTATTTTTTATCCTGGTTGTGGATCACATTTTCCTGCACTTTGACATGTCTAGTAATTTTTATTGGATGATGAACATTATAAATGTTACATTGTTGAGTGTCTGGATGTCATTTTCTTCCTTTGAAACATTTTGGTTTTTTTTTTTAGGGGGAGGGGAGGGTGGGAAAGCAGTTAAGTTACAAATCAGTTTGATCAGGGTTTTGTTTTTGTTTTTTTGTGGTATGCAGGCCTCTCTGTTGTGGCCTCTCCCGTGTGGACCACAGGCTCCAGACGCACAGGCTCAGCAGCCATGGCTCACAGGCCTAGCTGCCCCACGGCATGTGGGATCTTCCTGGACCGGGGCACAAACCTGTGTCCCCTGCATTGGCAGGCGGACTCTCAACGACTGCACCACCAGGGAAGCTCTGATCAGGTTTTATTTAAGTTTTTCTAGCCTGGGTCTGGACAGCCTTCACTCAGATCAGTCCTACTTCTAAGGCATTATAATCTCTAGGGTCCCACTAAATGCCCTACTTGACCATGAAGTCCCTCCATTCTGACTGGCCAAAGCTCTAATCTCCCCACTCTGTGTAGGCTCTCATAATTGTTCAATTTAACACACCCTTCCCATGCTATGCCCAGCCAAATAGAGTTACATACTACACATGTATGGCATAGCACACAATAAAGATGCAAGGGAACCCCTATGTAGATTTCTGAAATGCTCTGACTGCATAGCTCCCTCCAGAATTCTGCCCCACCATATATAGCCCACTCAGCTTCTCCAAACTCCAATCCATGTCAGCCAAATTCAGTGAGGTGGCTGGGTTCTGTTTGGGTTCCTCCTCTCTACACCCACAAGCAGGAAATTAATTCCAGGAAGAAATCCAGTGCTCACCATTTTCCTTCTCTTAGGAATCACAATTCTACTGTCTGTTGTCCAATGTTTAAAATTGTTGAAATATACCAGTTTGTTATTGATAGTTGTTTAAAGCAGGCAAAGTGTGGCCCATATTCCTCCACCATGGCCATAAGATGAAGCTTTCAATTTGTAATTTTATTTCTTACTCTTGGGGGTAAGACATAGATATTTATAACATTGTTATATAACATTTCATTTGATAATGAAATATTTCATTATAAAACAGATAATATGCTTTTCATGTACAATTGACAATGAAAATGTACTTGAATTATACAAACTTAGATTGGTTTGTTTGTTCACTCAATCAACCACAAAATTTAGAGAGCTATTATTTTCTTCATAGTTAGAATTTTCCAAAAGTCAATCAAAATATAGTCCCAGAGATTAATATTTGAGGTTAGTTTGAAAGAAAAAAAAATCTGGGACAAACATGGTAGTTAAAACCACAGAACTTAACTAAAAGACATATGAATATACCTCAATTTTTGAATGAGAATGGTAGTATTAAAGCCATGGAACTTACCTTAAATATATAAAAGGAAGGATCTGAGTATAAACAATAGTTTATTTAGTACAAGAGAATCAGAAGAAACCTCAGAGATTAAATACATCTATTTGTTCTTAACCTTTATACCTTGGACAGTCCAACAAGCCTTATCAGAGAACCTGGGTTCAATCCTACCCTAATCCTAATAATAATAACAAAAAATAAATAATAACAAAATCTTTGTATAAGAAGACCATGTAAATGTTAATCTGAATTCTGCTGTTACAGTAATGGTGTGAAAATTAGACAATTGGCTTTTGTAAAGAATATTGACCTGGTTGAATACTCATATTTGAAAGGTAACACATCCACAAGATCAATGCCTTTCGGTATAACTCTAGGACTCAATTAACAATGGATATCCAAAGGAATGATATCTATTGCTTCTCACATTAATTATGCTTGAGTATTTCACCATCTATTAACAAATAAACTATCTAAATTTTGAAAAGACTATCTGATGACCAAGGAGATGATGTTATCTAAAAATTAAACTTCATAAACATTTAGTGAGCTTTAACTGTGACATAGGTACTATTAAAGGCCCATTTACATATTATAAGGAATCTTTAAAGAAATTGACCAGATACAATCACTACATGTCATTCTATGTTAGACTCAATTTATGTACTTCCGCAGATTCACTGCCTCCTGGATCTTCAATCACTTACCCAATAGCACCAGCCATTAACCTCAACTAATCTTCAAATACCACTGGCTGACTTGGCTTCCTCTGGGGGTGAAGGTGAAGGTACAGCTTCCAACACTACCTCCACAGCTACAGCAATACCTACACCTAGACCCATAGGAAGCTTGGCTCCTCCTGCCACTTCCAAATCCCAAGCCCCATAGCACAACAACAATCTGAAAAGTACAGGGATAGTAACAAACCATGAGGTGAGCTTTGACCAATGAAAAATAAGAGATAGGCAGATGCTGGCAGATAAATTACTTTCTTCTGCTCAACCCAACTAATTGGTTCTATACAGCCAGCCTGGAGAAGTCCCACATGACCACACAAAAGTCTACATTTTCTCTTGCACCTATGGCCAGCTTAGTAAACACCTTGTATTTGTTTTTCCTCCTTATCTAAAGTTTTTCTTTCTTCCATTTTTCACTCACTCTTGTCCCCCTAGTATTGCACTCAAGGTTAAGCTGTGCCTCAGAATCTGTTGTCTGGGGAACGTGTGATAATATATATATAATTCATTACTCTATTTCTGCCCCATCAATTCCTAAATACATTACAGCTTTTTGCAATTAACTGTGTTTTCTCAAAACAGTTTTGAATGTCCAAAAGAGACCCAGAATAATTCTCCCTAGGAATTCATTAGCTGCTTTTTAAAAGTAGAAATCTCAATGTGTGGTCCTATGTCTCACCTGTTCTAAACACAGATAAGAAGAAAACTATGATAATGCAGTAGAGATGTAGGAAGTAAAATGTTAGATGTAAATACAAAAATTTTAAGTGAGCAGAGCAAGAAAGACCTGGTATTAGCTACAAAAATAATGAGGTAATCCTAGAGCACACCGTCGATTAAAAGTTATCCATACACTCATATTGACAAGTAATGACTACATCAAATGTGATTGGTAGAATTCTAAGATGACCTCCAATATGGTCTTCTTTGTAAATCTCTTCCCCTCCTTAAGTGTGGGTGGAATCTGTGAATATGATAAAATATAACTCCTGTGATTATGCTACATTAACAGCAAAGGGGTTTCACATATGAGCATTTTAAATCTTGGTCTAGAGGTCAAAGCCGGAGAAGTCAGAGAAATTCAAAGTCAAAGGAATTCTGTGTATAAGAAATTCTCCATTGATGGAGGGGGCTATGTGGCAAAAAATAAGGCTGACCTGAAATAGATCAGTTAGCTGAGAAGGAAATGAGGACTTCAGTCCTACAACCAGAAGAAACTAAATCCTGCCAAGAACATATAAGAGGTTAAAAGTGGATTCTTTCACAGAGCCTTGAACAGCCTGGTTGGCATTTGATTTCAGGTTTGTAAGACCCTGAGCAGAAAATCCATTCAGGCCATGTTGGACTTCTGACCCACAAAATTGTGAGCTAATAAATGGTTGTTGTTGCAAGACACTAAGTTTATGGTAATTTGTTATGCATCAATAGAAAACTAATACATACCTGGAAATTAATTATCTAATATCTAGTTTATTGAATCAGTTAAACATAGCCATGTTGATTATTATTAGTAATTATTTTATTTATTGTTTGTTTGTTTTTTGTTTTTATGGCTGTGCCACACAGCTTACAGGATCTTAGTTCCCCAACCAGTGGTCGAACCTGGTCCCCACAGTGAAAACGCCAAGTCCTAACCATTGGACCACCAGGGAATTCCCAGTAATTATTTTTAAAGATAAAAGAATGTGTAGGGCTTCCCTGGTGGTGCAGTGGTTGAGAGTCCGCCTGCCGATGCAGGGGACACGGGTTCGTGCCCTGGTTCGGGAAGATCCCACATGCCGCGGAGTGGCTGGGCCCGTGAGCCATGGCCGCTGAGCCTGCGCATCTGGAGCCTGTGCTCCGCAACGGGAGAGGCCACAACAGTGAGAGGCCCACATACCGCAAAAATAAATAAATAAATAATGTGTCACGTTTGTTAGATCCTTCCTAAACTACATTCTTATTAAGAAATTAAAGTGTCATTATATTTAGAATCAATTTTTATTCACTATAAAATGGCATTACTACTCTACAAGTTTTCTCTCTCTCCCACTGGTCAATTTTCAAGTGTTAATTAAATCCTCCTTCACATAAGCTAACATTTTACCTTGGAATCAGGTCCTCTAGAAGGATATTTCAAAAAAAGAGGGTGATTATTGTGAGCAGTTTGCTATTTTCCTCATAAACTAATAGAATAATGATCACTGATGTTCAAAATGAAAGGCTGCAAGCCTGGGAAACACATAAATACTTTCTGAATTAAAATTTCAATTATTTTAATATAGTTTATAAATATATTTTATTTCACTTTTTTTATACACTACTACTTCTATATGACTAAACACAACATCTCCTTCAGCCATATCATATAATCAAAGAATGTATTTTATTTCTGCCCTAGCTCTTTGTATTTGAACTTATGTGAGATTTAGATGTATAAGGTACTGATTGAAAGAACACCCTTTATTATTTTATTTATAAATAAATTATTTATTTTATTTATTTATTTTATTATTTTCAAAGAATTTGAGAAATATATACTTTGGATCTCCTGGCTAAAGAAATAGAAAATGAATATAGACAACCCCAGGTCACAGGATCCTTAAATGCTCACTCATACGGTATCCATTGGGAACATGCAGCAATAATAATAAAACCAGGAATAGTAAGGTGAAAGACTTTTGCTTGCAGTTTCATACCTTTTGTAGAATCACTTGCTTTGTTACATGGTGAGAGTACAGAATAATAGAATGCTGGCAGCTTTCACTAAGTGTTTCAAGTCAATTTGTTTATTTTGAGAATTCCATTTAAATTTTTACTAAACCCACATTAGGCAAACACTCATGCAAGGAAAAAATGGCATTTGTACAATGAACTAACATACTAGAGTGAAAAGCATTCCTTACAAAAAGATAGGGAGAGAGGTGACACACCAACAAAGAGTTCACATATTCTTCACTTAACATTTTTAACTGTGATTATCATTATAAAGAATAAAGGGAGGTGTGGAATAAACTGAACTGATAAAATCTATTAAAGTTACTCATGTTCTATGTGGTTAAAGAGAGAGATTGATTATTTTATGAATCAAAGATTGAAGTTTAAAGGGTTTATTCAGAAAACAGCCAGAAACTCTCTGGAAATAAACTGTTTACTACTAATAATGGTTGGGGTTTTGTAAATTTAAGCAATATGCTGGTTTTCATGATATTAAATTAAATAGTTTAATTGTGAGTGCTGATAAACACTAAAAACTTTTAAATAAAAGTTTCAGCTTTAATTATTAAAAACGAAAAATATATGTCTGACATAATCATAATTTGCATAATATTTCATATTCAAGAAGGTAATCTTTATGAAAATAGTGGGGCTTGCTTTAACTTGACAAGCAAGCTGTGTAAGTTATGTCCACTTAAATCAATAATCACATTTATTCACAATAAGTCAATATACCTATTGATAAAATATCCTTCTTTATGGAAAATTTTGTACATGTGGGTACATAATAAGAACACATATGAACAAAGATTATGTGTGTGTACAAGCTTAGATATTCATTCTATGTCAACACATGCCCAAAAAGATAGCTCTAAGTATTAAGTTTAGAGAATAAAATATAATTAATTTTCTATTAAATTATAAAAGAAAGTTTCTAAAACATGTTCAGAGAAAAACAGCAGCATTTATAATTGAAAATAGAAACAAAGAATAGAAAATAAGAAAGAAAAACATATCTTACAAAAAATAATATAACTATAAAAAAGAACAGAAAAAGTTGATTTCCTAGTAAAACATATACTCACTCTGGGCAGAAAGAAAATCACTAACATATCAAAATGGACAGTTAGAAAATAGTTTGTTTAATAATAAAGGCTAACTCAGTGAAAATCTACTATACTTCCTAGAATACTTTGATCATAGGAAAAAGATGAGTAAATTATTTCTCAAGTGTGATGTATCTAGGAAATAGATCAGTGAAACAAAAAGAGTAATATCATCACAGCATACAAACAGAAAATTCACATATAGAAGCAAAAAATCACAGTTTACATTGCATTCATGTTTAAAATCAAACATCACTTTTTCACATTCTGAAGATTACCCTCCCCCCCCAATATGGAAAGAAAAACAAGCCAGGGCTTTAATATAATATTTTTTTCAACCTGGAACAGCTGCAAAAAACAAATCTTGCTGGAGATAAGCTTGGTTATAAATATCAACATTCCCTTTAAATAAGGGAGTCCAGTTTTCATACCATCTGCCTCTTTCTAAAAGGGAAAAAGATATGAAAATCATAAACCAGGGCATTCTCTTTCAAATAAGGCATTTAGAAATGAATGTAGTGAAAAGGCTGTGAACTGTTCTGAGTCCCTGCCTTTAAACTTGCCTTGTTTAGTTCAGATCAGAAAATGGGATTTTATGAAAGTAAACAACTCTTAGTGCATGAATAATCTGATGAAGCAATTAAAAAAGAAAAATATAGTTTTCCAAATTTTTCACATTATTGGCCATAATCACAGTCTCTGGTTGGTCCAAAATTCTCCCTAATGAATCATATTCCTTACTGCTTATTTTTTAACTACATTTGTCACTTTTGTTACCTTTACTTTTTCCAAAACTTTTTTACAGCTTGTTCCAAAGACTTTCATGTTATCTCATTCAGTACAAAAGTCTAGTTCCTAACAGAACTGGACTTTTAATACAGATTATATCCTCTGCAAAAATCTTTCCTATGCCTCTCTCAACACAGTGGTCTTTTCATACTTGAGTTTCGATTTTATCTTAAAACCTTTATTCATCTTTTGCCCTTAATTATTTTTCATTCTTTGTTAATGACCTTGTGATTAAACATTTTAATTTTTCACTGTACCACATCATTACTACCTCAATAATGAAGCTCATAAACTATATCCATTTTTTAACTCCTTAAAGCATACACAAGAAAGAATAGATGTAAGATGGTCTACCAAGTAGTTACGGAGTGGTATACTAGAGACAGCTACATAAAAGAATATCCAGTATAGTAATACTGAGACCACTTGAGAGAAAATAGAAGAAACATAGAACAGAGAAAATGGCATCCTTTACTTTAACAATATATGTAAATGTTTAGTCAATTCCCTGAATTATAGAGGTAGAATTCTGAGAAGCTACTAAAACAAAAGCACCTAGGGAGCTTTGGCATTATTCATTCTCATTCTCATGTTTATTCTTTCCCTTCCTCTTTTTCTCATACACACATAAACATACCCCTATATATTGCAAACAAAAAGACGACGACTGAATCTTTAATCATGGCATCTGCAGTTATTTTGGTGCTAAAATGCACTTAAATGTGTTCTTCATAGGAAAAATATGTCCTAAGACTTTTCACTTTCATTCTGTTTAAGCCATGGAGCACTTAGTTCTGTAATTAAATAAAATAAAGTTATTTTACAAATGACATTTAATTGTTTTCTTGGAATGCTGCATCTTCAGTGTGTAAGGAGGGAGGAAAGGGAGAGATTTCTTCAAAGTAATGGTCAATAACATTTAAAATAAATAACCATATTATAGCAATCAATATTCAACTTTTTTATGAACAAGTATATGATCAGTGTTGCAAAAGTTATTTTTACCTTAGACCTATCAACTATTACTTTTAAAATGTTAAAAAGCTCTTTTCATATTAAATTTAGTTTATTGCTTATTTTCTGACTTCCCTCCACTAGAATGTAGTACCACAATTGTTTGTACACTAAATAATCTCAAACAATTAGAACACTGTGGACATAGTAGACACTCAGCATATTTTTGAGTAGATATATTTTTCAGAAGACTGTTACGTTAACTTAAAACATCCACATTTTATGCTTAATTATTATAAACTTAATTTAAAAATGCTTTAAGTTTTAAAATATTACTATAAGTTCTCTATCTTTTATAAGAATATGAGCCTGATAAAGTATGGGTTAACTCTTCCCTGCTTTAACACGTTTCCTTTCTGGTTCTGTTACTTTTTAGTTGTTTACGAAGCTAAGCTCATTTATCATTTTTTTTAAATCAGTACAGTAAGAATTCCTATCCCATGTGGCTGCTGTAAGCATTAAATTAAATAGCTAGTTCATTTAAAGTACTTGACATGGTGCTTCTCACATAGTAAGCGCTCAATAAATGTTGTTAGTATTATTACATCATTCTGGCTTAATCAGTTACTCATTGTTGAGGCACCATACAGTCCAAATAGGTTTTTTTAGACAAAAAAATAATAATAACCTGAACTTGATGACCTCACATTCATTTAAAAAGTCAATGGGATACAAAAAGAAAAGAATGGTCTCATAATATGTATCTTATGTGTAACTTAATTACATATAAATTGTACCCTAACCATCTTCTATAATCAGCTAAGTGGTTTCAGCAAAAGTATCTTTGGATAACTTTTAAAATGCCAAATTACATATGCTGTCTTCTTGTTAGTGTGTTGAAAACTTTGAATAAATAGATTATCACTTATATGTTTACAGTATATGTACATAATCAGTATGCAAAAATGCTTTCTAAAATGGAAGGCTTCTGAACAACAACAAAATTCTTAAACAATAGTCCCTATTTTTTAAACTAACAACTGAATCTCTTATCTTTGTCAGAAATCTCCAATTATTCTCCACTAAGAAAAGAATCTTCTCAGTTCAACACTTCCACGACTTCTTTGATATTCTCTTATCAGGAGTTCAGGAGTTGTAAACTCTTGATGTTATTTCTAAGTCGATATGTCACAATTTCTCTCATATATCCACCATGTGCATTGGGCAGGTCGGTATGGTTCTTTCTACTAGAGCAGTAGTCTGACATTAGATAAAACTGGTTCTGTCAATGACCAGACTTGAATTTGCAGTAATAAATTTAGCATCCCAAATATTTAAAATGACCATGGGTCTAACATACAATGGCAAACAAGAAATGCAATTTCAGAATATCTTTATAGTACATTCCAATGTCTTCCAAAACACTTTAAGAAAAATATAATAAGTATTCCAATCACTTCTCTATTTTCTTTTTGAAAATTAAACTTCACTATAACATTATAGTATTTTATTTCAGTCTATCATAAAAAATGATTTTATAAAAGCACTGGATAACTACCTCACTAATTTTAGAAAATTTTCCTCTATTATAAAATGATTGGGTCTTCATTATCACATTAACCAAAATTTGGGAGCAGGGGATAGGTTATATATCATGGGCCCCTCTAATGGAAATAGCATACACAAATTCATTTAAAATGTTTATTTTCAAATTATTGCTGAACTCCAAACAATTTAAAGAAAAACGCAACTGAACTTCCCAAAGCAATTTTTGCTGTAAAATGTGTAATCTGATATTTTACAAGTACAGAACACTACCCAGCAACTTCTCAGCCCCAAGGTGATCCCATCTCCCATTTGACTCAGTAGCCATTCCAGCTTGCAGGGCTCTCCTGAAACCCATCTTCGTTTCAGTTTGGGCACATGAGCTTGTTTACCAAATCACAAAGAAAACATAGATCTTTAGGTAATGCCAACTGACTTTGCAAGCTTACTCTCACTCTCTCACACACAGCAACATACACATTTACACACACACTAAACAAAAATCCACATACACATGCTCAGGCACAAACACTGCCAGTGTAAGAAGTATCCTACTTCCTCTGTGCCCTGGAGTCCGCCCCATAAACACTTTCCTGCCTTTTTACCTTTTGTTCCCCTCCTTTTCATCTCCTCTGTCATTGTCTTTATCCAGGGTCTCACCAGCATTACTGCATTAGTATCATAATTGGTCTTACTGTCTCCAGTTTTTCCTCCCCTCAAAGCCATCCCCCACACTGATTCCAGAATAATATCTCACATGAAAACTCTAATTCAAAAAGATACCTGCACCCCAATGTTCATAGCAGCACTATTTACAATAGCCAAGACATGGAAGCAACCTAAATGTCCATCGACACATGAATAAAGAAGATGTAGTATACATATACAATGGAATAATACTTAGCCATAAAAAGAATGAAATAATGTCATTTGTAGCAACATGGATGGACCTAGAGATTACCATACTAAGTGAAGCAAGTCAGACAGAGAAAGACAAATATCATATGATATCACTTACATGTGGAATCTAATAAAAAATGATACAAATATGGGATTAACATATACTATACTACCACATGTATATACTACTATATATAAAATAAACAACAAGGACCTACTATATAGCACAGGGAACTATATTAATATCTTGTTATAATCTTTAATGGAAAAAAAATCTGAAAAAGTATATATATATATACACACACATATATATGTATATATACATATATATAAAATCACTTTGCTGTACACCTGAAACTAACACAACATTGTAAATCAACTATACTTCAATAAAAACAAAAACAAAAACAGGAATAATCTCTCACAAATTAAATTTAATCAAGAAATTCCTCTGAGGTATATTATATCATTCAATGCTCCCTAAGTCCTTTAGGATAGAGCTCTAATTCCATAGTATGCTATAATCTAACCCCTGTTTTCCCACTAATCTCTTTATCTGTCTTTATCCCACGCATGCACTATACCCCTTTTAACTACGTGTAGTTTTCTGAAATGATCATAATATATAACAGTTTACTGGGTTTGCCCATGCCCTTCCTTTCTCTGAAAATGCTTTCAAATACTTCTTTACGTGGGTATCTTATACTCCTTTAAAATAGTAGAAAGGATGGTAGTCATTAATTCTGTTCACATATCTTCCAATTTTCCTATACTCCTTTAAAACAGTAGAAAGGCATGGTAGTCATTAATTCTGTTCACATATCTTCCAATTTTCCTTTCCCTTTGCGTAGAGGCCAGTATTGTACTTCACAGTCCCCCATTTGAAATAAAGCAATTTGCTTTGACCAGTGAAACTCTATATGCCAGTGCATAACTAGCCACTCTTTCTTCTCACTTCTGCAGTGATCATGGAAATACATTCAGATGAAGTCTTCAATGTCTTTGGTCACTGTGAGTCCCTACCAATCCAATCTGGACATGTAGTCTGGGTGAGAAATAAATATTTGTTGTGTTAAGATTGGGAGAATGGGATTGACTTGTACACTGCTATATTAAAAATAGATAACCAACAAGGACCTACTGTATAGTGGAAGGGAACTCTGCTCAGTATTCTGTAATAACCTAAATGGGAAAAGAATTTGAAAAAGAATAGATACATGTACATGTATAACTGAAGCACTTTGCTGTACACCTGAAACTAACACAACATTATTAATCAACTATGCTCCAATATAAAATAAAAATTTAAAAAAGAAAGATACTGAGCTTTGGGCTTCTTTGTTCCTACAGCATAACCTAGGCTATTTGAGTGATTCAAAGGGTTACATTTTTCAGGAAGACTTTCATGAGCCCAACACAGTCTGATTAAATGTTGCTTCCCCAAGTAATGATAATGTTCTGTTCATACTGCTGCAATTTCTACCTCCCTTCAAAGTGTACTTCTGAGGGCAGGAACTGTGTATTTCATTCCTTATCCTCACCAACTAGCACTGCTCATGGTAAGTCCTTAAAAAATATTTGCTAAATTAAGCATTCATTCATTCACTCATCAAAGGCCAGGGACTACTCTGGTGGCTAGAATAAAACCAGAGCAAACAAAACCCCTTGCCCTCATAGGAATAACTAATATTCTTGCAAATGATAATGACAGTAAGCAAGACAAATAAGTATAAAATACACAGTTTATTAGATAAGATAAATGCTAAGTAGAAAACACAGAGCAGGGATATTTTGGATGGTGACCACGTAAGACCTCATTTAGAAAGTGACCTTTTAATAACAACCCAAAAGAAAGTAAATAAATTGGTCATGCAGATATCAGGGAGAAAGCAATTCAGTAGAGAAAATAATGGAAAAACCCTGAGATGGGAACACGCCTGTCATGTTCAAATAACAACAAGGGAGACAGTATGGCTAAGCAAGTGAGTAGTTAGGGATGAGATTAGAGAGGTAACAAGGAGCCAGGTCTTGCAGAGACATACAGGCCAGTTTCAAAGCTTTAGCTTTTGTCTTGAGTGAAATGGGGAGCTATTGAAGAGTTCTAATTAGAATGAGGGGTGGAAGAAGAGAGTAGAAGATAGGGTCACAGATATAATCGGGGCCCATTTTCTTCCATTTATAACATATTTCCTCTCTCCACAAAACATGTGAGACATAGATATACCAATTAATCAAGAAAGATTTAAAATAATGTTGAATAATAGATATTTTATGATGATCTTAATTTGTTCATTACTTACTATGCAGGGACATTGATTTTAACCAATATATAATTATCAACATATAGTTATGTATCAAAGTATCATAGTGTATCAAACATCAAGAGAGATCAAATATTTAATGTGGCAACAAATTCTCATAGACAATTAATAATACTAAATGATTTAACAAATTAATCAGATAAAATTTTATAGTTTTATGGATCTTGCTTCATTTTCTTGGATTTACCCAAAATCATAAAATAAATCCAAGTAAAAACATTTCCCCATTGTAATCTTCCCTCCCATAAAAAAGAACTAATTCCAAACTCAAGTTCATTGCCAAAAACAAACAAACCAAAACAAGAAAAACAAAGTGAAAGAAAACAAACCACAAGTCAAAACACCTTTTGCCAAATGTTAAATCAAATAAACACACCTTGTGCTGTGTCCTTGAGGCTGCCAAGTCTTAACTCTGGAGAGATGTCAAGGGGTAAGATGTTTCCAAAGGCAAGATCTTTACTGAGGAAGCTGCGCTCGCATTCCTGGAAAATTCAACTCCAGATACCAATAATAATACTCTTGGTTGCTTTTTCTTACTGGAATCCAAAACAGAGTATATGGAAATATTAAATGGATGATCTCCAGTTCCTTAACGTCCACAAAATAAAATCACTGTGGTAGCATTTTCCAAGTTGTGGTTTGTGGTTTGCTAACTCTGTTATATGTTCATTCAAATTAAGTTTCTATGGCCATGTATACTTGAAAAACATTGCATACTATTCCCCCTTTACACAAGGTACACTTTCATAAAAAAGCTCTGAGAAGTCCTATAATAGAAAAGCCTATTTAAATTTACTTGACCCAATGTGTCCTAAATTTATTTAAGTAAAGACCCCCTTCCACTGTAATAAATAGTAACACTATTTCCGCAGATCACACTTGAAGAATGGTTCATTGTATAGTGATTATCTGAAAAGTACTAAGAGATGTTTCCACTATATTTTAGACTTAAATATGAATGTAGAGACTAATTTTAATTTATTTTCTGTTATTGCAATTTGTAGAGTTGACCTATAAATATATTTATTCAACCATAATTGTTAAGTACATGTTACTTTCTAAACCAAATGTCAATTAAAAAGCAACACGGAAAACATTCAAATAATGTATGGTTTATTCATTTTTGTTCAATGAATATTTATTAAATACTTATTATGTGCCAGGCACTGAACTTATCTCTAGCTTTATGCCACAATTGCTCTCACATAGATAAGAGTATCAAATTTAAGTGGTTCCAAACTGCTGTCTAACAATAATAATCAACATAAAATCTAACTCAAAGTATTTGAGAATACAAGTTTTACTAATTGTAATTATATCATTAAAAATAGCTTGCAGAGGTGGCCAAGATGGTGGAGTAGGAAGACCATGAACTCACCTGGAGTTCAACGGACACACCAAAATTACAACTACTTACAGAGCAATTCTCCATGAGAACAACATGAAGACTAGCATATAGGATTTTTCACAACTAAACATATAAAGAAGGGACCACAAGAAGATGAATAGGAGAGGCAGAGATGTGGTATAGTCAGCACACTTCCTCAGGTTGTCAAACGACAAATGAAAAAATATCAAAATCTTAGAGTTCCTCCCCAAGGAATAAGAGGCCTGAGCCCCACACTAAGCTCCCTAGCCTAGGGGTCCTGCACCAGGAAGACAAATCCTCAAATGTCTGGCTTTGAAAACCAGCAAGTCTTATGTTTGGGAGAGCCAGACAGCTATAGGAAACAAACTCTCTGCTCTGAAAGGGCATGTACAAAACTTCACATGTTCTGAATCCCAGCACAGAAGCAGTAGTCTAAGAGGAACCTGGGTCAAACCCACTTGCTGATCTTGGAGAGCCTCCCAGAGAGGCAGGAGGTAACTGGGACTCCCCATGGGGATGGAGAAGCTGGCAACAACCATTTCTGGGAGCTCATTCTACAGCAATACCACCAGCATTGTCAATCCCCATTTTGGAATCCTCCCTCAAGCCATCAGTGGGATACCAAGAGACCCATGCCTCCCTGGACTGTGTGGACAGCCGCCCAGAGACTTGGCCATGCTCTCTAGCAGGCCAGTGCCAGCTCAGTGCCCACCTGGACCAGGCAAACAACCATGCTAGTACTCAGCCCCACACATCAGCAGGCGAGCAGCAGTCCTATTTTCCCCAGGTTGTACAACCAACTGCATGGGGAGCTCATTCCATCCCCTAGCAGGCCTGCAGCTACCACACAACATGTGGCTTCTCAGCCAACTGGGTTGGGGCCAGCCTCACCTACCAGCATGACCATGGTAGTCAGCCCTGCCACAACAGAGGGCACATGCAGCCCATGTATGGGACACCCCTAAGACATATAGTTCTGGGGACCAGAGGGAAACATGCTGCTGGACTACACAGGATATCTCTTACATAAGGCCACTTCTCCGAGATGAAGAAACATAATTGACTGATCTAACATGTAGAAATAAACACAGAGAACTGGGAAAAATGAGGCAACAGAGAAATATGTCCCAAATGAAGGAACAAGTTGAATCTCAGAAAAAGACCTAAACAAAGGGGAGATAAGTAATCTACCCAATAAAGAGTTCAAGGTAATGATTATAAATATGCTCACCAAATGCAGGAGGAGAATGGATGAACACAATGAGAAGTTCAACAAAGAGCTAGAAAATATAAAGAAGAAACAGAGCAAAGATTACAATAACTGCAATAAAAAAAATTTACTAGAAGAAATCAATAGTAGATTAGATACAGAGGAACAGATCAGCAATCTGGAAGATAGACTACTAGAAATTACCCAAGCTGAACAGAAAAAAAAAAAAATTTTTTTAAATTAGGATAGTCTAACAGATCTCTTGGACAACATCAAGCAAACTGACATTCACATTATAGGAGTCACAGAATAAAGAGAAGAAAGAGCAGATAACTTATTTAAAGAAATAATAGCTGAAAAGTCCCTAACTTGGGGAAGGAAGCAGACATCCAAGTCCAGGAAGCACAGAGATTCCAAAACAAGATGAACACAAGAAGGTTCATGCCAAGACACTTTATAAATAAAATAGCAAAAATTAATGACAACAAAGGATATTAAAAGCAGCAAGTTAAAAGCAACAAGTTATATATAAGGGAACTCCCATAAGGTTATTAAAAGCAGCAAGTTATGTATAAGGGAACTCCCATAAGGCTATCAGCTGACTTTTAGCAGAAACTCTGAAGGCAAGAAGGTAGTGGCACAATATATTTTAAATGATGAAAGGGAAAAACCTACAACTAAAAATACTCTGGCATGGCTTTCATTCGGAATTCATAGAGAGATCAAAAGTTTTACAGACAAGCAAAAGCTAAAAGACTTCAGCACCACCAAACCAGTTCTAAAAGATATATTAAAGGGACTCCTTTAATCAGAAAAGGCCACAACTAGAAATATAAAACTTATGAAAGGAAAAAAAAATCTCACTGATAAAGGCAAACATACAGTAAATCAACCACTTATAAAGTAGGAAGATTAAAAGACAAAAGTAGTAAAATCATCAATATCCACAATAGTTAAGGGACACAAAAACAAAAATATAATATCAAAAACATTAAACATGGTGGTGGGGGAATAAAAATACAAGGCAGTTAGAATGCCTTCAAACTTAAGAGATCATCAACTTAAAATAATCACACACATACATACACAATACATATGTGTATATATATGTATATAGGTTGTTATATATGAACCACAGGGTAACCACAAATCAAAAACCTAAAATAGATACCAACACAAAAAAAGAGAAAGGAATCTAAACATAACACTAAGATAGCCATCAAATCAACAGGGAAGCAAAAGAAGAAAGGAGAAAAAAAAAACAAACTACAGAAACAACCCCAAAACAATTAATAAAATGGCAATAAGTACATGCATATCAAGAATTGCTTTAAATTTAAATGGACTTAATGCTCCAATCAAAAGACATAGAGTAACTGAATGGATTAAAAAATTAAGATTCATACATATGCTTTCTACTAGAGTCATTACAGTTCTAAAGACACACAGAGACTGAAAGTAAGGAAATGAAAAAAAAGTACTCTATGAAAATTGAAACAAAAAAGACTGAGGTAGCACTAATAGACAAAATAGATTTTAAAACAAAAACTGTAATAAGAAACAAAGTATGATATGACATAATGATAACGGGATCAACCCAACAGGAAGATATAACAATTGTAAATATAAATGTACCCAATATGGGAGCACCTAAATAAATAAAGCAAGTATTAACCACTATGAAGGGTGAAACTTACAGTAATACAATAGTAGAAGACTTTAACACCTCACTTATATTAAAGGACAGAGCATTCAGACAGAAAATCAGTAAAAAAAAACACTGGCCTTAAATGACACATTAGAGCAGATGAAATTAATAGATACATATAAAATATTCCATCCCCAAACGATGGAATACACATTTTTTTTCAAGTGCACATGGGTCATTCTCCATAATAGATCACATCCTAGGCCACAAAATAAGTCTTCATAAATTTAAGAAGACTAAAATCATATCAAGCATCTTTTTCCATCAAACACTATGAGACTAGAAATCAATTACAAGAAAAAAAAAACTACAGAAAACACAAGCATGGTGGAAGCTAAACAATATGTTACTTAAATAACCAATCAGTAATAGAGGAAATCAAATGAAGTAAAAAAATACTTGAAGACAAACAAAAATGGAAACACAGCAATCCAAAATCTGTGGGATGCAGAAAAAGTAGTTCTAAGATGGGAGTTGACAGTGATACAAGCCTACCTCAGGAAACAAAAAAATCTGAAAGAAACAATCTGGTCTTGCACCTAAAGTGATAGAAAATAAAGAACTAAGAAAATCCAAAGTTAGTAGAAGGAAAGAAATAACAAAGATCAGAGCAGACATAAATAAAACAGAGACTTAACAGAATAAAAAGAGGGAGAGAGAGAAAAGTTCAATAAAACTAAGGGTTGGTTTTTTGAAAAGATCAACGAAATGGATGAACCATTAGACAGACTCATCAAGGAAAACAGAGAGGGCCCAAATAAATTGAAAAATGAAAAAGGAGATGTTACAACTGACACCACAGAAATACAAAGGCTCATAAGAGATTACTACAACCAATTATGTGCCAACCTAGAAGAAATGAATAAATTTCTAGAAATGTACAATCTCCCAAGACTTATCAGGAAGAATTTAGAAAATATTGGGTTGGCCAAAAAGTTCGTTTGGGTTTTTCTGTAAGACATATGGGAAAACATACATCTTTTTCTGCAAGATGTAATGGAAAAAGCTGAATGAACTTTTTGGCCAATGGAATATGAAGACCCCAATTACAAGTAATGACATTCAGTCATTAATAAATAAATTAATATTTACTCAATCATTAATTAACAAATTCAATCAGTAATAAAAAAAAGTATTCTTAACAAAGTCCAGGCCCAGATGGCTTCATAGATGAATTCTACCAAATATTTAAAGAGTTAACATTGATCCTTCTCAAACTATTTGTAAAATTGAAGAGGAAGGAACACTTCCAAACTCATCTTACATGGCTAACATCACCCTGAATACCAAAACCAGCAAAAGAGACCACAAAAAAGAAAATTACAGGCCAACACCACTGATAAACATATATGCAAAAATCCTCAAAAAAATATTAACAAATCAAACAATACATTAAAAGAATCATACACCATGATCGAGTGGGATTTATCACAGTGACACAAGATGATTCAATACTCACAAATCAATCAATGTGATACATTACATTATCAAATTTTAAAAAAAAATGATCATCTCAATAGATGTAGAAAAAGCTTTTGACAAAATTCAACATCTGTTTGTGATAAAAACTCTCGACAAAAATGGGTATAGAGGGAACGTACCTCAACATAATAAAGGCCATGTATAACAAACCTATAGCCAACATTATACTCAATGGTGGAAAGCTGAAATCATTTACTCTGAGACCAGGAACAAGATAAAGATGCCCACTCTTGCCACTTTTATTCAACCTAGTATCAGAAGTCATAGCCACAGCAATGAGAAAAGAAAAAGAAATAAAAGAAATCCAAATTGGAAAGGAGGAAGTAAAACTGTCCCTGTTTACAGATGACATGAATATATATAAATATATATAAAATATGTATATACTATATAATTTATATACATATATAAATACATAGAATATCCTAAAGACACCACCGCAAAACTATTAGAACTCACCAATGAATTCAATAAAGTTAATATACAAAAACTGTTGCATAGCTATATACTACCAATGAACTATCAAAAAGAGAAATTAAGAAAACAATCCCATTTATAATTGCATTTAAAAGGATAACATACCTAGAAATAAATCTAACCAAGGTGGTAAAAGTCCTGTACTCAGAAAACTATAAGACATTGATGAAAGAAACTGAAGCCACACAAACAATTGAAAAATATACTGTGCTCATGGATTGAAATAGTTAATATTGTTGAAATGACCATACTACTCAAGGCAATCAACAGAGTCAATGCAATTCCTATCAAACCCCAAAGGATTCTTTACCAAACTAGAACAAGCAATTCTAAAATTTGTATGGAAAAACAAAAAGACCCAGAATAGTCAAAAGCAATCTTGAGAAAGAAGAACAAACCTTGAGGTATCACCCTCCCTGATTTCAAACTACACTACAAACTACAGTAATCAAAACAGTATGATACTGGCACAAAAAAAGACACACAGATCAATGGAATAGAACAGAGTCCAGAAAGAAATGCACACTTATACGATCAATAAATCTATGACAAAAGAGGTAAAAGAGGTAAGAATACATAATGGGGAAAAGACAGCCTCTTCAATAAATGGTGTTGGGGAAACTGGATAGCTATATGCAAAAGAATCAAGAGGGTATTATGCTAAGTTAAATAAATCAGGTGAAGAAAAAGACCAATACTGCATGATCTCACTTACCTGCAGAATCTAAGAAAACAAACAAACAAACAAAACAAAATGAAAAGAGACTCATAGATGCAAAGAACAAATGGGTGGTTACTAGAAGGGAGAGAGGTGGGGAGGTGGGTGAAATAGGTGAAGGGAATTAAGAGATACAAACTCCAGTTATACAATAAATAAGTTACAGCATAAGGAATACAGTCAATAATATTTTTGTATGGGGACAGATGGTTACTAGACTTATTGTGGTGATCATTTCATAATGTATTTCAATACATACTGTACTGTATGTATTCAATACATACTGTACATACATACGTACTGTATTTCAATTAAAAAATAGCTTGCAATTTTTAGACTATTTGAAAATAATGATGATAATTCAGGTCAAGCATCACAATATGAAAGCATAGTTTTTAAAAAAAAATGATGCTGCAAAAGAATAAAGTTGAACTCCTACTTCATACCATACACAAAAATTAAGTCAAACCAAGTCACAGACCTAAATGTAAAGGCTGAAATTATAAAATGCTTGGAAGAAAACACAGAAGTAAAACTTCATGACCTTGTGTTAGGCAATAGTTTCTTAGAAACAACATGAAAAGCACAAGCAACAAAATAAAAGATAGGTAAATCGGACGTCATCAGAATAAAACAACTTTTGTATTCCAAAAGACATGATCAAGAAAATGAAAGGACAACCCACAGAATGGGAGAAAATATTTTCAATTTGTATAACTGATAAGGGTCATATACAGAGAATATATGAAGAACGCTTACAAAAGTAAAAACACAAATAACAATTTTAAAATGTGCAAGGGATTTGAATAGATATTTCCTCAAAGAATAAATACAAATTGCCAATAAGCACATGAAAAGATACCCAGTATCATCAGTTATTAGGGAAATTCAAATCAAAATCACAATTCAAATCATACCCACTAGGATGGCTATACCAAAAGACAGATAATAAGAAGTGTTGCTGTGGATGTGGAGAAACTAGAACCTTCATACATTGTTTGTGGGAAAGCAAAATGGTGCAGCCATTTTGGAAAACAGTTTGGTTGTTCCTCAAAAAACTAAACGGAATGGCCATGTGACCCAGTAATTCCACTCCCAGATATATATGTGAAAGAAATGAAAATGTATGTTCCCATTAAAATGTGTACACAAATGTAAATAGCAGCATTATCCTTATAGCCAGAAAGTGAAAACAATCCATGATAAATAGATAAACAAAATGTGGTATAACCATGATTGAATATTATTTCAACATAAAAAGTAATGAAATATTGATACATGGTACAACATGGATGAACTTTGAAAACATTATGCTAAATGAAAGAAACCATTCACAAAAGTCCAATTAATTCATCATTCCTATTGTTCTCTTTATATTAAATGTTCATAATGAGAAAATCTATAGAGACAGAAAAAGTTTGATTAACGGTGAGGGTGAGAGCAGAACAGATGGGGAGTGACTGATAGTGGGTACTTTCTGAGGTGATGAAAATATTCTAAAATTAGATAGTAGTGATTGCACAACTCTGTGAATATGCTAAAACTCACTGAATTGTACACTTTAAAATGATAAATTTTATGATTGTGAATCATATCTCAATGAAGCTATTATTAAAATAAAAGAATCACAATAATATAGATTTGTAGTCCTTATCTAAAATGTTTGAGGGACTTCCCTGGTGATCCACTGGTTAAGACTTTGCCTTCCAATGCAGGGGGTGCGGGTTCGATCTCTGGTCAGGAAGCTAAGATCCCACATGCCTCGCAGCCAAAAGACCAAAACGTAAAACAGAAGTAATATTGTAACAAATTCAATAAAGACTTTAAGGATGGTCCAGATTTTTTAAAGTCTTTTTAAAAGACTTTAAATATTTTTTTTAATTTAAAAAAAATTTTTTTTAGAAATTCTAATAAATAAATAAATAATAAAATAAAAATAAAATAAAATGGGCGAGATGTGTTTTGGAGACTACAGAAAGGTAATATGTCCCATGTCTACCATAATTACATGACACTCTTAGAGGACTATAGGGGCAGCACATCAATACTTCACAGCAAAATCTTATCAATATTGACACTGACTAGAAAAATAAATACTATGTAAGCAGTACCTTGTCATTTCAAAGATGGTTTGCCTCCAATTAGTTTGTGAAAACTTAGAAAAAAATAATTTTTCAAAACTTTTGTGTTTTGAAAATGTGAATAATGGGTGTTGAAGCCTTATAATGATGATGATTAATATTAGTAATAATAATAATATCAGCAGTTTCCATTTACTGTGTTAAGCATAGCGCATGCATTATCAGAAATTCTCATAATATTCCTGTGGGATAAGTACAATTAACCCCAACTGGGAAAACTAGGTTTTCTAATGATTAGGTGACTTTTCCAAGCATGCAGTTAACAAGGTAAGGGTGGAGATTTGAAATCAAATCTGTCTAATCACAGAGCACACTCACTTTCCTCTACAAGGAAGAGTGTGTTCAGATCATTTATCTGAGATATAGACTTTACATCTGTAAAATGGAGAAAAGAAATTGGGGGATTGTTTATATATCCCCCTCAGAGGAAAAACTGTTATAAATATAACATAAATGGGTATATACCAAGGCAACTTTTGCTTCATGAAGTTATAAGTCATAACATTAAAGAATTTTAGGGAGTGCTGTACTTGAAAAATTTAAGAACCATTATTCTAAATACTAATCTGATCATGTTGCTCTACAGTTCAAAAATCTGAAATGGATCCTCATTGCCCACAAGATGAGAATTGCTTTGCACTGACATTTAATAGCCTTCTTGGCCTGGGCTAGCAGGTCTTATTGCCTCAACTCCAGCCACTTTTTTTTCCAAATTCTGTTCCAGCTACTGAATTTCTTACATTTCCCAATCACATTACCCTACTGACAGCTTAGTGGCTTTACAAATCTTATTCTCCATGTTACCTTAGCCCCAGACTTAACTACCTTAAATTTACAAATATCCTTCAAAACCTTGTTTCAATGTCACTACTTCTGAAATAATTCACCTATACTTGCCAAACAAATATTTGATTATTAAATGATTGACATACAACCTACTTATTAAATGTAGTACATGCTTATCTATCTCTATAAGCACATAGAATTTTGGCATACAATAGTAAAGTATTCATTTTTTCTTCTTACAGTATTGCAGTATTAACTGATTTTTGTCTTTGGAAGTGATATTCTAAAATCTTTACATGAATTTTCTAAAGCACAGAGGTGAAAAAGAGAAAATTTGGATTATTAAATATAAAGAACAGTAGATTCTTGGTTTTAACCCAAGTCCGTATAAGACCAAAGAGTTGCTAGGGTAAGTAGAACATTGAAGGGCAATAACAGTAAATCTGGGTACCGTGAATTGAAAAGAAAGTTTCAGTCTTATACACTAAAGTCCATATATACAGTTTAGGTTAGGAGTTGCAAAGTTTTTCTGTAAAGGGCCAGATCATAAATATTTTAGGCTCTGCAGGTCAAGAGACAAAATTAAGTTATAACTCAATTTTGTCACTGTGATTTGTAGTGCTCTGAGAAGCAATGCAAAGCTACTATGAGAGCACCACATTTACATCTCTGTTGCAATTACTCAACACTGCTGTTTTAACACAAAAGCAGCTATAGGCAATATGTAAACAAATGAGTGTAGCTGTGTTCCAATAAAACTTTAATTATAAACAATAAAGTTGGAATTTCATATAATTTTCACATTGCAAAATATCATTGTTTTGATTCTTTTCAACCATTTAAAAACATAAAAACTATTCTTGGTTCATGGGTCCTACAAAAACAAGCCAGATGTGGGTGGGCTCCAGGTCATAGTTTGCTGAGCTATGGTTTATTTTTTAATCTATTCATACTCTTGAATTACCACGTTTCAGCTCTGGCATAAATAAATCAAAAAATCACAATGTTTTATTTAAATTTACGTTGCTGTTGCTGAATTAATTTTTACATTATATATCTTCTCATGCAGTTTTTTTTGTTACATTTGAATTTTTAACTAGACTTAACTTAATTATTAAAGCCACCTCTATATTCTAGGGCTCTGAGATATATCATCAATTTTGTTTGTTTTTTAATATACCGTCACTTTTGTATTTATATTGTATCAGCTTCTTATAAATTATTGTCCTTTTCCTCCCCAAAGCAAAAAGTATGTAGTTTAGAGTTCTTTATATACTTAAGAGTGGTTTTCTGTCGCTGTGTGTGAACAAAACAGATTGCATGGAATTTTGTTTTAAACTCTAAAAATGTTGCTCTGTTGTCATCTCGTATTTAATACTACAGAAAAGAAGTCTGAGACCAGCTTAATTTTTGTTTCCTGATAATAATATACAATTTTTTCTCTCTTTCTATATATATGAAAATTTTTTTCCTTTATCATTATAATTTGAAAAAAATTTTGATATTGTGTCTCTGAGTTGTTACATCTCATATAAGAAATATCCTTTCTGCATACATTGGTCATTTTTTAGTTAATAAAACTTTTATTTCCTGTTATCCCTTTGTTTGTTACTTTTTTTCAAATGTTCTGTTCTCTTGTTTAGGAACAATTAGCTATTTTCTAGTCTCTCCTTCAGATATTCCAAATGTTCATATAATGGACTTCATCTTTCTCTCTTTTCATGCATTCAGTATTTCAGCTAGGACATTTTTTCAAGTCTATTCTCCACACATTAGATTTTCTACTGTAACATCAGTTCTGCTCTTTACTACCTCAAATATGAACTTTTAATATGTTATTGTGATAGGCAGAAATGTCCCTCCTCAAAGATGTCCAAGTTCTAATTCTTAGAACTTGTGAATATGTTACCTTACATTGCAAAAGGAACTTTGCAGATGTGATTAAATGAAGAACCTCCTGGATTATCCAGCTGAGTCTTTAAATGTTGTTAAGTTTTCCTAGTTGTGGTCATAATGTATTTGACTACAAAAGAATAGTCAGAGAGATGCAATGTTGCTGGCTTTGAAGATGGAGGACGGGAGCCATAAACCAAAGAATGTGGGTAGCCTCCAGAAGCTGGAAAAGGCAAGGAAACAGTCTCTCCCAGAGCCCCCAGAAAGGAATGCATCCCTGCCAATACCTTGATTTCAGCCCAGTAAAACCTATATCAGACTTTGAAATATAGAAATTATACAGCATGAATATAAAACTAATACAGTTCTCACATTTTTCAGTTTTTTTGTCCTCTTTTTATCTTATTCTCTTCCTAGTGTCACTTAATTGTTGCTCTTTTTATATGAAGTTCTCCTATCCATAGAGGCTATGCATTCTTGCATATGTTAGATATCAAAAAATTCCTTCAAATATTCTTCCTTAGCTTAAAATTCTTCTCAGATTTTCACAGGTATGCCTATGAGTATTCTGCCAATTTCCTTTTCCCTGGTTTTGTGGGAATTTTTTGTTCTACTTTATTCATTTCAAATGCTGAATTTATCCAGAAAGTCCTGGCATTGAAAGAGCCTGTATAGATCATTTCTACATAGCCCAGGGTTTTCCAAGTGTGTGCATGTGTGGAGGGTGAGGGAGATGTTGAGGGAAGGAGAAGAGACAGAGAATAGACCTCTATGAACAGACAAAATGAAATCAGGAACTGGGATATTCTTTTTAAAATTATACCTAAAAAATATCTAATACACTCCTGCCCAGAAAGATTCAGTGCTATAAACTGCTATAAGTGAATCACTGTGAATAATGAGAATTTTCACAATACTCAAGCATATTCTTCAGAAAAAACTGGTAGAAAACAATAAATCTTCAACTCTTTCTATTCACAAATAAGGAACTTGATGCCTGGAGACATTATAAAACCCAACAAATGATATATCTATTGCTGGAGCCAAGTCTAAAACTTTCAGTCCAGCGCACTTTCTAGCTGGTGTAGGTTATAAACTGTAATCTACAATTAGGATTTTGTCACAGGTATCCATATAATTTCTTATTCTATATCTTGCAATATTTGAATATTTTAAAATTCAAAGTATGTAAAAAATGCTTTTTGTATTAAACTATCTTCCCTTCATCTTCCCCAAAATTTTAAGTTGTTCAATCTAATTGGTCTGCTGTTTTTGCACTTTGTCCTACATAATACTACTATAGAAGAACTAAGCTACTTTATTCCTGCTTCATTCTCCATGTTTAATGGCTTGAAAACCATGAAATTGAAAAGATCCTCTCATTTACAGAACTGTCTCCACCTTCTGATTCAACACAACAGAGTTTGTTAAACCACTGAGTACAGAGTATTTATCTTTCTATTGTTAACATTTCAAAACTAAAAAGTAAGCTAAGAAGTCATCTTTTCTTTTTGATGAAAATATATACCTAATCACTATATTGTTGCAAAGATACTTAACACTTGTACCATATAAGAAAGAATTAAATGTATATAATAGGGATGAAAAAAATTTAGCTCTAGGAGCCTATGATTCTTATATGTTCAGTAAGGATATATTCAGTCTTAAGGATATTAAATACGATGAACTATGTATTGCTATTTTCCATTAATGTAATTTTAGTCATTCTGAGAGAATACCAAAAAATAACTACATTCTAAGCAGTGTTTTTATTAAGACCTTCACATTTAGAGTCAAATCTATTGATATCAAAAACATGGTAGATACTCAATAGATGAATGGATAAAGAAGATGTGGTGTGTATATATACAATGGAATATTACTCAGCCATAAAAAGAATGAAATCTTTCCATTTGTGACAACATGAATGGGCCTAGAGGGTATTATGCTTAGTGAAATAAGTCAGACAGAGAAAGACAAATACTGTAAATTACCACTTACATGTGGAGTCAAAAAAATAAAACAAACAAATGAATATAATGAAACAGAAACAGATTCACAGAGAACAAACTAGTGGTTACCAGTGGGGAGATTGGAAGAGGTAGGGGCATGATAGGGATAGAGGACTAAGTGGTATAAACTACTATGTATAAAATAAATATGACACAAGGATATATTGTACAACACAGGAAATATAGCTAATATTTTATAATAACATTAAGTGGAGTATAATCTATAAAAATTTTGAATCACTCTGTTGTAAACCTAAAACTAATATTGTAAATCAACTACACTTCAATTAAAAAAAATAAAAAGAAAGAAAAAACATGGCACATATGAACAAAGACTAGGGTGAAATTTGGCCTAGTTTCATGTTTCTATATGGAGGAACTTCCACTGGAATAGTCTGGAGATGATTTTGGCATTGGAGTAGGGGAAGGAAAGCTTTCATTGAGCTGGTGGACCTCTACATTATACAATATTCAGCATCCTTAAATGTCAGGGTCCTAAAAGTCAGTAGCTTTTAAAGATATCATAATAATTTAATAACACCTCCACATATTTCAAATGGCCCAGAGGTACACTCCAGGATGAAAAACCAGAGCACTAGATTAACAGTCCTGGCCTCAGATCCCACTCTGTATTCACAGCTTCCCAACAGGGGAGTTACATGATCCGTAGCTGAAATCCTTTGGCCCGTATTATTCCAATGGGTAGAGATAACCTGTTATAAACCTGTAAACACTAGGGGTTTATCTTCTTTTTTTTCCCTCTCTGCCCTGGATCATACAGACCAGCAATTCTGAGTAAGTGCATCTGTTCTTTAAACTGAAGTTTTCTCTCACTGGACTAAAGTCTAGGTTCTGAGAAAGGGAGTGGAGCTAAAAAGGGGAAGGAAGTTCTAGTACTCATTTTTGGTCTCCCACTGAAAGCACTATGTCCAATCAGCTCTGTAGTAAGGAAGCAGATCTTGCCAACTCCACCTGTCTGTTTACAAATTCGAGAGAAGAGCTATTATTTATTGAGGCCATAAAACTTTAATTCCATTAGAATTCTTGCTATAATCAGTTTGTCTTTATTCTAGTTTCTCCACTAGAAATGAAGTGAGTTGAGTAAACAAAGGAATAAATATTAAACAGTTCGAATAAAATTATAAGTGCTAAACAATCAGTGCTCCTAAATACTCTTATGTTTATTACAAAAGCTATATATTTTTCCTTTTCATTGTTTTCTCTGTCTAATGATAGTATCTACTACTGATGCCCACTTTTACCGATCAAGCTAGATAAAGGTACATTAACAAACAAAATATCTCTATTTCTAGCCTTCCATTTTAATACAGAAAACAGGAAAAGAGCCAAAGTGGAGTCAAACACAATATTTTTTAGACACGGGAAATTATAATGTTATAAAAGATCATTCGTTTAAATTAAATAATTCTAGTAGCATACACTAAAAGTAATCAGCTTTTCTTTGTCCAAAATGGACTTTCATAGAAGAGAGAATTACATAAATAAAATTTTATATTTTCCCAAAATATTTGACAATAATTTATCTTTTACTTGCTTAAATATAAAAATATTCTTTAAGAGGATGATCAAAGGGCATCTGGAATAAAATACAATTTACATGTTTTTGAAAGACAGCAACAGTTTATTGATCATTGGTAGCTCATGTTTGTTAAATACTAAATACAGAAAAGAAAAGAAAAGAAAAAGGATTCACTGAAGACCATGAACTAAGGTAAGCTACAGTGAGATGCACTGTGTAAGAAAGGAAAGAGACCCAATTCTGCTCCCAGCCAAGTAGTTTTGGATATAAATTACTCACTCTTTGGAGTGAGGTAAGGTGGGAGAGTAATTTCCTTAACCCTCAAGAAGTTGATCAAAAACAGATGTTCTTTATCCAAGGTCCACTTATGCTTGTAATTGTGTTTTTTTCTAAGGGGAGAGTCAATGGTATATGACACCAAAAAGCTCACTCATCGTTGAATTAGAAAGTACTCTTTACCAATTCTTTCAGGCTATGAATATACTTGAAAAAAATCTAGTGGTGTCAATGGAAAGAAATATATATCATGCAAGACATTTCAGGTACTAACAAGAACTAATACAGAATCAACAAAAGAGATCATAGAGACAAAAAGATAGATTAAAAGTGTAATCAATAACAGTTTACATTCGTGTAGATCATTACTTTAATAACACTTTCACAACCAATTATTCCTCCTTACTTTTTAGAAATAAAGGGCACATAAGTATCTCCACTTTCCAGATGAGAAAACAGTTATGAGGGTTACTGCCCAAGGGCAAATATTTCCAGACTCTGCTACATTCCTGACTTTTAGGCCAGTCTTCTTCCCAGTGGTAACAAGTAGTACAAGCTTCCTTCTTGGGGATTTATACAGTAAACCTAGCAGAAGGAAGTAAAAGCAGACTCTTAGCTCCTTTGTATTTTCTCTCTGGAATGTTTGTTCTGCTGTAATCATTAAATATGGGACAGTGACGCAAAAGAGGGCTTTATAGGGTTAGTACCACCCTTCTCCATAATAGGGTCCGAAAGGGAGATCATATATTAGGGCATGTCCAATAATGAACTGCCTCAACTTCCTGAGAAGCTCATTGAGCTCAAACAGCAGCACCAATTAAAAAGAATTCCAGGTGGAAGATATCAGATCTTCTATCTCCCTTTTCCTAGTCATCCACATGGACACCATGTGGGTTCAGGGATTCACCAAACACCAGGAAAAGACCCATCCCGCCCCACCATCCTGGCAATAAAGCCACCTAAGGCTGCCTGAAGCCCTTCTCTGCACATGTTTTGGTCTGCAGATACTTGTTCATTTTAGAAGGGGAGGTGAGAAAAAATGTTGAGAAGAGTAACATGAGAGAGGGAGGCCTGAGCGGGAACTATAGACGCAGAGATCAGGACAGTGAAATTAACAGACGCGAATTAACTGACAGCATACGGGAGCCAGCCCCTACCCTAGTGGAAGGCCTTGGGATGTGGGTGGGGCTACGGTTCTAGGGCCCAGCAGCCAGCGCCAGACACGCTGGCAGGGCGGGAACCGCGCGTTCCTTAGCAACCACGGCGGCCACGCCCACCCACCGCACTAATCCCGCGCCCGCCATCCCCACCCCCACCGCGATCTCCCTGCTCTCTGGGAAGGGTCCTTAAGTTATTACCGTACCTACTGGGTTTCCCGGGCTCTGGGTTCCTCCTCTTACAGAGCACCCCCTCCGCCCAGCCCGCCCAAGTGCCGCTCCCAGGGGCGGATCGAACGTCTCCTAAACGCATTGGGGGCCCACTAAGGAGGTGCGCCTGCTTTCAGTCCCCGACCCCGAGCTTCCCGGGCAGGGCCTCCCCAATCCCCTCGCCCTCGCGGGACACACACACCTTAGCTCAGCCAACGCAAGGGCCAACAAACTATGTGTCCGGCTGGAAATGTTGCTGTCCACGGTCCTGTCACTCAGAGGAGGGGGCGGGACGAGCCTGCTGCACACCCCTACCCCTAGAGGGCGGTACGGAAAAGAGGCGGGGCTCGACGGAAAGGGGCGGGAGTAGCCTAAACTTGCGCTCCGATTGGTCATTCTCTCTCCCGCCTCTGCGCGGGTCCTGGAAGGAAATGCACGGAACCTGTGGCATTTCCTTTTGACGCGATTCCCAGGCTCTGATACCTGTTTCGCAAAGTGACCGTGGAAACTGAAAATAAGGACTGCGACTTGTTTTTCAATATAAAGCACAGAAATACGTTCTTTTGATTCTTGAACTTTTCTCACGTAACACACATACACACATCCCCATCCACACTCTGGGGGGGGCATCCCTGGATGGAAGAATGAACTGTCTGAAAACGATGTTGTTTGCTGATTCAAGCTTTTAACAGATTAATCAGTTTAGGAAAGGTGATTCCTGAAATCTGACCAACAACTAAGATTTGGAGATATGTCCAGGTACCCAGTCTTCACACCTACAAAATTGGAATGAAATATTGTTATTAGTTATTATTTGCAAAGCATCTGACAATTGAATGATTTATATCTTATATAATCCTCAAAACACCCATTGCGAGATGTTATTATCCACAGCTTAAGAACGAAGAAACTGAGGCTGTGAGTGACGTTTATTCTTCAGTCGTTCAACACATGAAAAAGTGCCTGCAGTCATTATTTTTATACTGTGATAAATTGAACTCAAATTTCTTTAAAAAAAATTATGTGACTTCCAATATAATTTTTCTCTTGCTGAAATATAAGTCACTTTTCTCTAGGACAGCACATCAAATCTTTAAAAACAAACGAACAAACAAAAGAAAACCTTGAGAAAGGAAATAGCATGCAAAAGAACTGGACAAGTATAAACAGACTAACTGGAAGATCCTCTGAAATCTCCCAAGATATCAGGGCCAGGAATTGAGTCTAAAAAGGTACTTTTATTTTCTGTCCTTCTAAATCCTTTGTTGGTCTCCAGTTCCTCTTCCAGAAATAAAGGTAGAGTTAAATGAGACTAATACTCTTGACCAGATTTGCATGTGTGCAGCTTTAAAATAATAAAATCCTTTTTTGTTCTATATTGTACCAATACCCAGAAGTGTTTGTCTTGTCAGATAAGGTAGTAAGAAAGAAAATAAAAACAAACAAACAAAAACAATGCCTCTGGATAAGTGCTTTGAGATTCAATTAAAATGGCCACTATACTATGATAAAATTGTTAGAATAAAAGAAACACATTCCAATTGCAAATGCTTTTATTCTCCTCCTGCTGAATTTCCAAATTCTTCTGAAAGTTTGCTAGCTATGAATACCTCTGTACAAAAAATTTCTTCATTTGTATGACTCATGATCCCGATTGTTACTTCAATCTTTTAAAAATATTTGGTTTTACACTAAAAAGTGCTCTGATTGTATATTAATAAGTACCTTATACAAATAAATACTGTAAGATTTAAATGAAAATGGTGAATTATTTATTTGAATCCTTTTCCAATTGCATATTCAAATAAGTACAACAAATGTGTTTGAATATTCTCACATATATAAGAAATTATACATTTAAATAAATGTATTATATGCATGTAAATGTGTAATCATTGAAATAAACACAGCTGTATACTCCCCATATGTATAACTCCAGATGTTTGAAGCATATATTCAAATTTCTGGAACTCTACACCTTGGTATCTATTTAAACATCTCGTAGAAAATAGTGTGTTACACATACACAGGAATAAATTTTCAAACTGTATCCACAGTGAGGAAATAAGGTTAGAACAGTGAGTAATGAGTCTCTGCCAATGAATTTCTTACCTTGAACATATCCTTATGAGATAGCTTTTCCTTGCAAATTGTCTGCAAGTAGTTTACTGATCTATAAGGTGGGCACTAGCGAACTTACCTTCCATGAATATGGCTATTGCAAAGTAGTTTTGGAAGCATCTTTTAAAATAATTAAACTCCAAAAAATCATGTTTCAAATTAACTTTTAATACTTTACACTTTTGGTGTGGGAGAGTCTCATGTTATCCAGGCCTCAATTATTTATTTTTCAACTCATGCTTGTTCTCCAATACTTGGAACATGTATAATTTAAAATTCCCTCCTAGGCACAAATATATATTAGAAGAAATTCTGAGGAATACACTAACCAAATATCAAATAAAATATATCTAGGGACATTGAACAAGAAATAAATGGCTTTACATAAAATTAAACATCCAGATACATGTTATGAATATGCCTATTTCTTTATTATATAGTGGCAGATATGTCATTTAGTTAAATTTGTGGTAAGTTGAATTGTAAACTAGAATCTAATAATTATATGTGCCATCATCATTCGTCTAGATAAATGTGCATATAGATTGAAATTTGGGAGAATCATTTTGGATCAATTTGCAGAAATTATAATCCTGTCAAAATGTATGAAATTCATTGAATATATTAAAATAAGAAATAGCATATCAAATTACTTAATCTTGTTAAGCAGTCTTTTGCCTTAGATTTTAAAAGTTGAATTATCCAAATTTGCTTTCTCAGTAGCTGGAATCGGCTACTTACTAGGTCAAACACACATATTATTTCTGTGGGATTGTCCTAGAACAACATCAGGGAGGTGTTTAGGGTGAATTTTGTTTAAAAATTTAAACGAATGATTTCTCATGTAAGTTCATTTAAAAACTCTGTGATCCTCTAAGTCCGTACTTGAAAGTCTTGGTTTTAATCTATTGTACTATATTTAAATCACTTAACAAAACCTGGAAAATGGGTATGTTTTCTTAAAGAAAGCCTTCCTTTACAAAACTCAGAAAATTAATAAACTTAAAAAAAACATTTTTATTGATTTCTATATTTGAAATTACAGTTATATAGCACATATATAGAATGAACTCCATGAAGAGAACTGACATGTTATTAAACACATATTTCAGTGTTTGTTTGCTTTTTGAATAATTGAATGCAATATTGTCTCTGAAATCTAGAAGAAGATTACCTCAAAAAGTTCTTCAGATGATTAATAGTGAGAACATATATAGAGAATTATTTTATGTACACAGAAGAAATATGGACCATATATTACAAATATTTTGAGGATATAATTTCAAATGTAGAGTTGCCAGCTATTTCTTTAATCATCAAATGGCATACATAAAAAGCATAACTTGTAGTGAGCTGAAAATGTTCACATTTACTTCTTTTTTTCTGCTTATTGAGCATTTAACCCAAAATGTCAATGACATATTTCACAAACATTTCTCAAATCAGGATGCAGCTCATAAATAATTCCCTGATAGCATTTTCTCTTTCTTAGTGGTACACATAATATTGATAATATACTCCCCTTGTGTATTACTTCCTCAGTTTCTCCAACTCAAATTCAAGTGTCCCCTTACCATGCTTTACTGGTTCCTTTGTTAATAGTCATTCATCACTTTTTAGTATAATTTATACATAATTTACTTATATATTATGTAAATTGTTTATTATCTTTCTTCACCTCAGAATGTAAGTTGCTTGAGAGTAGAGATCTATTCTGTCAGTTTTATTAATTGATGTATCCCAGGTGCCTAACACCTAATAGGTACACAAGAAAAGTTTTAATTAAATTAATTGCTGTAATCGATTTGTTTTAATTCCTTATACTATTCTAACTCATGAATATGCCACAATTCCTATATCTATTGTCCTGTGATAGTGCTTTAGGGCTGTTTTTAGGTTTGTTCTATAACAGGGTGCTTATAAATATTTTTATATGATTTTCCTGGTGAAGATTCGCAAGAATTTCTCTTTGGCTTATAACCTGGAGTAAAATCACAGATTTCTAGAGCATGTGCACATTCTAAATGAAAATATAATACCAAAGTGTTTTTTCAAGGTGCTGTACTATTTTGCCCTCCTAACAGAAGTATTTCTGAGATTCAAATGTATTTATTTTCAGAAAGCCAAATTTTGTCTCTGTTAATTTTCTCTAATGTCTGTTTAATATTTCATTGATTTCTGCTCTTTGTTATTTCTTTTTTTCTATTTAATTTTCTTATTTGTCTATGTCTTTAAGGTGGAAACTAAAAAAAATTGATTTAAACTTTATTAATATCCCATAAATTTTAGTATGTTGCGTTTTAACTAGAAGTCATTTGAAATTATTTTTAAATTTCCCTTTCTGTGAGTTTTTCTTTTATCACTGTTATTTGTTTAGAATTCTGTTGTTTAGTTTTCAAGTATTTGGGTGTCTTATAAATATCTTATTGTTACTGACTTTTAATTTCATTACAATTTGTTAGACAACATACTGTATAAGATTTCAAACTTTTGAAAATTATTGAGACTCATTTTATAGCCCAGCATATGGTTTATCTCAATGATTGCTCTCAGTGTACTAGAAAAGAATGTGTATTCTGCAACTGTTAGATGTAGTGTTCTACAATTCTAGGATTAATAGTATGCATACTTAAATAATTGCTAAGATTCATCAATATTATATCCATTAATATTACATATTTAGGAGGGATCCCCCTATGCTCTTCTTTCATACTACCCTCAGTTTTCTCCCCAACTCCAGCATTCCAGAGCTGGAGTTCACAGTTTCACACACAGTGCTTCACACCTCCTGTTCATAAATGATACTTCACAAATGTACAAACCTTGTAAGAGTGTAATTCTATTTTTCACACTCCCACCCTATCTTTAGTATTATTGTTGTCATGTATGTTTCTTTTAAATGCATTGTAAAACCTCAACTTAAAATTTTTACTCTAATTTTACCATTTCTGGTGTTTCATTCTTTCCTACATCTCCAATGGAACCAATTCCCTTCATATTGCAGAATTAGCAACACCAAGTGTGTTGGTGATACTTTCTCTCAGCTTTAGTTATCTGAAAAGGGCTTTCTTCCCTCTCTTTTTTGATGGTTATTTAGAATTCTGGATCTTCTTGCCTCCATGTTTCTGATGTGAGGTTTGCCATTATTTACCTAATTAGTCCTCTGTTGCAATCTATCTTTTTTTTCCCACCTCACACTGCTTTCCACATGTTACCTTTGGTTTTCAGCAGTGTGACTATCATGTATCTAGGTGTGTAGGTATAATTCTCTTTGTATTTATCCTACTTTGATTGTGCTGAACTTCTTGGATTTATAAGCCAATACTTTATATCACTTGGAAAGCTTTGGATATATATTTTTTAATAAATTTTCTGGCCCATCATAAGTGATCTTTCACTCTGGGATTCCAGTTATATGGTGATAATTGTGTCACCCTAAATCCCTGAGGCTCTGTTAGTTTCCAAGCTCTTATCCTCTGTTCTTCAGATTGGATTCCCACTTCAACTGTCTTTATTCTGCCCTGAAGCTTATTCAGTAATTTTTAAAAGTCATTTACTGTAGAATCACTAAATTTCCATTTAAGTGTTATATTTCTATTTCACTACTGAGACTCCTTGACTCTTCACTCATTGTGACCATATTTCCCATTAAGCCCTTGAACATATTTATAATAGCTGTTTTAAACACTTCACCTTGAAATTAAACATTTCCGCCTTCTCAACAACTATTTCTATTGACTGTTATTTTTCTTTGTTGTTGGTCATATTTTCCTGTTTCTTTGCAGATATGGTAACTTTCATTGTGTACTGGATGCTGTGGGTGATATGCTGTAAGGACACTGAATTCTGTTATATTCCTCTGAAAAGTGTTGTCGTTTTTTTTTTTTCTTGCAGTCAGTTCAATATATCCAATCAACTTGCATTTATGTAGGCTTGGCTCTATACTCTGTTACAGTGGATCAGTGAAAATTCCAAAATGTTTTCCAAGACCCTCTACATTGGCTATCTTCAAATTCTCTCCTGTTCTTGTCCAGGCTTGATTTTGAGCTTTGTTAGTATAGGTCTCCAGTAAGCCTTAGTGGTCATTGCACCTAAGCTATGGCCTTTCTGGTGTCTCAGTTTTATCCCTGAGTGTTTCTGAGGTTTCCTCACTCTACCTGGATGGGAATTTCATTTCCCATTTCTGGCCAACCTCTAATATCTTTATTACTCTCTCAATCTCACAACAACTAGTCTTTAGTAAGCCTTGTAAAGGTTTTCATTGTATATGCACAGCCTAATCCTTGAGTAAGGACTTATAGGGAACCCCCAAAGAGACTTTTGGTTCCTGCCTTATGTGCATCTTTCTTCTTTCCTGCCTGCCCTGCAGATTCCAGCTAATCTGACAGCCCCAAATTCTGAAATCTGTCTCCACAGGCAAGTGGAACTGATGTGCTTTGCTTGTTTTCCAGCTTTGTAAGCTGTAATCAGGAAATTGACTTCAGACAGAGAGCTGCAGTGAGCATGGGACTTTATATCATGTTTTTTACTTCTCTCAGGGATGACAGCTATATGCTGACTTATGCCCAAGGCCTGAAATCTTGCCTCACATATCTTGTCCAGTTATTTAAGTAGAAAGGCTAGTCTGTTACTAACTACTCTGCCATGGTTTAAAGCAGAAGTCTACATTGACATTTGTATTTTAATTCTGTATCTTGCAATTCTGCTAAACTTCTTTTTAAATTATCTGCATTATATTTTTTCTACATAATTATGCCACCAGTAAATAATGACTATTTTATTTTTCTTTTTGAAATAATTTTTATGTCTTTTTCATGCTAAAATGTTGAATAGAAATGATGATGGAAGGCATTCTTACATATTCTGTATTCTCAAAGGGAAAGCTTTAAATATTTTATCACTGAATGTTTGCTGGCTGTAAATTTTTTAATATTCTTTATTAGGTTAAGGAAGTTCCCTTTTATATCTAGATTTCAAAGACTTTTTTTTTAACAAAATCACAAGTGGATGTTAGTTTTATCAAATCTTTTTCTGCGCATTTTGAAATGATCATAAAGATTTTCAAATTTTCCTATTGGCGTTATGGCTTAAATTAATACTTTTCAATGTTGAATTTAACCCCAGTGGCTCCCCCACCATCCTACCAGGTATAGCTGAATCCCGGACTGGTGGCCAAGGTGAACAGCTGCCAGTACACAGGGCTTCAGTGGGTCATTGGAAATCAGAAACTTTCTACATCTTTTGGCATCATGTTACATGGGACAACAAAACCAGGAGGGTGAAAACACTACCTCTGTACCTGGGCAAGTTATCAGGGAAGTGAACAGAAAAAGAGGCAATAAGGCCAATCCCACCAAGTGGAAGGCCAACCAGTGCTCAGCCCTTAACATAAACCAAGACTTTCACTCGATCTTTACTGAGTTCCTGGATGTATCGCTCAGGGCCAGATTTATGGCATGAGAACTGTGCAGGCACACAGAACCTGCAGAAGGGCCTCCTGTTTGGTTAATGCTGTCCTATTGCCTTCATGAAATTCTTAATAATAATTTTATCTTTGAACTTGTCCTTTGTTAAGGAAGTTGAATTGGATACAGGAGCATGTGCATGAGCAGAGGAGATAAGCACAGTATGTTTGGCACCATTCCTGGGCATCCCATATGCATACAGAGTTCTGGATGCCCCAGGAGCACAGAATTCTGTTGGATTCCAGATGTGTGGTAGTTCAGCAACACTAAAAATACAAGTAAGACAGACAGAAGGCACTGCTTCTTCCTACAGAAGCTGAGAGGGAAACAAAAAAGTCTTTGGTTTTGGGGTTCTATCCTCCTTTGAATCTACCTCTACTGGGCTATTACTAGCAAGCCTGACTCTTACAGACATCCACCCTCCATCGTATGTTCCGCTTCCCCAGTCAGCACCAGTGAGCATGAAAGGAACTCCCACAAAGAAGGATACCTGGTGTATAAGATGGTTTACCTGGGTGGCCTGCTCCTATGGCCACCTCAGTTTCTGCTGGTAAGAAATGAGTGATAGCATATCATTTACAGTAAAAGAGCCTTAAAACTGTGTACTTCCATTTATTCAGCCTTTGTGATACAGTTATCATGCATTTTATTTCTTCATTTGTTATGGCCTTGATAATACATGTTATTATTTGTCCCTTAACAATTTAATTTTCCTTCAGAAAGGTTTTAAAAATAAGCAGAGGTTTTTTTTATATTCACCCACATATTTATCATTTGCAGTGTTCTTTATTTCTTTGTGTAGATGCATGTTTCCATCTGGTATTATTTTCTTTCTCCTTGAAGGACTTCCCTGAACATAACTCATGGTGCTAATGATGAATTATTTTACCTTTTGTATGCCTGAATAAGTCTCTATTTTGCCTTCATTTTTGAAAGATATTGTTGCTGGGTATAGAATTCCAGGTTCTCATTTTTCATTTCAGTATTTTAAATGTTACTCCACATTCTTCTGCCTTGCATTGATTGCAAAAAGAAGTTTTCTATCTGCAATCATCTTATATCTGTTCTTCTTTAAGTAATGATTCTTTTTTCTTTGGCTGTTTTTTTAAAAATTTCCCTTTAGCAGTCACTTTAAGAAATTTGATTGTATGTCATGGTATAGACTTCTTCATGTTGCTTCTGTTTGAAGTGTGTTGAGCTTCTTGGATTCTTGGTTTTATAATTTTCATCAGATTTGTAAAATTGTCAGTCACTATTGCTCCAAATATTTTTTCTATTCCTTACTCTTCTGTCTCCTTCAAGTACGCCAGACACATACATTGGACTACTTGATCTGTTAGTATGTTTTAATATTTTTTTCTCTATATATATAATTTTGGATAGTTTTTATTGTTTTATGATAGTTTTATTGTTTATTGCTTTATATTTTAAGTTCATTTATATCTTCTGCTGTTAATCCCACCCAGTGTATATTTTTACTATCAGATATTTTATGGAACTAGAAATTCAATTTGATACTTTTTTGATATCATTCATTGCTTTTCTTAATATATTCATCTTTCCCTCTACCTTATTGCACATTTGGAAGATAATTATATTAACTGTTTTATTATCCTTGTCTACTAATTCTATCATCTGTCACTTCTGAGTCTGTTACTGTTGATTGAATATTTTTTTTCTTTATATGGGTGATTTCTTTGCACATCTGGCAATTTTTTAACTGAATGCCAGATATTTTGAACTTTACCTTGCTGGATGCTAGATATTTTTATGTTCCTAAAATATACCTGAGGATTTTTTTTTTGTGGAAAGCAGGTGTTACTAGACACAATTTAATCCTTTTCAGGGTTGTTTTAAGTTTTGTAGGAAGAAGAAGAGGAGAATTTGGTCTATTAATATTTCTCCACCACTGACCGAATACACTTTTGTTTATTCTAACCCTTTGAATTATAATGTTACTACTATTGAATTACTACTTTGGCTGGTAAGGACACAAACTTTTCCTGACCCTGTGTTAACCCTGCAGATATTTCTTTCTGTTTCTTCCAAATAGTACTTTTTAAAAATTCAGGTAGTTTCCTGACACTGATTCACTGATCAGTATTCAGTTGAAATTCAAGAAGTAATTCCTTTATCTATGCAGAGCTCTCACTCTATAGGACTCTCCTGTCTGCTATTTGACCCTGTGAACTGCAGCTGCCTTGACCTCACCAGTTCTCAACTTCATTATCTCAACTGAGCAACACCACCAGGCTCCACCTAGGTGTCTTTTCCCTGAACTATGGGCTGGAAGCACTATCCAGGGTGCAAGTAAGGCAGTCATAGCCCTCAGTTAATATTTTTTTTCTCCCTCAGAAATGACTGTCCTGCTGCATAATGCCCAGTGTTTAAAACCATTATTTGAAACCAGGAAGAAATAGAAAACATGAACAGACCAATCACAAGCACTGAAATAGAAATTGTGATTAAAAATCTTCCAACAAAAAAAAGCCCAGGACCAGATGGTTTCACAGGTGAATTCTATCAAACATTTAGAGAAGAGCTAACACCTATCTTTCTCAAACTCTTACAAAATATAGCAGAGGGAAGAACACTCCCAAACTCATTCTACAAGGCCACCATCAACCTGATACCAAAACCAGAAAAAGATGTCACAAAGAAAGAAAACTACAGGCCAATGTCACTGATGAACATAGATGCAAAAGTCCTCAACAAAATACCAGCAAACAGAATCCAAAAGCACATTAAAAGGATCATATACCATGATCAAGTGGGGTTTATTCCAGGAATGCAAGGATTTCTCAATATATGCAAATCAATCAATGTGATACACCATATTAACAAATTGAAGGAGAAAAACCATATGATCATCTCAAGAGAGACAGAGAAATCTTTCAACAAAATTCAACACTAATTTATGATAAAAACCCTGCAGAAAGTAGGCATAGAGGGAACTTTCCTCAACATAATAAAGGCCATATATGACAAACCCACAGACAACATTGTCCTCAATGGTGAAAAACTGAAACCATTTCCACTAAGATCAGGAACAAGACAAGGTTGCCCACTCTCACCACTCTTATTCAACATAGTTTAGGAAGTTTAGGCCACAGCAATCAGAGAAGAAAAATAAATAAAAGGAATCCAAATCGGAAAAGAAAAGTAAAGCTGTCACTGTTTGCAGATGACATGATACTATACATAGAGAATCCTAAAGATGCTACCAGAAAACTACTATAGCTAATCCATGAATTTGGTAAAGTAGCAGGATACAAAATTAATGCACAGAAATCTCTTGCATTCCTATACATTAATGATGAAAAATCTGAAAGTGAAATTAGGAAAATACTCCCATTTACCATTGCAACAAAAAGAATAAAATATCTAGGAATAAACCTACATAAGGAGACAAAAGACGTCTATGCAGAAAATTATAAAACACTGATGAAAGAAATTAAAGATGATTCAAATAGATGGAGAGATATACCATGTTCTTGGATTGGAAGAATCAACATTGTGAAAATGACTCTACTACCCAAAACCATCTACAGATTCAATGCAATCCCTATCAAACTACCACTGGTATTTTTCACAGAACTAGAACAAAAAAATTTCACAATTTGTATGGAAACACAAAAGACCTCGAATAGCCAAAGCAACCTTGAGAACGAAAAATGGAGCTGGAGGAAGCAGGCTCCCTGACTTCAGTCTATACTACAAAGCTACAGTAATCAAGACAGTATGGCACTGGCACAAAAACAGAAATATAGATCAACAGAACAGGATAGAAAGCCCAGAGATAAACGCATGTGCATATGGTCACCTTATCTTTGATAAAGGATGCAAGAATATACAGTGGAGAAAAGACAGCCTCTTCAATAAGTGGTGCTGAGTAAACTGGACAGGTACATGTAAAAGTATGAAATTAGAGCACTCCCTAACACCATACACAAAAATAAACTCAAAATGGATTAAAGACCTAAATGTAAGGCCAGACACTATCAAACTCTTAGAGGAAAACGTAGGCAGAACACTCTATGACATAAATCACAGCAAGATCCTTTTTGACCCACCTCCTAGAGAAATGGAAATAGAAACAAAAATTTTAAAATGGGACCTAATGAAACTTAAAACCTTTTTCACAGCAAAGGAAACCATAAACAAGACCAGAAGACAACCCTCGGAATGGGAGAAAATATTTGCAAATGAAACAACTGACAAAGGATTAATCTCCAAAATTTACAAGCAGCACATGCAGCTTAATAACAAAAAAACAAACAACCCAATCCAAACATGGGCAGAAGACCTAAATAGACATTATTCCAAAGAAGATATACAGACTGCCAACAAACACATGAAAGAATACTCAACATTATTAATCATTAGAGAAATGCAAATCAAAACTACGATGAGATATCATCTTACACTGGTCAGAATGGCCACCATCAAAAAATCTAGAAGCAATAAATGCTGGAGAGGGTGTGGAGAAAAGGGAACACTCTTGCACTGTTGGTGGGAATGTAAATTGATACAGCCACTATGAAGAACAGTATGGAGTTTCCTTAAAAAACTACAAATAGAACTACCATATGACCCAGCAATCCCACTACTGGGCATATACCCTGAGAGAACCATAATTCAAAAAGAGTCATGTACCAAAATGTTCATTGCAGCTCTATTTACAATAGCCAGAACATGGAAGCAACCTATGTGTCCATTATAGGGTGAATGGATAAAGAAGGTGTGGCACATATATACAATGGAATATTACTCAGCCATAAAAAGAAATGAAATTGAGTTATTTGTAGTGAGGTGGATGGGCCCAGATCTGTCATACAGAGTGAAGTAAGTCAAAAAGAGAAAAACAAATACCGTATGCTAACACATATATATGGAATCTAAGAAAAAAAAAAAAGTCATGAAGAACCTAGGGGTAAGACGGGAATAAAGACACAGACCTACTAGAGAATGGACTTGAAGATATGGGGAGGGGGAAGGGTAACCTGTGACAAAGTGAGAGAGTGGCATGCACATATATACACTGCTAAACGTAAAATAGATAGCTAATGGGAAGCAGCTGCATAGCACAGGGAGATCAGCTCGGTGGTTTGTGACCACCTAGAGGGGAGGGATAGGGAGGATGGGAGGCAGGGAGATGCAAGAGAGAAGAGATATGGGAACATATGTATATGTATAATTGATTCACTTTGTTATAAAGCAGAAATTAACACACCATTGTAAAGCAATTATACTCCAGTAAAGATGTTAAAAAATAACAAACATTATTTGAGATGACCAATATTTGGTGAGAAAAAGGCCACCTCCAGGAGGGCTCACACCAATGAGTACTCCCCAAAACTACCACCACCAGTGTCTTTGTTCTCACAATGAGGCACAGCTGGCCCCGCCTCCACTGGAGACCCTCCAATACTAGCAGGTAGGTCTGACCCAGGATCTTATGAGGTCACCGCTTTTTCCCCTGGGTCCTGGTGTGCCTGAGACTTTGTATGCACCCTCCAAGAGTGGAGTCTCTGTTTCCCCCAGTCCTGTGGAATTCCTGCTATCAAACCCCACTGGCCTTCAAAGCCAGATGGTCTGGGGACTCCTTCTCCCAATGCCAGACCCCCAGGCTGGGGATTCTGACCTGGGGCTCAGAACTTTCACTCCTGTAAGAGAACCTCTGTGATATTGTTATTTTCCAGTTTGTTGGTCACCCACCTGGCAGGTATAGGATTTGATTTTATCATGATTGCACCCCTCCTACCATCTCGTTGTGGCTTCTTCTTTGTCTTTGGATGTAGGATATCTTTTCTGGTAGGTTCCAGCATTTTTTTGTTGATGGTTATTCAGCAGTTTGCTGTGATTTTGGTGTTTTTGTGAGGGGGGGTAAGCTCAAGAGTTTCTACTCCACCAACTTTGTAGTTGTTTTAGGTAAAGGTTAGATCTGATCTTTATTACTTAATCATAGCTGGGAACAGAAGTTTTGTGCTACTCCATTTTATTTGAAAATTAATTATCAGAATTTTTGGGTGTAGGAGGAAGGAGTATTGTTCCAGAGAGGATTTGTATTACCACTGTAAGCACTTTAGGGCAGTAAGGATGTAGAATAATTTAAAACTTAATTGAAGCATAAGAGTCTCAACTTTTGACTGCAAATATATTCAAAGTCCACCTTGTGGGTACAACTTCCCAGGGATTTTTTTCTTTTTCCTTTCTCTGCTCAGAGTCGGGACAACCATAGTCCTTTGAGGATAGAGGCATGCGTATATTTACTTTTGCTTCCTCCTTGCATCGACGTTCCCAACTCAGGGTTTGAGAGTTTCTTATTAGATTTCCTACCTTGGGTGCTCCCTGACTCATGACGGCTGTGAAAACCACTGAAGTTTCCAGCTTCTGCATACACATTCAGGGCAAAAGCAGTTTCTGTATTCCTGCCACTTGCTGAAATACAGCTGTTTCAATTAACTGTTATTAGAAAACACACCACCAAATATCTAGTGATATAAAACAATAGTAATTTTATTAGGATCAAAAATCCTATGGGTCAGGAATTTGGACAGGACTCAACAGGAAGTTCTTGTCTGTTCTACAATGTCTGTGGTCTCAGCAGGGAAACCTAAACTCCTGGGGAATGACTCAAATGGCTGGCTATTGGAATCAATCATCTTTAAGTTCCTCTACACAAATGTCTGCTACTTGGGTTAGGATGTTTTGAAAGCTGGATTGCACTTAGCTGGGACTATTGACAAGAGGACCTGTACACAGCATTTCAGTGGCTTGGAATTCTCACAGCAGGTTAAGGTCACCTTGCAGATCTGTGAGATGGATAATATTATTTTGTCCATCTTTGGAAAATACAACTGTCCATACCCTCTATTATATTCGTGATTGAAAAATGTTTTTGTTTCATTAGGTCTTTGGAGATATGTCTATATCTATCTATATCTATGTCTATATCTATATCTATATCTAGTCTTCAGCATTTTTATTTGTCTTCAGCATGAAGAATTCCAGAGGTCAATCGGGATATTTAGGTTCAATAAAATATCACTAGATAAGGAACTCTCAACTTTCATATATATTTGAGAATCATTTTTTCAAGTTCCACAAAAATATTATCCATTTTTTGATGGGTATTTCAGTGATATTCATTACAGGCATATTTTGGATATACTGTGGGTTTGGTTGCAGAATGCCACAATGTAGTGAGTATCACAGTAAAGTGAGTCACACAAATCTTTGGTTTCTCAGTGGATAAAAATGTTATGTTTACACTACAGTTTCTTAAGTGTACAATAGCATTATGTCTAGAAAAACAATATGCATACCTTAATTTAAAAATACTTTATTGTTAAAAAATGCTAACCATCATGTGAGCCTTCAGTGAGTCATATTGTTTTTGTTGATGGAGGGTCTGTCTTGATGTTGATGGCTGCTGACTGATCAAGATGGTGGTTGGTGAAGACTGGTGTGGCTCTAGCAATTTTTTTAAACAAGACAATAATAAAGTTTGCTGCACTGATTGACTCTTCCTTTCATGGATGCTTTCCCTGTAATATGCAATGCTTTTTGATAGCATTTTACCCACAGAAGAACCTCTTTCAAAACTGGAGTCTTAACCTCTTGAATCCTGCCCCTGCTTATCAATTAAGTTTATGTAATGTTCTAAATACTTTGTTGTCATTTCAACAGTGTTCACATCTTCACCAAGGATAGATTTCATCCTAAGAAACCACTTTCTTTGCTCATCCACAAGAAGCAACTCCTCGTTCATTAAAGTTTTATCATGAGATTGCAGCATTTCAGTCACATCTTCAGGCTCCTCTTCTAATTCTGCTTCTCTTGCTATTTCCACCACATCTGCAGTTACATTAGTAACATCAAAGATCACTGATCACAGATCATCATAACAAATATAATAATAATAAAGTTTGAAATATTGCAAGAATTACCAATGTGACTCAGGGACATGAGATGAGCAAATGCTGTTGGAAAAATGGTGCCAGTAGACTTGTTCAATGCAGGGTTGCCACAAACCTTAAATTTGTAAAAACACAGTATCTGCAAAGTGCAGTAAAGTGAAGTGCAATAAAATGAGGTATGCCTCTATTGATTTTTAGATACCTTTATAATATTGAGTGTTCTTACTCTTGAACATACATAGTATGTCTTTTTTTTAGATCTCATTAACTGAAGTTGCATAATTTTTTCCATTCAGGTCATGCATATTTATTTTTAGAGTTTTTTTGGAATATTGTATTTTTTGTGGTTTTATGAATTGCATTTACTACATGCACTATATTTTCTAAATGCTTACTACTGGTTTGTGGGAAAGCTATTGATTTTTGCAAACTGATCATGTATACAGCCATTCAACTTGGTTTAATTTTTTAGCTGCTACAAGTTTGTTGATTCTCTTGAAATTTAGAATATGTACAAATAATGATAAACTGTCTTGGAATTTGGAATCATGTATGACTGATAAGAGTTTTTTCTCCTTTCCAATATATATACCATGTTATTTTTATTATTCCCTTAGCTAGGACTTCCAATATGATGTTGAAGAATAGCAACAATAAAGAGAATCTTCATCCTGGGTATCAATTCTAATTTGAAATATTTCTAATGTTTCAGCATTGTGACATGGCGTTCACTTAAATCTCTGGTACTTTATTAAGTATGTTCTAATCTAGGTTTGTTTTGTTAAATATTTTTATTAGGAATGAATATTTGTTTCTATTTAATGTTTATTATTACCCATTGAAATAAACAACAGCATTTTACAGTTATTACATCAGTAGATATTCTAATGTGAGAATATATTTTATCATGGAGAAACACTACTGAGCCATGCTCTTTTTTCTTTTTATCATGCTGCCTAATTTGGTTGGTTAATACTTTATATGTTTTTTTGTACCTATTTAGGAAGTGTAACTGGCATATTGTGGAGCATGTATGTGTGTGTGGGTGTGTTTGCTATCATTTCCCAGTATTGGTAACTGTTGAATATATTAGGTTAATAAAATGAGGTAGGTGGCTTCACCTTATTTTCTTTGCTCTGGGAATCTTTTGCAGAAGTTAGAAAATTGTTTATTTAGTAGAGTCTTACCAGAACTCGCTATCTAGGGAAAAATCTTCTGGTCTTGATACTGCTTCAGTTTACTCTGGGGTTAAAGGTTTAATTCAATTGTTCTACTTTCTCTTGAACACACTTAAAAATTCATTTTCCCAAAAGCATATACATGTTATGTAGGCTTAAAAATTTATGGCCTAGAATTCTACATTCTCTTACAATATCTTAAATAACTTGTAAAGTTATTTCAATAACTTTGTCAGTTTGAGTTTCTAATATGTTCTCCCCTTTTTCATGACCATACTTTCCAGTTTTTTTTTCATTGGAGTATAATTGTTTTACAATGTTGAGTTAGTTTCTGCTGTACAGAAACTAACAGAAAGTGAATCAGCTATATGTATACATATATCCCCATATCCCCTCCCTTTTGAGCCTCCCTCCCAACTCCCTATCCCACCCTTCTAAGTCTAAGTCGTCACAAAGCATCAAGCTGATCTCCCTGTGCTATGCAGCAGCTTCCCACTAGCCATCCATTTTACATTTCGTAGTGTATATATGTCAATGCTACTCTCTCACTTCGTCCCAGCTTCCCCTTCTCCCACTGTGTCTTCAAGTCCTTTCTCTACAACTGCGTCTTTAATCCTGCCCTGTCAATATGTTCATCAGTACCGATTATCTAGATTCCATGATGTGCGTTAGCATATGGTATTTGTTTTTCTCTTTCTGACTTACTTCACTCTGTATGACAGACTCTAGGTCAGTCCAACTCATTACAAATAACTCAATTCCGTTCCTTTTTATGGCTAAATAATATTACATTGTATATATGTGCCATATCTTCTTTATCCATTTGTCTGTCGATGGACGTTTAGGTTGCTTCCATGTCCTGGTTATTGTAAATAGAGCTGCAATGAACATTGTGCTACACGTATCTTTTTGAATTATGATTTTCTCAGGGTATATGCCAAGTAGTGGGACAGCTGGGTCATATGGTAGTTCTATTTTTAGATTTTTGTTGTTGCTGTTGTTGCAATATCTTCTATTTTTTATTTTATTTATTTATTTTTAAACACTTTTATTGGAGTATAATTACTTTACAATGTTGTGTTAGCTTCTGCTGTATTACAAGTGAATCAGTCATATGTATACATATATCCCCATATGCACTCCCTCTTGCGTCTCCCTGCCACCCTCGCTATCCCACCCCTGTAGGTGGTCAAAAAACATGGAGCTGATCTCCCTGTGATATGGAGCTCCTTCCCACTAGTTGTCTACTTTACATTTGGTAGTGTATATATGTCAATGTTACTCTTTCACTTCGTCCCAGCTTACCCTTCTCCCGCCCAGTGTTCTCAGGTCCATTTTCTACCTCTGCGTCTTTATTCCTGTCCTACCCCTAGATTCATCAGAGCCATTTTTTTTTTTAGATTCCATATATATATATATTAGCCTATGGTATTTGTTTTTCTCTTTGTGACATACTTCACTCTGTATGACAGATTCTATGTCCATCCACCTCACTACAAATAAGTCAATTTTGTTTCTTTTTATGGCCAAGCAATATTCCATTGTATATATGTACCACATCCTCTTTACCCATTCTTCTGTTGATGGATACTTAGGTTGCATCCATGTCCTGGCTATTGTACATAGTGCTGCAATGAACATGGTGGTACCTGTCTCTATTGAATTATGGTTTTCTCAGTGTATATGCCCAGTGGTGGGATTGCTGGGTCATATGGTAGTTCTATTTTTAGTTTTTGAAGGAACCTCCATACTGTTCTCCATAGTGGCTGTATCAATATACATTCTCACCAACAGTGCAGGGGACTTCCCTTTTCTCCACACCTTCTCCAGCATTTATTGTTTGTAGATGTTTTGATGATGGCCATTCTGACCAGTGTGAGGTGTTACCTCATTGTAGTTTTGATTTTCATTTCTCTAATGATTGGTGATGTTCAGCATCTTTTCTTGTGTATAATGGCAGTCTGTATGTCTACTTTGGAGAAATGTGTTCTTAGGTCTTCCACCCATTTTTGGATTTGGTTGTTTTTTTTTTGATATTGAGCTGCATAAGCTACTTGTTTATTTTGGAGATTAATCCTTTTTCCATTGCTTCGTTTGCAAATATTTCTCCCATTCTGGGGGTTATCTTTTCATCTTGTTTATGGTTTCCTTTGCTGTGCAAAAACTTGAACTTTCATTAGGTCACATTTGTTTTTATCTTTCATTTCCATTAATCTACAAGGTGGGTCAAAAAGGAGCTTGCTGTGATTTAAAAAAAATATATTTAATTTATTTATTTATTTTTATTTTTGGCTTCATTGGGTCTTTGTTGCTTCACGCAGGCTTTTCTCTAGTTGTGGCGAGCAGAAGCTACTCTTCATTGCAGTGTGCAGGCTTTTCTCATTGGGTGGCTTCTCTTGTTGCAGAGCACAGGCTCTAGGCACACAGGCTTCAGTAGTTGTGACACTCGGACTCAGGAGTTGTGGCTCACAGGATCTAGAGCACAAGCTCAGTAGTTGTGACTCATGGGCTTAGTTGATCTGCAGCATGTGTGATCTTCCCAGACCAGGGCTTGAACCCATGTCCTTAACATTGGCAGGCAGATTCTTAACCACTGTGCCACCAGGGAAACCCATTGCTGTGATTTTCATCATAGAGTGTTCTGCCTATGATTTCCTCTAAGAGTTTTATAATGTCTGGCCTTACATTTAGGTTTTTAATCCATTTTGAGTTTATTTTTGGGTATGATGTTAGGAAGTGTTCTGATTTCATTCTTTTACATGTAACTGTCCAGCTTTCTGAGCACCACTTATTGAAGAGGCTGTCTTTTCTCCTTTGTATATTTTTGCCTCCTTTGTCAAAGATAAGGTGACCATATGTGTGTGGATTTACCTCTGGGCTTTATATCCTGTTCCACTGATCTATATTTCTGTTTTTGTGCCAGTACCATACTCTTTTGATTACTGTAGCTTTGTAGTATAGTCTGAAATTGGGGATTTTGATTCCTCCAGCTCTGTTTTACTTTCTCAAGATTGCTTTGGCTATTCTGGATCTTTTGTGTTTCCATACAAATTGTAAATTTTTTTGTTCTAGTTCTGTGAAAAATGCCATTGGTAATTTGATATGGATTGCATTGAATCTGTAGATTACTTTAGGTAGTGTAGTCATTTTCACAATGTTGATTCTTCCAATCTAAGAACAAGGTATATCTTCCCATCTGTTTGTATTATCATTAGTTTTATTTCATTAATGTCTTATAGTTTTCTGCATACAAGTCTTTTGCCTCCTTAGGTGGGTTTATTCCTAGGTATTTTATTCTTTTTGTGGCAATAGTAAATGGGAGTGTTTCCTTGATTTCTCTTTCTGATTTTTCATCATTAGTGTATAGGAATGCAACAGATTTCTGTGCATTAATTTTGTATCCTGCTACTTTACCAAATTCATTGATTAGCTCTAGTAGTTTTCTGGTGGTATCTTTAGGATTTTCTATGTATAGTATCATGTCATCTTCAAACAGTGACAGTTTTAGTTCTTTTCCAATTTGGATTCTTTTTATTTCTTTTTCTTTGATTGTCATGGCTAAAACTTCCACAACTATGTTGAATAATAGTAGTGAGAGTGGGCACCCTTGTCTTGTTCCTGATCTTAAAGGAAATACTTTCAGTGTTCTACCATTGAGAATGATGTTGGCTGTGTGTTTGCCATATTCGGCTTTTATTATGTTGAGGTAGGTTCTCTCTATGCCCACTTTCTGGAGAATTTTTATCATAAATTGATGTTGAATTTTATTGAAAGCTTTTTCTGCATCTATTGAGATGATTATACATATTTTTTCCTTCAGTTTGTTGATATGGTGTATCACATTGATTGATTTGCACATATTATAGAATCTTTGCATTCCTGCAATAAACCCCACTTGATCATGTGCATGATCCTTTTAATGTGCTGTTTGATTGTGTTTACTTGTATTTTGTTGAGGATTTTCTCATCTATATTCATCAGTGATATTGGTCTGTAATTTTCTGTTTTTGGACATCTTTGTCTGGATTTGGCATCAGGGTGATGATGGTGGACTCGCAGAATGAGTTTGGGAGTGTTCCTTCCTCTGCTGTGTTTTGGAAGAGTTTGAGGAAGACAGGTGTTAGCTTTTCTCTAAATGTTTGATAGAATTCACCTGCGAAGCCATCTGACACTGGGCTTTTGTTTGTTGGAAGATTTTTAATCACAGTTTCAATTTCAGTGCTTGTGATTTGTTTGTTTATGTTTTCTATTTCTTCTTGGTTCAAACTTGGAAGGTTGCACTTTTCTAATAATTTGTCCATTTCTTCCAGGTTGTCCATTTTATTGGCATATAGTTGATTGTAGTAGGCTCTCATGATCCTTTGTATTTCTGTGGTGTCAGTTGTTACTTCTTTTTCATTTCTAATTCTGTTGATTTGAGTCTTCCCTTATCTTCCTGATGAGTCTGTCTAATGGTTTATCATTATTTTTTATCTTCTCAAAGAACCACCTTTTAGTTTTATTGATCTTTGCTATTGTTTCCTTAATTGATATTTATAAGATATTCCATCCAAAACCAACATGTCCACTTTCTTCTCAAGTGCACATGGAACATTCTCCAGGATAGATCACATCTTGGATCACAAATCAAGCCTCAGTAAATTTCAGAAAATTGAAGTCATACCAAGTATCTTTTTTGACCACAATGCTACGAGACTAGATATCAATTACAGGAAAAAACTATAAAAAATACAAACATATGGAAGGTAAACAATACACTAGTAAACAACCAGTAGATCACTGAATAAATCAAAGAGTAAATAAAAAAATACCTAGAAACAAAAGGCAATGAAAATACGATCACCCAAAACCATGGAATTCAGCAAAAGCTATTCTAACAAGGAAGTTTATAGCAATACCATTCTACCTCAAGAAACAAGAAAACTCTCAAACAACCTAAACTTACACCTAAAGTAATTAGAGGTAGAAGAACAAAAAGAAACAGCAACAACTGCAAAAAACAAAACAAAACAAAAAATTAGTAGAAGGAAAGAAATCATAACAATCAGATCAGAAATAAATTTTTAAAAATGTAGTTTTTTAATATGAATCTCTCCAAAATCTTGCTTTTATTTTCTGTTGGTCAGCTTTAGAAATTATTTTTTAATTTTATTAATATATATTTAATTTTATTGACTTTTTTTTCTGTTTGCTGTTTTTATTTATTTTTAGTCTATTGTTTTCTAATAGTGCATTTGGGTCTATAAATTTTTACCTGTGTTCTATCATGGACATAGAGTATACACTTTCATAAATAGTGCCTTTTACCCTTTAAAAGTTTATCATTAGTATTTCTTAGAGTTATTTAGAAACATTTTCTTTAATCAATAGGTTTGCATATTTGGAGGGAGCCTGAAGAAGTGTTATGATTTTGTGATTGATTTCTTATTTTCTTGCAACATTCTCAGTAAATATGGCCTCTATGATAACATTTTTTGGTAGCTTTTTTAGATCCCTTTTGTGATTATTACAGTCACTTGATTTCTGTTTTCCTTTGGTGTTCCATTTGTGTCTATATCCTTTGCTGAGTACAATCTACATATATCTACTACATCATTAGTTAATTGTGTTACACATATATTTTATATCCTAACTTATTTTCACACTGCCAGTTCAACAAATCAAAAATTTCTAAAGTTTGTCACTATGATTATGGATTTATTACTTTTTTGTGTGTATTTATCAGTTTCATTATATATATTTTGTAGCTATGTTCCTTGATACATAAAGAACAATTACTACTATATACTGCTAAAATTCCTACATTATATTTAATCAGTATGAACTATCCCTTTCACCTCCTTTAATGCTGCTTACCTTAAATTGTATTTTGTCTAATATTAATGTTGCTATTCATTTTTTTCTTAACAAGTTTCTTGCTTATCTGTTTTTCTTTATTTTTTTATTCCAATATTTCTGTGTCATTTTGTTCCAGGTGAGGTTTCCTACTTCCATTGAATTCAATCTTCTTTGAATATTTTAAATTTCCAATAGTTTCTAGACCAAAATGGGATATCCTTTTTGTTTTCCAGTGCAATAATGAATATTTTAAATATATTTTTAATACCAAATCCAATAAATTGAAACGGAGGGAGAGGATGTAGCATTTAACTAGTGTGCTATTTTGATCTTAGTGCATTATAGTATTTTTAAGTTCTGCAGCATTTCATGACATCTTAAGAGCATTATTTTTCCTTATGAAAATATAATTTTCATTGTACATTTCAGAACATACAATAAAGCTTCATTTTCACGCTGTACAGAAAAAAAGTAAATAAGACTTTCTATTTTTGTAAGAATCTTAGAAAAAGAAATTAATAGAGACAAAACAGAAATGCTTAAATTAGCAATCACTAGTAAAAGACATTATGTTCTGGAAATTTGGCTACTCTTTGGTCACCTTTTATTTGAAATCTGCCAAATTAGCAATATCATAATTTGCAGTACTACATTATTTTAATTTTTTTATGGGAAACATAATTTTGAGTTTCAATTAGACTTAATGAAGGAAAACATAGTTGACCCCAAGTTAATTTCGGTCATGTACATTCCCTGTATGTTAATGGAAATAAAGATTTTATGTATGATATATGTGTTATGGATAATTAAAACCTAGCATAGATTTAGCACTGTTCCACACAAAACATTGAAGGACCCAAATATGTAGCAAATTCCATGACAGTTTTAAAGTTGAGCTGCTATGGTAAAAACTGGACATTCTTGATACTTCAACATGGAATATGTTCACAAGGAAAGGAAATAACTTTGCACTTTATAAGCAGTGTGTTGTAAGTGGAAAATTCAATGTCTTAAATAAAACTGTATTTTAAATAGATAAATAAATAATGTTTTTTTTTTGTCAGTCATCCAAATGCATAGATACTGGACAAAAAAAAAAAAAAAAAAAGAATCCTTTAGCAACCTGACGTTCACTGAATTAACCATATATTCTTTACTGGTGGGGAATATCCAGGATGAGGGATAGATCATGACTGACTGCTTTCTAGGCAATTTTCTCATGCTGTAATGTCTGCCAGAACTGATGCAAAAATCAGAGTTAGGGCTTCCCTGGTGGCGCAGTGGTTGAGAGTCTGCCTGCCGATGCAGGGGGCACGGGTTCATGCCCCAGTCCGGGAAGATCCCACATGCTGTGGGGCGGCTGGGCCCATGAACCATGGCCACTGAGCCTGTGTGTCTGGAGCCTGTGCTCCACAACGGGAGAGGCCACAGCAGTGAGAGCCCTGTGTACAGCAAAAAAAAAAAAAAAAAATCAGAGATAAATAATTGTTTTTATTTTTCAAATAGTTGAGTAGATTAAAGATATGTTGGTCTCTTAAGTGTTCCTGTAGAATCAGATGTCCCAATATCAGTGGGAACTATTATATTCTCTTTTTCATGTAGCCAGCTGTCTTCTGTTATGCTTCCTGAAGAGGGTCACATTATAAGCCCAGAAGTAGGATGAAGTTGTGATGTGATATTGAGGTTCTTCTTCCTCCTCCTAGGTAGGGGTTGTGGTGCTTAATACTAAAAGACATTTTAAGAGAAAATTGGACCCTGCTGCAATCCATTTTGAAGAGTTTTGGGGCCTTTCAGAATTGAATTTAAATGCTAGGTCTATCTAATCTATATGTGACAGATTGCAAAAGTTATTTAATGTCTCTGTGCCTTAGAGTTCTCATCCATAAAATTAGTCTAATAATATCCAGTTCATAGTGCTGCTGTAAAAATTATTATAAAATAGTGTTTGAAAGGTTATAAATACAATAAGGCCCAAGGTATGAATGATACGTTTTCCTAAATTTAACTTTACAATAAATTACTTTTATTTACCCTAGAAGTGCTGGACAAAGGAGAGGAACAGGGTTGCTACCTATCCCATCATACGGATACTAGTCCTATCAGACAGCTCCCTTGGAAGTAATGCCACAGGGGACACAAAGTAGAAGCAGACAGGAGATGAAAGATCTTAACTTCAGGTCAAATCAAGACAAAATATTTTGTGATTGTTTATAAGCACAGAGTAGATTAACTGATGAAAGAAACAAGTGCCAAATTCCAGTGGTTTAACACAGCAAATTTTATTTCTTGCTGACTTTGAAATTTCTTTGACTCCTATATAGGAAGACAGTGAGACCTCTGCTCCATGAAGTCATCTAGGGAATGAAGCTTCTTTCACCTAGAGGTTCCACTATTCCTAGAGTCTTGAAGATCACATGTGAATCTATTGCATCTAGCAAGAAAGAAAAGTAAAAAAGAGTAAGAATAGAGAATAACATGGGTGTTATTTCCAAGTTTTTCCTGTTGCATTGGCTAGAACTTAAGTCATATTATCCCATCAACTAGGTAAGGTGAGGTTTAGAGGTATAATCTGTGTGTACAAAGTCAGAAAGAAAACAGAGTTTGGTAAATACGTAGCATTGTTTCTGCCTGCCAGAGATGTCATTTGGTCAGATGCCAGAAAAAGGGCAGGGAGTCAATTGAATTTTTCTTTTGAATTTCCTCACCTAAGTTTTTTTCACACTCCTTTCTTACAGTCTTAAAAGTAAACATCCAATTTTTTATTAAACTTAAGAGTAAATGCAGGAATAGTTTATAATTTGCTAATCAGTTTAGCTCAGCAGATCTTGCTTCAGTGCTGGCTTCTTATACCTAGCTCTTTGTAAAGTTCAAGTCATTCAACCTCTTCCAGTTTTGTTTATCTGAAAAATGTCTATCTAAATTACAGAAATGGAAAGTTAAATTGAGATATACATAAAAATGTGTTTCTAAATTAGGAAGCATGAGGCATTATTTTTACTAATGAAAAGCTGGCTGAAAAATTACTATAATAATGACTTGGCATTCCATTCCACTCTGCCCTGTCTTCATCAAATCCATTAGCAAACCTGTGCAAATCATGCTGTTTAAATGTCAGAAGTATATTTGAATTTCACCTGTATTATACAGCTGGAATCTATGTTTAGTTAACACTTTCTTGTACTGACATGATTCAAATAAACTATGATATAAAAAAAAAAATGAAGTCATCACAGAGAACATCATACCATTACATATGAACCAAGAGTGTGGAAGACAAAGATTCAGAAGGAGATAAGAAAGGAGTTTTTAAAGGTCAGGTTGGGCTGGGGTCTGAAAAGTGGAGAATTCAGTTGATCATCATTATATTAGGTATTGGAATAAGAGAGAAACCTAAGTAGGGTTGGTTTTGTTTGTTGTTATTTTTTTAACCTCTTGAATTTATCCTCTAATTTTGTTTTGTTTTTTTATTGAGGTAACATTAGTTTATAACATTATGTAAGTTCAATGCATACATTATATTTCTACTTCCATATACACTACAGCAAGCTCACCACAAAAAATTTAGTTTCCACCTTAAGCTAATTCTTCATCAAAGAATTGAAAAGAGGAACTTAATTCTAATAAAAGAACTTAATTCTTTTATTCTATTATAGACATTAGTCTAACTTTCAAAACATATTTCCTTTCCAATAACATTAACATTCATAACCCTGTCCTTAATCATCTAAATTGCAACTTAAGATTAAATTGTTTTTCATGCAAATTAGAAAGTATGCCAGTTCTATGAAGGCCCACATTATAATTTTTAGATAGACTGAAAAACAATTTTCTTTTCTCTTTCCTCTCTTACTTTCCATTTTGCCTTTCTCTCTCTTTTTCCTACATTTTGTTCATGATTTTTCCACAAATTTTCTTGATTTTGTATATTATGTCTTTATAAAATCTGGAAATCATGAAAAGGATATTCAACAATTATGTATAATGCAGCACTTGTTACTTCTAACTGAACAAAATTCCATGTAAGAATAAAATAGTCCTTCTGTCAGTTATCATGAAAAAGTTCTCTCAACCTATCATGTGTCCAAAGGTTAATAAACACATTATCTTAATTTCCTTCCTAGATTCAAGTCAGATACTACTATATACTTTTTCATTTAGTTTTCTTTTTCAAATTTGACTGACACTGTGATTGACTTTGAATGACCATTATTGATCTCCAAAATTGTATGAGATCGTTTCTTAAACACATAGCTTTTTTTGCTAAAAAGTGAACTGAAATGTGTATGTGTATGCAAAAGAGAGAGGGAATGTATGTAGAGTAAATGCTTATTGAAAATTTTGCTAAGGACCATGAAGTTTTCATTCCTTGTGACCATGCTATATCTTCTAGACTCCATCCCCTATTTCTTCTTCCACTTTCTTTTTGATTTCCTAACAATTCCCATCGTATAATAAGTGGTAAGTGAAATCAATGGACCAATCTTTTCCTACAAGAAATGGAGGAATAGCTTAATTTAGAGATGTTAGAAGAGATTTGGCTTCACCCTATTTCAGTTTCCATTTGCTGTGGAAAGCCAAAGGCTAACATTTAATTTCATATATTTATTTTTTTGTCCATGTCTGACATGTCTTAAAGCCTCCAAGTTTTCTTTTCATTCTTTATTCTCTTTATTGTCACAGAAGGAAGGAGAGAGGAAGAAATGTGTGGGGTTTTTTTGTTTTGTTTGTTTGTTCGTTTGTTTTCGGTACACGGGCCTCTCACTGTTGTGGTCTCTCCCGTTGTGGAGCACAGGCTCCGGAAGCGCAGGCTCAGCGGCCATGGCTCACGGGCCCAGCCGCTCCGCGGCCTGTGGGATCTTCCCAGACCAGGGCACGAACCCGTGTCCCCTGCATCGGCAGGCGGACTCTCAACCACTGCGCCACCAGGAAAGCCCGAAATGTGTGTTTTTATAAGTATGTGAGTTTTTAAATTCCATGCCACCTTTTCTGGCATTTAAATCAAAAAGGGCACTAGATTGATGGGGTATACTTATTTTTTACTTTCATATCAGAAAACATAAAGTCAATTTTATTTTCAGACATTATAATTTGTCTAGTAATTTAACTCTTCTAAAATTATTCTATTTCAGGTTGTCTCTGTTCTACCTAATCTCCAACATTTACTTGAGTAAAATTTACCCTTAACAGATTAGTCATCTCAAACACCATCTGTCCCCAAAAGCTTTCCAAGATCCCCAGTTTGGCCCATATATCAGTTCTCTGTGTTCTCTTTACACCAGAAGACTCTTTTCCAAACACTTAGCTAATTTTATTGACCATAAATTTCTGAAAATCAGGGATTATATCTCATTCAACTTCTTATACCTTTGGATGTTATATGATGAATACAAGTTGAAGTGAATATTATAAAAATTTCTACCCCTTTCTCCCAATTTGTAATTTTAGTTCCACTCCAAGAGCAGTGATTTATTCACTTTTCACAGTGGACATGCAAAAACTATTTTAAATTTTATCTGGAAAAGTAATGAATAAGAAGAGCTAAGAAAGTTAGTGCATTACAGATGCAAAAATATGTGGACAAATCAGTAAAAAAGAACAGAGAATCCATAAACAAAACTTTTAACCATGAGGATTTAATTTAACATGTTATAAATGTAATATTACAGGCAGGAATGAAAAGATTAGTAAGTAAAATATGTTTCTATTTTAAAATAATAAATTTAGAGCTAGAGTTCAACCAAAAAATAAAAATAAATTCTAGGTGTATCAAAAGTTAAAACATAGAAGAAATTATGACTAGAATAAAATATGGCATAATATCTGGATAATCAGAACCATTTAAGTATGAAAGTAAGTGAACAAATGATCAAGGAATTTACAGAATCATTTGACTACGTAAGAGTAGTTTTTGAAAAAACTCGTTTGTCAAAAAAAAAAAATCAGGCAAACAAATAATGGGAAGATTGCCCCAAGTTTAATGACTTTAATATTTAAAAAAAATACTAATACCTCAATAACTAAGGTCATTAAAAGCAGATTAAAAATATAGTATTGGTATAACAATATTCAATACTGGTCAGAATGTGGTAAGACTGAAACATAACACTGGAATCACCAAAGAAATTTTATATTATGCTCTCTACATTGCTTATTAAAACAATAAAATGAAGGAATATACTTCATAAATATTTTCTCAAGTGTTGGGAGCTTTTTTGTCAATTAATAAGAAAATTAAACTAACCAGAACACCTGCTTCTCTAAGAATTTCAGTCAATTTGGTGCTACTATTGAGGCTAATTTTTGCTGTGATGATCCTTCTGTTTTATTTTCTATGAGTTCTCTTTGTGCTTTTTCTGTTTTTTTTTTTTTATTAGACTTGCCAAAGATCTGTTTATACTTTTGATCTTTAAATTAAAGAAAAACATAAAAATCAAGTTTTACCTATTGTACCAGGTAGTGCAACCAGGTAGGATTATTGATATCAAGTGACAAAAACTGACTGATTAACTTGAGCCAGAAAAAACTAAATTTACTGCTGGGTCATAGAATTGAGAACCATGAGTTAGAGGAGCTTCAGAGATGTCAGGAGCAAGGGCCCAGGAACTGTGTATTAGGATACAGTTAACAGAATGACTCAATTCCAGTAGTAGCTACCACGGTGAAGATTTAGGTACTAGTCCAGATTTAAATTACTGGAAGAAAGATTCCACCTCCTACCAAACAGTTCATTAGTTTTAGTAGCTATAAAAATTTTAATTTGTGTCCTTAGGTTTTCTTTATGTATGCAATTGCCAAAACAAAGAAGTAATTTTGTCTTTTTTAACACAATTTTCTTATCTTATTGCATTAGTTATTACCCCAAAAGTAAAATGGAAAAAATTACTTATTTATTTTTTTATTTAATTCTTCTTTTAATTTACTTGTTATACCAGGCACTGTTCAAGGATCAGAGGATATAGAAGAGAAAAATACAGACCAGAATGCTGTCTGCATGGATTTGATCAAGATCAATATGACACAGAAAATAAACCAGAAAAATAAACCAAATATACAGTATGTTATACAGTTGACTTTTTAAATTTTTATGGGAGTATAGTTGATTTGCAATGTTGTGTTAGATTCAGGTGTACAGTAAAGTGAATCAGTTATACATATACATATATCCACAATTTTTTTTTTAGATTCTTTTCCCATATAGGCCATTACAGAGTATAAAGTTCACTGTGCTATACAGTAGGTCCTTATTAGTTAACTGTTTTATAAATAGTAGTGGGAATATGTCAATCCCAATCTCCCAATTTATGCTCCCACCCTTCTTCCTTGGTAAACATAGGTTTGTTTTCTTTCTTTCTTTTTTTAACATATTTATTGGAGTATAATTGCTTTACAATGGTGTATTAGTTTCTGCTGTATAACAAAGTGAATCAGCGATACATATACATATATCACCATATCTCCTCCCTCTTGCATCTCCCTCCCATCCTCCCTATCCCACCCCTCTAGATGGTCAAAAAGCACAGAGCTGATTTCCCTGTGCTATGCAGCTGCTTCCCACTAGCTACCTACTTTACATTTGGTAGTCCATGCCCTCTCTCATTTTATCCCAGCTTAAACTTCCCCCTCCCTGTGTCCTCAAGTCCATTCTCTACATCGGCATCTTTATTCCTGTCCTGCCCCTAGGTTCTGCAGAACATTTTTTCTTTTTTTTTTTTAGATTCCATTTTTTGTGTTAGCATACAGTATTTGTTTTTCTCTTTCTGACTTACTTCACTCTGTATGACAGACCCTAGGTCCATCCACCTCACTACAAATAACTCAATTTTGTTTCTTTTTATGGCTGAGTACTATTCCACTGTATATGTGTGCCACATCTTCTTTATCCATTCGTCTGTTGATAGACACTTAGGTTGCTTCCATGTCTTGGCTATTGTAAATAGAGCTGCAATGAACATTGTGATACATGACTCTTTTTGAATTATGGTTTCCTCAGGGTATATGCCCAGGAGTGGGATTGCTGGGTCATATGGTAGCTCTATTTTTAGATTTTTAAGAAGCCTCCATACTGTTCTGCATAGTGGTTGTATCAATTTACATTCCCACCAACAGTGCTCCCTTTTCTGAACACCTTCTTCAGCATTTATTGTTTGTAGAGTTTTTGATGATGAACATTCTGAACAGTGTGAGGTGATACCTCATTGTACTTTTTTTTTTTTTTTTTTTGGTATGTGGGCCTCTCACTGTTGTGGCCTCTCCCGTTGCAGAGCACAGGCTCCGAACGTGCAAGCTCAGCAGCCATGGTTCACAGGCCCAGCTGCTCCGCGGCCTGAGGGACCTTCCTGGACCGGGGCATGAACCTGTGTCCCCTGCATCGGCAGGGTGATTCTCAAGCACTGCGCCACCAGAGAAGCCCACCTCATTGTACTTTTGATTTGCATTTCTCTACTGATTACTGATGTTGAGCATCCTTTCACATGTTTGTTGGCAATCTGTAGATTTGGAGAAATGCCCATTTGGGTCTTCTGCCCATTTTTGGGTTGGGTTGTTTGTTTTTTTGATATTGAGTTGCATGAGCTGCTTGTAAATTTTGGAGATTAATCCTTTGTCAGTTTCTTCATTTGCAAATAGTTTCTCCCATTCTGAAAGTTGTCTTTTTGTCTTGTTTATGGTTTCTTTTGCTGTGCAGAAGCTTTTAAGTTTCATTACGTCCCATTTGTTTATTATTTTTTTTTTTATTTCCATTTCTCTAGGAGTTGGGTCAAAAAGTATTTGCTGTGATTTATGTCATAGTGTGTTCTGCATATGTTTTCCTCTGAGAGTTTTATAGTATCTGGCATTACATTTAGGCCTGTAATCCACTTTGAGTTTATTTTTGTGTATGGTGTTAAGGAGTGTTCTAATTTCATTCTTTTATATGTAGAAGTCTAGATTTCCCAGCACCACTTATTGAAGGGGCTATCTTTTCTCCATTTTCTCCATTGTATATTCTTGCCTCCTTTACCAAAGATAAGATGCATGTGCGTTTATCTCTGTACTTTCTAACCTGTTCCGTTGATCTATATTTTTGTTTTTGTGCCAGTGCCATACTGCCTTGATTACTGTAGCTTTGTAGTACTGTCTGAAGCCTGGGGACCTGATTCCTCAAGCTCCGTTGTTCTTTCTCAAGATTGCTTTGGCTTTTCAGCGTCTTTTGTGTTTTTATACAAATTGTGAAATTTTTTGTTCTAGTTCTGTGAAAAATGCCATTGGTAGTTTGATAGGGATTGCATTGAATCTTTAGATTGCTTTGGATAGTATAGTCATTTTCACAATGTTCATTCTTCCAATCCAAGAACATGGTATATCTCTCCATCTGTTTGTATTGTCTTTGATTTCTTTCAACAATGTCTTATAGTTTTCTGCATACAGGTCTTTTGCCTCCTTAGGTAAGTTTATTCCTAGGTATTTCATTCTTTTTGTTTCAATGGTAAATGGGAGTGTTTCCTTAATTTCTCTTTCTGATTTTTCATCATTAGTATATAGGAATGAAAGAGACTTCTGTGCATTAATTTTCTATCCTGCTACTTTACCAAATTCATTGATTAGCTATAGTAGTTTTCTGGTAACATCTTTAGGATTCTCTGTGTATAGTATCATGTCATCTGCAAACACTGACAGTTTTACTTCTTATTTTCTGATTTGAATTCCTTTTATTTCTTTTTCTTCTCTGATTGCTGTGGCTAAAACTCCCAAAAATATGTTGAACTATGTTAAGTGGACAACCTTGTCTTGTTCCTGATCTAAGTGGAAATGGTTTCTGTTTTTCACCATTGAAAATGATGTTGGCTGTGGGTTTGTCATATATGATCTTTATTATGTTCAGGTAATTTCCCTCTATGCATACTTTCTGGACTTTTTTTTTCATAAATGGGTGTTGAATTTTGTCAAAAGTTTTTTATCTATTGAGATGATCATATGGTTTTTCTCCTTCAATTTGTTAATATGGTTTATCACATTGATTGATTTGCGTATACTGAAGAATCCTTGCATTCCCAGGTTAAACCCCACTTGTTCATGGTGTATGATTCTTTTAATGTGCTTTTGGATTCTGTTCGCTAGTATTTTGTGGAGGATTTTTGCATCTACATTTATCAGTGATATTGGCCTGTAGTTTTCTTTCTTTGTGACATCTTTGTTTGGTTTTTGGTATCAGGATGATGGTGGCCTCGTAGAACAAGCTTGGGAGTGTTCCTCCCTCTGCTATATTTTGGAAGAGTTTGAGAAGGACAGGTGTTAGCTCTTCTCTAAATGTTTGATAGAATTCGCCTGTGAAACCATCTGCTCTTGGGCTTTTGTTTATTGGAAGATTTTTAATCACAGTCTCAATTTCAATGCTTGTGATTGGTCTGTTTATATTTTCTATTTCTTCCGGGTTCAGTCTCAGAAGTTTGTGCATTGCTAAGAATTTGTTCATGTCTTCCAGGTTGTACATTTTATTGGCAGATAGTTGCTTGTCGTAATCTCTCATGATCCTTTGTATTTCTGCAGTGTCAGTTGTTACTTCTCCTTCTTCATTTCTAATTCTATTGATTTGAGTCTTCTCCCTTTTTTTCTTGATGAGTCTGGCTACTGGTTTATCAATTTTGTTTATCTTTTCAAAGAACAAGTTTTTACTTTTATTGATCTTTGCTATTTCTCCTTCAGTTCTTTTTCATTTATCTCTGATCTGAACTTTATGATTTCTTTTCTTCTGCTAACTTTGTTTTTTTTTTTTTTTTCTTCTTCTTCTTTCTCTAATTGCTTTAGGTGTAATGTTACGCTGTTTATCTGAGATGTTTCTTGTTTCTTGAGGTAGGATTGTATTGCTATAAATTTCTCTCTTAGAACTGCCTTTGCTGCATCCCAGAGGTTTTGGGTCATCGTGTTTTCATTGTCAGTTGTTTCTAGGTATTTTTTTGTTTTCCTCTTTGATTTCTTCAGGGGTCTCTTGGGTACTTAGTAGTGTATTGGTAGCCTCTGTGTGTTTATTATTTTTTACAATTTTTTTCCTGTAATTGATATCTAGTCTCAAAGTGTTGTGGTCAGAAAAGATACCTGATATGATTTCAATTTTCTTAAGTTTACCAAAGCTTTATATGTGATCCAAGCTATGATCTATCCTGGAGAAATTTCCATGAGCACTTGAGAAGTGTAATCAGTTGTTTCTGGATGGAATGTCCTATAAATATCAATTAAGTCCATCTTGTTTAATGTGCCATTTAAAACTTACATTTCCTTATTTATTTTCATTTTGGATGATCTGTCCATTGGTGAAAGTGGGGTGTTAAATCCCACTAATATTGGTGAAAGTGGGGTGTTAAATCCCACTAATATTGGTGAAAGTGGGGTGTTAATTCCCCTACTATGAATGTGTTACTGTCGATTTCCCTTTTAATGGCTGTTAGCATTTGCCTTATGTATTGAGGTGCTCCTGTGTTGGGTGCATAAATATTTACGATTGTTATATCTTCTTCTTGGGTTGATCCCTTGATCATTATGTAGTGTCCTTCTTTGTCTCTTCTAATAGTCTTCATTTTAAAGTCTATTTTGCCTGATATGAGAATTACTATTCCAGTTTTCTTTGGATTTCCATTTTCATGGAATATCTTCTTCAATCCCCTCCTCACTCTCAGTCTGTATGTGTCCCTAAGTCTGAAGTGGGTGCCTTGTAGACAGCATATATATGGGTCTTGTTTTTGTATCCATTCAGCCAGTCTATATCTTTTGGTTGGAGCATTTAATTCATTTACATTTAAGGTAATTATCAGTATGTATGTTCCTATTACCATATTCTTAATTGTTTTGGGTTTATTATTGTAGGTGTTTTCCTTCTCTTGTGTTTCCTGCCTAGAGAAGTTCCTTCAGCATTTGTTGTAAATCTGGTTTGGTGGTGCTGAATTCTCTTAGCTTTGCTTTTCTGTAAAGGTTTTAATTTCACTATCGAATCTGAATGAGGTCCTTGTTGGGTTTATCTTTGTTGTAGTTTTTTCCCTTTCATCACTTTAAATATGTCCTGCCACTCTCTTCTGGCTTTCAGAATTTCTGCTGAATGATCATCTGTTAACCTTATGGCAATTTCCTTTTATGTTGTTTGTTGTTTTTCCCTTTCTGCTTTTATTATTTTGTCTTTTATTTCATGTTTGATAGTTTTATTAATATGTTTCTTGGCATGTTTCTCCTTGGATTTATCCTGTATGGGACTTTCTGTTCTTCCTGCATTTGATTGACTATTTCCTTCCCATATTAGGGAAGTTTTCAACTATAATCTCTTGAAATATTTTCTCAGTCCCATTTTATTTTGTCTTCTTCTTATGGGAACTCTATCTTTAGAATGTTGGTGTGTTTAATGTTGTCCCAGAGGTCTCTGAGACTGTCCTCAACTCTTTTCATTCTTTTTTCTTTATTCTGCTCCTCAGTAGTTATTTCCACGATTTAATTTCCAAGTCACTTATCCATTCTCCTGTCTCAGCTATTCTGCTATTGATTCCTTCTAGAGAATTATTAATTTTGTTTATTGTGTTGTTTATTTGCTCTTAGTTCTTTAGGTCCTTGTTAAATGTTTCTTGTATTTTCTCCATGCTATTTCCAAGATTTTGGGTCATCTTTACTATCATTACTGTGAATTATTTTTTGAGTAGACTGCTTATTTCTTCTTCATTTGTTTGATGCAGTGGGGTTTTACCTTGCTCCTTCATCTGCTGTGTGCTTCTCTGTCTTCTCATTTTGCTTCACTTACTGTGTTTGGGGTCTCCTTTTCACAGGCTGCAGGTTCGTATTTCCCATTGTTTTTGGTGTCTGCCCGCAGTGGCTATGTTTTTTTCAGTGGGTTGTGTAGGCTTTCTGGTGGAGGGGACTGATGCCTGTGTTTTGTGGCTGAGGCTAGGTCTTGTCTTTCTGGTGGGCAGAACCATGTCCAGTGGTCTGTCTTGGGGTGTCTGTGACCTTATTATGATTTAAGGCAGCCTCTCTGCTAGTGGGTGGGGTTGTGTTCCTGTCTTGCTTGTTGTTTGGCATAGGGTGTCCAACACTGTAGCTTGCTGGTAGTTGAGTGGAGCTAGGTCTTAGTGTTGAGATGGAGATCTCTGGTAGAGCTTTTACCTGTAGATATTACATAGAGCTGGGAGATCTCTGGTGCACCAACGTCCTGAATTCGACTCTCCCACCTCAAAGGTACAGGGCTTACACCTGGCAGGAGCCCCAAGACCCTGTCAGCCCCATGGTCATATACGTAGGGAGTTTCTTGCCTTTTGGGAAGTCTGCAGTCTTCTGACAGTGTTCAGTAGGTGTTCTGTAGGAGTTGTTCCACATGTAGATGTATTTCTGATGTATTTTGGGGGAGGAAGTTGATCTCCACGTCTTGCTCCTCCACCATCTTGAAGGTCTCCAGAGGTATTCTTAAGAGATCTACCATCATCCAGTTGTGCAAGCCTGTATAACCCTGTCTCTCTCTTTTCTTTCAGAGCACACCCATGGTGTCACCAGCAAAGCCCACTGGGGTCCCCAGGAAAAGTACAATGGAGTCCAGGTGATAAGGTCTACCTTCATTTATGATTAGTCTATTTTCACTTGTCTATAGAAGCTGCGTGCAGAAGTCTTGCACCTAACATGTTAGATTAGTGTTCCCAGCATAGAAACGCTGTGATGAACACTTTGGCAGCTGTGTGCAGAAGCCCATAAGTTTGTTTTCTACATCCTTGACTCTACTTCTGTTTTGTAAATAAGTTCATTTATATCCTTTTTTTAGGTTCCACATATAAGTGATATCATATGATATTTGTCTTTCTGTGCCTGACTTACTTTACTTAGTATGACAGTCCATCCATGTTGTTGCAAATGACACTTTTGTTCTTTTATATGGCTGTGTAATATTCCATTGTGTATATGTACCACCTCTTTATCCATTCCTCTGTTGATGGACATTTAGGTTGCTTCCATGTCCTAGCTATTGTAAATAGTGCTGTAATGAACATGGTGGTACCTGTCTCTATTGAATTATGGTTTTCTCAGAGTATATGCCCAGGAGTGGGATTGCTGGGTTATATGGTAGCTCCATTTTTAGTTTTTTAAGGAATCCCCATACTGTTCTCCTTAGTAGCTGTACCAATTTACATTCCCACCAACAGTGTAGAAGGGTTCCCTTTGTTCCACATGCACATGCTCTCTAGCATTTATTGTTTGTAGATATTTTATGATGGCCATTCTGACTTGTGTGAGGTGATACCTCATTGTAGTTTTGATTTACATTTCTCATGATTAGTGATATTATACGATTTTAAGTGTTGATTAAAATGAAACATGGAAGATCATGAACAATGTTTCAGGTGGGCTGAAAATAATGGCAACAGGAAGAATCACTATCTTTCATAATATAGAGCCTCATGGTTTAGAATAAATGTTATTTGTTGTTGTGAACTTACCCTTTTTTATATTTAATTAGTTTCTTTCAAATTCAGTTTTAAAAAATTAAGAATGGCAACTAAATTCAATCACATTCTCTTTTTTTTTTTTTTTTTTGGTGGTACACGGATCTCTCACTGTTGTGGCCTCTCCCATTGTGGAGCACAGGCTTCGGACACACAGGCTCAGCGGCCATGGCTCAGGGGCCCAGCCACCCCGTGGCATGTGGGATCCTCCCAGACCAGGGCACGAACCTGTGTCCCCTGCATCGGAAGGCAGACTCTCAACCACTGCACCACCAGGGAAGCCCCAATCACATTCTCTTAAACATTACTGATATATTCATAAGGATTTCCTCCTTTAATTCATTGGTGATATTAATTATATTTATGGATTTAAGGTCTTCCTGGTCTTCCTAAAATAAATCACATTTTGTAATAAAGTACAACTATTTTTAATATACTAGATTAAATTTTCTAATATTATACTTTTAGAGTTTTGCAGTTTTATTTATAAGTAAAATCTGTCTACAATTTTCTATTCTGTCTTATCATAATCAAATTTACGAATTATTTCCATGAAGAATTTTTCATCCTTTTTCTACAGGTGGAATCATTTAAACAGCAATACAAAAGCTAACATTTTTATGGAACAACATGATACAGACAATTTTAAGCCCTTTATGTAGATAAACATAGTTAATCATCACAGCAACTCTATAACGTAGGCATTATTATCCATATTTTACAGATGGGAAAACCTAAGCACAGAGAGATTACACAGCATATCTAAGTTCATTTGGTGGTGATGCTTTTTTTAATGGTTGATATTCAATATACTTTCCAGTTTATTTTATGATCATTTGATCTATTCATGCTTTCTACTTCTTGGCTTGATTTTACTAACTTAAATTTTGCTAGAAAAACATCCATTTCCTCGAATTTTTCAAATTTGTTGCCAAACATTGAAATTTTTTTTCTTTCAGAAATAGTTTATTGCTAAGATATCTTTGATTATGTTTCTATCTTATTCAAATCATATGTATTTTTTTGTCTCATAACTGTGTCTTCAATCAGGCTCATTAGGAGATTTAGCTACTTTATTGGTCTTTCCAAACACCTCAGTTTAAAAAAAAATTATTAATCTCAGCCTATATTTTTCTAATGCCATTTTCCTACTATTCAAAAAAATTAATATACCAATATGAATGTTGTGCTCCTTTATTTTTATCTTTTTAAAATTGATATTAAGGAGTTTTTAAAGCAATAAGGTTGCTTTTTAAAATTTTTTTCATCCTTTCACCTTCAACCTGTTTGTGTCTTTGGATCTCAAGTGAATCTCTTGTAGCTGTGACTGCTCTCTTTTATCTACAGATCTCTGGTATATATTTGCTCACTCCATTTTTTTTTCTCCTTTTTTTAATCCCTTTGTTTCAATTGTGTTTTGTAAAAATTAATCACAAAACAGGTTTCCCCCCCCAGACTGGCAACTGCTCTCTTCAAGACGGAGAACTCATATTTAGAGGAACAACTGATATAATTACTTTTCTCTTTCCATTTTTTTTTTTACTCTTTCCATTTTAATTTATCTTTACTATTTATTTTATTTTGTTGCATCTCTCAATTCATCTACTAAGATTTGTTTAATTCAAAATCATTTACATTTGTTGCAGAAAGTCATCTTTAAGTTATAATTTATTCTACTTAAAAGGACTTATTATCCTTTTGGTTGAAGTTGTTTAACATTGTTTGGTGTATATCTTGCAATTCTAGTTCATACGGACCATCAATACTAAAGGTTCTTCTTGGTTCCTTTAGGAGAACCAGTATTTTCCTTCACTTACTCATGTCTTTAATCCTAGTGGCTAGGTCAGAGTTCCTGAATTATTTATGTGATGGAAAATCTGAGTAATAGAAGGTATACAGGTTGGCTTCCTGTGAGCAGGTGATGTATAACTTATCAACTGTTAGGTCTCTGTTGAGGCACCAGGAGGAGGCTTCACTGATCCATGTTCTCTTATGCATACCAAGTCTTAATGCATACTAGTCTCAGACATAAGAATTATTCAAGTCTATCTCTGTGGATTCCCTGCAGTCCTTCTGGGTCCTGGAATATCCTGGATTTCAGTGCCCCCTGCCCCCATGACAGGAAAATATATTCTCCTTTTTTTTCTCCTTCAAATATTTTGGCAAACCCCTTGAGCATGTACAAATTGTTCCAGGTCTGTCAAGCTACCTGCCCTATTTCCTGCATTTCAGAGATGTTGTTGATAGAAAATGGGGAACATGGGTGTCCTGGGCTTGAGTTCAGAATGCCATTTTCCAAGAATCTCCTTGAGTGAGTTTATAACAATGTAAATCAGATCACGTCATACCCCCTGATTAAAATACTTCAATGACTTACCCTTGCACTTGAAATTAAATCTGAACTCCTTTTCATGGTCTACAAGGTTTGCATGATCCAGGTGTTGTCTATGTCCCCAGCTTCAGCATGCACCACACAAGACCTTGTCCTTCTCTTATGTTTTCTATTCTGCCCCAATTCTTTTAAATTTCTGGTCTATTGATTGTTTCCTTTATTATTTTGTAAAGTTATCATGGCATTTTTATTATATATATATATTTTTTTGTTATTTCAACATATTTGAGAAGGTAAATTAACGTGTTTAGCCTACTGCCTTGAATCAGAAATCAAGACAAGCTTATAGGCTAAATTATATGTGTTGTGTCCCTTAGATGCTATAATAGTAATATGTAAGGAGTAGTATTGGGCATTAAAGAGCAAATAGATACTTGTAAATGGGGTGAATGGTTATAAGAAAATGGTTCACAAAGGAGGTGACATGAATACACACACTGTTATCACCTTGACATCAAGAACTGTGAATAATTATTCTTCTCTGAATCCTGTCAATACTGGTTATTTATTAGTATAAGATGGTAGTACACATTAAATAGTGAAATAAGTCAAATCCTGACCCCTTCTAAATACTTGGAAGCTTGCACTTTTTTTATTACTACATTTACAAGGATTTGGACCTTGGATAGACTCCTATTTTTTTTTTCTTAAGCTTAGTAAGGTGCCTTTTTGAATTTGTACAGATAGACCCAGAATTAAGACTGGAGGGCTATCCTGGTGGCGCAGTGGTTGAGAGTCTGCCTGCCGATGCAGGGACACGGGTTCGTGCCCCGGTCTGGGAAGATCCCACATGCCGCGTAGCGGCTGGGCCCGTGAGCCATGGCTGCTGAGCCTGCGCATCCGGAGCCTGTGCTCCACAACGGGAGAGGCCACAACAGTGAGAGGCCCATGTACTGCAAAAAAAAAAAATTAAATAAATAAATAATAAGACTGGAGTGGATATTGAGAGCTAAATTAATCTTCAAAATAAATTAACAAAAATCCTTAATGAGCAATAGAAAGAGTGTTAGTGGAAGAAATGGAGAAATAGACTTTGATATATATTTGTTGAATGAATGAATGAATGAATGAATCAATGCATGAATGAGTGATAGAATTAATGAACAAAGGAAAGAATGAAATGAGGAGTCAAGGAACTGAGTTTAGTACTGGTAATACCTTCAGGCTTCACCTTTCTTATCCATAAATGTAGAGAATTTGAATTTGATCTCTGGGCATCTTTCTAGCCCTAACAGACCAAGAAAGAGTATTAAAAGATTCCCAACAATAAGACACAACTGACAAAAATAGAATAAAATGAAGTCTAGAAATGTTATAATACTCATTAATCCCAACAAATTAATTGGTTACAGTATTAATTTTCTAAATATTTAAATAAATCAGGTAAATTTTAAAAATAAATAAAGTAAAATTTTTAAAAATATATCTATACACAGATATATACAATTATATATATGAAACAAGAGTAATTATCAATACAAATGAAAAAATATAAATGCTCAGTCAGTTGGCCCCAAGGCAAAAAGTTTTGTGCTAAAACTTAATAAACAGTAACTTTAATTTTTCATATTTTATATAAAACCCCCAACACAGTGTTTTGCCCTTAATGATCCCTCAATAAATGTTTGTAGGATAAATGAATGAATTATTAATGATTGTATTATGTAATCAAATATTAAATATTTAGCCTACTTAATATCGATATATTTTAATTCTCTTTCCATATTCATTTTAATTATTTCCATTTACAGTTATAACAAAAATGTGGAGAGAAAGGAAAATGAGTTTAAGCTTCAGTGTGAGGATTTATATTCAGTTTATGAAAGACAATTGGCAGAAATGTTGGGTCATCGTTTCCGTGCGAGGGCTTTCTCTAGTTGTGGCAAGCAGAGGCCACTCTTAATCACGGTGCGTGGGCCTCTCACTATCGTGGCCTCTCTTGTTGCAGAGCACAGGCTCCAGATGCGCACGCTCAGTAGTTGTGGCTCACGGGCCTAGTTGCTCCGCGGCATGTGGGATCCTCCCAGACCAGGGCTCGAACCCGTGTCCCCTGCATTAGCCAGCAGATTCTCAATCACTGCATCACCAGGGAAGCCCAAATCAATACTTTTAAACCTCTGTATTTTATAGCTCATCAACAACACCGTCAAAAAATTTGAGAACTATCATGATATAAACAAAACTTCCCCAATTTGTGAATAGGACAAATATTTTATGTGTAATATAAGGTGAGTTATAGGTAAGCATAAGATTACAATAGCACTTTTGGAAAAATTATTACTGATATCTTAAATAACAAGAAAGTAGTAATTTCATTAGTTTGTATTTATTTCAAAAGATAGTTATAGAGGCCCTACTCTTTACTATTTTAAGCATAAAGCTACAAGAATGAAATGGCAACTTTAAGGTACTAATGTTTCAGTGGTAAAATCAGACAAATCAACATTTCCAAGAGAGCCTAATATACTTTAATTGGTGAAAATCTAGGCTCACTGGGAGCAGTGAAGAAAGAACAACTCAGAGTTTACAGAAAGATTTACAAAAATGTCTCTAGAGACCATTAGAAAAGCTGTAAGATAGGAAAGGAATGTTTTTGGCAGAGGGACATAGAATTATAGGAGTATCAGATTCAAAATCATAAAGACATGAAAGAGCATGGTTCATCCAAGCACAAAAGAATATTTATTTAATGCCTACTGTGTTCCAGGTGTCTGAGGTGCTAGATATACAATGAAGAACAAGTCTCTAGCTTCAGGGAGCTACAAGCTAGTATTTACAAAGGTTTGGTAACACAATAATATTTAGAGTTCTGTGTGTGTGTGTGTGTGTGTGTGTGTGAGAGAGAGAGAGAGAGAGAGAGAGAGAGAGAGAGAGAGAGAGAGAGAGGAGATGGATATGAGCTAGATCACATTCTTCTCAGGAAATGTTGAATAAATAAATATAATTGCCTAAACAGCATTTCCCTGCTGCATTCAAAAGTAGTCATACACTCAAATTAGTCTAAACCTAACACACATTCTCTTCCCACTATCCTTCTACTAGAAACTGCAAATATATTAAAACCAACTATATGCAAATGCTGAGAGCAGAAGATAGGAGTGGATGATGGAGAGTTGAGGGGAGAGAGAGGAAATATTTGTAAACTGGAGAAAAGTATCTCGAGAGGACATAAAGCAAATGTCTAGCATAGGACTATGAAGGCAAAACAGTGGGAAGCAGCCACATAGCACAGGGAGATCAGCTCAGTGCTTTGTGACCACCCAGAGGGGTGGGATAGGGAGGGTGGGAGGGAGACGCAAGAGGGAAGAGATATGGGGATATATGTATATGTATAGCTGATTCACTTTGTTATACAGCAGAAACTAACACACCATTTTAAAGCAATTATACTCCAATAAAGATGTTTAAAAAAAATGGATGAGAGGAAAGCTGAGCTAATTTTGGACTCTTGAAATTGGATAGATCAATCATACTCCTGTAAGTCTTGAGCCCAGAATTTTGTTGAGAGGGTAAAATTTTTTTTCCACTTTTTCTTTTACATTAAAATGATTACCATTCTGGCTTTACTTTGTACCAAGAAACATCCTAAATCCAGCCAAAGGCATAGTTTGAACTATGTTTGTTGGTGATCAGGTGAAAAACAGAGTGTCCAAGATTCTGTCCATCTGCCAGAATTTCATGAATGTACAAACTGGAAGGAGAAGTTGTGGTTACAGGTAGACACAGTGGTTTCAGGAGAACAAATTCTTGGTCATGGTTTTAAATATCCAATGCCTCATTTGTTTTACCTCGGAAACAGTTAAGGAAAACTCAACTGGCAAATTATTGAAAAGTTTTCCTGGTCTTTAATTCTTTAAGTTTAAACCAAAATTCAGATATATTTCATAGTTTGCCATTAATTGTACATTGTTACCAAGGCAGGGTATGAAATAGCAATAATTTGCCATCTCTCTTTTTTTTTTTTTTTTTTTTTTTGCAGTACGCGGGCCTCTCACTGTTGTGGCCTCTCCCGTTGCGGAGCACAGGCTCCGGAAGCGCAGGCTCAGTGGCCATGGCTCACGGGCCCAGCCGCTCCGCAGCATGTGGGATCTTCCCGGACTGGGGCACGAACCCGTGTCCCCTGCATCGGCAGGCGGACTCTCAACCACTGCACCACCAGGGAAGCCCTGCCATCTCTTAACAAGGTGAAGCACCTGCTTAAATCTTGAATTCCAGTACCAATTTGTCAGGAAGTTTGATTTCTTTACCAAACCCTCTCAATTAGGAAAATATTCCTAAATGGTATAATGCAGCAGTTCTCAAAATCAAAACCAGATCAACAGCATCAGTATCACTGGAGAACTTGTCAGAACAGGCCTGGCTCTGGACCTATTGAACCAGAAACAATGGAGATTGGGGCTCAGAAGAGTACATTTTCACAAGCCCTCAAGGTGATTCTGCTGCACGCTAAATTTGAAAATCACTGGTATAGTGGATCTTTGTGTGTGTGTGAGGGGAATGTGAAGAAAGATGACATCGTACACAAGAAGCATCATCCAAACTGTCTTCGTTAAAACTCTTAAGAATTGTCCGGGGTATACTAAGAGAAGATTTCTAAGACCTTCACATTACAAGAACTTTTGATCACTCAGTGGTGGTTAGAGAGAAAGTCTCCCCAAGATCCCTTTCACAGAAAATCCTTAATTAAAGAGCATATGTGCTTATTCAATAAGGTTTTATTTAGAAACACTTTGACTATTTAGCTTGACTCTTATCCAACTTAAAAAAATAATTGTCATTGTCCATTTATATATCTCTCTTCCTTATTAGATGGTGAGCTTCTTGTGGTTAGGGACCACGTCTCACTGACTTTTACACTGCCTTTGTCAGTGACAGAGCCTGGAACACAGTAAGCTATAATAATAATAAATGCTATTGGAAGGAAAGAAGACAGTGGGAAGGGAGATTTGGAGGGAGGGAGAGAAAGAAGAACCAACTTGAATAAGATAAAGGAGTTAAAATACGGTTTTCAGACACACAAATTCAATAAAGATTTTACTACGGTGCATGAATTTGATTTTCAAATAGTGTGTGGTCCATGAAATAGAAACATCTCTCAAATTACTCAACATATAATAAAACTACAGAATATAAATATGCGGTTAAGCAGATGCTGTCAGTGTTTGTAGGTGCCAGTTTTTACGTATCCTTTTGTAACATTATTCATGCAGTTTTCCTAAGTGTTTCCCCCCAACAAAACAATCCATTTTTCTTAAATAATAATAATTGCTAGCAACCCAACTATAATAAACAACCATACAATAACAAGTCAGTATGTGCCCATACAGAGGAAAGAGAAAGGATTACTTCAGAAAACAGATGTCAGCTTCAAGCTTCCAAGGATTTATTATAAACAGAAATGAGTAAAGAACGTGAAAAATACTTTGGCAGTGCTATTTGAATACAGAGCTAATGAAAGGCTATATTCACCATCAAATGTATGCTAACAGCCAAATTGCCAGAAAATCTACTGTTTCAGGAGTAGTCTATGCCAAAACACAGACTACAATTATACATAAAAAATGGTTAAACAAAATGTGGAACAGCAGGATTAACTTTCTACTGGGAAATCTGTTTCAGTATAATTGTGCTGTGTTGTGACAAATAGGAAATATATGCAAATAATGAATTAGAAATCAATTATGGATAAATAAATAAAGGTTACAGAAAAAAAGAAATTCTAAGAGTAAAATTTGTAAATTAGCCATTATTGTGAAGCAATTTTTTTCTTTTTAATATGCATTTCAATAGAGTAATGATATATATGTAAGCCCATTATAGCTACCCTGAAAAATTCTTTTCATTTTTTTCATACAAATCATTTTGCTATATGAACAAAATGCTAAGAAAAAGTTTTAACATTTTCATTGGAAAAACCCAATATTTTTTAGACACAAGCCTGTGTAGGAAATTTTTTAAATAAAATAAATATCTTATGTTTTGCAATTTTGTGGATCTTACTTATTGATTTTTGTTTGTTTGTTTGTAATTGTTGTTGCTGTTTCGAGCAACAATCAAGTGATACCATAAAAAGTAACTTTATAACTTTTAATCACATATATTTCAAATCTCAAATAGACTATGCAGAGAATACATTGTTTAGAAGACCCTGTTATACTACACACTAGTGTGGGGTGAGATGCTACATTTATTTCAAGAGAGGAGGAAAAAAATCTGTATTTCATTTGTTACACTGCTAACTTCACTTTAGGTAATTGCATTCAGCTTTATTATTGCCCAGAGCAATAACTGATTGTTAGTTATTGAAGTCTGAAATGATTTTCTCATTTCCCAGGAGACTCTAGAGATTTACATGGTGCACAGCAGTAACTAATAGATATAATCTGGTCATAATGTAGCTATACAGTGTGTTATTTACTTGCAGAGAACATAGATGTTCAACATTTTAACATTTCCTCAAGAAGAATGGGATATTTCACTCAGTATAAATATTAACTGTATACTGCTCTACCAGAAACTGACCAGAAATAATATTTTGTTAGAATTTATGAAATTATGCGTATGTATGGACATGGAGTAGTATATAAAGAAGGTTTTTTTTCCTTTGTGATTTTTAAAATTTATTTATTTAGAGACTTTTCAAAACGTATATTGTTTTAAAACACCTCTCCATAGTTCCAGCATATTTCTAAAATTCCAGCTAAATTATAATATATAACATATAATCAAAGAGAGACAGTACTGCAAATAAATTTAGTGTGAGGTTATTCTGCAAAAATATTTCTTTCGTTTTTGAAATTGGCTATTTTTTCCCATTATAAATTTTTAGTTTTATAGGTTTACTCACCCTTCATTCAGAAACTTAGATAAGGATAAGCTTTCTTAGCTTCTTTTTCATATTAATTTGAGGCTAAAAGCTTGTACAAAGATCTTGGAATACATACTAGGGATGGCATACACATAAACCCAGGACAGCAGAGAAACATGCAAGTTTTTACCAAAATCCTCACTTTCACTGTGCAGAAGGCTATCTTTATTTAACATGAGGGCACTGGCATGTTCTCATTCTTTACAAAATGTACATGTAATGCAAATTTATTACATATGATTCTTGAATAAATAAAATTTTAATGGCAGCATAGTGTAATAGGGGCAAATGTTTTATTAAAGGAGATTTTTCTTTTGTTTTTTTTTCTTTCTATCCAACTGATATAAATGTTTTATGAAGGTTTCAGAGTATTCCTCCTGGAAACATTATGGGGCCTGTACTTCTCACAAAGCAGGAGAGATTTTTGCATCTTACTCCCATTAACCCTAATGAGTGTTACCCACAAAACACCTTGTACATCAGAAACAAAAACATCTTTTTTCCCAAATAAAAATTAATAAAATAAAACCAAAAACTTCCCTGGGCTATGCACACAGATTTATATTCCTCAGAATTTAATTTATTATGTGTACTATACCCTAAACACATACTAATTCTTTTACTAATTCTGGAAATCCTCACTGAAAACTAGATCTTCCAGGCTTCTTAGCAAAGATTTAATAGCAAAGAGCTTTAGTGAGGACTCATATTCCTCAGACTATAAAATATAGTATAAAGTATCATCATAAATAATTTAAACTAGAGTACAGCAATCACAATAAATGAACAAAGTACATTTTGCAAAACAATGCCTCTTATTTAAAACAAAATGCTGCCCACTTGCTAACTCAAAAAAGACCAATTTTTTGCTTTTATGTGTGTCTTCTGACATTGATCTCATGGAGAGATTTTAAATCGGGGGTATTTTAAGATTCTAATTAGAAATTATTCAGTGTGATATGTAGAAAAGAGAGTATGAGATGCACATTTGGCTTCATTACCAACTAGTTTTTCTAAGCTAGTCTTGGAGAAACAGACTTACCAACAATGGAGAAAAGTGTACTTTAATTTTTAATTTTGCTGAGATGTCACACAGAGAATTTACAGAATGAACCTCACAAATACTTCACTTATATAGAGAAATCAATCCAGCTTAGAAAACACTTTCAAATTCAGGCCTTATTTTTGAAATGTGGATCCCTATGATCTGGGCAAGGCAAGGCCTGATGCAGATTAGGGGAGACTTCATGAAAGAATAGATGTCTGAGCTGAGTCCTAAAAACTGGAGTTAGTCCATGGGCATAGAGCATGGGGATGGCGGATGGGCTGAGTAGGGACAGGTATTCGTGGCAGGTGCAAAGGCCGAGAGCTGAGTACACTGTGCATCAGGAGACCTGAAGTACAGCTAGAGCAAAGTCAGAAGGCTAGCTAAAGAAGTCCCATCACAGAGGGAATGGGTAAGAAATTTATGTTATGTTTATATGATGTAAAATTATACAATGATCATAGACAAACTAGCTGTACACAGATTAGCATGAATAGAATTTAATAACAAAATTCAGTGGAAAAAAACAGGATACTGAATATATATCATGTAGAACACTTATGTAAAGTTTAAAAATACATAAACTAATACTGAATTTTTTATGGTTATACACAAACGTAGTCAAAAAACAAAACAAAACAAAACCACAGACCAGAAGAATATGAACCAATATTAGAAAGTTATTGCTCTGGGGAGATTGGAAGAGGAATATGATTCAGGGTGCTTGAGAGATCTCGATAATTGACTCTCCCCTTTACTAACCTCAGGATTAATTAACAAACAAACAAGCAAAAAAATTGGCAACTGAAGGGCAAAATATTGCCTCTATTTTGATCAAGTCTAGGTTGAGGACTATAGTGTAGAAATACAGAAAAATAGATTTCTTAATATTGAAAGTAGACTTAGACAAAATTGTCTACACTGTCACTAGCAGCTCTGGACTTATATAGATCATTCCTGTCGGGTCATATCTTTCTCCCTGTAAAATTGATGTGTTTTTGGAGAGAAATACTGTGATTTTACTGTTTGAGGAGGAGGAGCTGAACACCCAGGCCCAGGTTTTTTCTCCAGATTCACCAACAAGATAAGCGGCCCTGGGCTTCCTTGGTGGCGCAGTGGTTGGGAGTCCGCCTGCCGATGCAGGGGACATGGGTTCTTGCCCCGCTCTGGGAAGATCCCACATGCCCCGCGGCTGGGCCAGTGAGCCATGGCCGCTGGGGCTGCGCGTCCGGAGCCTGTGCTCCGCAACGGGAGAGGCCACGGCAGTGAAAGGCCCGCTTATCGCAAAAAAAAAAAAAAAAAAGATAAGCGGCCCCTTCTCAGAAGAGAGGCAAGAGATCAGCTTTGCTGTGCTAATGACAGTTACCTCTATGTATAAGGAAACAGCACATGTGGGCAGTAAGATTTCCTCCTCTAGAAGATTTAAAAATAACTTATGAAGAATGCAAACTTCCCACTAGCAGCTATTAGGGTCTGTTTTTCTCCCTGATGTATCCTAAACACCAAGAAGAACTGCTGCCTCACAGTAGGTGCTCAAGAATACTTGTTGAATAAATGAAGAACTTATTTTCTTTAAAAATGTTCTGAAGAAAGCACCACTGAATGTTAACACTCATTTACTTTCATTGAAGGATACATGTGTATTATGATACTTGCTTGATTCTTCTCTAAGTTTGGAATATTTCCATACACAAAGTATGAGGCTGGACATAATGTTAGCAGTAAAGGTAGACTAAGAACAGATCTTGAAGACACTCGAATGCCTTGTGGATGGGTTAGGTTCTAAGAACAACTGACAAAAATTTATTGAAGCCACACTGCTTCTGAACTTAATGAGCCTGAGTTCCATTTCCTGGGTTAAGGATCACTTTGAACAGAAATGAGGGGAAAGAAAAAGAAATCTGGTGAAGGAAAAAACTTGGCACAAACTATAGAACTATTTTTGCATCCTTCCAGTTCTGATTCTTGACATGTGTTTATGGAAAATCCCTCGTGACGGAAACCATGAATGGAGAAAGATGTTGCCCCTCAGAGCATCTGATTTCATACAGGTATTGAGACAAAAATACTGTTAATGTAGCCAAAGTTCAGTTTGTATGTGGTTTAGTTTTGTTGCAGAGTTTCTTCAATATCCAATATTCTAGCAATGGTAGGAGAAATAATCTGCTCATTAAAGAGAGTTATTTTACTCCAAATACAAGAAAGGCAGGTTTTTACAGTTAAATAAGTTGAATAAAATGTATGGCTTTGACAGTTTCCTTTAGCCTTGCCTTTCAAGTAAGCTTAAAGGTGCTTGAGTGAAGACTCATTGGTATTGTATTTAACAGGTAGTTTTCAGAGTCCCAATACTTCATAGAGATCCACCCCCCTAACACACACACACAATTACACGTATAGCCTTGCTCACTCCTGCTTTCCCCAATTGTGACACCTCAAAATGGACCTAGCATGAGTTTAACCAGAGTCAGCTTCCCTTCCACAAGTTGGGGAACACAAAATCTCATAGTACTAAGCCCAGATGGGACAGAGGCATTGACATGTACAAAAGATGACTTTTTAACAATTAAAATTAGTGAACGCTTTGTTAGTAACAAAAATAGTGGGGAAGTACTTTCGGTAGTGTAATATGTTTAGATCATGAAAACAAGGGAGAATCTTAATATTGGCAGAACAATCAAATCTTTCTAAAAATTAATCATCAGCATTAACTTCCTTAAGTGTTTCCTGCTGTTTTTTTTTCTTCTTCTTCCTGAACTTTTGATCACCTAGATATTTAAAGGTTGAAAGAAAACTCTATTTCCTCAGCAGGGTCACACAAGGAAGCAAAACTTCCTCCAAAGTCAGGATAATCTATTCATTTAAACATTTCTCTTTAGGAGCTCATACAATGATGATGTAGAAAATGGGCTTCTGGACCCAGTGTGCCTGTCACAAAATCCTGGCCCCAACACTCACTAGCTTTGAGTTGACTTTGAGCAAATAATTGAACCTCTCTATAATATAGTTTTCTCACCTGAAAATAGGGCAAATTAATATTTGCTAACTCACTGGGCTAGGATGTTAAATAAGTTAATATATCAAAATAGCAGAGTATATAACATAATAAGCAGTCAATAAATGTTGGCAAATGGGTTATTGACATTTTAAATTATTTATAACAATTTACATGACTTTGCCCATTTGCAGCATGTCTATTCTAAGTGATAGGTATATAACACCAAAACACAGAGGTAACAGTGAAAACATTGAATAACTAACACATTGATTTGAGTTCATGGTTCTTGACCACCTATTTTAGTTAATTCAGTGAGGCAACTATTTCATTTTGTTTTGATAAATCTTCATCTGGTAAATCCCTAGAGACTTAAATCCTATTTTTATTTCATCCACTTTATTTAATGCCAGATACTGACTACTATTTTTTTTTAAGTTGTTTGATGCAAAAGATAATGTACGTGCTTCTGGTTTCAATTTTGTCTACATGCTGCTCATGTTTCCTGAGAAAACTGAAGCTCCTGGAAAGTAATCCACTATTTTATTGCATAAAGAGTGCTCATGTCAGCATACAACAAAGAAGCTATGTCACACACTAAAAGTGTTAGAAGTAACTATTAGTAATTTAATAAGTCGCCTGAAGTGAGGACTCCAGGCAGCAGCTTGGTCATGGGTGGTCATGTTCTCTACAACAGACCCTGTGATCTTGGCCACAATGATTTATTACAGTGGACATCTAACTTCAGGGTGTCCAGGGGCTTTTGAGATGACATGAAGTGAGAGTGTTACTTCACAAGGACACTGATAGCCAATCTTCTTCCTGGGTAGGATTGGACTGGGAGACACGTAAAGAGGTGGTGGTGGAAATGGAAGTGAAAACATACCAGAAGGAGCTCAGACAAGGCAGAAACTGGATGCTGACTGGGGGGGATGGGGCCCAGGCAGCTGAGAAAACAATGAGACAACTTGCATTGGCGCAGAGGCTGCATTCCAGTTGCCACAAGGTCTAGCTGTTCAGTGTTTCTTATTCTTGCTTAAAACGGCTTTTTTCTGGCTTTCCTCGAAGATTGGCTAAGATTCCTGTTTCCCTTATTTTTTGTAAGATTCCGTGTATGAAGTAACCTGAATGAATCTGTTTCTTGCAAACAAAAGAACCTATATAAGAATCAAAATAACACAAATAATGGTTAACTTTGGGACTTAAAATATGAACCATATTAATGCAGTTTATTAGTGTACATATGTTCAATAATGAAAAAAATTACATTTACAGGATTTTAATACTGGACAAATCTTTTACATTCTATAGCAAGATTATTTGTTTTCCATCCCTAATCTATGGGGGGAATGTATGAGTATATTTCCCTAAACAGTTCACATTTTGAGCATTTGTGTGGATATAATGCATTGGGGACTTGATGTTAATTTCATATAGCAATATTACAGTGATTATTATAGCCTTATTTTAAAATAATATCCTTATTTACATTGCTCATATTAGAAAACTTTAAGGATATAGAATTCTTTAAAAAATCCATTGTGCTTTAACTTATATATAAGAAAAATGATTAGTTTTTTCACCTATTACAAAATATATATTTGATAAGTTGTCTTAGATAGTAACAGTTTGAGTTTTTGTTCATTTGTTTAAAATTATTCTCTAGATATTATTCTATTTGAATAGCTGATGTTTTTGTTTTCCTATATGGAGTGTATGTAAACACTTTATTTTTAAATAGCCAAAAAAATCCACTATTAGAATAGGTTGTCCTCCTAAGTGCTCCCATACGCATTCTGTGAATGTCTATCTTTTCAACTAATTTATTTGTCTGCTTGTCAGTGTCCCTCACTAGCTTATAAACTTCTAGAAGAGAAAAACTACATCTCCTGTATCTTATATCCTCATCATCAGGAACATAGTAGGCATTCAATAAATATGTGTTAAATTACACAAGTGAAAAACAAACAAAGCCTATAAAACCACCTTTTAAAGTACTGTAAAAGATACATTAACTTATGTGCTTATGGCAAAAACTAAATGCTTCCATCCAATATCCACTTAAATTACTTTTAGACTTATAAGGCCATTATGCTCTGAAGATGATGAAAGCAGATGGAATAGTTCACTGCTTTACCCCAGGAAGGGGAAGGAAAGTGATGAAAATTTATCAGCAGAAGTATAAATCAATAAACATTTATTAAATGTTAAAACATTTGAAACTTAACACAGTAGGCACTTCCTGTGACCATTAAATAATTTAAATATTGATGATAATTTTGATATTAGTGACCTTTGATACTGAAGTATTAAAAGCATAGCAAAATATGTCTTTTCCTGCCCTTTCTTCTGTGCATTTAAATGTGAAGCACTAAGGCTCGTGCCACTTTATTCTGATGGAGGTGGAAGGGGAGATGGAGGTGGAAGCCTGCCACTGAATTTGAATTATGTAGGGAACATAGCCGTGTTGTACTCTCTTGTCAATATCTCCTTCCAGCTGGTGCTGACATAATTAGGCACATCAAGCACAGAAGACATTTTAAATTCAAAGCACTGTTCCAAGTCCTGTGAGTAGCTATGAAAGGTGCCTGAAGTAATCAATAACACATGGTAAGGTGTGCAGTTGTAGTAGGTTATCCACCCACCTTGGGTCTATTATAAGACATAAAGAAGTAGAAAAGCCAAGATTGTTAACTTCTTAAAAAGTAGCCTTGTTTAAAGAGTTGACTTATTAGTACTGAATTTTCTTTAAAAAAACTACGAACTTAGAATTGAATCTTTCATCACCAGCATAAAGCAGATAAATGTAAACTACCTGAGACAAGAAACTTTAAATTCCTTTGTTCTCCACTATACCCTCAGTATCTAACATGGTATGTGTCAATTAATAAGTGATCAATAAGTATTTGTCTAACAGAATGCATATGTAAATGGGGAACCCTGGTCTTATCCTTATTAGCCAAGTGGGAATATAGTGTACATTATGGGATTGTTATGTGGATTAGAAATAAATTAGATAAAGCCTCTAAGCATCTGTAGCAACAACTGCTGTTCCATAAAGTAAGAGATCCATATAAATATAATATATAATTGAAATTTTAATGGAGTATGGTATACATTTTGGCTTTTAAAAATATGTCCTTCACTGTCTTGCCTGACTTTCACTGCATCTTCTCTCACCAAATCCTTCTTCCTCATTCTTTTCTGGCCCTCTACATCCTAAACATTCGTTAAGCAGAACAATTTAGTTATCATTTTAAAACTGATCTTCAAAGCTCATGACTTGAGGGTCTCAGCTGCTACTGTAAAAGACTTCTCAAAGTATTTTTCTAAACAAAGACATTTTTCTCCCAAGAAAAATTTTGGTGGCAGCTGAGATTAATTTTTTACCCACTTCATATATGTAATTTCTACTGTCATTCATAGAAAGTTCTGTCACAGTTGAAAAAAGACACCATATGGAAGAAGGTCTGTAAATACCTTCTTACAGCATGTAGGGGTATAAATTTAGTTTGTGATCCCAAAGATTTTAGATTAAAATAATCTAAATGGTGATTCTCAGCCACAAGGTAGAATTCTAAGGAATCTCTGAGAGAAGAGAGGTTGAATGTGGAGTCTCTCAGCTCTTAAATATAACGCTTTCATTAACTTAATAGATAAATATTTCTTTGGAAAACCATGCTTAAATGAAACAAGCATGAAAGCTGGAGGAATAATTAGAAAATTGTTGCCCAATAAAAATTCTATGGCGTAAGGGTGGGGACCTGGTCCTGCCCTATAGCAAGCTGGCACAAGCCCCAAGCCCCCACAGGCCAAAGCAACAATTGCATAGGAAGATGGACCCACCCTCCACTGGCCAACAGCCACTGCATCAGGCAGAGCCTTGCAGCCAGCCAGGCCAGGGACCAGCGCATCTTACCAGTGCAGCCATAGTAATTGGCCCCACAAAAACAGAAGTGCACATGCAGCCCACATAGAAGTCACCCTATAGAATATAGCTCTGGTGACTAGAGGTGAGTGTACTGCTGGGTCCCATTGGATATCTTCTCTAATTTCAGAAAATGAAAACAACTTACCAAACATATAGAAATTAACACAAAAAATTGGGGAAAATGAGGAGACAGAGGAATAAATTCCAAATAAAGGAATAAGAAATAACCTTAGTAAAAGAACTAAACTAAGTGGAGTTAACAAATACCCAATAAAGAATTCAAGGATGTTTGTCAAACTTAGGAGAAGACTGGATTAACACAGTGAGAATTTCAACAAAGAGCTAGAAAATATAACAGCTGAAGAATACAATAACCAAAATTAAAAAAAAGCAAACACTAGAAGGAATCAACAGTAAATTAAATGATATAAAAAAATGAATCAGCAATCCGGAAGACAGAGTAGTGGAACTCACCCAAGTTGAATGGAAAAATAATTTTTTTTAATGTTTATAAATGAGGATAGTTTAAGAGATTTCTGGGACATCAAGCATACTAAAAATTGCTATAGGGATCCCAGAAGGACAAGAGAGAGAGAAAGGGGCAGAGAATTTATTTGAAGAAATAATACCAGATAGCATTCCTGAAGTGGAGAAGGAAATAGATATCCAGGTCCAGGGGCATAGAGAGACCTAAACAAGAGGAACCCAAAGAAGCCCACACTGAGGCACATTATGATTAAAGTGGCAAAAATTTAAAGATAAAGAGACAATCTTAAAATCAGCAAGAGAAAAGCAACTAGCTATGTTATGTACAAAAGGAACTATGAGTAGATTATAAGACTGTGAGTAGATTTTTCAGCAGAAACTTTGCAGGCCAGAAAGGAATGGCATAATATATTCAAAATGATGGGAGAAAAAACCTACAACCAAGAATATACTATCCAGGAAGGCTATCATTCAGATTTGAAGGAGAGAGAGTTCTACAGTCAAGGAAAAGTAAGAGTAAAGCACCACTAAACTGGCTTCACAAGAAATATTGAAGAGACTTAGCTAAGTGGGGAAAAAATGCACAACTAGAAATATGAAAATGATGAAGGGAAAAATGTCACCGGTAAAGGCAAACACACAGTAAAGGTAGATCAAATACTTATAAAGTTAACAGGAAGATTAAAAGACAAAAGTAGTAAATCATTTACATCTAGAGTAAGTAGTTAATGGATATGTAAAATATAAAAATCCAAAATATTAAACTTTGAGGGGGAGAATTAAAATGGATAGTGGTTAGAGTGCATTTAAACTTAAGAATCACCAACTTAAAATAATCATATATATAAATACACACACACGAAAAGAGAAAAGAATGCAAACATAACACTAAAGATAGTTATCCAAAAACAAGGGAAGAGAACAAAAGAAGAAGAAAGGAATAGAAAAGACCTACAAAAACAAGCCCAAAACAACAAAATGGCATTAAGTAAATACCTATCAATACATACATTAAATGTAAAGGGACTAAATGCTCCAATCAAAAAACATAGAATGGCTGAATGGATACAAAAACAAGTTCCATCTATATGCTACCAACAAGAGACTCACTCTAGTTCTAAAGACACACACAGACTGAAAGTTAGAGGATAGAAAAATGTGTTATATGCAAATGGAAATGAAAACTAAGCTGGAGAAGCAATACTTATATCAGACAAAATAAATTTTAAAATGAGGACTGTAACAAGAGACACAGAAGGAAATTATATAATGATAAAAGGATCAACCAACAAGAAGGTATAAAAATTATAAAAATGTATGTACTCAACAAAGGAGCACCTAAGTAAATAAAGCATATGTTAGCAAACATAAGGGAGAAATTGACAGTAATACAATAATAGTAGGGGCATTTAGCACCCACTTACATCAATGGACAGATTATCTAGACAGAAAATGTACAAGGAACCACTGGCCTTAAGTAACACATCAACCCAGAGGGAATCCATAGGTATATATATGGAACATTTTATATAAAATCAACAGACTACACATTTTTTTCAAGTGCACATGGAACATTCTCCAAGATAGATCACAAGCTTGGCCACAAAACTAGTCTCAATAAGTTTAAGAAATTGAAATCATTTCAATCACCTTTTCCAAACAGAAAGGTATGATATTAGAAACGAGCTACAAGGAAAACAAAAATACAGAATGGCTAATCAATATGCTACTAAACAACCAATGGATTGCTGAAGAAATCAAAGAGGAATTCACAAAATACTTGAAGAAAAATAAAAACACAATGATCCAAAATCTATGAGATGCATGGGCTTCCCTGGTGGTGCAGTGGTTGAGACTCCGCCCGCTGATGGAGAGGACATGAGTTCGTGCCCCGGTCCGGGAAGATCCCACATGCCACGGAGCGGCTGGGCCCGTGAGCCATGGCTGCTGATCCTGCACGTCCAGAGCCTGTGCTCCACAACAGGAGAGGCCACAACAGTGAGAGGCCCACGTACCGCATAAAAAAAAAAAAAAAAAAAAAAGAGGGACTTTTCATATATGCAAATTATAGGTCAAATAAATCTGACACTAAAAAATGAAAGAATCATGGAAAAGCCAACATGAGTTTGTTACCCTGATTGGATTATGATTCTTTCTTTAAAATCATGTTATATTTTCATGACAATTCATGAGAGCTCAGCAGTAAACCCATGTTTGTATGGTTAATTAATCTATGACAAAGATGCAAGAATAAACAGCTGAGAAAAGACAGCCTCTTCAATAAATGGTGTTGGGAAAACTGGACAACTATAGGCAAAAGAGTCAAACTGGGCTATTTTCTCACATCATATACAAAAATAAACTCAAAATGGATTACAGACTCAACTGTAAGACCTGAAACCTTAAAACTCCTACGAGAAAACATAAGCAGTACGCTCTTTGACATTAGCCTTAGCAATATTTTTTTGTTTTTGTTTTTGTTTTTGCAGTACACAGGCCTCTCACTGTTGTGGCCTCTCCCGTTGCAGAGCACAGGCTCCGGACACACAGGCTCAGCAGCCATGGCTCATGGGCCCAGCCGCTCCACGGCATGTGGGATCCTCCCAGTCAGGGACACGAACCCGTGTCCCCTGCATCAGCAGGCGGACTCTCAACCACTGCGCCACCAGGGAAGCCCCTGCAATAATTTTTTGGACCTGTCTCCTTAGGCAAGGGAAACAAAAGCAAAAATAAACAAATGGAACTACATCTAACTAAAAACTTTTGCACAGCAAAGAATGCTATCAGCAAAACAAAAAGGCAGCCTACTGAATGGGAGAAGATATTTGCAAATGATATATGTCATAAGGGGTTAATATTTAAAATATACAAAGAACTCATACAACTCAACTTCAGAAAAACCCCAAAAAACCTGATTAAAAAATGGGCAGAGGTCCTGAATAAACATTTTTTCCAAAGACATACAGATGGACAACAGACCCATAAGATTTTCAAATCACTAATCATCAGGGAAATGAAAATCAAAACCACAATGAGATACCACCTCAAACCTGTCCGAATGGCTATTATCAAAAAGACAACAAATAACAAATGTAGTGAGGATGTTGAGAAAAGGGAACACTTGTGCACTGTCGGTGGGAATGTAAATTGGTGTAGTGGCTATGAAAAACAGCATAAAGTTTCCACAAAAAATTAAAAATAGAACTGCCATACAATACAGTAATTTTGCTTCTAGATATTTATCTGAAGAAAACAGAAACATTAATTTGCAAAGATATATGCACAACAATGTCCATTGCAGCATTATTTACAGTAGTCAAGATACGAACGCAACCTAAGTGTCCATCAGTAGATGAATGGATAAAGAAGTGGTGTGTGTATATATATATATATATATATATATATATATATATATATATACAATGGAATATTAGTCATGGTTAATAAAATGAAATATTGCCAACTGTGACAACTTGGATGGATCTAGAAGATATTATGTTGCATGAAATAAGTCAGACAGAGTAAGATAAATAGGGTATGATCTCATTTGTATGTCAAATCTAAAAATAAAGCAAACAAACAAAACAAAATGAAAATAAACTCATAGACACAGAGAACAAATGGGTGGTTGCCAGAGTGGAGGATGTTGAGGGGGAGCAAAATAGCTGAAAAGTATTAAGATGTACAAACTTCCAGTTATAAAAGAAATAAATAAATAAGCCATGGTGATGTAATATATAGCCTAAGAAATATGGCCAATAATATTTTAATAACTTTGTATGGGACAGGTGGTTACTAGACTTCTCATGGTGATCATTTCATAATGTATTCAAATGTCAAATCACTATGTAGTACCCCTGAAACTAACATAATACTGTAATTCAACTATATTTCAATAATAAAAAAGAAAAATTCTACAGTATAAAGCATTAGAGGAATGTAAATCAGTGTTTAATGAGAATAAACTGTATCTATTTACAGTATTCTTCAAGATGATACAGTCCAAGGCATAATCTGTGCCTTAGACTGGGCAAGTGTACATGGTTTTGTAACATGCCATCTATGTGTACCACCCGTCCATAACCTGAAACGAGCAATAGAGTCAAAGCTTGTGATGTGACATAAAGTGGTATTTCTCTTTTGTCTGATGGATGTCAATGCTGGTCTCTAACACTTACTAATTGCCTCTAGTGTAAAATGTCTCGTATCAATAAAAAATAGGATACAAAAGTGTAAGGCAAAAAGTAGATATTTTATTCTGTATGGTTGGAGGAGAGCAGTAATTATGATTGTAATCTTCTAATAGCAGTTAGTGCTCTTTCAGACAAAACGTTTCCCAATTTCCTACCATATATGTTTAGAGAGCTTGCAAGCATTACTAAACAAATTTTCTGTCCTCTGAGAAGTAGAGGACAAGGTGGGATTTGATGTACAAGAGATTTACTGAGGGAAATTGTGTGAAGGATAAAGGGGAGAAAGCAGGAGTTAGTAGGCAGGGAGAGCCTGCAGACCATGAGGTTAGTCTGAGCCCTGGGGAAGGAGAGGGGGAAGCAAGGAGGCTTGGGAAGAAAGGCTCTTAGGCTGCAGCACAGTCCTAAGAAGGTTTTGGCCAGGCCAGTGGAGTCCTGAGCTAAAGTTGCCCTCCAGAGGACTCTGCCTGTTTCCTGCAGCTACCTGCACATTATCCCCACTGGGAGCAGCCTGGGGGAATGTGGCCTGCGACAAGCACTGGTTATAGATCCACAAGGGCAGCAGCGGGGTCAGTAGACTCTGCCCGCTCAGTAGGAGATCTGAGCAATTGTGTTTGCATGTTCACCACATTTTCCAAATAGGGAACTGTTTGGTTTTGAAGAACAGTTTTAAAATTCTAACCTGGCAGACAATAAATTTAACCTAGGCTGTTTAACAGATCTGAAAACCAAATCACCTTTATCTTTGCTTTCACAGCATCACCTTTCCCTACAAGTAATCTGTCCTAAAACAGGAAGTCCTCCAATGAAGGACTTCTGGTTATATGGAGAATTACATAGTTCACAGTTTCTAAAATGTTATTCGTTATTATTAACAAATAAGATTATTATTTGTTATTCTAGTAATATATATTCTAGTAATATATTTATCCATTTAACAAGTAATTGAGTGAATGCTAGACAAAATAGGTATCATTTCTTTCCAACCTTTATAGTATTATTATGCACAGAACATGCACTTAGCATAGCAAGTTATTTTCAGATTCCAGAGTCTAGGAGACATAACACCTGTAAAATATAAGGAATTCAACAAGAACTTGGTGACTGAATGTGCAATGAAATTCAGAGTCACCTTGAGAAGGCATATTGTGCTAGACCTTTTCAGAGGGCTCATACTCCTGTCCAATAGAATAAACTTAATCTACCCAAGAATATTTATTCAAAATAATGTATCTTTAAGTAAATAAAAAGTTGAGAACTAAAAATATTATGAATAGTGATTCAGTCATGTTACATTTCCAAAAATTTTCTGCTTTGAGAAAATATGTTTGGTTTCACTTTTATAAGTTTTTATATTTGATATTTAAGGCTGTGCTTTCTGTAGTTTAATCTTTGCAGATAATATAAAACCCAGAATATAAACCACACACTTAATGATGAGATTTTCTTGAAACCAAAAATGAAATTTTTTTAAAGCACGGGGCATTTTAGCCTGACTTAAAAACATCTTGATTTTTCTGTTCTCAGCTAACTATATGGCTTTATAAACTCTGTTTCAAATAAGATCATATTCTATTGTTTAACAAGAAAAATTAATAAAACAAAACCATAACTTTAGAAACAGATGGTACTATGTCCTTTTTTCCAGTCATGACATATCAAGGTGTTTTATAATAGTAACCCAAGCAGAAAACTATAGTGATATTGTGGTTTTAAAAAAATTCTTGTTTCTTTTAGATCTATAGACATTTAAGAGACTGAGAGAGTGTCTATTATCACAATAAAAAAAGTCAAAAGTACTGGGCTTCCCTGGTGGCGCAGTGGTTGGGAGTCTGCCTGCCGATGCAGGGGACACGGGTTCGTGCCCCGGTCTGGGAGGATCCCACGTGCCGCGGAGCGGCTGGGCCCGTGAGCCATGGCCGCTGAGCCTGCGCGTCCGGAGCCTGTCCTCCGCAACGGGGGAGGCCACAACAGTGAGAGGCCCGCGTAACGCATAAAAAAAAAAAAAAAAAAGTCAAAAGTACTAAAATTGACCCCTACATTTACACACAATTTCCTGAAATCTTATAAATCATCCATAGTACCTTTTTCATATCCCTCCTGAAAGATCACTGAGGAATTAACTACAGGGTTTTAAAAGCTGAAGGAATGTTTAAGCGCTGCAGGATTTGCACAAGCCGTCAGATTCTACCCACATTTGGAAGACAGACATTTATTATGTATTTGTCGCCTGGCCTATTTTAGGTCTTGTTGTATAGCTCGATACTTTTAAAATAATAGAAAATCATTATAGGTAATAATTATGTGAGGTCTTGATTTAATTGACCAATTTGGAAACTAAGCCTAAAGGGTTTTTAATTGTTATTTTGTAAGCTTTTAGAGTTTCCAGTTACCCCGTCAGTTCCTAAGAAATAACAAAATACATTTTGTAGTTAAAGTGAGAATATTTCCCTGTCAAAAATTGCCTGTTTTTATTATTGTAAGAATTGGTCCACTGAACTTAGCTCAGCCTCCAAGGTCTCAGCGAGAATGCTATGATTAATGAGGTAGCCATTAATGTCAGTAGATTGAACAACCAAAATCTGATTATATTAAAGTGCTTCCCAAACATTAGGGTCACATTAACAGTTTATTGAAACAAGCTGATAAAATTTAAAATGGTCATCTAATTCCCTTGGGTTCCTAATTGTTGCATGATAAATCACTCTGTAGAGAAATCTATTACAATGTTCCAAATGAGAAAATGTGATTTACTGTACCATTACTAGGGTGTATGAAGCACTTCAGTTCTTTAACAGGAGGATTTTGCTAGAATGAGAAAAAACTGTTCAGATTTTTTTTTTTTTTTGAACGGTCTGGCCTTCAATAAAACCTCCTAATGATAAATCTTCCAACTATGAATTGGGAAGAAAAATGATGCATTTTATGATCCTGCATTATGTAAAAACAAGTTACATTAAAGTTCCGTATGTGTCGATTACTGAAAGCTCAGCGTGAATGAGCCTTTATTGACGCTCAACTACTCTGCAGGAGGAAATCACTGCAGAAATCAACTGCACCCTATAAACTAGCTGAAATATTTCTCCACTGTGGAAATATGGTCAAATTCTCTCCAGAGACTAATGTCTCTGCTTTGAAAGATAATTTTTAGGGGTACAAGCGGAACAAGTGAAATCTTTTGCCTGTTCAGATCACATGTCAATCCCTGGATGCAGCATTTCCAAGAATGGCCCCATAGTTTCATGTATGGTTAAGCAGTTAAGACCATGTCATCATTTATTCCTGGAAAAACCACTGGCCAAAAGATGGCAGGAGGAAGTGAGCATTACTGAGAATGGCTGGAAAAGGCGGTAAACCCCATTGTTTTGGTGTAACTGATGACAAAGTTAAAGGAAAGTCACATAAGCATGTGCAAATAATGGGAAATTGTTAATCTATGCAGTGTTTATGGTGAAGGAATATTTTGGGCTTTGATACACTAAATTATTAGAATGATTATTCAAATTCAAAGAAAAAAATATATCCAGGCAGCTTTCTTTGACATTCTCTTCTCCCCAACACAGAGTGGGATTTGGGCCTCCCTTTCCACAGTCTAAGTTGACTGCATAAACCTTTAACAAAGCACTCACCAAATTGTATTGTAATAATTTATGTGTTTATGTCACCTACTAGCTCTTCAAGGACAGTGATCATATTACAAAATAGCTGTTCAATTCTGGACACTATTAAAAAGTCGATGGACAGTAAATGTTCACAAAATGTTTGTTGAATAAATAATGAAGTGAATGAATGAATTTAAAAAAACGAATGGCTCTCCAAATGGTTAATTTGCCATTTTATTTCCCAAGTATTCTGTGGCTATTTTACATGTTTAATTTATGATCAGGTTATCTTTAAAAATTCCTTCTGTGCCTTGTTTTTAATCATATTTTTCATACCAGAAATGATTGCATTGGTATCAATTCTCTTTCAATTGCCCACATGTCCTACCAGGAAAGATTATGTGAGATGAGTAATGCTTGGTGTGAGTACATCCAGTATATCTTAGAAACTCAGAAGACAGAGTGGTTCCAGAGTGGACTATGTGTTTAGGTGGCTGGGTAGAGGACGAAGAGAGACTTGTCAGTGCCTGGAGTGGTGGTTTCACTTGTAGCTGAGGTCAGCCTATACTCAGCCCCTGAGAAAGCAGGGTTATTGGAAAGGCTGGTTGGTCTACCTGGAAAATTGTGACAACAAATCCTCTAATTACCACTGGTATTTTAAATGTCCCCAGGAAAGTTCAGATACAATTTTCACATTTTGTTTACCTAATTTATAGTGGAAAACTCTTTAAAGAGTTTTGCAAGAGTGTCCACATGCTTCTTGGAAATCTTTTCAGTATCTTGACTTGAGGAAGGGATTGTGTGGAAAGATAATATGTAGAGCAGAGAGAAAGCTATGAACTACCTTAGGTAAAAATGGGTGGATCACATGGATGCCTTCAATCAAATATCAGACCCTTTCATTTTCTATAGCAAAACTTTTATAAGAATAAGATTAAAATGTATCTGTATTGAATCAAAGAAGTTAAATGTTTCTGTGTTTCAAGGCTTACAGAATTGATAATACAACTAGCAGGAGAGTGTGCAGAATTTCAAAAAACTGTATCACTTTCTCTTTACCCCAGAGAAAGTATTATTCTTTGATATAGTGTATTTAAAATATTACTCTTATTTAGTTGCTAGAATCTTCCTCCTAAAGTTTAGACCTTAAACTAACATAAACTAACCTATTTTGTTTCCGTTGTTGACAAATACAGAGCACTCATTTTTTGATAACACATGACTTACTTCCTTATTTCCCTCAAGCATTTATTCAAATTTCTTCTTATCCGGATTTTTTTTTTTTTTACCAAAATATCTAAAATAGTACTTTCCATCACCATGCCCCCTGATCCTTAAAAAAAAGAGTCTTCAGAACACTAGACATATTAACATATTATATATTTCCTTTTTCAACTTATTGTCTACTTTCATCCACTTAAACATAAGCTCCATAAAATAGAGAGTTTATTTTTTATTCATAGTAAAACCCCAGTGCCTGGAACAGTGTCTGGAACATTATAGGTGCTCAATAAATATTTGCTGAAAAAGAAAAGTAGAGGAATCAGATTGTATTCATTACAAAGGCATCTTCAGTTTGCAGAAGAGCAAGTCATTTATAAAAATTGGAATTCGTGGGGGAGAATAGTTGACAAATTTGAATTACATCATTTCTGATGGGATTTCAGTAAGCATTAAGTTGAAATGGATATTAGTTGAGCATCAGGAAGGAAAATAGGAAAACAAGGTACTGGGTCATACAAAAATTGAATTTCTTTCCTTAAGTAATTAGACAACAGTTTGGCTCGGTGGCATTTCAAGTTCCCTCAGTTCACAAATACCATTCTCCCTCATTTTTCTAACTTCAAAGACCTCAAAACTTGGAGGAAAAGACATATTTACTAAAAAAGTTAGGGGAGACATGGTTGGTATTATGCTCAAGGGGACAAGACAGGGTTCAGTTGGTCCCTAGATCTGTGCTCCTCTCCACTGTAATCCAAAAGCACACATCATGATTCTGAAGGTAGGTAGACAAGCTGTCAAATTCAAAACAGTATTATTAACTATACAATCCCAGCAACCATTTATGGTCATACCCATCTGAATGAAAGCTTTCTTTTGAATCTAAACTAATCTGATTTAAAAAGTAAATACTAAATTAAAAACCACTGTGGATTGAATTCACATCTTCCTTGATATCATTCACCTTTTTTCCCCACAGGTTTAGTCATAATTTGGGTTTCTTCTCCTGTGAATTGCATATTCATATCCTTTGTCTATATTTTTCCTAATAATTGTTCAAATTTTACTTATTATTTTGTAGAATTTCTTTTGATACTATTCTGGATGCTAATCCCTGGGTGATTATATGGATTGCAAATATCTTTTCACTTTCTTTTTACTTTACGCTTTTGATGCATAAACGTTTCTGTTCTAATGTAGTCAAATTAATCAAGCATTTCTTTTTTAAAAAAACTTTTTAACATCTTTCTTGGAGTATAATTGCTTTTAATGCTGTTTTAGTTTCTGCTGTATAACAAAGTGAATCAGCTATACATATACATACATCACCGTATCTCCTCCCTCTTGTGTCTCCCTCCCACCCTCCCTATGCCAACCTCTAGGTGGACACAAAGCACTGAGCTGATCTCCCAGTGCTATATGGCTGCTTCCCACTAGCTATCTATTTTACATTTGGTACTGTATATATGTCCATGTCACTCTCTCACTTCATCGCAGCTTACACTTCTCCCTCTCTGTGTCCTCAAGTCCATATTCTATGCCTCCGTTTTTATTCCTGTCCTACCCTAGGTTCTTTAGAACCTTTTTTTTTTGATTCTATATATATGGTTTAGCATACAGTATTTGTTTTACTCTTTCTGACTTACTTCACTCTGTGTGAGAGTCTCTAGGTCCATCCACCTCACTACAAATAACTCAATTTCGTTTCTTTTTATGGCCGACTACTATTCCATTGTATGTATGTGCCATATTTTCTTTATCCATTCATCTGTTGATGGACACTTAGGCTGCTTCCATGTCCTGGCTATTGTTAATAGAGCTGCAATGAACATTGTGGTACATGACTCTTTTTGAATTATGGTTTTCTCAGGGTATATGCCCAGTAGTGGGATTGCTGGGTGGTATGGTAATTCTATTTTTAGTTTTTGAGGGACCTCCATACTGTTCTCCATAGTGGCTGTATCAATTTACATTCCCACCAACAGTGCAAGAGGGTTCCCTTTCCTCCACACCCTCTCCAGGATTTATTATTTGTAGATTTTTTGATGTTGGTTATTCTGACTTGTATGAGGAGATACCTCATTGTAGTTTTGATTTGCATTTCTCCAATGATTAGTGATGTTGAGCATCTTTTCATGTGTTTGTTGGCAATCTGTATATCTTCTTTGGAGAAATGTATATTTAGGTCTTCTGCCCATTTTTGTATTGGGTTGTTTGTTTTTTTTGATATTGAGCTGCATGAGCTGCTTATAAATTTTGGAGAGTAATCCTTTGTCAGTTGCTTCATTTGCAAAAAGTTTCTCCCATTCTGAGGGCTGTCTTTTCATCTTGTGTATGGTTTCCTTGCTGTGCAAAAACTTTGAAGTTTCATTAGGTCCCATTTCTTTATTTTTGTTTTTAATTTCATTTCTCTATGAGGTGGGTCCAAAAGATTCTTGCGGTGATTTATGTTGTAGAGTGTTCTGCCTATGTTTTCCTCTAAGAAATTTATAGTGTCTGGCCTTACATTTAGGTCTTTAATCCATTACGAGTTTAATTTTGTGTATGGTGTTAAGGAGTGTTCTAATTTCATTCTGTTACATGTAATTGTCCAGTTTTCCCAGCACCACTTATTGAAGAGGCTGTCTTTTCTCCACTGTATATTCTTGCCTCCTGTATCAAAAGTAAAGTGACCATATGTGTGTGAGTTTATCTCTGGGCTTTGTATCCTGTGCCATTTATCTATATTTCTGCTTTTGTGCCAGTACCATACTTTCTTTATTACTGTAGCTTTGTAGTATAGTCTGAAGCAAGGGAGCCTGATTCCTCAAGCTCCGTTTTTCTTTCTAAAGATTCCTTTGGCTATTCATTGTCTTCTGTGTTTCCATAGAAGTTGTGAAATTTTTTGTCCTAGTTCTGTGAAAAATGCCATTGGTTGTTTGATAGGGACTACTTGAATCTGTAGATTGCTTTGGGTAATATAGTCATTTTCACAATGTTGATTCTTCCAATCCAAGACATGGTATATCTCTCCATCTGTTTGTATCATTGTTAATTTCTTTCATCATTTTCTTATAGTTATCTGCATGCAGGTCTTTTCTCTCCTTATGCAGGATCATTCCTAGGTATTTTATTCCTTTTGTTGCAATGGTCAATGGGAGTGTTTCCTTAAATTATATTTCAGATATTTCATCATTAGTGTATAGGAATGCAAGAGATTTCTGTGCATTAATTTTCTATTCTGCTACTTTACCAAATTCTTTGATTAGCTCTAGTAATTTTCTGGAAACATCTTTAGGATTCTCTATGTATAGTATCATGTCATCTGCAAACAGTGACAGTTTTACTGTTTCTGTTCTGATTTGGATTGCTTTTATTTTTTTTTCTTCTCTCATCACTGTGGCTAAAACTTCCAAAGAGTGGTGAGAGTGGGCAACCTTGTCTTGTTCCTGATCTTAGTGAAAATGGTTACAGTTTTTCACCATTGAGAACAGTGTTGGTTGTGGATTTGTCATATATGGCTTTTATTATGTTGAGGCAAGTTCCCTCTATGCCTATTTTCTGGAGGGTTTTTATCATAAATGGTGGTTGTATTTTTTTGAAAGCTTTTCTGCATCTTTTGAGCTGATCATATGATTTTTTTCTTTCAATTTGTTAATATGGTTTATCACATTGATTGATTTGCATATATTGGAGAACCCTTGCATTCCTGGGATAAACCCCACTTGGTCATGGTGTATGACCCCTTTAATGTGTATTGGGTTCTGTTTGCTAGTATTTTGTTGAGGATTTTTGCATCTATGTTCATCAGTGATATTGGCCTGTAGATTTCTTTTTTTGTGGCATCTTTGTCTGGTTTTGGTATCAGGGTGATGGTGGCCTCATACAATGAGTTTGGGAGTGTTCCTCCCTCTGCTATATTTTGGAAGAGTTTGAGAAGGATAGGTGTTAGCTCTTCTCTAAATATTTGATAGAATTCTCTTGTGAAGCCATCTGGTCCTGGGCTTTTCTTTGTTGGAAGATTTTTAATCACAGTCTCAATTTCAGTGCTTGTGATTGGTCTCTTATATTTTCTATTTCTTCCTGGTTCAGTCTCAGAAGTTTGTGCTTTTCTAAGGATTTGTACATGTCTTCCAGGTTGTCCATTTTACTGGCATATTGTTGCTTGTAGTAATCTCTCATGATCCTTTGTACTTCTGCATTGTCAGTTGTTACTTCTTCTTTTTCATTTCTCATTCTATTGATTTGAGTCTTCTTCCTTTTTTTTCTTTTTTTTGGATAAGTCTGTCTAATGGTTTATCAATTTCATTTATCTTCTCAAAGAACCAGCTTTTAGTTTTATTCATCTCTGCTATTGTTTCCTTAATTTCTTTTTCATTTATTTCTGATCTGATATTTATGATTTCTTTCCTTCTACTAACTTTGAGGTTTTTTTGTTCCTCTTTCTCTAATTGCTTTAGGGTAAGATTAGGTTGTTTATTTGAGATGTCTCCTGTTTCTTGAGGTAGGATTGTATTGATATAAACTTCCCTCTTAAAACTGCCTTTGCTGCATCCCATAGGTTTTTGGGTTGTCGTATTTTCATTGTCATTTATTTCTAGGTATTTTTTGATTTCTTCTTTGATTTCATCAATGATCTCTTGATTATTTAGTATTGTATTGTTTAGCCACCATGTGTTTGCCTTTTTTACAGGTTTTTTTCCTATAATTGATATCTAGTCTCATAGCTTTGTGGTAAGAAAAGATACCTGATATGATTTCAATTTTCTTAAATTTATCAAGGCTTGATTTGTGACCCAAGATATGATCTATCCTGGAGAATGTTCCATGAGCCCTTGAGAGGAAAGTGTAATCCTCTGTTTTTGGATGGAATGTCCTTTAAATATCAATTAAATCCATCATGTTTAATGTATCATTTAAAGCTTGTGTGCCTTATTTATTTTCATTTTGGATGATCTGTCCATTGGTGAAAGTGGGGTGTTAAAGTCCCCCACTATTATTGTGTTACTTTCGATTTCCTCTTTTATGGCTGTTAGCATTTGCCTTATGTATTGAGGTCCTCCTATGTTGGGTGTATAAATATTTACAATTGCCATATCTTCTTCTTGGATTGATCCCTTGATCATTATGTAGTGTCCTTCTTTGTCTCTTGTAATAGTCTTTATTATAAAGTCTATTTTGTCTGATATGAGAATTTCTACTCCAGCTTTCTCTTGATTTCCATTTGCATGGAATATCTTTTTCCATCCCCTCACTGTCAGTCTGTATGTGTCCCTAGGACTGAAGTGGGTCTCTTATAGACAGTGTATGTATGGGTCATGTTTTTGTATCTCTTCAGCCAGTCTATGTCTTTTGGTTGGTGCATTTAATCCATTTACAGTTAAGGTAGTTATCGATATGTATGCTTGTATTACCATGTTCTTAATTGTTTTGTGTTTGTTATTGTAGGTCTTTTCCTTATCTTGTGTTTCCTGCCTAGAAAAGTTCCTTTATCATTTGTTGTAGAGCTAGTTTGATACTGTTGAATTATCATAGCTTTTGCTTGTCTGTAAAGATTTTAATTTCTCCATTGTATCTGATTGAGTTCCTTGCTTGGTAGATTAATATCGGTTGTAGGTTTTTCCCTTTCATCACTTTAAATATGTCCTGCCACTCCTTTCTGGCTTGCAGATTTTCTGCTGAAAGATCAGCTGTTAACTTTATGGGGATTTATTTGTAAGTTAATTGTTGCTTTTCCCTTGCTGCTTTTAATATTTTTTCTTTGTATTTAATTTTTGATAGTTTGATTAATATGTGTCTTGACATGTTTCTCCTTGGATTTATCCTGTATGGGGCTCTCTGTGCTTCCTGCCCTTGACTGACTCTTTCCTAACCCATATTAGGGAAGTTTTCAAATATAATCTCTTGAAATATTTTCTTAGTCCCTTTGTATTCTCTTTTTCTTTTGGGACCCCTCTAATTCAAATGTTGGTGTGTTTTATTTTGTCCCAGATGTCTCTGAGATTGTTCTCAATTGTTTTCATTCTGTTTTCTTTATTCTGGTCTGCAGTAGTTATTTCCACTATTTTATCTTCCAGGTCACTTATCCGTTCTTCTGCCTCAGTTATTCTGCTATTGATTCCTTCTAGAGAATTTTTAATTTCATTTATTGTGTTGTTCATCCTTGTTTATTTTCTCTTTAGCTCTTCTAGTTTCTTGTTAAATGTTTCTTGTGTTTTCTCCATTCTATTTCCAAGAATTTGGATCATCTTTACTATCATTACTCTGAATTCTTTTTTGGGTAGACTGCCTATTTTCTCTTCATTTGTTTGGTCTGGTGGGTTTTCACCTTGCTCCTTCATCTGCTGTATATTTCTCTGTCTTCTCATTTTACTTAACTTATTGTGTTTGTGGTCTCTGTTTTGCAGGCTGCAGGTTCGTAGTTCCAGTTGTTTTTGTTGTGTGCTTCCAGTGGGTAATGTTGTTTCAGTGGGTTGTGTAGGCTTCTTGGTGGAGGGGACTGGTGCCTGTGTTGTGGTGGATGAGGCTGGATCCTGTCTTTCTAGTGAGCAGACCATGTCCGGTGGTGTGTTTTTGGAGTGTCTGTGACGTTATTATGATTTTAGGCAGTCTTTCTGCTAGTGTGTGGGTTTGTGTTCCTGTCTTGCTAGTTGTTTGGCATAGGGTGTCCAGCACTGTAGCTTGCTGGTCACTGAGTGGAGCTGGGCCTTAGCATTGAGATGGAGATCTCTGGGAGAGCTTTTGCCATTTGATACCACATGGGGCCTGGAGGTCTCTGGTTGAGCAATGTCCTGAACTCGGCTCTCCCACCTCAGATGCTCAGGCCTGACAGTCAGCCAGAGCACCAAGACCCTGTCAGCCACATGGCTGTGAAGTTAAGGGAGAACAAGAAGGAAAAAGAATAAAAGCTATTAAAATAGAAAAAATTATTAAAAATAAAAAAGTAATAAAAAAAGAGACAGAAAGAAGAGAGCAACCAAACCAAAAAACAAATCTACCAATAATAAAAGTGCTAAAACCTATACAAAAAAAAAAAAAAAGGTCATTCAGAACCCTAGGACGGATGGCAAAAGCAAAGCTCTGCAGATAAAATCACACAAAGAAGCATACACATACACAGTCACAAAAAGAGCAAAAGGAATATATATATATATATATATATATATATATATATATATATAGACAAAATTTTAAAAAAAGGAAGAGAGCAACCAAATCAATAAACAAATCTGCCAATGATAATAAGCTCTAAATACTAAACTAAGATGAACATAAAACCAGAAACAAATTAGATGCAGAAAGCCAACCCCAAGTCTACAGTTGCTCCCGAAGCCCACCACCTCAATTTTCAGATGATTTTTTTGTCTATTCACGTATTCCACAGATGAAGGGTACATCAAGTTGACTGTGGAGATTTCGCCCACTGCTCCTGAGGGTGCTGGGAGAAATTTCCCTTTCTCTTCATTGTTCACACAGCTCCTGGGGTTCAACTTTGGATTTGGCCCCACCTCCGCATGTAGGTTGCCTGATGGCATCTCTTGGGAATTCTGAGGTCTTCTACCAGCATTCAGTAGGTGTTCTGTAAGAGTTGTTCCACATATAGATGTAGTTTTGAAGTAAATGTGGGGAGGAAGGTGATCTCCACGTCTTACTTATCTGCCATCTTGGAGGTGCCCTCAAGCATTTCTTTTATGATTTGTGTTTTTTTAAGTCTTATTTCATAAATCCTTCCTACTCTAAGGTCCCAAAGAATTTTCTCCTGTATTTGCTGCCATCCTCTTGAGAATGGCAACCCTATCGCCTTCTCTGCAGGTGCTCTTTACCCACCCCCCCCATTCCCACTGGCTTTACTTTTCTCCAGCACACTTATAATTTTCTAATATATAACTTATTTGTTTATGTTGTTATTGCCTGTCTCACCACATTAAATACATGCTTCCTAAGAGTAGGGATTTTTGTGTGTTATTTTTACTAATGTATCCCTAATACCTGGAAAAGTGTTTGGTATAAGTGTTTAATAAATATTCATAATTAATAAATTAATATTTATTCTTTTGAAAGCTTTGGCTTTAAATATCTTTGAATTATTTTTGTGTGTATGACATAAAACAGAGTTCTACTTTTATATGTTTTCCAAATGGAAACCAATTATCCTGAACCCATGAATTCAATAGCCTAACCCTAGCATATATGTTGCCTTTCTATATATACATGCTTTCATAGATTATATTCACCAGAATGTAAGCTCCAGTAAAGCAGGGACCCACTTTTTCTAATCTGCTCTATGCTCAGTATTTAGAACAGTGCTTATCAAATGGTATATTATCAGAATATAAGAACAATGATTTATAACTGGATGCAACAACATGACTGAATTTCACAAATATAATATTGAACAAAAGAAGTCAAATACTAAAGAGTACTTACCATATGATTCAATTTATTTAACGTATAATACAGGCAGAACTTATATATGCTCTTAGACATCAGAATAGTGATTACTTTTGGGAAAGAGTAGTGATTGAAAAGAAACAAGAGAGAGGTTTCTGGGTTGTTGATAATGTTCTGATTCTTCAATTAATTCAATAAAACATTTCAAAAGTTTAATAAATATTTGTTGTGGGCTTCTTATGTCATTCTGTTGCTTCATTCCTATATGTCTCCACAAATACCAGACTGTATCTATTATTACCCTTTAAAATGAGCTTTCATACTCAAGAGAATGAGTTTTCCACTTTGTTACTATTTATCATATTTATATTAGCTAAAGTAATCAGCATTTATACTGCTTTTCTATTCCAACAGTACTCTGGATAATTAAATAGTAGATGAAGAAATGTTTATTTTTGTAGAAGCATTCTAGCTAATAACATAGAAGAATTATTATCATACCATTAGAGTATCACCATTTTGCAATTTCTTCTTTATTAATTGCTCTAGTCATTGATGACGAATGACTGCTAATATTTCAAAGAGAGAGTCATTGTGTAGAAGAATACCAACTGGGAAGTGTCTTGTCAAATAAAATAAAATAAAACTGTAGCTGAATTTTAAGTCTCCATATACAACTAGCAATTTCCAGGAAATACAGAAGGCAGAGGTAGATATTAAATTATGAGATACAATGCAGACTGTAAGAAGTTTTACAAGACAAACAACCTGGATTCTCCAAAAAATAAATTGCAAGAAAGAAAAAACAGTGGATTGAGGGATGGGAGGGAATATATAGATTTTCTACCAGTTGCAATGAATGGGCCTTATTTGAATCCTGAGTCAATAAAATGAACTGTAAAGTAATTATTACATTTATGAAACAATTGGAAATTTGAACATTAAGTGGTTATTTGACAATATTAAGATATTTAGGTATGACTATGTAATGGTGGTTAGTTATGTTTTTTTAAAAAAGTAAGCCCTTATCTTTTAGATATGCAAAATTATTGAATAAAATGAAAAAATATTTCATTAATCCCAGTGAGATAATTTTAAAATAGGCTTGTAAATCTCTTTACATGCATGAAAACCTGTTTGGAGTTTACTGGAAAAATATTAAATTTAAAGATTAATTTGGGAAAAAGTGATATCTTTATAATATCTACTCTTCCTATCTTAATTATTTTGTAGACCAAACTCTCTCTACTTATTCTCCTTTACTCAATTTTTTTTTTTCTTTTTCTTGTTTTTATTTTCGGCCATGCCACGTGGCTTGTGGGATCTCAGTATACTGACCAGGTATTGAACCCAGGACATGCCAGTGAAAGCCCAGAATCCTAACCTCTAGGCCACCAGCGAACTCCCTCAAATATTTTTTTCTAATGCACTCTTTCAGCATAATTTTAGAATAATTTTGCCAACTTTCTCAAAAACATGATTTGAGATTTGACTGATACTTCATTCTAGCTGTATATTAATTTGGGAAAAATTGAGATGTTACAAATATTGCCTTTTATTTAAAACATGAGACATATATCTAGCCATTCAGGTGCTTTTAATAGTAAGAGCTGTGAATATCTTTTATTTGCCTTATTCCTAAGTAATGCATATTTATCATTGTTGCTAAGAAGAATGGCAGTATAGCATAGTGTTTAGAGTACAGGCTCTAAAGTTGGACTGCCTGGCTCCATAAATTACTAGCTGTGTGCTTTGAGGCAAACTGCTTAACTTCTCTATTACTCAGTTTCTTCTCCTGCAAAATGATAATGGGAATAATAATTATTATTTCTGCCTAATAAGATTTTGTTTCTCATTGTTGTGAGGATTAAATAAACTAATACACTTACAACAGTGACACATAGAAAGAGGTCAAGAATATTAGTTATTAAATATTAGGTTATTTATTATGTTGAGTATTAACCTTTCATTTGTATTGTTTCAGTGTATTTATCAAGAATGAGTGTGTTAAATTTTACAAAATGACTTTTTAGTATTCATTGAGATTATCACTTTAAGTATTGATATTATGTGTGTATGAATAGATGACACTATAGCTGACTGCTTTTGAATAATTGCAAGAATTCACTGAAGTGTTTCCATCTTCAGTGGCTCCTGTTAACTTAGGTATTTCACTTCCTCAGTAAATTTTGCTATTCCATTTTGCTGACACTACAATGAGGGAGGTCAAACGAAAGAGGAGGGAAATCTCTTGGCAATAGAGTTGCCAAGTAAAAATACAGGACAGTCTATTAATTTTGGATTTTGGAAAAACAACAAATATATTTAGTATATGTGTATTCCAAATACTGGATGGGACATTATCATACTAAAAATTACTTTTTGTCTGAAAACTAAATTTAACTCTATGTCTTATATTTGTATTTGCTAATTTAGTTAAGAAGCTATTGCCATTGATGACAGTAGAAATGGTGAGGAATGAAAGGCTTTGAGAAACACGATTCTGGTGTTGAGTTTTTGGACCTTCACTCACTAACTCCTTCTAAATACAGACCAAACTTACACCCGATTCTTCTCTAAAGAGAAAAGAGAGTGTTCTATTTGTTTTAATCTCAGTACTAAAATGTTATGTCCCCAAAGCAGAAGTATTTCCTTCATCATTGTGTCTCTTGGATTTGGATTACTATAGAGGCTTGCACTGAGAGTAACCATTATAGAAAACAAAGTGCCTATCAGTAGTTAGAAGAAACAGTGCCAAAAGTAGCATCAAAAACCACAAGGACCTGTTGTAGGTGTGTTTCATACATCTATTTTCAGTTCTCACATTTTAAATTTTACATAATGCATTTGTCTTATTAAAAATGGAAACAAAGAAGTACAAACAATGTACTTCCATACGTTAATCTCCTCCAGGTGCTTTATCCTTTTTTCTTTGTTTGCCAGCTGGTTGGTTTTGTATTGCTTTTTTTTTTTTTTTTTTGCTTTCCAGTGCTTGCATCTTTATCTGTTCAACAGTAAAGAGAAAAAGGCATTAAACCAATGAAAGCATGGCTATGGTTGCTGATTTAAGTAGCACTTCATCTGAATTGGAGCTGTTCTCTTAAATTAATAAGATTGTTGGTTTATCAGACGGTCTTATATATCTCTTCTCCCACTGATGGCAGGTCACAGGTTTGAATTCCAGCCAACCATATAAAGTTATACCTCGACCTTGTCTGGCCAATGAGCCATCACTTGGACTAAAATAATATTCCATTCCATCCATTTATGCAAGTCAAGCAGGAGCTAGCAACTCAGTAGATAAGAATCACGTTTATTTAAAGCAAGAGCTAGTCCTTGGTTTATAAAAAACTTTCCCTAGCAATTCTGAAAAATCATTCTGGCACAGTCAGGTACCGGTGTGAATTCCAACTCTTCCATTCACTTACTCTGACCACAAGTGGTCATTTAACATTCCTGAACTTTGCTTTCCCTCTATATAATGGGGAAAGGAATACTAAGCTTACAGGTGTTTTGTTAAGCTTGTGTAAGGCAATGCCAACCTATTGGTGGGAATGTGAAATGGTACAATCATCTGGGGAAACATTTTGAAAGTTTGCTTAAAGTTAAATATACACCTACCGTATTACCTGGCCATTCCATTCTTGTGTTCACCCAAGAGAAATAAAAGCATATGCCTATACTAAGACTGTACACCATGTCCATAGAGGCTTTATTGGTAAAAGATAAAGCTTAGAAACAATCCAAACATCCATTAATAGGCAAACTGATGAAAACCTGTGGTGTATTCATGCAATGTACTACTACCAAGCAATACAATAGAATTAACTGATTTAACGTGCAACAACATGATGAATCTCAAGATAATTATGCTGGATAGAAGAACCAGAATTATACTGTATGATTCCATTCATATAAAATTCTAGGAAATGTAAATGAATGTATAGTGACAGAAAGTACATTAGTGCTTGCCTGTGGATGGGAGTGGAGGGAGAAAAGGATTATAAAGGGGGCACAAGTAAACTTTGGGGGCTAATCAAATTGTTTGTTGCTTTGATTATGGTAATGGTACAGGTGTACATATGTCAAAATCATCAGAGCACACACTTCAGAGAGGTGTAACTTAGTGTGAAGTTATGCTTCTTTAGAACTGAATATGTTAGTTCCTTGTCTGCTGCTCTGATATCCAGAAATCTCTTCCCTAAATCACTGTTGCTCCCATCTCTCATTCACCTCTTCTAGTTTACCCAACACCCTTGACCTCTCTTTACACGTAATTTCATCTGCCAAATGATTCCTAACCTCTGCTCCTTCACTTCTAACAACACCATGAAGACCATGATTCCTTTTCCTTGCCCCATAAATCCTGAGCAGAATGGCTCAGTATCCCCTTTTGGCTTTTCAGAAGCACAAATCACCCAAGAGTGTGACAGAGAATGTGCGATGGGCCATTGTTTATGAATAACATAACTTTGTTCTCTTAATGAAGCTCTTTTAAGAGATGCTAAAAGTTATTAGAATAGAGGGGAAAATTAAGGGAAGAAAGAAGAAAAGAAAATGGGAGAAGATAAGAAAAGAGGAATGTGATCAAATCCAAATCCTTGTCTTTCTAAATAAACTCAGCAAGTGAGTTACTTTATGACATCAGTATCTTTCCATAGAACTGTGGTCCTAAGTCTCACACCTGCTTCATTCCAGCACTCACTAAATCTATACATAGCAGGAAGAGCAATCTTCCATGAATACGTCACATCATGCATTTCTTCAACGTAAAGGCTTTCAAAAGCTTCTCATTGCGGCCCACTTGCTGTGACTTCCAGATCTACGGATGGTCTTGTCCCTGTTTACCTCTCTAAGCCTTACTTTGCACTGACCCTCCTCTGCTTTTACTTTGTTCTGAGCAACCTCACCTTATTCTTAAGCATACATCATGCTCCCCCTGCACTTCCCCACCTCATAGCCTTCACTTACAGTGTTCGCCCCACCACTCCAATGCCTCATCTCGCCAACTCCCCAGCATTTTTCAGGCAGTGGTAAACTTGACAGCCAGCTTCATGGCTTGTCCTATAATAGGGTGTAGACTCCTATTTTACACCCTGGTGGAAATTGTACTTCTCCTTTCTGGCATGGATCAAACTTTTTATACTGTATTTGTTTGTATGGTTATTTGTTCATTGTCTCTCCTTCATCATGATCCATTATGTCAAGGACTGGTAAATAATTTTTGTTAGTTTGAATTTTTGTTTTATTTTTATTCTGTTTTGTTTTTACTCTCCATTATTTAGAAAGTCCTAAATACAGTGGTGACTGGCACATGGTAGGTGTTGAGTAGAAATTTGTTTAATGAATAAATGATGAATGGATAGATGGAAAATGATTCTGTGAAATAGATTCTTATCCCCCCATTACCTATGAGAAAACTGAGGCTTAGAGAGTTTTAAATGCCGAGGTCATGCATGTTCCATTATTCACAGAAGAGTTAATGAAGAAGATAACAAAAAGAGCCAGGTAAAACTAAGGAAAACTCCACTGAAAGGAATAAGATCCATGTCTTAAATGTAAGCTTTGATTTATTTTTAGTTGCACTGAAAATATATTTAGTTACATTTTCCACTTAAAGTAGAATCATGTGCCTGATTAGAACCAACACTGGTCCCTCAAAACTAATAGTCTCAGAACATTAGCTCAATAATCCTCTGTAGCACGTGCTTTTTGTGCTGTGGGCCATATCTGCTAAGCCTACCTGTGATTTCAGCTGCAGCTGGATGGACAGCTCTGTACACACTGCCAGTCTCCTCTCTCAGATTCTCCCTCAAAACTTTTTCCAAAGTTCAGTATTTCACAAAGCCCTAGTGCAGGTACATTCTGAAAGTGTGGGAAAGTTAATATTGTGGAACTTGCAGCCAACTTGTGACGGAGTGAGTGGATAAATGCCCCCATCTTCCTGTCTTTCACAGAGACAATTTGGAGGTTGTTTGCCACATTGGCCTAAAAAACTTTCCAGAGCTTCTGAACTACTACCCACAGTGGGGACTACCTCCATAATCCCTCATTCTGTTACTGAATTTCCCTCCTTCTTTGTTACGTTCCTCCCTCTGCTCACTCTAGCTTCTTAGACTCACTTCATCTACACCCAAGTTCTTGCTTTAGGCTTTGCTTTGAGGGGAATCAAAGTTAAGATACCCCCATTTATTTATTTATTTAATATGGGCATAGTTGAGCACAAATTAAACAGCATGTTCTTGAAAATTTCACTGTTTAGTGGGGTACAAAAAATGTAAAAATGACCAATTCTAATACAACATAAGTTTTGTGATAAATGAATGCAAATAAAATTGGAAAGTATGGAGCTTTTATTTTGATGGGAGAATCAGGGAACAATTGAACAGGAAATGAAGATTTGAGGAGTCTTTTGCAGGATCAATAGAAGTTTATTAACAAACTAAGGAGGTAAAGAAAAGCAAAAAGGATCACAAGGCTAAAAAGCACACAGTGAATCACAGAAAGACATGCCATGTGTTGGAAACAGTGAAACTTTCAAAAAATCTGTAAATAGGTACTAGAGTTGTACTGAGTACTCTAGGGTCAGCCACCAGAGGAGGAATGTTACAGGTAATGAAGTAACATAAATGCAGGGACAGGGGTTTTAAGATAAAACCCCTTATTTTACCCTGTAACAATGCGTAAGCATCAGAAGCTTTTAAACAACAGAGTTACAACATCAGATCTGAGTTTTGCCAGAAAATTCTGTCAGCCGTGAAGAAATGAATGAACTGAACTTGGGGAAAACTGGAGGCTGGGAAAGATTACAAAGGTGGTATCAGTGAGAATGGAGAAAAGAGAGATATTAAAAAAAAAAAAGAGCTCTGAATGTCTCAGGCATCATTCCAAATGTATCAAAGGATGTTTGTTTTTAAATAGGTTCCCTCAAACCTCCAATAATTCTCTACTTTTTGCTTCTATTCAGACTAACTAACCGAATCCTATATATTAAACATGTGCCACTATTGTCTCAGGTTGATCCTTCTGGACCAGATTCGTGATGGAGATTTGCATAGAGGAAGTTGATTGGGGAGTGCCCCTTATGTCAACTGTGATGCACTCACAACAAAGGCCTCTGCCAATCCTACACGGGAGCTCTAGAGCTGGAGTTGTCCGGAACTGCCTGGTGCTGCAGCAAGGGGACAGGTCTTTCACATCCCTTCCTCCAGAGACCAGTCTTTGGATGTGGAGCTGTCCTGAGGCAGGAGCAGTGACCTTGGGACTTAGAGGTTATCTTCTACTCAGGGCAATCCCCAGAAAGGGGTATCTCAGTCGTGAAGAGGGGAATCATCTAACAGCACCTCACACTGTCCACTACAGCTCCTACCTTACACCCTGTCCCATTTATCATGTTGAAGTTCTGGTGGGTTTCAACAAGGTCAGTTTTAACATAGGCCACCCTAACTTTGCTAATACCAGAGCTTGATCAACATTCTAAAGCAGAAAGACAGAATAAACTTCTTCATGAGGTTGCTTTGTTCTTGCTGTTGTTCTTTAAAAGATGAATTCAAAATACTGTATAACACTTAAGGAACACATAATTTAAAAACACTTTTTGAAGGTTTTATCAGAAACAACTCATAAAAAGCATCTAAAATTTTCTAAGCAGTAACATTAAGAAAACTCATTTACGGAAATTTTTTCCTTTAAGTTATTGCTGATGTCAAATAGTGATGGATTCCAGCGCTGAGAAAATAAGTTTTAAAATAAGTCAATATATCAAACTGAAACTTCATGGAGTGGCTGCTCTAATATAAATAAGTAACCAAAATTGGGTGTTTTCTTCCACTCTGGTGACTGAAAAACAGTATTTTAAGTCAATATTCTACAATGTAGCAATGGAATTAAACTTCCCTTCCAAAAAAAAAAAAAAAAAATCCCCAAACAATTGCCCTAAAGAAGCACTTGATCCACTATATTTTCAAAGCATTCTGTTTGGGTTTACTAATTTTCAAAGAATTTCCACTTAAAATTTTAAGGCATGTCTTTCTTCTAAGGCATGACATCCCTCTCCAGAGACACTCTTCCTAATCCTCTTTTTAAAAGGCATTCTTTTGTAACATTTTCAAACTCTGATTCAAGGTATCAATAAATTTCTTTTAACAATTTGGTACAAAAAAGAAAAGCACATTTATGAGACTTTGTTTTCCTAAATATTATTTCAAATACTACACTTTCATAGTGGTTTTAATCCTAATGTCATCCTTAAAATAAATCACTGGGTGTACTTCATGTGATCTTTTCAGAATGCAATAAAACAGATTGTTTTTAATGGCTGTTCTAGCAATGAAAAATATCTGTGTTAGGTGGAAACAACAAACTGATGCTTTTTCAATTCCTTTTAATGGCACGAGGATCTTTGCAACCTGCTGTGAAAAATATTCTCTTAATGATAGGCCTGTGGCACAACTTAAGGAGTCATCAAGAAATAAATGTGCCGTTGTCTGGTTGGCAGCTTGGTGTCCCTTAATTGAAGTGTTATAAGATTCTGTGTGGAGGAAAGCCTCCAGGGTTTCGTAGCTAAATGGCATGGACACCTCTGATGAGACATGCAGATGAAGATGTGTCAATACAATCTTCACCAATTTGCCGTAATAGCAGGGACTGATTAATTTTATAACAGCGAATGCTTCTATTAGCTAACCTAAGGAATGATTTAGACTTTATTAAGCAACTTATTTCTATCTTTTTTCAAGAGAGATGACTGCAACATAGTTTTTGTCTGAGTGCTACACTGTGGCATATTTTCTAATAAGGATTCTCAATTTATTATTAAAGAAAGGATCATGAGCTTCCCTTGGCTTATATGAGGCTTAGTGGCAGCAACTTTTGGGGCTTCCAAAGATTTCAAATGCGCTTCAGCAGTCTTGGAGTTTCTCAAAACTAAAGTAACTTCATATTTGAAGCAATTTAATTGGCAGCTCTTAAATACATTTTTAATGTGCAAAAAATTAAAGTAACTGAATCAAGAGTATGTGGCTGTATATTTTTATCTTTTTCTTGATATAAAGTTGCTTTAATATTTTATCATAATTGCCCTTGGACATCTAACATCATTTGGTTACACATAATCAACTAATGCTCTATATTTTAGGGCTTTATTCAAGAAAAAATTAATTATCATTCATGGGTGGGCAATGTATTTAGATATTGAGCTACATTATTTTATGCATAAACCAGGCTCTAGTTTATATACTGAAACCAAAATTGCTATAATGTTCACAGTGCAATAAAAATCAGATACAAAGAGTCATTTAAAACTGTGGAAATGTGAGCTCAAGGACACACCTTTGTATATTTTTAACTATAAAAAAAGTGAACCTGCATTTACTATAAGTTGAATTTCCAGTAAATTTACTAAAAAACAAACAAACAAACAAAAGCAACTCTGGGAGCCCATTAAAAGCCATTTTATTCCACAGGCAGGCTACCCAATGAGAACACTGTTAGTACTTAATACTATTATAGAGCCTGGTATTGTAAAATGACTAGCATAAGAGATGTGATATTCAGTAAATAACAATCCACATCTTTTTCTCAATACTGAGGATGTTTATAAACAGCCTTTCTGTTCCACTCCAATGTTCTTTTCTTCTAGGCTTCTGTTAGGATGTAGAGACTAATACAGTAAATTTGAAGAGATCCACAGACTCAAATTTTATCCAATTTCCTTACAATTAGCAGAAGGATTCACCTCCAGCCAAAATATACCAAACATCCTGGATGTATCTTAGAATGGAAAAGTTTCACTATTATGATGTGTCTCATTTATCCGTTCAAAAATGTTATATGGTCCTAATTTAATTATGGAGTTTTATATGGCCATGTTATAAGGTAAGATAAAGAGATACCTTCTAGACTTTAATAATATACGAGAGATAAAAATCATGTAACTGCGCAATTCAGAGAATAAATCAATAAACTATGAAAGAAATATATTTCCAAGTGATTTTCACATGCTATTCTCAAACTTCTCTGAACTCCAGCCCTGGTTTAGTGGAAGAGTGTTGTGTTAAGAATTGAGAGATTGGGCTCAAGTACTAGCCTTGCTACTAGGTAGCTATGCAAAATTTGGCAAGTTCCTTAAACTATTAGAGGCACATTTTCTCTATTAGCAAAAAACCATGAGTTGGCATTAGGTCATCTTTGAGGTTGCATTTCACTGTACCATTTTATTTGCAATAAATCAGGACTAGATTATGATATGCACTTTGATATTATAAGTATGTTTAGCAAAAACCAAACCTGTAATTCCAGTGATACTGGAGATTTTTATCCCTTTCAGAAAAGCACAAATTTTAGGGCATTTCTGGTCCCTGGTAAAAAGACTATCAGAGCTAAGAAAAAATGATACTAGATATGTGATTAGTCATCTTATTTATGTTTCAGATGGGGAGTGCTGGTAAGCAATTTCTATGTAATTGCTAAAGCTGGGTAGTCATTGGAATAAATTACCAATGGTGACAAAGAAGTAGTGACCACGTATAAGAATTTTGGCATTTCTGATCATTATCTTACTTAACTGTTTTGAAATTAGAATTCCAACCATCTCTAATGCTAAGTATGTATCATCTATTTTGAACATAAAGACTGAATAAAAATGTTTAAAGTATTGAATAAAATACAATTTGAAATGTTAGGTGTTTAGTGTGTTTGTTTACTTAAAGGTTTCAAATCTGTGGGAAGAATGAAAATGAAGTTTGTGTGAGGATTCCAAGAAAACATGGGATATAGATTTAAGGAAAATTCATAAAATATAATCAGTGATATCAAAACATTTTTGATATCAAAACATTTTTGAGCAAACAAAATACAGAGAATGCATCCTCCAGAGCCAACCATGATCTTACCATCCATGGGAACTTAGAGTACATTTCCACTGATAATCATTTATGGACTGGATGGCCATTCATTGTCCTCTCAGGGGTCTGCTTGTTGAACTCTGTACCAGAGAACAAGGTTGTTAATTGTGCTTACAAAGAAATATATAGGTAATACATAAAACATGTTAACATTTTTATAAAAACTTCTGGGTCTACTAAAACACGTTTGTTTTGGCAGGAATTGGTAAAGATCATCTAAGTTTTTATGGCAAGGATTCTCACCTGCCTTTGTTGGTAGAAGGAAATGTCTCTCCAACATAGGTGAAAAATTCACAATGCGGTCCCTGGGCTTAACACAGAACTTGTTAAATGTTAACAAGTTAAATGTTAAGATAAGCAGGGATTGATTTCAATTAAGCATCCTCTGTGATTTGGGGGGTAATATTAGCAATATTTGTGTTTATATCATAGAGATAGTTACCTAGAGACTGCTTAGTCAAGCCCTATCTAAAGCAGTATGAGATGAGGTGGTATAAAACTTAAAACTTAATAAGTTCCCTGCACACACAGGCATCCACAGGAGGAATAAAGTCATGGACATGTGACCACACTCTTACACAATTTTGTAAGAGAAAACCCAGTAGTGGATGGGAAAGGGCTGTGGGAATGCAAATGAGATCATACTTTACAATTCAGTCTTTAGCACGTGTGCATGGGTTCTGTACATATCTGAGTATTCTAGCTTTTCTTTTTTTTAAAGCATCTTTATTGTACTATAATTGCTTTACATGCTGTGTTAGTTTCTCCTGTATAGCAAAGTGAATCAGCTATCACATATACCCCCATATCACCTCCCTCTTGCATCTCCCTCCCAACCTCCCTAACCCACACCTCTGGTGGTCACAAAACACCTAGCTGATCTCCCTGTGCTATGCAGCTGCTTCCCACTAGCTAGCTACCTATTTTACATTTGGTAGTGCATATATGTCCATGTCACTCTGTCTCTTCATCCCAGCTTAACCTCCCCCCTCCCTGTGTCCTAAAGTCCATTCTCTACATCTACATCTTTATCCGGGTCCAGCCTCCAGGTTCTTCAGAAACTTTTTTTGCTTTTTTTAGATTCCATATATATGTGATAGCATATGGTATTTGTTTTTCTCTTTTTGACTTACTTCATGCCATATGGACTTTAGGTCCATCCACTTCACTAAAAATAACTCAATTTTGTTTCCTTTTATGGCTGAATAATATTCCATTGTATATATGTGCCACATCTTCTTTATCTATTCATCTGTCGATGGACACCTAGGCTGCTTCCATGTCCTGGTTATTATAAATAGAGCTGCAATGAACATTTTGGTACACGACTCTTTTTGAATTATGGTTTTCTCAGGGTATATGCCCAGTAGTGGGATTGCTGGGTCAATGGTAGTTCTATTTTTAGTTTTGTAAGTAACCTCCATACTGTTCTCCATAGTTGCTGTATCAATTTGCATTCCCACCAACAGTGCAAGAGGGTTCCCTTTGCTCCACACCCTCTCCAGCATTTATTGTTTGCAGATTTTTTGATGATGGCCATTCTGACTGGTATGAGGTGATACCACATTGTAGTTTTGATTTGCATTTTTCTCGTAATTAGTGATGTTGAGCATCCTTTCATGTGTTTGTTGGCAATCTGTACATCTTCTTTGGAGAAATGTCTATGTAGGTCTTCTGCCCATTTTTAGATTGGGTTGTTTGTTTTTTTGATACTGAGCTGCATGAGCTGCTTGTATATTTTGGAGATTAATCCTTTGTCAGTTACTTTGTTAGCGAATATTTTCTCCCATTCTGAGGGTTGTCTTTTCATCTTGTGTATAGTTTCCTTTGCTATACAAAAGCTTTTAAGTTTCATATGGCCTATTTGTTTATTTTTGTTTTTATTTCCATTTCTCTAGGAGGTGGGTCAAAAAGGATCTTGCTGTGATTTATGTCCTAGAGTGTTCTGCCTATGTTTTCCTCTAAGAGTTTGATAGTGTCTGGACTTACATTCAGGTCTTTAATCCATTTTGAGTTTATTTTTGTGTATGGCATTATGGAGTGTTATTTTATTTTATTTTATTTTTTTTTTTTTTAACATCTTTATTGGGGTATAATTGCTTTACAATGGTGTGTTAGTTTCTGCTCTACAACAAAGTGAATCAGCCACACATACACACATGTTCCCATATGTATTATGGAGTGTTTTAATTTAATTCTTTTACATGTAGCTGTCCAGTTTTCCCAGCACCACTTATTGATGAGGCTGTCTTTTCTCCACTGTATATTCTTGCCTCCTTTATCAAAGATAAGGTAACCATATGTGCATGGGTTTATCTCTCGGCTTCCTATCCTGTTCCATTGGTCTATCTTTCTGATTTTGTTTCAGTACCATACTGTCTTAATTACTGTAGCTTTGTGGTATAATCTGAAGTCAGGGAGCCTGAATCCTCCAGTTCTGTTTTTCTTTCTCAAGATTGCTTTGGCTATTCGGGGTCTTTAGTTTTTCCATACAAATTGTGAAATATTTTGTTCTAGTTCTGTGAAAAATACCATTGGTAATTTGATAGGGATTGCATTGAATCTGTAGATTGCTTTGAGTAGTATAGTCATTATCACAATGTTGATTCTTCCAATCCAAGAACATGGTATATCTCTCCATCTATTTGAATCACCTTTAATTTCTTTCATCAGTGTCTTATAGTTATCTGCATACAAGTCTTTGTCTCCTTAGTTAGGTTTATAATTAGGTATTTATTATTTTTGTTGCAATGCTAAATGAGAGTGTTTCCTTATTTTCTCTTTCAGATATTTCATCATTAGTGTATAGGAAAGCAAGAGATTTCTGTGTATTAATTTTGTATCCTGCTACTTTACCAAATTCATTGATTAGATCTAGTAGTTTTCTGGTAGTATCTTTAGGATTCTCTATGTATAGTATCATGTCATCTGAAAACAGTGACAGTTTTACTATTTCTTTTCCGATTTGGATTCCTTTCATGTCTTTTTCTTCTCTGATTGCTGTGTCTAAAATTTCAAAGCTATGTTGAATAATAGTGGTGAGAGTGGGCAACTTTGTCTTCTTCCTGATCTTAGTGGAAATGGTTTCAGTTTTTCACCATTGAAAACGATGTTGGCTGTGAGTTTGTCATATATGGCCTTTATTATGTTGAGGTAAGTCCCCTCTATGCTTGCATTCTGGAGAGTTTTTATCATAAATGGGTTTTGAAGTTTGTTGAAAGCTTTTTCTGCATCTATTGAGAGTATCATATTGATTTTATCCTTCAATTTGATAATATGGAGTATCACATTGATTGCTTTATGTATATTGAAGAATCCTTGCATTCCTGGGGTAAACCCACTTGATCATGGTGTATGATCCTTTTATTGTGCTGTTGGATTCTGTTTGCTAGTAGTATGTTGAGGATTTTTGCATCTATGTTCATTACTGATATTGGCCTATAGTTTTCTATTTTGGTGATATCTTTTTCTCATTTCATTATTAAGGTGATGGTGGCCTCATAGAATGAGTTTGGGAGTGTTCTTCCTTCTGTTATATGTTGGAAGAATGTGAGAAGGATAGGTGTTAGCTCTTCTCTAAATATTTGATAGAATTTGCCTGTGAAGCCATCTGGTCCTGGGAGTTTGTGTGTTGGAAGATTTTTAATCACAGTTTCAATTTCCGTGCATGTGATTGGTCTGTTGATATTTTCTATTTCTTTATGGTTCAGTCTCAGAAGATTGTGCTTTTCTAAGAATTTGTCCATTTCTTCAAGGTTGTCCATTTTATTGGCATATAGTTGCTTGTAGTAATCTCTCATGATCCTTTGTATTTCTGCAGTGTCAGTTGTTACTTCTCCTTTTTCATTACTAATTCTGTTGATTTGAGTCTTCTCCCTTTCTTTTCTTGCTGAGCCTAGCTAGTGGTTTATCAATTTTGTTTATCTTCTCCAAGAATCACCTTTCAGTTTTATTGTTCTTTGTTATCATTTCCTTCATTTCTTTTTCATTTATTTCTGATTGGATCTTTATGATTTCTTTCCTTCTCCTAACTTTGGGGTGTCTTTTTCCTTCTTTCTCTAATTGTTTTAGGTGTAAGTTTAGATTGTTTATTTTTCTCGTCTCTTAAGGTAGGATTGTAGTGCTATAAACTTCCCTCTTGGAACTGCTTTTGCTGCATCCCATAGGTTTTGGGTTGCTGTGTTTTCGTTGTCAACTGCTTCTAGGTATTTTTTGATTTCCTCAGTGATCTCTTGGTTATTTTGTAATTTACTGTTTAGCCTCCATGTATTTGTATTTTTTACAGTTTTTTTTTTTCCTGTAATTGATATGTAGTCTCATAGCACTGTGGTGGGGAAAGATACTTGATATGATTTCAATTATCTTATATTTACCAAGGCTTGATTTCTGACCTAAGATATTATCTATCCTGGAGAATGTTCCATAAGCACTTGAGAAGAAAGTGTATTCTGTTGTTTTGGGATGGAATTTCCTATAAATATCAATTAATTCCATCTTGTTTAATGTATCATTTAAAGCTTGTGTTTCCTTATTTATTTTCATTTTGGATGATCTGTCCATTGGTGAAAGTGGGGTGTTAAAGTCCCCTAATATGACTGTGTTACTGTCAATTTCCCCTTTTATGCCTTATGTATTGAGGTGTCCCTATGTTGGGTGCATAAATATTTACAATTGTTATATCTTCTTATTGGATTAATCCCTTGATCATTATGTAGTATCCTTCTTTGTCTCTTGTAATAGTCTTTATTTTAAAGCTTATTTTCTCTGATATGAGAATTGCTCCTCCAGCTTTCTTCTGATTTCCATTTACATGGAATATCTTTTTCCATCTGCCACTCACTTCAGTCTGTATGTGTACCTAGGTCTGAAGTGGGTCTCTTATAGACAGCATATATATGGGTCTTGGTTTTGTATCTATTCATCCAGTCCACGTCTTTTGGTTGGAGCATTTAATACATTTACATTTAAGGTAATTATTGATATGTACATTCCTATTACCATGTTCTTAATTGTTTTGAGTTTGTTATTGTAGGTCTTTTCCTTCTCTTGTGTTTCCTGCCTAGAGAAGTTCCTTTAGCATTTGTTGTACAGCTGGTTTGGTGGTGCTGAATTCTATTAAGTTTTTCCTGTCTGTAAACGTTTTAATTTCTCTGTTGTAGCTGAATGAGATCCTTGCTGGGTAGAGTAATCTTTGTTGTAGGTTTTTCCCTTTCATCACTTTAAATATGTCCTGCTACTCCCTTGTGGCTTGCAGAATTTCTGCTGAAAGATCAGCTGTTAACCTTATGGGGATTCTCTTTTATGTTATTTGCTGCTTTTCCCTTGCTGCTTTTAATATTTAATTTTTGATAGTTTGATTAATATGTTTCTTGACATGTTTCTCCTTGGATTTATCCTGTATGGGACTCTCTGTGCTTCCTGGAGTTGATTACTTCCTTCCCATATTAGGGAAGTTTTCAACTATAATCGCTTTAATTATTTTCTCAGTCCCTTTCCTTTTCTCTTCTTCTTCTGGGACCCCTATAATTCAATTGTTTGTGTATTTAATATTGTCTCAGATGTCTCTGAGACTGTCCTCAATTCTTTTCACTCTTTTTTCTTTATTTTGCTCTGTGATAGTCATTTCTACTATTTTATCTTCCAGATCACTTATCCATTCTTCTGCCTCAGTTATTCTGCTATTGAATCCTTCTATAGAATTTTAAATTTCTTTTATTGTGTTGCTCATCATTGTTTCTTTGCTCTTTAGTTCTTCTAGGTCCTTTTAAACATTTCTTGTATTTTTTCAATTTTATTTCCAAGATTTTGGATCATCTTTACTATCAGTACTCTCAATTCTTTTTTAGGTAGACTACCTATTTCCTCTTCATTTGTTTACTCTGGTGGGTTTTTACCTTGCTCCTTCATCTGCTGTGTATTTCTCTCTTCTCATTTTGCTTAACTTACTGTGTTTGGGGTCTCCTTTTCACAGGCTGCAAGTTCATAGTTCCCATTTTTTTTTTTGGTGCCCACCCCCAGTGGATGAAGTTCATTCAGTGGGTTGTATAGGCTTCCTTTTGGAGGGGACTGGTGCCTGTGTTCTGGTCGATGAGGCTGCATCTTGTCTTTCTGGTAAGCAGAACCGTTTCCAGTGGTCTGTTTTGGGGTGTCTGTGAACTTATGATTTTAGGCAACCTCTCTGGTAATGGGTGGGGTTGTGTTCCTGTCTTGCTAGTTGTTTGGCTTGTGATGTCCAGCACTGGTGCTTGCTGATCATTGACTGGAGCTGTGTCTTAACCTTGAGATGGAGATCTCTCAGAGAGCTCTAGCCAATTGATATTACATGGAACCAGGAGGTCTCTGGTGGACCAGTGCCCTGAACTTGGCTCTCCCACCTCAGAGGCTCAGGACTGACCCCTGGCTAGAACACCAAGATCCAGTCAGCCTCATGGTTCAGAAGAAAAAGGAGAAAAAAAAGAAAGAAAGAAAAATAAATAAATAAATTAAAAATAGTTATTAAAATCAAAAATTTATTAAAATAAAAAAGTAGTAAAAAAAAGGAGAGCAACCAAACCAGTAAACAAATACACCAATGATAACAAGCACTAAAAACTAAACTAAGATAAACATAAAAATCAGAAACTAGTCAGTAACATACAGCAAAACCCAAGTCTACAGTTGCTCCCAAAGTCCACTGCCTGAATTTGGGGATGTTTCGTTGTCTATTCAGGTATTTTACAGGTGCAGGGTATATCAAGTTGATTGTGGAGATTTAATGTGCTGCTCCTGAAGCTGCACGGAGAAATTTCCCTTTCTTTTCTTTGTTCACACAGCTCCTGAGTTCAGCTTTGGATTTGGCCCCACCTCTGCATGTAGGTCGCCCTCTTGTGTGTGTCCTTTGCCCAGACCGGAGGGGTTTAAAGGAATGTCTGATTAGGTGGCTCTGGCTCACTCATGCCAGGGAGAGGGAGGGGTATGGAATGTGGGGCGAGCCTGCCGGTGGCAGAGGCTGGCCTGATGTTGCAACAGCCTGAGGCTGTTGTGTGTTTTCCTTGGGAAGTTGTCCCTGGATCAGGGGACCCTGGCAGTGGAAGGCTGCACAGGCTCCTGGGAGGGGAGGTGTGGATAGTGACCTGTGCTTGCATACAGGCTTCTTGGTGGCTGCAGCAGCAGCCTTAGCATCTCATGCCCATCTGTGGGTTCTGCAATGATAGCAGCAGATGTCACCTGTCTCTGAAGCTTGTTTAGGCGGTGCTCTGAATCTTCTCTCCTCGCATACCCCGAAACAATGGTCTCTTGCCTCTTAGTCAGGTCCAGAGTTTTCCCAGACTCCCTCCGAGTAGCTGTGGTGCACTAGCCCCCTTCAGGCTGTGTTCATGCAGCCAACCCCAGTCCTCTCCCTGGAATCTGACCTCCAAAGCCTGAGCCTCAGTCCTCAGCCCCAACCCACCCTGGTGGGTGAACAGACAAGCCTCTCAGGCTGGTGAGTGCTGGTCAGCACTGATCCTCTGTGCAGGAATCTTTCCACTTTGCCCTATGCGTCCCTGTTGCTGTGCTCTCCTCTGTGACTCCAAAGCTTTCCCCCCGCCGCCCAACCCCTGTCTCCACCAGTGAAGGGGTTTCCTAGTGCGTGGAAACTTTTCCTCCTTCACATCTCCCTTCCAGTGTTCCGGGTCCCGTCCCTATTCTTTGTTTCTGTTTTTTTTCTTTTTTCCTTTTGCCCTACCCAGGTACGTGGGGAGTCTCTTGCCTTTTGGTAAGTTTGAGATCTTCTGCCAGCATTCAGTAGGTGTTCTGTAGGAGTTGTTCCACATGTAGATGTATTTTTGATATATTTGTGGGGAGGAGGGTGATCTCCACGACTTACTCCTCCACAATCTTGAAGGTCCTCTGAGTATTCTATCTTTTCTTGCATTCATTTCATATCTCTTTGGAGTATAAAAGCATGATACATGGCAGCAATTCTCAAACTCTTTTAATCTCAAGAATCTTTTACTTTCTTAAACTGTTATTGTGGACACCAGTGAGATCTTTCCTATGTGTGTACATGTATTAATAATTACTGCTAAATTCTTAAAATATTTTACTCATTAATTTATTTCAAGAGAATGATAACAAGTCCAGTATATGTTAAAATGACTACATTTTCCTAAATAAGCAAACAAACAAAAAGAATGGCAACTTTAAACATTACTTTTTATTTCCTTCAATGTCTGACTCAGTAGAAGATAACTGAATTCTTATATCTTTGTCTGCATTCAAAGTGTTGAGCTATGTTGTTTAGTTGAAGCATATGAAGAAAACTCAGCCTCATACAAATTTTAGAAAATGGAGAAGTATTTGAATAGTCCTTTCAGTAAATTGTATTTTCAGGAATTTGTGGACATTGTTGGTACTGTACTGAAAATCAGCAAGTAATGATTTTTTTAAAGTTAGTTGTATTATGGAATATGAAACCCTATCGATGGATTAAATAGATTTTTTGTACCCTATTACATTAAAACTCTTTGGTCTCTCTAGTGTTTGAAAGATTCCTTTTTTAACCCATAGATGATTTTTATAGCATCCTGCATCAATAATTTGAAAAAGATTCATTCACTAACTTCCAAATATTATCAGGTTTTATTTTAAAATGTCATCACGCATTACACATCCTTTAGAAAGCTTCACTGTAGCCTCATGAGAAAATGAGTGAAAAAGGCAAATAATTTTTTTGTATTATTGTGAACATTGTTTTGATCTTGCAGACTCCCCGAGGGTACATGGACCACACTTTGAGCATTGATTTACAGCTACCTTCTGAGGTGTTAATGACATTGCTGTAAGCATCAATCCACATCCTACTCCATGGGAAGAAAAAGTAGTTTGTTTTCTAAGCAGCAGGTTGGGAATATCCTTGAATGTCCACTGGGGCCATGTGTCTGTCCTGGGCTCTAAGGCAGACGAGACACTTCCTGCAGAACATTCACAGTCTTTAAATAAATGCTTTGAATTTTTTCATATCAAAAACTCATTGTAAATATGTAAAAAAAATGTTTTTTCTTGATTTTTTAAAATAAAGATCTAGGAGATTGTTTCAATTTCTCTGAATGTGACTATGAGAAGTTTAAAAGTATATAAAGATGCAGTTACACATAAAGAAGATGGTGCTTAACCTGGTTTTAATAAGTAAATATAGTAGCCTTTACAATTAGTTATTTACTAACATTTTGATAGAATTTAGCATTGGTGCACTACTCATTGCATATGAGTAACATTTTAGGTTGTTCTGGGGAGTCCTTCAGCAGCGTGGGAAAGAATATCCTCTCTGCTGTTGGGCCAGATCATGATTATAGTTCTGTTATGTAATTAAGGTTACTTCCACCAATAATACTAAACATTTTTTCGAAAAAGTAATAAGGTCTGCCTCAACAAATCATGTGTAAGATTACTGTATTTCTTGACTATACTTTGGGGAAAATGAAAGAAGGTACAAGTGAATGAAGAATGAATGAGAATGAAGAAAACTGTTCTTTTTGATGTACTTTGCATGACTGGACCATTGTTCCTTGATTAATTTTAACTTTTGTAATGAGTCAATATGAAGCATAAATAGGAAATAAAGTCAACCTCATATTAAGGTTTTGGAAAAAATACAATAAACTGCCTATATTAAAATAAATGAATCTTCTTATATGATTTTTTGAGACTGACAATTGACCAAAACTTATTACATACATTACACGGTACAATAAAAATAGCTTCTCTGGCTAGTCAGAAAGTCTTTGCAGCTGCAGGGGTACTTCTTGGAAATAAAGTTTGTGTTTACACAGGTGCAGCCATATTTAACAACAAAAAAATTTTATATGCTATGCAAACAGCTGCCTGTCTGTTTTCTTTGGCAGAGCTCTTTCCAACTGAAACAATTTGTATCAGGCCCATCACTCTGTGATACCTATGTAAACAATACAAAAAATTTCCTGTACAAGGAAGAGGTTTCTCATAGTGTGTCTTTTAGATAAACTATTAAAGCAAGAGCAACTTGATTGGAGCCTGCTAAGAAAACGATGTCCTTAGTGAAATATTTACCATCTAATATTATGTGCATAAGCTGTTGGAGAAGCATTAAGTTTGCAGGGAGCAACTACCAGGGGCTTTCTCTAACTCTAGTAATTTGAAGGGAATAATGACTAGCAGAGGGATTCAAAAAATTGAACATTTTTCCTTAACAATTTAGTATTCTATTCCAATTTTAGTCCCATTGTGTAGATTATTTCCCAGAATACCTAATTATAAAATTTATATTTTTTATTATTTTACTACTAAAAAAATTAAAAGTTGCGTATATTTATAAAATTATATTGACACATTCGTTTTGATTTATTTTCTAAAAACAACCAACATAACATACCTTATGCAACTTATTCTTATTGAAATCAGAAATTCTGTTTTGATGTTTGTTTTTTTAATTTAATTTTTTATTTTATATTGGGTATAGTTGATTTAAAATGTTGTGTTAGTTTCAGGTGTACAGCAAAGTGATTCAGTTATACATAAACATATATCCATTCTTTTTCAGATTCTTTTCCCACATATGTTATCACAAAATATTGAGTAGATTTCCCTGTGCTATGTAGTAGGTCCTTGTTGGTTATAAAATCAGAAATTATTTATAGATAGTGTGGAGGAAAGAGTTGCTTTATTTCCAATTCCAATGTTTATGTTAAATTTTACCCATTCATTCAATGTGATAACTATGTTCCAGGCACTCACTGTTCCAGGCACTGAGAATACAGTAGTGCACAAAACAGATAAAAACTGTCACTTTGAAGACCAGCTGGAAGTTACTGCTGTGAACCTTGTGAAAATTAGTAAAGTAGAATCAGAAATGTGAATGATCTAAAGAAGAAATGACAAGGGATGAAGTGGCAGTGATGAAAGGAATAGACCCAAACTAACAACTTTGCACATAGTGGGTCTGTTTATTCCTTATCACTTATCTTCCCTGATTAACTGGAAAGGGAGCCAGGAATTGAAATCTCAATTTTCCCTAAACTAAGGCAATCATAAGAATAATCTCAGTAGTTAAACTAGTTGTGGGAAGAGTTTCTAAATCAGTATCCTTTACCTTCTCTGAGATTTCCAGCCAGAGACCAGGTTGGAATAGAATGGCTTCTACTATAACTGAGGATCCTCTCTAGTGTAGGATCCCAATTATAGCCTCAAAAATCTCAAACACATAAGGCAGCTGAGATCCTGAATTCTATGCAATGCAAATAGAAATTTTAGCATGCTGAAATGTTTTGTGCTATAGAATATATTTCTATAAATATCTCTATAAATGTTTTCTGTAAATGTATAATTGCTTAATAGTAGAAGAATATGTATTATTATAATAATAAATATTCAGACAATATTTAAAACTTTAAAAAATGTTTTTTAGCTGTTTAGAACATGTCTTGTTTTAAGTACGTTAATTCATTAGATTGAAATTTCTACTTATGCAGTTTTGCAATGTAGTTTAAGCTCTACACATACCAAATCAATACTTTAGCTGAAAGTTATATGTATTCTTGGGTACTTCAGAGTGTTACAGCATTGTCAGAGTGGTCCTGGCTAATCCTAAACAAACAAAACTTTCTTTAATGTGTTGAAGGTGAACGAATGAATAGGCAGAAAGTTCTTCATTTTGTGCCGTATCCTAAGATCCTGGAGGAATGAATTCAAAAGACTATGCTGCTAGCTGACCTGTTTAAATGAAGTGTCAGTCAGGAAATCCAGAACACTCACTGGCCTACAAAATATCCAAGACATACTAGCTGTGTCCTGAGGCTAATATGGGAATTCAGGTAGGATTTTTTTTAATCACAATAATAAATCATCGTATCACTAACATCGTAACAACACACATGCTAAAAAATGCCTGATTTTTCTAGGTCTCTAGAAGCTGAACACAAGGGAAGCTACTGGAATATCTTTCCAGAGACTTTCAAGTTTAAACAATGAGGAAAACAGAGCTAAAATCCTACAAAGAGACTTCCCTCATTACCGTTCTTCAGAATGACTCTTCTATGATATATAGCTACACTCTCAGGAGTAGGCCACAAAAATAACTCAAGGGAATGTGCTATGATCTTTGTATTGTTAATTACTTTTCAAAGTGTGATTTCTTGGCTGGGTCTTACTTTTTCTTAGAAATTTTATTATTTTCCCCATAATGAGTATATCTCTGATTTGTGAAGAAAATGGATGAGGTTTCCATGTAGAAGAAAAAGCCAGTTAAGAAAATCCTCCTTCTATCTTTTATTCTTCCCTCTACTTCTTTTCCTTATTGCCTTATTACTTTTTATTGTTTGTCCTGTTAATAAATGCTTTTTGTGAAAAGTATTTAAAAGTGCAAAAATGTATAAAGAGTATAATTAAAATCCCGAAGAATCCTACAATCCAGGGATGAATACTTCTAAATTTTTGTGTATTTCTCCCTGTATTTTCATGGTGAATTTTTTACATTACCAGTATTAATAAGTAGCCTTTCTGGGCTAAAGAGAATGAGTTTGTTTGGGGTTCTTAATGGATTCCACTTTTATTTTTCATACAGAAACTGACTCACATTACTATCATGTGTAAAAGTGCCCATCTCATTGCAATCTTGCCAGTAGTGTGTGTTTTTAATCTTTTCTGTATTTAAAGTTATTTTAACTAGTATACCTTGATTACTAGAAAGTTAGTTTTGTCACTTATTTAGTTCAGTAAATATTTATGTTATATAGTTTTTCTCATTGATTTGCATGTTTATATTTTAATACTAACTCTTCATTTTCATAATGGTGGCAAATATTTCCCATTTTTCCATTTGCCTTTTAGTGGTAATAATTTGTTTAGGGGATAGAAGTTGTTAATGTTATATAGTCTAATGGGTTGATCTTTTTATTTGTGGGCTTTTTATTTGGTTTTATGTTTGTAAAAACTTTATACATTCAAAGATAAAAAGAAATTCACCTGCATTTTATAGGTTTTCTCTTACAGTTTTCTATTTGTAAAATTTAATTGCTTAATTAAAAATTTAATTGCTTAATTAATTGCTTAATTCATCTGGAATTAATTGGGGGCCCATGAGTTGAGGATTTGCCATTTCTTATCTCTTTACCCTGATTTATTTTTCCTCAGAGTGCTTATCACCGGCTGCTATTATATTATTCACTTTCTCTTGTTGTCACCAGAATGTTTGCTACTGGAGGCAGAACTTTTGTCTGTTCTGCCCACTGCTATATGCACAGTGACTGAACAGTGCTTAGTCACATAGTTGGTCCTGAAAAAATATTCATGGAATGGATGAATATTGTATAAAATAATTATTTTGTAAAAATAGCTTACTTACCCCGAAATTTCCTACTGAAAACAAAATTTCATAATTATGGCTATCATAGTTGAGCTGGACCAAGTTTTTGAAAGTAATTTTTCATTAGTATGACTCAAATCATCAGAATTGACAATAATCTCATTTTGTAGACGAGGTGACCAAGTCAGGAAATGAGGAGCCACTAGTCACACTTGAACTCAGAATTCACATTTAAACAGGACGTATTTTTATTTAGCAACTTCAATCATTTTTAGAAGAGACAAAAGAGTATCAGAAGGCAAATGATCCTGTGAAAAAAATTAGAGCCATTTATTTATTTATTTATTTTTATTTTATTATTTTTTTTTAAACATCTTTATTGGGGTATAATTGCTTTACAATGGTGTGTTAGTTTCTACTTTATAACAAAGTGAATCAGCCAAACACATACATATGTTCCCATATGTCCTGCCTCTTGCGTCTCCCTCCCTCCCACTCTCCCCATCCCACCCCTCCAGGCTGTCACAAAGCACCCAGCTAATATCCCTGTGCCCTGCGGCTGCTTCCCCCCAGCTATCTACCTTACTACGTTTGTTAGTGTGTATATGTCCATGACTCTCTCTCGCCCTGTCAAAACTCACCCTTCCCCCTCCCCATATCCTCAAGTCCGTTCTCCAGCAGGTCTGCGTCTTTATTCCTGTCTTACCCCTAGGTTCTTCATGACATTTTTTTCCCTTAAATTCCATATATATGTGTTAGCATACGGTATTTGTCTTTTTCTTTCTGACTTACTTCACTCTGTATGACAGACTCTAGGTCTATCCATCTCATTACAAATAGCTCAATTTCATTTCTTTTTAAGGCTGAGTAATATTCCATTGTGTATATGTGCCACATCTTCTCTATCCATTCATCCGATGATGGGCGCTTAGGTTGTTTCCATCTCCGGGCTATTGTAAATAGAGCTGCAATGAACATTTTGGTACATGACTCTTTTTGAATTTTGGTTTTCTCAGGGTATATGCCCAGTAGTGGGATTGCTGGGTCATATGGTAATTCTATTTGTAGTTTTTTAAGGAACCTCCATACTGTTCTCCACAGTGGCTGAACCATTTCACATTCCCACCAGCAGTGCAAGAGTGTCCCCTTTTCCCCACACCCTCTCCGGCATTTATTGTTTCTGAATTTTTTGATGATGGCCATTCTGACTGGTGTGAGATGATATCTCATTGTAGTTTTGATTTGCATTTCTCTAATGATTAATGATGTTGAGCATTCTTTCATGTGTTTGTTGGCATTCTGTATATCTTCTTTGGAGAAATGTCTATTTAGGTCTTCTGCCCATTTTTGGATGGGGTTGTTTGTTTTTTTGTTATTGAGCTGCATGAGCTGCTTGTAAATTTTGGAGATTAATCCTTTGTCAGTTGCTTCATTTGCAAATGTTTTCTCCCATTCTGAGGGTTGTCTTTTGGTCTTGGTTATGGTTTCCTTTGCTGTGCAAAAGCTTTGAAGTTTCATTAGGTCCCATTTGTTTATTTTTGTTTTTATTTCCATTACTCTAGGAGGTGGGTCAGAAAGGATCTTGCTGTGAATTATGTCATAGAGTGTTCTTCCTATGTTTTCCTCTAAGAGTTTGATAGTTTCTGGCCTTACATTTAGGTCTTTAATCCATTTTGAGCTTATTTTTGTGTATGGTGTTAGGGAGTGATCTAATCTCATACTTTTACATGTACCTGTCCAGTTTTCCCAGCACCATTTATTGAAGAGGCTGTCCTTTCTCCACTGTACATTCCTGCCTCCTTTATCAAAGATAAGGTGTCCATATGTGCGTGGGTTTATCTCTGGGCTTTCTATCCTGTTCCACTGATCTATCTTTCTGTTTTTGTGCCAGTACCCTACTGTCTTGATTACTGTTGCTTTGTAATATAGTCTGAAGTCAGGGAGCCTGATTCCTCCAGCTCCTTTTTTCGTTCTCAAGATTGCTTTGGCTATTCGGGGTCTTTTGTGTTTCCATACAAATTGCGAAATTTTTTGTTCTAGTTGTGTGAAAAATGCCAGTGGTAGTTTGATAGGGATTGCATTGAATCTGTAGATTGCTTTGGGTAGTAGAGTCATTTTCACAATGTTGATTCTTCCAATCCAAGAACATGGTCTATCTCTCCATCTATTTGTATCATCTTTAATTTCTTTCATCAGTGTCTTATAATTTTCTGCATACAGGTCTTTCGTCTCCTTAGGTAGGTTTATTCCTAGATATTTTATTATTTTTGTTGCAATGGTAAATGGGAGTGTTTTCTTGATTTCACTTTCAGATTTTTCATCATTAGTATATAGGAATGCCAGAGATTTCTGTGCATTAATTTTGTATCCTGCTACTTTACCAAATTCATTGATTAGCTCTAGTAGTTTTCTGGTAGCATCTTTAGGATTCTCTATGTATAGAGCCATTTATTTTTACTTTTCACTTCAAATTTCTATTGAGAGTAATAAATTTTATATGCTAAGTGTTTATCCCCATTAGAGTCTTTGAAACCAACACTCAAAATATATTTTTCATGCCTCATAAAAGAATTTTCAAATTTTGTGTAAAAATAACTTAATTATACCAATTAAAACTTAATTATATGATTAAAGCTTAATTATGACAATTTTATTCATAACTGTACATAAACTCAACAAATTTGCGAGTTTTTCCCCCTCCTCTGGAGGATGAAAAATTACATATATATCATTCAAAGTACCAAAGCAGTTTCTCTAATACAAAGCATATCACCAAGCCTTAAAATAATGGGGTAAAATAAATATTTCTCCATCAGATTGCTAAAGGAGTCTATGCTTCTATGAGATTAATCCACTTTTGCAAGTGATATAGGCACTTTGTATTACAATAAACAGAGTCATCTGATCCAGAAGAGAATCAAGTATGAACTTTGGATTTCTAAATCTTTCAAAATTACTCTCCAAATTCACATTCTCCCAGGAATCTTGATTCATTTTCACCAAATATTAAGTAAAGTTGTAATTCTGTGGGAAGAATGCATGGTGATGAACTCATTGTAAAGAATTACTTAAAAAGCAAGTTAAAGACAAATAAAAGCCCTCTGTATTTCCTTAATCATTTTAAAACAAGCTTTATTTTATTTAATGTTGTAAAAATTGTTTTCTTGGAGACCAAAATATAAGCTCTTGGTTTTTGTGGGGTTTTTTTGCGGTACGCAGGCCTCTCACTGTTGCGGCCTTTCCCATTGTGGAGAACAGGCTCGGGACGCGCAGGCTCAGCGGCCGTGGCTTTCGTGGGCCTAGTCGCTCCGCGGCATGTGGGATCTTCCCGGACCGGGGCACGAACCCGTGTCCCCTGTATCAGCGGGCGGACTCTCAACCACTGCGCCACCAGGGAGGCCGTAAGATCTTGTTAAAAGACAAATAAACATTGTTTTACACTGTGGTATGACTTAGCGTTCTTTCTGAATAATGCATTTATATCTGTCACCCAAGCCACTGAACATTACTTCAAGACACCCGTTTCTTAGAATATTGTTATATATTTTATATCCCCACATCCATGCCCCTTTCTTTCCTTATTTGAAAGTGCATCTATATCCTGAGAAGAAAATGAAAAGCCTTACTTTCCCCGAAATAAAATTCTTAACTTTATCTTTCCCTTGGATGAGCCATAATGCCGAAAATTTTTGTTTCTTTGTTTGTCTGTGGAGGCACATAGGAAAAAATCACTAATGCAGAGTAGAAAGATCTGCATTCTAGCTAAAAGGTTCTACTGCTATTACTACCACTACTTTCAACCTCTGTATTTATTGAACATTTGCTATATGCCAGTTGCTGTGGTAAATTCTTCCCTTAAATTCTTTCATCGAATCCTTTCAGAAACCATTTTACAGATAAGGAGCCTGAAGTTCTAAGAAATTAAGTAACTTTTCCAGGGTCACTTGCTTGGCAAGCAGTAGTGCTGGGATTAGAATTCAAGTCTTTCTGCTGTAGACTCTTAACACCATGCTCAGCTGTGTTACCTTTTCTGTGCCTCAGTGCCTCATCTATAAATGAGAGGGTCGGTCAAGGTTTAGGCCTGGGTGTTGTTAAGCCCCCAAATTCCTTTTTCCAAGGAACAAAAAACATGAGATAAAAGCTTAGTATTCTGGCTGAAGCAGGGGTGGCAGTCCCAAAGTTTTCCCTGTCAATCACTGCTCACCCTTCCCCTGAGGTCCAAAAGCCAACTCTCCAGAACCCCTAGGACTCCATAGAACATTATTTGAAGACACTGGCTACTCTAGCTACCTTTAGAATATTTTCTGGCTCTACAAGTTGCTAGTTAAGTGAAGAAACACCTAAATTTTTAAAATTAGAACTGGCAACAGATTCACTTAAGTCTGTTTGGCTCTTCTGTCTCCCTTAGATTTCCCCTTTTGAGGGGATACAGTGTTTTAATGCATTTACACACACATGAAGCGACTAAACTATTATTTTAAGTAGCAGCTTCCCATTCCTCTTTCTTAGAACGGAAGGAACATAAATATCATTCATGAATCGTAAAAGGTAAGGATATAGTCGAGTATAAATATGAACTTTTGATCATTAGTAATTAATTAGTACCTCCTATTTCTCTCATTGCTTTACTTAGGTTCATGTTTGCTGGAGACATCACTTTTCAATAATATAAGAAATTAAAACTAAATAAGTAGGGCTTCCCTGGTGGCGCAGTGGTTAAGAATCCGCCTGCCAATGCAGGGGTCATGGGTTCGAGCCCTGGTCCGGGAAGATTCCACATGCAGCAGAGCAACTAAGCCCGTGCGCCACAACTACTGAGCCTGCGCTCTAGAGCCCACGAGCCACAACTACTGAAGCCCACGCACCTAAAGCTTGTGCTCCACAACAAGAGAAGCCACCCAACGAGAAGCCCGTGCACCACAATTAAGAATAGCACCTGCTCGCCGCAAGTAGGGAAAAAGCCTGCGCGCAGCAACAAAGACCCAAGGCAGCCAAAAAAAACCTAAATGAGTAGATGAAATCCTTTAATTTATTTACAACTCATCCTACTCCTGACATTGTCTTAAGCAACATCACATCTGTCACAGTCCTGAGTTTTAGTTCTCTGCTTGTTAACCTCCTGGATGGAAAAACAAGGCAAAGAACAAGATGCTTCTGAAACAGCTGCCGATACATGTGCTGTGAGTAGACATGAAAAATTCAATCCAGCAAGCATGAGCTGAGCACCTATTATGTGCAGTCACTGGGCTAGGAGCTTGCTAGGGCCAGGAGATCCAAAGACAAGGTCTCTGCTCCCAGGGGAAATGCCACATGCTACGGCGGCAGCCACATTAAATACGAATAGATAATCAAAGTGCATGCCAAAAACGATAGACAGGAGGTTGAGAAGGTGATCAGCTCTGAATGGCAGAATCCTAGATTGCATTTGAACTGGACCTGAAGGTCAAGTGAATGTGGGAAGGGTCCCTAGGTTTGGTGTTTATTAGGCCGTTCTGTCTAAGTTTGGCCACGGTCTCGGTTTTCATTGCAGTGCAATGCAATCTTGTTTCCAATGTGCCTCTCAAAAGCTTCAAGAGGTCACTCAATACCCAAGAGAGAAATAAGTAGCAATGACATGGGAGTAGCAATAAGACAAGGGTGTCTCAGAATCTTTGTTTCCTCCTTTTTCGTCATGTACCATTCTAATCATTCCTATAAATGTTGTCCCTTGAGATGGCTCAAATATGCCTTCTCTCCTCCACCCATACCACTCCTATCTGTGTGTTCACATTCCTTCCCATTTGAATGACCAAAATAGTGCCCTAGATGTTTTTACCACTTCTAGGTCTTTCTGCTTATTTCCAAATATATTCTCCCCAGCAAAGACTCACTTAAGGGATTTTCAAAATGTGAAAATCTGATTATATTATCCTTCAGATTAATTTTTCAATGGCTTTTCATTGCCCTCATGAAAAAACCCAAACCCTGGATGGCACTCTGGTCTCAGAGTGCCATCAGTGCCAGAGTGCCACTCAGCTTCTCTGGTCTTTCACCCCATCCCTAGGTGACTTTCTAAACTTATCTCTTGCAATTCCTCTACTTACACTAAATATTAAATTACACTACACTGCTTTCAAGTCTTTCAGTGATTCATGCTTGCTCTGGACTCTGTTCCTTTGAGTTAAACCTTTGCCTAGAAACTTTGCTCTTTCACTCCACTCCTTTACTGGTTAACTCACGTGTCTCTTGGGTCCCTGTTTAGATGTTGCTTATTCTTAGAGGCCTTCTCTGACCCCACACCTATATTAAATTCCCTTCCTATCAACTCCTACAGACCCCTATAATTACCCCTGTTGCAGTCATATTGCTCTGTATTATATTTGCTTGTTTACTTATCTATACCAGACTAGGACTGTATTTTGTGAAGGAAGAAAGGAAGGCAGGAAAGAAGGAAGGGAAGAAGGAAGGAAAAGAAGAAGTTAGGGCAGTAGAAATGAGATCCACCCCTCCTTGTCCAGAGGGCAATGCCAGAACAACATAGCAGCAGTAGACACGGGGTGAATGCACATCTGATAAAAAACACTCTTCTGCAGAGAATTATATTTCATTGGAAATTAGTTGTCAGGTCAGCCTTCTCTACATTCAAGGGTAAAGAGTGAAATGAGTGTGGATACATCTCTACATATAGCAGTAAAGATTTGCTTTAAATGTCTTATCTAGACCTTGTATTGTAACAGAGTATATTCCACCCCCAAAGAGCAATGTAAATTTCCTAGCCCTTGTAGAGAGATAACAGGATAAATATTTCTAGGTTCTGAATATTGCACAAATTGTAGAAAAAGATATTTGGTTTTGGAGTATGTGTTGACATTAGAGTTGTTAGAGAAAATGGGGTATTTACACTCAAGAGAGAAAGAAACTTGAAACTTAGATTAAGACCTCTCCTCAATGAAGCTCAAATCCCTAATTGGGCTATGTGGTACTTTGTCCAAAGTGCTAATATTTTAGAAAAATATTGAGAAACATTCACCCCCTGAGCTTTATTCACTGAGTAGGACTGAATTTAGTAGAGTTTATGATCACCCATCAATCAGATATTATTTTTTAAAGAATCTTTCCTTTAAAATATTTGAACATCATCTTGGCTCTTTTCTTCATAGCATTTGCCTAAATTCTATCTTTTAGCATCTAGGATTCTAGGCCTACATTAACAAGAGGTTTGTGCTAGCTCTTGGCAGATTTTATTATGTAACTTTTCTTTAACTACTCAGTGGCTTCAGCTTGACTAGAATCTCAGCAACTCCTCACTGTCTCAATTGGCAATGCCTTTCATCAAGAATAAGGACAGTAAAGTAGAAAAAAATAAAAAAATAAAATGAAACATGTGTTTTAAGAGATTTGAATAAGATATTTTAGTAAGTCAATTTCATGTCACCATCTTGAAAATTTACAGCAGTCAGCAATGTAAACATGCACTTCACAAACGCCAGCAGCTTGCAGACTGCAAAGTTCATCTACTCATTCAGTGAGGCAGATGTTTCATTTAATACTCTTCATACTATAGATTAGGATTATTTTTTTCTTTTCCTCTTTTTTTTTTTTTTTGAAAGGAGTGGGGGGAAAAAAATCCCTGACATGCTACTAATATCATCTCACACTGCGGGCCAGATGGCAAAAAATGCGAAGGCTGCAGCTCAGTTTATGTACTATATTGTGGGGAGAAAGGAATTTGGTTTCAGAATGAGTTTCAGCTTGATCATTTGTTACTCTAATCTAAACATGAGTCAATGAGTAAAGTAGTACCAGCCAAACTTCAAAAAGTTCCTGAGAGTAAGTGCTTTAAAATGCAATGCATCTGGAAGAAGCTCCTTACAGCATCCCGACCTATCACATCTAGGAGAAACAGCATAAGACCTGGGTGGCTGCTTTAGCACAGAACCCTTTACAGAGACATTGGGCCAAAAATATATTATGCTGTATCTTGGTCACTTTTTTTTTTTTCCTTTTTCTTCTTTTTTTTTGGCCATGTCCCGGGGCTTGTGGGATCTTATTTCCCCAACCAGGGATGGAACCTGTGCCTCCTGCAGTGGAAGCATAGAGCCCTAAACACTGGACTGCCAGGGAATTCCCTCTGTCAATTTTTTTGATGGAGGATTAAGAAATGCTTTTTCCTTCTGCTTATAACATTGTTTGTATCATTTGTATCTAGTATGATGGCTAGCTTTTGAGCTACATCCATTTATCCACAACTTTGGGTTAAAAACTATTATTAATTTTAAAGAATAAGAAGCTAGCTGTTAAGCTCCTAGTTCATTAAAAATTGGTATTTGCAGGGACTAGCTCCATTTCCTCATCTGAGTAGGCAATGGAAACCTAGGAAGGGTAAAAGTCTTGTCAGTATGTGCCATTTCTGGCAGATTGGAAAATAAAAGAGACAGTAACAAATCTTTATCCTGTATCTGTGGTCTGTTATGCCCCTGAAATTCCATAGCTTTCCATCAGATTTTTTTTTTTTTTTTTTTTGCAGTAAGCGGGCCTCTGTTGTGGCCTTTCCCGTTGCGGAGCACAGGCTCCGGACGCGCAGGCTCGGCGGCCATGGCTCACGGGCCCAGCCGCTCCGCGGAATGTGGGATCTTCCCCTACCGGGGCACGAACCCGTGTCTCCTGCATCGGCAGGCGGACTCTCAACCACTGCACCACCAGGGAAGCCCGCATCAGATTTTTAAATGGACCCATGACCCTAACAAGCTTGAGAATAAACAAAAGTCTACCTTCGTTGTTTCTTTAAGTATTCATTATGCACATCCTGTAGCTTTCCATGTGTGCTTTCATCACCCATAGAATAGGAAATAAACAGGGATACGTCAAAGGGAACACTATATTTTTTCTAACTGAAGGTTTGGTTTAATTGGGGAGGTAGAGGGTATTTCCAGCCTTTAAACACAATGAGACAAATCTTTCTTCTGGGAACAGGCTTCTCTACTGGGCACTTACATACATACGTGTCAGAGCCGCATCATTCATTGATAGAGAAGGCTGACGTTCTGCCTTGATAACCATATACCCTAAACTACCAGTGCTTTTTTACTCTGTTTCGTTTTATTGTTCTCATCTTTATTATGATCTGGGCAACTTTTAATAACATGCTGCCAGTCTTTCCCAGTTTTCCTCCTCCCAGTCCTAGTTACAGAAAATTGTGTCTTCTGTTACTCAACATCCCCACTCGCCTTTTTCTCTAAGGAGAGTTTTGGATTTCCTGGGCTGATTCTTGGACAGTTTGTGATGCCAAGTCATGAGAATGGGGAAAGAGGTATAGAAACAGAGAGAAAAGAGAAAAGGGTAAGAATTCTAGATGCTGAGTCTGGTCTAGACTTTCTTCTATTGAAAAGGATCTGAAACATTGGAAAGTAGAGAGGAAATTTTGAAGAATTCCTGGAGGCTAAAATGCCTTACATACGAAAGAGCGTATGCAGTGTATTATATATAACAATTTTAAGCAGAAGTAAGTAAAAATTGGAATCATTTATAAGAAAGTTTCCTGTGGTTCCTGGACTCTGAATACAGCTCAGTACAGATACTAGGACACATGGAATCCCACATCTAATGAAGATTGCAATTGTTCTCTTTTCCTCTTTGGCTTTATTATCAGCACTGTGCGTTAGAGAGAGATAATGTATAGGTGTCTTAAAAACAATGAAAGCCTGGTACAAATTCACAGTGTTATTATCAGCATCAATGCTAACTTTTGACTGAAGCATATATTCTTTTGAAATAATTACTCACCTTAAATTCAACTCCCTTCACTGATAAGCATACATGCAAGCATTACAGCAATTTTACCAGTGGTTAGGAGCAGTAAGTCCCTTTCAAACCAGTTGAAAACTTTTTGAAAATGTATCTATTTCTTAATATTTCACACATTCAGTCTTGTTACACAAAGTCAGAAGCATGGGGATCATTTAGGGCAGCAGTTTTCAAAGACTAGCCCATAATAAACTTTTTCCTGGCTTACAGTAAAATGTAAAAAATATGGGACAATGTAGCAAATGTATCCAAAAGCTAAGTGCATTCAGTTTAAAGAACCATATTCCTATAGTTTTTATATTAAAATATTATTTCTTCTATGAATGACAGTATTAGTAGGTGGTAATATTATTAGAGCAAAATATATGTTAATCACCCTCTTTTGAGTGGCTCACTTTCTTTGAAGCTTTTTCTGATGTATGAATCCCAGAAAGAAGCCAGGAATTACTGATTCAGGGCTCTGAGGCTGCAACTTCCTAAATGCACCCTTAGACACAAAAGAACTGAACTCTGTATTAGTATAACTTCTAGTCATTAGTAAAGCTCTGGTTCAACAAATCACAGTAGCAGAAGTACACAAAGATAAGGAAACTATTTTCGGTAGAAGGATGGTGGCTTTTCTAAGTAAAGTGGCTATTTTTGGGCATAAGAAAATGCTAAAGAATGGTGAAAAGTTTTTATATATTCAGTAGTTCATTAGCTAAACTGGAATTCCATTGAAGGCATCTTCTTTGATTATCTAGAATGTAGCTCAGTGCTCGAAGAAGTAAGTTGTTCAGTGAATGTTTATTCTTTCAATAAGAGAGAATGAACAAATGAAAATACTTGAACTGGAGAGCATACTGGTGGTGAATGTATAGAAAAAGATGTAACCTGTGCATTTCATTTATAAGGTACTTTAGTATCAAAAATATTTAAAACATAAAGGAAACTGCAGACAGTAATTTAACAAATATCCATGTCATTACAAGAAAGAATTGCAAATATTAATATTGTGTCTTATTTCCTTGAGAACTGGTTTTCTTTAAGAAATAAACATTAAAATGTTGTTGAAATTCCTTTATCCTTATGAATCACGTCATCTCCTTCCTGAGAACTAACCATTATTCTGAAATTAGGATGTATCATTCCAGGTATGCATCATTCCAAGCTCTTTTAAAAAATATGTGTCCACAAATATATTTCTATTTTGCATGGCTTAAAAAGTTAACTAAATAGTATTTCTATTGCAGTTATCTTTCTGCATTGTGTTTTTTTACATGTTATTTTAAAATCTATTAATATTGAAATGTGTAAATCTAGTTAATTTATTTTAACTTATAGAGAATATTCAATAGTGTGTATATCTTTAGTCATATTACATACTGCCAAATTACCCTCCAAAATGTTTCACAAATTTAAATTTCAAACAATGATACATCTGAGTTTATATTTCCCTACATCTTCATCACCATTTATTATTGTTAAACTTTTTGCAAATCTAATGAGTATGAAATTTTTTTAAGTTGTTTCAAAAGATGGATAGATTTTTACAGCATAACTCAGTCCTATTCTTACTCATTTTTCTCAACTCCATAAAGCAAAATACCCCCCCAAACTACTTGTGAATCAATACAGTTGTCAGAGCTCTCAATTATTTAGTTTACTTAATTTTAACAACTTTCAGATACACACTAAATAATAACTTTTATACTGTCTTGTTCTTTGTTGAAGCTGTTAGAAACAGAATGGGAGCACTTTATTATGTGGAAAGTGTAGACCACAGATAACAAAAGGACTATTTTCTGTATGATTGTAAGACAAGCTCCTAACATCTCTTTATATTACTTGATTAAGAGATAAAGGGTCAGATTACTCAAAGCAATAATAGGTTGTTTTCAGATTTTAACAAATAGAGTTACCTTAATAATGATTATTAAATTTTATATTTGTAGAAGAAAATAACTCATAAATATCAAATTGTACTATTATTAACATACGCTTCAGTTTTCTACCAATGTAAAAATCTAGTAATTATCAGTAGAACCATTCTCTGAAATTAAGAAGTACTGTAGATAAATAAAGAATAAGAATGCCATTTATTTCTTAACATTCTAAAGGCAAATATATCTACCTATTATCCTTTTCAATAACCTGACACAATGACAATGGAATAGAAGGTTGTCACAGCATAATAGTACTTGGCTGAGAAATTAATACTGAGGTGAAGCTGGAGCATTTATCAAAAATAAATGTTGAAGTGAAGGGGAAATGGTTATTTTTTCAAAGTGGGAGACATCGATCCTGTGATAATGTTCTATTAAAATAACTGTATTGCTGTTACACCAATTGACTGATTTTGACACAATTATTTTTTAAAATAGAATTTGATGTGCTATGGTCCAATTCATTTCGCAGGGATTTATTTACCAACATGTACTTCTCTTTAGGACTTTGACATGCATCTTCAATGCCTTGCATGAAATAAGAACACAACATTCCTATATGTTCCTCACTCTTCTTCTCATCTCGTCTCTGAACTTTAATCTCCCTTTATGCATGTTACTGAGTTACACTGAGGAGCACTAGGTCAGTGATGCTTTCCATTAGGGACACCAGCCTGTGCATTTCCTTCCCTTTTAGATATTTAACTCAATTTTCAATGAATGAAGTCTTGGAAAGGATCAGGAGTTCCCCACCACCATTCATGGTTGTCTCACTGGGGTCTAGAGAAAGTGCAGTACTCCTCAGCTTCATTCACCCCTATTGAATTGTACAGCTGAAAATGTAACATTTAAACATAATAATTGAGGGCAGCTTCACATGGGCCAGCTGAAGCCTCTGTGATTTGTCTTTTCTACAAATCAATAATTAGCAGTTTCGGGCTTCCCTGGTGGCACAGGGGTTGAGAGTCTGCCTGCCGATGCAGGGGACGCGGGTTCGTGGCCCCGTCCGGGAAGATCCCACATGCCGCGGAGCGGCTGGGCCCGTGAGCCATGGCGGCTGAGCCTGCGCGTCCGGAGCCTGTGCTCCACAACGGGAGAGGCCACAACAGTGAGAGGCCCTAGTTAGCAGTTTCCACACTTGGAATATTATAGATGTCTACAAGTAATTTTTATACAAAGCACTGCTAGATTAATAGAGTGTAAAAATATAAAAATAATGTGCAAATTATAAAGCATGGTAATTTAGGAAATCACATTGAAGGCAGGATAGGTGTTTGAGCTACCTTTGCATTCCCATAGACTTTGGGACTTGTATATGGTATGTTTTCAATAGATAGCCCTTCAACGAGTTACTAAAAGAACCATGTTCACAAAAATATAAAAATTCTATTATTTTATATGAGATCTGAGCAAGTTGCCTAGGGCTCTGATCACTTCAGATTCTCCTTCCCACAGGAGCATTATGCTAAGTGAGAAGAAACAAACATTTCTTCAGTTTGGGAATCTAGCCTAGGAATATCTCTGGCTAAGACAGAAATATGTCAAAGGTATGGTCTGTACTTGGATAATCCTTGGAAACACTCTCATGGAAGTCTCAATTTAAAATGGCCTTTGTAGAAAAGAGGAATTTCAACTCTACAGAAGAACTTCATTTTTTATGTTATAAAAGGCAATTTTCTGAACATATGAATAGTTCATCATTATATTTGGTTCATTCTTTCTACATTTTCATTTTTTAAAAGAATACTTGCTGATCTTATCAATGAGGTAAAAAGAATAGAGTTCATTTTTAAATGATATAACAAAATTAGCATTGTCCCAATAAATCTTGGCCTAAGTTTTACGTTTTATGCTTTACACTGACCTACACACACACACACACACACACACACACACACACACACAAGCAAATGACACAGAAAAGTACTTCTAGAATTCCAATTCCAATCCTTGGTTGCTTTCACATGAGTGGCATTTTAGCACAAACCATACAAAAGAGACATTCACTTGGTCCTATGAAAATATAATAAAAAGTATACAAAGCATAGTTTACAGTAAGACATTTGTTGTATGATAGCCTACCAGCCCTCCTATAACATGTACCCAGTGGGTGCTCAATAAATATTAATTGATGATAATGATAGTTTGAAAAAGCCATTGAACTTGCTTCAAAAAATGAAACTATAATGATTAATTTGTATATAAATTGTATTTCACCTGAGGGAGAAACTGGTAAACAGAGGCAATACACATTGCTTACAGGTGATCATCCGTTTTCTGTGGCTCATAAGGTGGTTTTCTTCCTTTGTACCATGGGGTTTTATATCTTGAGCCTCACACACTGCCCACCTCCTGTGTAAAATTTACACAAGCATTGAAAGATTGTGGAATACCCAAGGAAATCATTTTTCAGTCGATTGAGTTCTTAATGGAAAAAGCTCTCTGTATGCTATCTTACAAATTAGAAGATCCCCTGCTTTCTAAATAGTTCAATTGAAACCAGCTTTGTATTTATCCTTCAGGTCATTCAGGCTGAAAAGTTGTTAAGTCTTAAGACCAAAAGTCAGACTTTAAAAGGTAAAATGTCAAGTCCTTTTAGGCTTCAACTGACCTTTTAAACCAGATTAGGGATTTGAAGCATTACACATGGATTTCTACATTTTATATCCCCATATTTAACAAATGATCAAATATAACTCCCAAGAATACTATTTTTACAAGTTTGACATTTCAGGTCTGAGAGGTGGCTCTCTGACTCTTTTTACATAAATTTACTGGTGGTGGAATATTTTGGTTTCAGTGAACACTTTCGTTTATTCCACCTCCATTTCTTTGAAGACACTTTGTGTATTTTACAGTATGGTGGAGAAAAACCAATGCCTTAAAATAGTCAGTAAAAGATGCACAATGACCAAGTCTTTGTATCTCTTTAACTCAAGACCTAAAGCAGTGATAATAGACACTTAATACATTCTTTATACTGATGATTAAGGTGAAAACACTAAAACAAATCTCCAATTATAAATTTCTTGGGGCTTTACTTATCTGTGTGTTGTCCACAGGGTTTTGCCTACAAATAGTTTATAAAATTGAATTCTGTTGTTCATTTATCCTGGAACCATTTGCCATTGTTGCTTTTCTATATTGGTTCTCAACCTTGGCTGAACATCAGACTCATATGGGAAGAATAAACACACTCACACACAAAACTGATGCCCAATATGAATTAAATCAGAATCCCTGATCAACTAAATTAGGACCTCTGGGCTCAGATCTAGGCACCATTGTTGTTTATTTATTTTTTTAATTAATTAATTTAATTAATTTATTTTTGGCTGTGTTGGATCTTCGTTGCTGCACGCGGGCTTTCTCTAGTTGCGACGAGAGGGGGCTACTCTTTGTTGCGGCGCGAGGGCTTCTTACTTGCGGTGGCTTCTCTTGTTGCGGATCACAGGATCTAGGCAAGTGGGGTTCAATAGTTGTGGCTCACGTGCTCAGTAGTTGTGGTGCATGGGCTTAGTTGCTCCGTGGCGTATAGGATCTTCCCACACCATAGCTCGAACCCCTATCCCCTGCATTGGCAGGTGGATTCTTAACTACTGTGCCACCAGGGAAGTCCCGGCACCAGTGGTTTTTAAAGCTCTCCAGGTAATTCTTTTGTGTGACCAAGGTTGTGTACCGCCTCGTAGGACTCTAAGAACCATGTAGTAATAGGTATTTATACATGTGATTAGAAATAATCTGATTGTGAAAACAAGGAGTAGGAGAATTTAAGTACTTTGTCTTTCTTTAGCTTCTAATATGTGAAGGAGAGAAGGCCCCAGTATCTATTTATTTAACAAATACTGAAATCTTTCCATATTCAAGACAGCACAGGCAATACAACCTTCCTTACTTGGAAGCATAGCGTCAGTAAGAGACATAGGACATGAACATATCTATAGTACAAGGGCACCTTGCACATTTCAGACTCAAAAATGTTTGCATAGGCTGAGATTAGTGAGAGTCCCAATTTCAAATAAGTAAAATAAGGAGAAACAAACTAACACTTTCCTCCTGACCCCTACATGGCTCCATGCAACTCTCTACTCACTCCTTCATCTTTTCATGATGTCAAGACAATGATCATAGTGATGGATTAAACTTTTTCAAGACTATAGTGTCTTTTTGCAGACTCTCTTTTTACCCAATAACCCAGAAGAGCTCCATAATGCAGATGTGCTTCTGAATCTCCACAAAAATCTCTCTCCCATAAAATGGTTGTTGTCTTAATGAGGGAGACTTCTGTATAAAGCATCATGGCCAGAGCAGTGTTTAAGGGCAGGAAATCAGTGGCGGCAAGTGTGAGAAGACTGAATTAATCACAAATGACATCATTCCTTATAAAGGGAAATCAATATAAAAGGGCCAATGGAGGCATCCTTTGACTGTGGATCATTTTCCATGGCTATAGCCAGACTTCTGTTCTGGGGGTTACTGTGAACCCAAAAAAATAAAATAAAATAAAATAAATTGTTGGGAATCCAAATCATCTGATTTTCATTTAGTGAGACTTTGAAAGGCTTTGGTTATGTGTTGACTTCCTGTCTTGAATCTCTATGATCTAGAGTACTGTGGATTTTTGCTGGGAATACCAAGGTACACCTCAAAATTCTTTTTGAAATGGATCATTCATAGTCTGTTAAATGTAAAAAAATCAGATATTCAAGTTTTAAAGAGAGCATATTTGACCTGTATTTTGAATAATAAATATGGATTCCAGAGTAACATGGAGAAATGTTCCTTTAAGGTTGAGGGCATGGCATAAGTGAAGATATTTAGAAGTAAAGTAGAGGAAAAATTTAAGAAATGAGAAAACATCCATCTGTGGTGATATGGCTTAACACGGTGACATTAACAAACCGGAAGCTACAGAAGAGTTTTGCTTTATCTTGTTGGACAATGTTGAACAAGTGTGAATTACTCTCTGTACATACTACAATATCTTTAGAAAGGACTGAAGAGGTAATTTAGTTTAACACCATGTTTTTGTGAATAAAAATAATGCCAAAAATAATAATAAAGGAAAGAAATACATATTGAGAATACTCGTTGGTGACAAAACCAAAGGCAAAACATAGATGTCCTGAGTTTTTTCATTGTAATACCCAATCTCAGAAACCCAAGGTTGGCTATTAAATGCTACCTATTTCTAGGTCCGGATAAAGAAGCATGCTTAAAAAAATGCATATCTGTCAGAAAACAATTTTTAAACAGTCATTTAAAATGAGTATTATAGTTGGAAAATATCACAAAATCTTAATTTCCAGCAATAACAAAATTATGACAACTCAACTCACATAACTTAGAGAAGTGGTTTCAGGTCAATAATTACCCCTCATTTTGGAAGCAATTCTCTTGCAACATTACTGGTCTGTCTCTGAGGAATGCAGCCACTTCCATTTTTCCTAGCTGATATTCTTCTACAGTAACAATAATTTGCTCATTTGAATTGTACTAAAGGATTATTATCATACTCAAAAGAATATATTTATACACACATATATGTATATATATACAAACCAGTTACGTTTCCTTCTTTCTCAGTTTACCTACTACTATTTGTTGTTGTTGTAATTATTGTTTTTGCCAGATTCTTTCATAAATCCAAATAAAAATTGATATTTCACAAAAAAATTACACTTCCGAAACAAAATACACTGTAGGATGCACACAGATAGGAATTTTGAATTGTTGTTAATGATCTATTTTTAATGGATGTTCAAAACCGAAAGATAGTTCAGGAAGCATTCATTTGCTTCCATGGAACATGAAAATGGAAATTACAGGTTAAACCTAAATAATAACTTTCTGAAAGTTGGAGATGAACCAAAGGTCTGAGAGATTTTGCAGAAATTTCTCTGTTAATCAGCTGCACCCTCATCTTTCCAGGATGATTTGTATGTGATTTTGTCTGATAGAAGATAAGAGCTTGAACTCTTGAGGTCTCTCTCAGAATGGAATTAGAATAATAGACGGTTCAATACTGTCATGAACTTCTACCTCCTTTGTTTTCTTTGGCGAGTATTAAAGTCTTTTTAGATGAAAGAAGAAAGATGTTGAGATTGCTATCAAGAATGAATAGTGCTATATTATTTTCAAATAATCCATGCAAAAGATAAAAGATTTCAGTATCATATAAAAATAACGTTGAGTGTCTCTATGTGGAAGAATTAACTGATAATTATCAGTATATCGCTTCCAGTACTGAATTAAGATATATGGTGGACAAATAATGGCAAGGAAGTGAAATAACTCTTCCTAGCTCTCTACTTGGATTTGATGTAGTAGTCACTAGGTAAATAACTATGCCTTTTACAGAAAAAGGAACAGAAAATGGGAAGAATAGCCAAGAAATATAATCTATGCTCTTTTGGTAAAAAGTATGAAACAGTAAACAGAGCCTTACTTTTTAGTTTAAATGAAATTAAGCAGGACAGTGTAGGAGCTAGCACTGTGCTGAGGCCTGAGAACACAAAGATATATAAGTTACAGCTGAACCTATTGTGCTAAATATTTCACAATACATATAAATTAAACCATCATGGTGTATGCCTTAAACTTATACAGTTACGAATACTAATTATTTCTCAATAAAAATGGGAAAAACAATTTAAATACTTAAGTTACATTCCCTGTCCTTAAGAAACTTAATTCTAGTAATTGTAATTTATTAGGGGCTACCAACAACTAGAATTAATGTGATATTAGAAGCCCAGAATTTGAAGTTGGAAAGGAATGGCTCCTCTATTCATCACACCAATGGCCGTGGGCAAATGACTTTACAACCCTGAAGCCCAGTGTCCTCATTTGTACTATAGTTAATATGTATTGAGACCTTTACCATGTATCAGGTACTCTTCTAAGGATCTCCTGTGTATTAATCATTTAACCCTCACAATAACCTTTTAATCACCCTAATTTTGTGGATGAGGAACCCTCTAAATTTTAAGTAACTCATTCCAGGTAAGAGAGCTAGTAAGTGGTATAATTAAGATTTGAACAAAAGCAGTTTACTTATTAGCAATAATACCTGCCCCCTAGGTAAGGATGAAAGGAGAAGATGAGAACTCTGAAATGCTTAGCACAGAGCTTGGCACAGAATAAATACTAAATTTGACCTGTTTGTACCAATATTGTCACTGTTCTTGGGGTTATTGACATTACCATGATTACTTTCACTAATACTCCAACTTACTTGAATGTAGAAGAAAATTATGAGAGATAAGTTACATATTAATAATACAATTGACCTCACTGAGCACACACAATACATTTTCTTATTAACTAGTGTGACATTAATTTCTAACAATAGCAACTAATATTTCAAAAGTTGATTTTCTTTTCAGAAATTTTATTGTCCTTTAACCAAAATGCATCCCTCTGTTTGGAGGCATTTTTATTTTAATAGCACTTTCATGAAAAAAAAAATTTTAAGGGGGAGCTTTTATCAAGCACGGATTGAATTGTCGAGTGGTCAAGACATAGCAAAAATTGGATACATAAAGAACAAACCCAGGCATGTGAAAGGGTTTTCTGATGATTTCCAGCCTTCAGAATAACTAACCATAAATGGAAAATATCTGTGCTATGCAAAAATATCACCAGGGCTTCCCTGGTGGAGCAGTGGTTAAGAGCCCGCCTGCCGATGCAGGGGACACGGGTACGTGCCCTGGTCTGGGAAGCTCCCACATGCCGCGGAGTGGCTGGGCCTGTGAGCCATGGCCCCTGCGCCTGCGCGTTCGGAGCCTGTGCTCCGCAAAACTTATTTAGACATAGAAAGAAGGCAATGGTATTTATTTCAGTTTACAACCATAAAAACTTGTGTGGTCAAGTTGTTCAATCTTTCTGAAAAGCAATTTTTCATCTATAAAATATAGCACTTCTCTCCCTCAGATATAGAAGTAGTATGAATTTTAATTAAGTAATATTGGATAAAATATCCTGAGATCCATGGATGAAGGATGTTTCAAAGAGCCAATAATTACTTTTTTATTATTATGTCCATCCTGGAAGACCTAAGAGGGTTGATTTCTTTCTCTTAATAAGTCCCATTCTTTCCAGATAATTGTTAGTTCAAACATGCTGGCACCACAGGAAAATGTTACAGCCAGCTGGGAACTCTGCTTGACACTTAATGTCTCCTCTTTCTTTAGTCTTTAAGCTTCAGTCTATACATTCCCTGTTGTTTGGGTATGTGATTTAGCAATAAGAATTAAATATTTTCATTTTCTCTCTCTCTCCTTAATTAACATCCTACTTCACTTATTATCCTATTTTTTTTAGAAAACAAAGAAATTGCATTTAAATTACATATTTTTGAAATTTGCAGGAATAGAGATGATGACGTTTCCGTGAACTCCGAAGTTCCAGCTCTATAAATATGTGAGACTCTGTGAAAATGGGAGCAAAGGGAAAGGGTTGTGTGGGACACACAGGTATGTTGGTTTGGGTGGTTCCTGGTGGTAGAGGCTGTGGGCTCACAGTGTCTTCTGCACAAACTTGGGAAACAGATTCTTGAGAATGAGATTTCCCTAAAAATTTAGAAATCATTTCATTGGCTGGATTTTCAAACTATTATTTTTTTGAGATATTCATAAATTTAAGACATTTGCAGGCCAAAAGGGATAACCAAAAAGTAGAGGTTTCAGGCGACGCTATACATCAGACTGATTTAAATTTAAGATTTCAAAAAAAAAAAAAGGTTGTATTCATTTTTTATCTGATAAATTTTAAAGGCAGGTAATTCCAGTTATTGAATTTTGTATTCAGTGTTTCTTATGCTCAAAACATCTCTCCCTCTATCGCTCTCTTTTGCTCTTTCAAATCCATCCCTAATCCCCCACCTATCCCCATATGCATTCCCATCCCCCACTCCACCCACTTTTGTTAAATACACACCCAAGACCCTAAGTCCATCTCCATTATTACTATGGAGAAGAGAAGACAAACTTTTCCTCCAAACTCAGTATACCATTGTTAAAAATGCCCTGCAATTCCACAGTTAAATTCCGATACCATCAAAACAATTTACAACTTGAAAGCCCCAGCACAATGGGACACACAGTAACATAAAGAAAAATTTCCTTGTAAAGAAATTATTATGAAAAGAACAAAGTGGTTCTAATAGACCAAGAAAAGAACTTAAGTTACTTAGGAAATTTGTCTGGACTAGCAAGTTTATTGAGTATTTACTCAAATGAATTATGCATTCGGAGAATCACAGATAGGGGAAATGCCATCACAGAGATTTAAGACTGTAATCTGGTGAGCCAAGTTCTTGTTCTACCCAATTTTCTATCATAGTTTTGTCTTCTTGAATGTTTCCAAGAACTGAATGCATATGCTTGACTAAAGAACACAAGACATCTCCCATAATGGGCCATATCATCATGGCTGCATGCCATTGTTCTAATTTTATACCCTTGAACATTTGTGTTCTGATCTCATGTGAAACCTGAACATCTTCCTCTGCCTAATTTTTCATGTAGCCGTAGTCTTCCTCACTTGGGTTTCTCTGTACAACTTTGCTGCGAGAATGCTCATCAAAAAATGGCAATAATCCTTCAGTTAGCAAGGAACTGAGGCAAGACTGCAGGGACTGCAATCAGGAAACCGTTAAAAGAGAGGAGAATCTCCTGCCAAGGCTGCTGTGACTTCCATTGTTTGGATGGATGTCTCCTCATCCATAACAACAATGATAACACATATTCTAACTTAGGTAGTGTTGTCAACTTAGACCAACTCTACATTTCACTGGGTAATAACCACCATTGAAGTACTAGTTCTCTCTGCTGTTAGGGTAATTCAGTGGACACATTTGAGGAGATTTCTAATTGTATCTGGTTTCATTTTTTACCAGAAACCATTCAAAGAAATTATGTTCATAATTATGACTTATGATTTATAATATAAATTAGTGAGATGGTTTTCATATATATATAAATATATACGTGTTCTATATATGTGTATATAATTCAAGAACATTTTAAAAAGCCGAAACAATGAGATCTATATTACCAAGAGATTTACCTGAGTGTTTTATATGCACTGAATAAACACACTTTTAGTGAAGTTTTATGCCAATAAAAATGAATCCTTTAAGTAACTCTGGAAGTTTGAGGTTATAATTATTACCTGCTTCAGAAAACTGAAAGTTTCATTTTTACATCTCACTTAACTACATGTGTTTCCTAAGACATGTAAAAGCTTTGTTCCCTCAGTGCTTCATATTTTAATACTAGCATAATGAAGATGTCCAAAGAATTGACAGTCATAAATATCTGAAACTAAAACAACAGAAGAATTTGGAAGAGATAATTTGTAGAATGGGCTCCAACAGCCACTGATATGTCATAGTAGTTCTATCAATAATATTTGTACCAGAAAAGCACAAATATTAATCAAAAAATATAAATAGTCACAATATACAATTTTCTAAATTTGACTTTAGCAATCTGACTTTGCCATGTCACTCAGGGTAAACTTCGATTTTGGATAAGTAGATGAACGATGTTGTCATGTGAATTAGGTAACAAACATCACTCTAAACTTTCCACAATCTGGACTCATCTTAGTATTTTTTAATCACTCAAATAAAAGCAAGACAAAATGTAAATAAACAGGAATTGTTGAAATCAGGCACGCATTGCAAAACAGCATACATAACTTGTAGTAATGGTGTTAGTAAAATTCAAAAACTATGACACTTTCAGGAAGATTGGCTGTAATCGGTGGCTCAACAGCGTGGCAATGACATTGACTATAGAAATGGAGAGGTGGAAGAGGGGAAAACATAAACTCCGTGAGGCAGGAGTTCTATCTTGCGGATCACTATGTCCCCTGAGCTTAGGATAGTGGTGCTTAATGACTATTTGTTTAATTAATATATAAAAATATTCACATCAAATTCAGGCAACGCTTCTTGTTTTAGATTTGGAGTTGTACCACGGTTATGTAAAATGTGAAATTAGGGGAAGTTGGGTAAAGAATATATAAGAACTCCCTGTGTTACCTTTGCAACTCTTCTGTAAATTAAAAACTGTTTCAAAATAAAAAGTTTTTTTAAAGTTTCTATATGGAAAATCATGAGATGGGATGGGATAGTGAGGGAAGGGCTACCTGCCCTGGACCCTTCTCTGAAGGCTTTGTGATAGTGGTAGCATCTTTTCAAGAAAATCCCAGAAGCAGCCAAAGGAGCAATAAGAAGTGAAAGTAAAAAGAAATGTCAATAAACTGTGTTCATTCTCTGAGGATGTTCAGAATATGAAGGGAAAGCTTTAGTTTTTGTGGTGAAATAAGATGGTGGATTCAACTACTTTATTATTTATTAATATATTTGGGTATTAATGTAAAGATGGCTCTCAAAGGCTAAGAAATCAGAGATACTCAGGTTATATCATAATTGGTAATTTGGGCTCTACTCTGTAGTGTAGCTTTTTGTTTTACTAAATGTAGGAAGAGTCAGCTTTATTTACAAAAGAAAGAATAAAAGGAAGGCAGAGAAGGAGGGAGAGAGAGAGAAAGAGAGGAAGGGTGGGAGAAAGGAAAGAAAGAGGGAAAGAGGGAGAGGGGAGAGAAACACGATAGACAGAAGTTATCTCCCTAATAAATGACACACTCAGTCCTTAAATCAGAGCTGAGGAGATAACAGAAGTGGTCATCTAGAGGTAGATGGACCTAGAGTCTGTCATACAGAGTGAAGTAAGTCAGAAAGAGAAAAACAAATACTGTATGCTAACACATATATATGGAATCTAAGGAACAAAAAAAAAAAACGTCATGAAGAACCTAGGGGTAAGACAGGAATAAAGACACAGACCTACTAGAGAATGGACTTGAGGATATGGGGAGGGGGGAGGGTAAGCTGCGACAAAGTGAGAGAGTGGCATGGACATATATACACTACCAAACGTAAAACAGATAGCTAGTGGGAAGCAGCCGCATAGCACAGGGAGATCATCTCGGTGGTTTGTGACCACCTAGACGGGTGGGATAGGGAGGGTGTGAGGGAGGGAGATGCAAGAGGGAAGAGATATGGGAACATATGTATATGTATAACTGATTCACTTTGTTATAAAGGAGAAACTAACACACCATTGTAAAGCAATTATACTGCAATATAGATGTTTGAAAAATAAAAACAAAAGGTCTTGAGCTATAGACCATTCATATAAAGACTTTACATCTAAATGTGGCTTCAAAAATAATGTTCTAAAAGCAATGATTTTTAAATCATGTAAACATGTGTATGACTTTACAAATATGGTCTGTGGGACTAAGGACGGAGCATTCTTTGTTGTTAGGAAGTGCTGATGTAAATGACACTAATACCACTGTAGAAGACACTGATGTACTTAGAGCACTGGGCTGCCAGCTTTTATGTTTAATTACTATTTTACAGGCATAGAAATAATTCAATATTTGGATTTACTTGCTTTGTTCACTCTGAAGGGTCATTTTCCACAGTAGTAAGTGCCTTAACCTTAAAAACCAAAGGGGTTTTCTTAATAAACAAACAACAAATCTACAATGTCATTTTTTAGCACATAACATGCTGTTTTTTCCATCAAATCAGTTGATCTTTCCTTGATGAATGAAATCCCCTTAGGGCTTGATGACACTGACATTTAGAGAATCAGTTTCCAAAGACAATTTACTTCTAGAGATATGAGTTTAGTTCACACTTTACTAGTCTTCCAATTTGTCTAATATTTTCCATTATTATCTGTACTTTACTTTCACCATATCCTCAGACTGCTTAATGAACATAACAAATATGTCTGTGTATGTTAAAAGTTCTTCTAAACTTTATCCTGATTATACTGAGTGTTTGGGGTGTTTTTGCCAGTTTCTATTTCATTTAAAGCAACATTTATATTATTGTTCAAAAACCTTAGGCTGCACTGATAATACAGAAACTTAATCACTTCAGGGAAATACCTCAGTGTCTCTTAAACAGAGCAGATGAGCTTTTCTAAACAATGGAAGGTAACCCCAAATAAGGAAAGCTTGGCAGCCAAAAAAAAAGACAAACAAATAAACAGAACAGGAAGAAAAATAAACAAAATGTCCACAATGTACAGGATGGCAAATATTATGCAAATCTGAAGAGGGCAGAAAGGATGATTGGAGCTAGTCTACTGTGGAACTGACTTCCCTGGAATGGAAAATTGCTTCACTTACTCTTCCAGGTTATAGGTCTGTACTCAGCTTCTACCTCCCCCACCTCTCCTATTCCTTGCCATCCAAATCACAGTGTGGGTGGGTGGATTTTCCTTGTGGAGACATTGACAATTCCATAAATAAGGAGTAGGAATCTTCATTGGTGTGACAGAGACTGAAGAGAAGGTAGGAACTTCCACGAATGGGATTTACTCTGTATTAGTTCTATCTCACTGTGTAACCGTTACCCCTAAAACCCAATAGCTGCAAACAATGAACGTTCCTTTTCTCACAATATCTGTGAGTCTTGAATCAGGGTCTGACCTCACTGAGTTCCTGTGGCTCAGGCTTTCTCACAGGGAGCAATCCAGATGTCTGCCCTAGCTGTGTTCGTTTCAGGCCTTGAGGAGGAGGTGATCCACGTCCAGGCTCATGAGTGGCTGTTAGGTGAATTCAGCTCCTTGCTGGTTGTTGGACTGAGGGTTTCAGTTCAGTGCTGACTACTGACCTTCCCACATGAGGATCTCCACGGGGCAGCTCCCAACGTGACAGCTGCCTTCACCAGAGAGGGGGAGGGGGGGGACGCACAAGCAAGACACAACACAAGTTGGCCTTTTCTGAAATTATAACTTAATTTCAGAAGTGACATCCTGTCATCTTTACCACACTCTGTTCAAGATTCTCTAGAATTATCACTGCCCCGGCAATAAGTTTTATATTGAGATATCAGCTTGGAAGACATCTAAGTTCGTAGTTAAAGCAAATTTGAAATCCAAAGTTTAAAACTTCTCAGAGTAGACTTTTATTTTCTACCCAGAGCTCCAACCAAGAAAGACTGGTATTTTTTCACCTCTATGCTTATGGACAGATTCTTTCTGGTTCTTTCTTCTTCAGACTTTTAAGCATCCAAGTTTTATGTCTGAGTGTCAGTTCTAACTCCCTGCCTTGCATGGGCCTAAGGCTTGATCTTCCATTCATTCCCCCAAAGATTAAAACCTGGCCTTCTGGATTTCTAGAATCGATGTCTGCATTCTCATCCCCACTCCCACCTCCCAGCAGCCATAGCCCAGCTCTGACTTCCAGATCACGTTTTGCTGATTAGTCCCTAGGGATTTCTTTCATTTTCAGTTAAAGAGATGTTTGTTATGTTTAGCTACCATTTCTAATTGTATCAGGAGTGTTTTCAGATTTTAATGCACCAAAACCTCACTGTAATAATTTTATCTCCTTGGTAACTAAACTTTTCATTCTGTTTCTTTTTTACTGCTGTTATAAATTCCAAAAGGTTCCCATATATTTTGTATCCAAATGTCCCAAAAGGAAAAAGTTCATTCTGTTCAATATAGAATTCAATATAGAATGTTCTGTGGGGCAGAGTTCATGCCAGGTTCCTCACAATCTGCTTCCATGGGTGTTTCATTTTATTTTATTATTATTATTTTTGGTACAGGTATTTTATTTGGGAGTACATTCCAGAAAGCTGTTACAGGGAAATGTGACATGAAGTAGAAAAAGCCAATAAAAGGCACATTCTCGAGGTCACAGCTCTAGGCAACAGGGACTCAACTCAGCCAGGTCCTCTGATAAATATAAAGAATGCCTCCAAACAGTGTCTATAGAGAGGATGGCTAAGGTACTTATGCTTCAGATCCCAGACTCTCCAACATGAGTGCTCCTGCACCGCCAGGTAATGCCAGCATGTGAGCGAGTTAGCTTCTGCGTCTTTGTCCAGCGCTGTAACTGTTCTAGGTATTTGTCCAGTCAGATGATGGAGAGCTTCTTCCTTGAGGAGTCTGAGACTTTAGTTGCCGTTTTCATATCGAAGTCTGGTTTCTGACAAATGATCTATTACGTCTCCATGTTCTAGGTGGCCTGATTCAGATCTTTATTCCTGAGGGTTGTTAGCATGCGGCTGTTTTGCTTTTGTCAAGCTGTGGAAGATGTAATTTTCCTTTCACTCTTATCAGGCGTGGACGGTCCAAGAGATGCTTCAATAGGTCTCCAAGATCTCCTCACCATTCTGATTATGTAGCAGTGAGTCTAGCTCCTCTCGATAATCAGAGTTAATTTTTCTCTCACTGGCACAGTAACTATTTTCTTTGTCCGCCAGTCTACTGACATATGATGCCCCAAATGACCATGCAGCTATAATAGCTTCAGTTTCAGTGAAAACATTATTGTGTCCAGTGGTGGAATTGTTCCTCTCCTGGGAAATAAGGACCTCTAATTCAGTAGAGACTAAAGTTATAGGGATGGGAAAGACACATTTCCGAGTGGGTCTCTGGGAGTAATGGCAAGAGGACTAATTCTATGCATACCCCTTGATTCCAGACCCATGTATTATAACAATTTGGGACACAACAGTATTGTGTCGGTGTTTTGGGGCACATCTCAAAGAATAGCACCACCACGCTACATCCCCAAGCTGGCACCTTCAATAAGCTTTGCAAGGATTCCCTTCAACACTCTATGGGGCTACCTACCACAGGTGATACACTGTACAGTAGAACCAGTGGATCCCGCAGACATGCATCCATTGTTGCACAGCTTTTGCCACAAAATGGGCCAGATGTTGATAGTACAAGCTGGGCAACAAGTCTTTCCTTAAAGGGAAATTGAGCAGCACATGTGCACAATCCAGCACTAAGTTACTCAAACTCTGGACCCTGCATGAACAAATTTCATGATCTCTTCCAACTTACATTTCCAAACGGAACTCCCACTACTCTGATTTATTCACTGATAATTTTTCCAGCTGGACCATAATACGTTTCGTTGCCAGTATACATCTCATTTGTTAAGGATTCTAGGGTCATGCTGTTTCCACTGTTTGGGCTGCCTTTGCTTTCAACTCCGCGTGGTGAAATAAAATATGTCTTACAAGGACTGGTGAAATGCTATCTCACCTGCCAAGCTTTTTCTAATCCCTCTGTCCCAAATCATTCTTCTGTATTTTCCCACAGACCTCCCCACACCAAAAAGTTGCATTATTTATCTTCTCTGAAAATCCATAACTCCTTATCTATACCTCTGCAATACCACCACCTGTTACTGTTAGCTGTGCAACCCAATTAAAACGTTGGCCCATGGGTGTTTCATTTTACTCTGTAGCCTTTGGCTTAGATAGAGACTTTTGGCCCAATCTGTTGTAGACCAGCTTAGCCAGACAAAGAATGAGGCACTGTAGATAGGGAATCACTTTTTATTTTCTTTACATCTTTATTGGAGTATAATTGCTTTACAATGGTGTGTTATTTTCTGCTTTATAACAAAGTGAATCAATTATACATATACATATGTTCCCATATCTCTTCCCTCTTGCATCTCCCTCCCCCACCCCTCCCTATCCCACCCATCTAGGTGGTCACAAATCACTGAGCTGATCTCCCTGTGCTATGGGGCTGCTTCCCACTAGCTATCTATTTTACCTTTGGTACTGTATATATATGTCCATGCCTCTCTCTCGCTTTGTCACAGCTTACCCTTCCCCCTTCCCATGTCCTAGTAGGATATGGGAAGTCCATTCTCTAGTAGGTCTGTGTCTTTATTCCCATCTTACCCCTAGGCTCTTCATGACATTTTTTTTTCTTAAATTCCATATATATGTGTTAGCATATGGTATTTGTCTTTCTCTTTCTGACTTACTTCACTCTCTATGACAGACTTTAGGTCCATCCACCTCATTACAATTAGCTCAATTTCATTTCTTTTTATGGCTGAGTAATATTCCATTGTATATATGTGCCACATCTTCTTTATCCATTCATCCGATGGACACTTAGGTTGTTTCCATCTCCGGGCTATTGTAAATAGAGCTGCAATGAACATTTTGGTACATGACTCTTTTTGAATTATGCTTTTCTCAGGGTATATGCCCAGTAGTGGGATTGCTCGGTCATACGGTAGTTCTATTTATAGTTTTCTAAGGAACTTTGATATTGTTCTCCATAGTAGCTGTACCAATTCACATTCCCACCAGCAGTGCAAGAGTGTTTCCTTTTCTCCACACTCTCTTCAGCATTTATTGTTTCTACATTTTTTATGATGGCCATTCTGACTGGTGTGAGATGAAATCTCATTGTAGTTTTGATTTGCATTTCTCTAATGATTAATGATGTTGAGCATTCTTTCATGTGTTTGTTGGCAGTCTGTATATCTTCTTTGGAGAAATGTCTGTTTACGTCATCTGCCCAAGGATTGGGTTGTTTGTTTTTTTGTTATTGAGCTGCATGAGCTGCTTATAAATTTTGGAGATTAATCCTTTGTCAGTTGCTTCATTTGCAAATATTTTCTACCATTCTGAGGGTTGTCTTTTGGTCTTCTTTATGGTTTCCTTTGTTGTGCAAAAGCTTTGAAGTTTCATTAGATCCCATTTGTTTATTTTTGTTTTTATTTCCATTTCTCTAGGAGGTGGGTCAAAAAGGATCTTGCTGTGATTTATGTCCTAGAGTGTTCTGCCTATGTTTTCCTCTAAGAGTTTGATAGTGTCTGACCTTACATTTAGGTCTTTAATCCATTTTGAGCTTATTTTTGTGTATGGTGTTAGGGAGTGATCTAATCTCATACTTCTACATGTACCTGTCCAGTTTTCCCAGCACCACTTTTTGAAGAGGCTGTCCTTTCTCCACTGTACATTCCTGCCTCCTTTATCAAAGATAAGGTGACCATATGTGTATGGGTTTATCTATGGGCTTTCTATCCTGTTCCATTGATCTATCTTTCTGTTTTTGTGCCAGTACCCTACTGTCTTGATTACTGTAGCTTTGTAGTATAGTCTGAAGTCAGGGAGCCTGATTCCTCCAGCTTCATTTTTCGTTCTCAAGATTGCTTTGGCTATTTGGGGTCTTTTGTGTTTCCATACAAATTGTGAAATTTTTTTGTTCTAGTTCTGTGAAAAATGCCAGTGGTAGTTTGATAGGGATTGCATTGAATCTGTAGATTGCTTTGGGTAATAGAGTCATTTTCACAGTGTTGATTCTTCCAATCCAAGAACATGGTCTATCTCTCCATCTATTTGTATCATCTTTAATTTCTTTCATCAGTGTCTTATAATTTTCTGCAAACAGGTCTTTTTTCTCCTTAGGTAGGTTTATTCCTAGATATTTTATTATTTTTAGTTCAATGGTAAATGGGAGTGTTTTCTTGATTTCACTTTCAGATTTTTCATCATTGGTGTATTGGAGTGCCAGAGATTTCTGTGCATTAATTTTGTATCCTGCTACTTTACCAAATTCATTGATTAGCTATAGTAGTTTTCTGGTAGCATCTTTAGGATTCTCTATGTATAGCATCATGTCATCTGCAAACAGTGACAGCTTTACTTCTTCTTTTCCGATTTGGATTCCTTTTATTTCCTTTTCTTCTCTGATTGCTGTGGCTAAAACTTCCAAAACTATGTTGAATAAGAGTGGTGAGAGTGGGCAACCTTGTCTTGTTCCTGATCTTAGTGGAAATGCTTTCAGTTTTTCACCATTGAGGATGATGTTTGCTGTGGGCTTCTCATATATGGCCTTTATTATGTTGAGGAAAGTTCCCTCTATGCCTACTTTCTGCATGGTTTTTATCATAAATGGGTGTTGAATTTTGTCGAAAGCTTTCTCTGCATCTATTGAGATGATCATATGGTTTTCTCCTTCAATTTGTTCATATGGTGTATCACGTTGATTGACTTGCATATATTGAAGAATCCTTGCATTCCTGGAATAAACCCCACTTGATCATGGTGTATGATCCTTTTAATGTGCTGTTAGGGAATCAGTTTTAAACAACTTTTCTAGAAAGGGAATCTTGGTACAACAAACATTGAGACTCTCTGAGAATTTCCACTATAATTTAGTGCTTATTTAACTGATGCTCTTTAATTAATTAGTGTGTATTTTTCTTATCTCAATAAGCAGGATTTTGCCAGGAGTTATCTTTTATCCACATCATTACATTAATTGTTGATAGGCATATTTTTATGGACTGACCAAATAGGTAGGAAGAATATAAGGGAGTGTAATGAGTTCAAGACAAGTTAAAATTAGTTGTGTAAAGACAATAGGGCTTGGAGAAGTTGAAGCTGGGTTATTTAAGCAAAAGGGTACACAATTATAAGAAGATGGAAGGAGGAAGGAGAGAAAAATACTAAATGTATAGGAAAAATATGGTCTTATGTTAAAAATAATAAGAAGAAGAAAATTCCAGTCAATTATCTGAAGGGGATTACAGGAAATAATCATATAAAAATGCACTACAGAAAGAAAAAGAGGGGGAAAAATTGCTTGAATAAGGAGGTAAAGGAGTACATATGATTTACACCCCCAAAATGCAGCAAGTCCTAATGCAAAATATTTTGTAGAGAAAAATAATTGGATATAAAATAATTTTTATAAATATTTTATCTGGAAAAAGTAAATATCCTTGATAAATGAAGTAGAGGTTCCCCCAATTTAATTTTCTATGAAGCTAGAAAAAAATGCCTAAAACTATTCTGCATAAATTAAGTATGACAGTGGATTGGAGAGTACTGATGATAATAGTTTGTGATTAACTTTTAATCATAAATCCTAAACTCAAAAGTTCAAAGTATGCCCCATTGTAAAAAGAAAAACACTTAGGTTTTCAAATCTGAGAGCACAGGCACATCAATTTTAGTAACTAACATCTTTAACAATATTCAGTTTAGTTACACTTTCTAATTTTGCATTTATTTTTCCAGATGGTTGTAGAATATTTATATCACAAAAGTTTTCCTCTTAATAGTAATATGAACTTATTATTTTGTTATAATTATCTGTGAAAAAGTAAAGAATTTAAATGGAAGAAATTTCAAAATGCGTGCAAACTTCAAGACCAGCTTGGAGGAAAAAATAAAAGTTTCATTACAATGAGTTTCTTAAGAAGGATGTTGTCAAGGAGCCTCTGTGTTTAAATATGGTTTGATGTCACCTAAGCAATAAAATTCAGTTTGCTTTTGTGCCTTAGTACAGCACTGGAGGATTGGAAAACTTCCCAGACTCACTAGGCTGGATATGAATTCTCACCTCCCTGAAACTTCTGTGTTTAGGGAGTGCCTTTCCCAATTATAGCTGCGTTCTGACAGTAACTAACCATTACCCTGAGTGACAGGCAGAGAAAGCGAAGAGCCTTGAGGCTAAAAGAGATAAGTGAACATGATCTCCAATTACACACTCAGTCAAAGAGGATTCCTCCTAGACTCATTCTAATGTTTTCTATATCAGGGACCAATCGGTGTGTGTAATTTGCACAGATGCATTATCAGAACATAGTAAATACATAGCTATGAGGTGATGCAAATTTGGTGATCCCCGTTTATTTTGCTGTTATATCAAAATAGCAACAAATAATCTAACAATAATAAGTAATTTATTTTATTAATATAGTGGTAAATTTCTCCATAATGAGAGCAAATTAGTGATTATGAAGAAAAGGTCTGCCTCCATTTTATTGATGGCTTTCTTTAATAATAATACTTCTAAGCAGTTAATTTTTCTAAACTTTTTTTTCTTAAGAGTAGAGAAGAAGCTGAGGATTTTTGATTTGAATGTTAACTTTTGCACTTTAGGAAACGTTATTTACAAGTGAGAAATCTGGAAAAGCAAAAATACTGTACATATCCAAACTGAAAAATCCACAAAAAATGTTAAAACAAAATGTACACTCAACTCTACTTCATCATAAGAAATTGCCTTTAAGCATTAAAAAGCTGTGATTTTTCCATCACACTCACACAACACACATGCACACACACACACACACACAAATTATCATTAACAAACAACACCTAATTATCTGATCTATGAGTTAATTGAGCCATTAATAGGTTTTGGAAATATAATTGCATTTGATGTGTGAATCTGAGCTTTAAAAGCACCTGCATTTCTATATCAAATTTAAAAAGCATTTAAAAAGCACCCGCATTTCTATATCAAATTCTTTAGTATTAGTTATTAGCTTTTTAAATTGCTTAAATATTTTAAAAACTAAGGAAAACCAATCTAAGTGAACCATTTTTCCATTTTAAATTCTTTGTAAGTTTATTTCCGAGATAATTATATCTTCTTTGAAGCTTTTTTATCATGGTGCTTCACCTGCTGACTTGTGATGTTGAAATTCAACAAAAGGGGACTCTTCTAAATGAGTTTTTCCCAAAATGTGTTTCACAGAATATTTGTTCCATGAGATGGTATTAGATGTTCTGAATTTAACTATGAAGCAGAAAAGTTGGACTAAATAGTGTTGACTAGGTTTCTTTACTCCATTGTTCTTTAGAATTTTTATTATTATAAATGCTTCTTATGAATGTCCAAGAAGTGAGTACTTTATATGATGTTTCCCAAGGATATTGGTTATGGAACATTGTTTTTAATTGAACATTTTAAAGGATTGGATTTTTTGAGGAACCCATTAGGTTCAGGAATTTTTTTAAGTGACATCTTAGATAACCAGAACTGTCTAACTATGGCAGGGCCTTGTGCCCGGTTAATAGGAACAGAGGAAACACCCAAATACAGATCATAGTAACTTAGTGAAAGAATGTGCGGGAAAATTTAGGGTTTTTTTTTCTTTCTTCCAATTTTAGTACAAGCATTTCACAGAAGAATATATTCAAACAGCAAATTAGCGTATGAAAAAGTTCAGAATGGAAATGCCCATCAAGAGTAGAATTGAGAAAAAAAAAAACTGTGGTATGTTCAAATATTGAAATACTATAAAGTAATAAAAACTAATCAACCACAGCTTTATAAAACACTTTGGATAAATCTCAAAAACTTAATATTGAGTGAAAAAAAGCCAGACACAAAATATCAAAAATCAGGAAAACTAGCCTTTTTTTTTTGGAGAGGGGATGCTTACTTAGGTGTTAAAACATAAATAAAAGCAAAAAAAATAGTTACCATGACAAGCAGAATTGTGATCAGCTGTGGTGGGGAGGAAAAGAAGGGAGGGTAACCGGAAGGAACCCCGTTAGGTGTCAGGGGAGGGGATCTGGGATGCTGGAAATGTTCTCTATCTTTTCCTGGGTTATAACTACTGGGTGTTTGCATTGATATAAATCTTAGAGTTGTACATTTATGTTTTGTACTTTTTTCTAAGTGAAAAGGAAAGAGTAGTTTGGGTTGTTTTGAGGTCAGTGGGTTCAAAACTTAGGTCCAAAAAATTCACTTTTTTCCAAAACCAGTTTTGGAAAATCTAGGGTATCTCTGTGTATGACCATGCTACAGGAGCAAGAGGGAAATAAAGCACCTTCACAAGTCAGGCTGTTCAATTTCATTTCCCTTCATAAAAGATTAATATATGTAGTGACACTTAGGAAACTGCAAATTATGCAAACAGAAATGGTGGCTCCCCATCAACATCTCTTCTGTCTCTAACATTACTACCTTCCAAGTACTGATAATGAGCAGCCTCTACAAAAAGGATATCAAGTTGTCAACACAGTTTCCAAAGCCACCCCAAAAGGAAGCATGGTCACAGTCATGGAAGGTTAACATCTACCTTTGCACTCGGCTGCTCTCTGAAATATCATACATTGCAATAAAGGGGAAAATGTCATGAGAAGTTATCAATAACTGAATAAAATAATAAAAATTAAAAGGCGAGACCATAATAAGACTTTAGGGTTTGCTGATGCAACAATATCTAAGAACAATCTTTCTCTGCTCCAGAAGGCTACCCCCAACAATTTCACTAGACTCTCCTACAACTGAAATCACATTTCTTCATTCATCCTTTTTAAAGATTTAGGTCACGTCTACTCTCCATCTTGGATATAAGAAATCAGAGGCCCCTAAGTAATTTTCAGAGTCAAATGGCATGTCATTTATGGTGTGGCAGCCAGGATTAATGACCTTTAATTTGAGCTCAGATAACCTTAACTCCCCATGGGGGTAAAGGAAAGAGAAAATCTGGACAATCAATTTCTTAAACACATTTTGGCGATTCCATGCTGATGTGCTTGTTGTTGCTGCTAATGACATTGCTGATAAGATATTTTAATGAAAAATATTTTAAAACTATTTATTAAGTGCCTACAGAATTCTAGGCACTTTACTGATCCCTTGGCTTAAATTATCCAATCATCCTTATAAAAACCTAGCGAAGGGGTTTTATATCCCCATTTTACAAGAAAAATGTTTTATCTAACCTGTGCCATTAACATGGAAAAGTTCTAAGATGCTAGCAATAAAGAGACAAACATGCATAATTGAGTTCATGTGACTGTTTTCTAAGGTTGAGGTGGCTAAAAGGTGTTGCTTCTCAAACTGTGGTCCTTCGATCACTTGCATTAGAATTATCTGGGGAAACTAGGAACACACAGATTCTAAGGTTCTATCCTAGACTTACTAAAGCAGAAGCTCTGGAGTATCAGCGAAGCACCTGCATTTTTAGCCACTTTCCTGGGTGATTCATATACAAGCTGAAATCTGAGTACATTTTTTTAAACAACTTTATTAGAGTATAATTGCTTTACAATGGTGTGTTAGTTTCTGCTTTATAACAAAGTGAATCAGCTATATGCATACATATATCCCCATATCCCCTTCCCTCTTGCATCTCCCTCCCACCCTCCCTATCCCACCCCTCTAGGTGGTCACAAAGCACCAAGCTGATCTCCCTCTGCTATGTGGCTGCTTCCTAGTAGTCTGCACAGAAGGGGCAGTGAAATGGTTAAACAGTCAAACCCTGAAGAGCTGCTGTAAAGAAGGGAAGTTTAGTATTGCTTCACAGAGAGCATTATAACTTCTTTCACTGGAGCAATGGAAGAGGGTTGTTGATTTTAATATCAGCTTCAATCTAAAAGACTTTCTTCCAGTCCAAAGCTGATTCCCATTGCTGCACTAGGGTTCAGGAGGAAAATGAAAGAAATACAGACAGAGCTAACTCATCATTCAAAAAGAGACTGGAGCAAGGTTTTTGCAGAGTGTATTGAAATACAACATAGGGGCACTTAATGGAGATACCTCCCATTAAAGTAGAATCTGTGATCAAATACTGGCTGCTCTTAGGTTAAAGTCCCCAGCCACTATGGGATACAGACAATTACAGTGTTCAGCTAGTTCCCTTGAGCACACCCGGGTAAAACTTCCACTTATTCCTAACGGTGAAGCTCGGCAGTTAATTTCAGAGCCACACTAGTTTTTGTATTTGCTGTGCATTATTAATTATGCTGAAGCTCAACGTGTACGAAATTGTACAGAGTTCTTATTCTAATGTAGGTTATGGGAATCCACAATCATTTTTGTCAACATCCGACAGTCCACAGTTGGAGATCCCTTTAAATGATCCTGGTGAAGATAACTGGACCACAGTTAGCTCCCACAGCTGCATCCAGGCCCTGAGGGTCAAGCAGACAGATTAAGTCACCAGCACCCAGTGAGATCAAGTCCTAAACCGTATTATTTCTCCCAATACTATCCTCTGTTTTTGCCAACAGATCTCAACAGACTACTATTTAATATGAGGATAGAGTGAAAGGAGTAGCTTTTTCAAATTTAGTGAAAAGTTTTGTGATTGATTCATTTCCATATATTTCTTAAGCCCTGGGTTGTATTTGTGGAACATTTGATTCCCCAACACTGAATGTAACAAAACAGCTGTGTTGTAAACTACAGAAACATTGTGCTATTCTGGAACTAGATAGTGGTGATATTTGCACAAATTGTGAATGTGCTTAATATCACCGAATTATACACTTTAAAATGATTAAATTGGTGGACTTGATGATATGGATATTTTACACAGTAAAAAATAATTAATTTTAAAAAATTGTGTTAACATTCAGGCATGAAAAGGCAAACTGGAACCTGCTTCTGATAGTTTCCAGCTTGACCTCCACATGATGGAACTGTTACCTAGTTATGCATCATTGTTTTCTTGATTTTTATCAGATGACACTATAAAACTGATACTTATATGTATCACGACAAATAACTAAATGTCTGTATAACTTTCTTTTTATTCATAAAACAAATATTCATTGAGACGTACTGTAAATGAGACACTGTACTAGACACTGCTGTAAAGGCAAAGACGAGTCAACAAGAGCCCTGCCCTCCTGGGATTTGCCATCTAACAATGGAGTAGTGAGAAAATATCTGAGTGCTTTCAATATGCCAGGCACTGCCCAGATCGAGGGAATCATAAAAGTGTAGGAAGACACAGTCCACGTCTTTTTGGTGAGTTCAGAGTCTAGTGTGGGAAGACAATGTAGTACATATTCTACCAGAGCAGGAGAGAAGGCATTTGAGAACACAGGTGTTAGAGGGAAAAATCATGAATAAGACTGGTTTCAAGGCATCACAACCTTTATTGGGAAGTACATTTAATATAAAAACATTCACGGCTTTAGGTGAACCTGGACTTCAGCAGTTCTAGGCACTACTGTCCTCACACAGGACTAAGTTACACAGACCCTGGTAAAATATAAGCACTATGCTCAGGTTTTTGTCCCCAAATTACAGTTCTAATTAATCCAGTTAGCACAGCACCAGTTTTCTGACTTCTCTAAATATTCGGTAATGAAACCCCAGAGGTTAGGCTAATCTAGGACTTCTACATGCCCAGCCATTAATAGGACTAGCTCTGTCATCTTGGACGAGTCATTTCACTTTTCTGCGTTCTAAAACGATAGAATTAAGTACTGCAAAGATGTCTATCTCTGTAGTGATTTATTTTTTCTTTCCATATGACCCAATACTTTAGATATGAGAACTTAGAAAAATGTTTGATAAAGCTAAATGTTTCTTTAAGATTAATAACAAGAAAGAAATCAGCACTGCTGCATCTGGAAACTTGAGTGCCAAGGGATAAGTGGTATCTAATAATTAATAAAAAGTGATTGTAAAGCATTTTGCAAACATAAAATGCTAGATAATTTATAAATATTTAAATAGTTATTAAATTTAATATGAATATTACATAGATTCCATTTTGATTTCCTATGCCACTTTATTGACTCAGAGTACTTCATTGATATTAATTATGTTACTGTTGGTGTTATTGCTGTTAATTGTTCGGTTTCTGGAGGGGTATATCCCAGGTAAAGAGGAGAAGGGAAATAGGGGTGAATAAATTAGTTGTAGGGTCTTATTACTGGAAGGAGCTATTCTTTTCTGTTACAGTGTATTTGAGGTTTGTCAGTTAAGTGCCTGGTTCATAAGTTTCTGTTGTTACTTAGATCTGGTTTTGACTTTGCTTCTTCTGATCTTATTTGCTGAGTTACAAACTCCTCCAAGTCACACGCCATTTTATTCAGCTTTGCATTCTTCCAAAGTTTCTTAGTGCAATATCTACCCGACTGCTTAAAAAATACTTGCTAAAACTTGAAGGGGAAGAAAGTTAACACGGTGTATGCTCACAGGTCTCAGTGGTTCCACTTCATAGTTCAGGCAATGTTCGTACCCTCACAAGGAGGCAAATCATCCTATTTAAGAGATGAAGAAACTGATATCATGGCTGACTAAGGACAGCACAAAGTGTATCCACCTAAGAATGATGGATACAACTCTATTTGATCTCAAAGGGCCTGCCTTTTCTCATTACATAAAACCATCTCCATAGAAATTTATCAATTAATGAAAAAGTGGAGTTGTTTGGAACAGGAATTCGTAAGGAATTATTGCATTTAAAAAATCATTCTTAATTGAGGGTAGAAAGTGTTTTGGAAACTTGACAAGGGAGAAGGGAAGAAAGTAAGAGGAAGCAGCAATGAAGGAGGAGAGCGGGAAACAATAGATAGACCCAGAAAAGCAAGAAAACATTGAAATAAAAGGAATGCTGTGAACACTTCTTTGTAGAAAAGAAGACAGACCAGAACTCACAGACCACCTCAAGGTAGTAACTTGTGTAGGGTGGGGAGGGAGGCTCAGGCATAGGATTTAGCTAATATCCCCTGGGCTTAGTTGTGGAGGTGTGGTGGAGTCTTTAAGCAAAACCACAAAGCAAGCACAGGAGAAAGTAATTGGCTTTTCTGATAAGAGGTGAGGAAGAGAGCTGGCTGCAGGTGGGTCCAGTGATAAGCAGAATATATGGTACTGTGAAGCCTTGATTGGAATAGTTTAATAAAAGCATGTGACTGTTGCCAGTTAGAAGCTAGAGGTAAAATATGATTCTGCTGCTAATTTTGTATCTAAGTAGAATTATCCTGTGATTAGCCTAATAGAATGGCATTGGAAATCTGTAGGCACTGCATGGGAGACCCACTATCTAACAAGCAGCTGAACAGAAGCAGTAAAGCATCACTATCTCCACCTTACCTGGCCCATGAGTGGCTCATGCAGAAACAAGCTTGTGCAGAGGCAGCTTGCAAAGGAGAATAGAGGATTCCCAATGTGCACAGGAAGAGGGTGCAAGCTTCAAGACCCAGTCCCCAAAGGGTCCTTAGTCTGCTGGGGATTGTGTAGCTCTGGATGTGCAATACCTAAAGGGGCTTTTAAGAGAGTCTAAGAGTAATTCTTCCACAACCTGTCAAGTGTCTTACCCTGAAGGAATCCTGTGCCTATCGGAGGCCCCTCTGTGAGATGAAGTCCTAGTGTTTTAGACCAGGAAGGTCCTGCTGGGAATTTCTCTAACTAGGACCACCTTTCACTCCAACTCCAGTAAGTAAGGAGAGCATTCAACAACGTAGAGATAAACTAATGTCTGAGAGTACATACAAATGGTCCAACCTGATAAAAAAAACAAACAAACAAACAAACAAAAAACCCAGGATATTCTCTTCTATTCTTTGCATGGGTTATGGTTCTCTTTTCCCCCTGACTCCCACCACTTCTGTCTTCTGCACTGTCCACACTGGGACTTGGATTGAAGGCTGATTTACATCTGTTGTGCATCCTAATTTCCCAAGAGTGTATGAATGAATTTACAACAAAGGAGCTCTCCTTTTATTTCCATGAAATGTGGTGCACGGTGTCACTCAGCAGCCAGTGACATGTGTGCTGGCAATAATAAGGTCTTGCCTTTTGAAATAATCTGTGAACAATCCATATTTAACTGTTCTTCCTATTCAAATTAATTCAGATATTGAAATCATAATGTAGAGCAGCTGAATTCTTAAAGCACCATGCAACCTAAGGTGCTAACCTGGTAGAGGAACCAATGCCTTTTCTTTGAAACAAAAACTATTTAGCTTGTACTGAAAGTAAGATTAACATGATACAAACCATACCCAATCCACAGGCCTCCTGAGGTTTTGTACTGATAGCTGCTTTTCCAGCCTAATTTCCACTCCAGTATTCAAATCCAAGCAGGTAAATTAACGCTGCTGTTCTTTCCCCAGAAGTGATAATGCTTGCTTGATTTGGAAATACCAAAGTGAAGACCTTCTCATCCAGTAAACAAAAAGATTGAATTTCTTCCACTTTCACATCTCAAGAAAACTGAAAATAGAAAACTTTCTATTTTTTTAAATCAGAGAGTATGATGATTGGCTCAAATTTTTTTTAGCTCAAATGCATTTACTAGCAACAGAGATGTAGAACATAGGAGGACCATACTCAAGCCCTTGAAGTGTTTTGACAAGGTACTAAATCTTTGAGTCATAATAGTCTGATGCTGATGTTGTAGGAAAATGGGGTACGAGAGGATGGTCATGTCCCAGGTCTCGACCCAGTTCTTGGGAGGGGCCACCAAGTGAGGGTCCTTGGCTTTACACAGGAAAGAATTCAAGAGCAAGCAATAGCAAAGTAAAAGCAAGTTTGTTTAGAGAGATACACATTCCATAGACAGAATGTGGACTGTCTCAGAAGGTGAGAGTGGCCCCGAAATATAGGGTGGTTAGTTTTTATGTGCTGGGTAATTTTATAGGATAATGAGTGGGAGGAATGTTCTAACTATCTTGGAGAAGCGGTGGGAATTTCCAGGAATTGGGCCACTGTCCACTTTTTGGCCTTTTGTGGTTGGCCTCAGAACTGTCATGGCGCCTGTGGGTGTGTCAGTTAGCATATGCTAATGTATTACAATGAGCATATAATGAGCCTTGAGGTCTACTGGAAATTGAATCTCCCACTTCCTTGGGCCTAGTAGGTTCTAACCAGTATTTTTGTCCTCTCTTCAACAGCTATGTCATTCTTTTAAAGGTTGTGCCCTGCCCCCTTACCTCCTGTCTCACTGATTTGTATTTTATTTATTCTGTAGTATAACTGACAAGAAAGCTAATTTGGTTAAGTCAAGAGGTCTAGTTGCTTTATAAATGTTTACTGAATGAGTGAGTGAATGAATGAATGGCAGTAATGCATGCCCATAATAAATGTTAAAATAATACAAATTCAAATGAGTACTGTTCTACTTAATTGTCCCTTTTCTATCCCATGGAAGGAATAATTGTAACAGTTATCACTCTTGATAACTGATAATTCTTGATAACATGAGCATTCTTCATACATCTTTTCTGATATATATGGTAGGCAGAATATGGTCTCCCAAAGACATTCATGTCTTAATCCCTGGAACCTGTGAATATGTTACCTTACATGGTAATAGGGATTTTGCAAATGTGATTAAGTTAAGGATTTTTAGATGAGGAGATTATCCCTGATTATTCCAGATTATCTGGGTCTACCAAATTAATCACAAGAGCCCTTTTAAGTGCAAGAAGGAGGCAGGAGAGCCAGAGTCAGAAAGAAACTTGAAGATGCTACACTGGTGTTTTTGAAGGCAGAGGAAGGGACCACAAGTCAAGGAATGCAGGCAGCCTCAAGGAACCATAATAGGCAAAGAAATTGATTCTTCCCTAGAGCCTCCAGAAGGAACACAGAACTGCCGACACCTTAATTAAGGCCCAGTGAGATGTCTTTCAGATTTCTGACCTCTGGAACTATGAGATAATACATATGTATTGTTTTAAGCCACTTAGTTTGTGCTAATTTGTTACAGCAGCAATAGGAAAGTAATACAATGCATATAGAACAGTCTAAATTATCCATCATAAGGATAATTCAATTGACCATCATCTACCATACAAGTCAGGCCAGTTAATGCAATAATAATTGCAGAATGGGGGGGAGATAATAATATTTATAGTACTTACTCTGTGGAACATAATAAGTCCTTTACTGGCATTAACCCACTTAACTCTAAATATCATATACATTTTACAGATGAAGAAACTGATGTATAGCTGGGTTAAATGACTTGCCCAGGATTACACTGGTAATAGGTGGCAGAGCTAGAAGTCTGCCTCTAGAAATGACACTCTTAACCTGTCATATATTAACCTCTAATGTATGACGTGTGACCCATTGTGCTAACATTCTTTATCAGGAGTGGTTATGTTACCAAACTCAGGTTCGGCTGCTCACTGCTGTAAAGCCAATAATCGAGAGGCAGGTGTCAATAGAAAGGAAAGATGCTTTAATCAGAAAGACCAGCAATCTGGGGAGAAGGTGGACTCATGTCCAGAGACCATCTTTGAAGATTCTGTTCAGTAATGACAGTTTTTAAAGAGGAGGCAGGGGAGGAGAATCTCAGTGAATCATTGAGGCAGGAGGTTGGGTTCTGCATCATTGTCTACTGCGTGCAGACTGGCTGGCTCTCTCTTCAGATGTTCTCTTCCCCATGTGATCTGCCAGTAAGATTGTTTAGGGGGGCTTCTGGGGGGTAGAAAGCTAGTCATTCTTTAACTACTTCATTCTTGCTTCTTTTTATCTAGGAGAAGAATCAATAGGTTAGTCAAGGCAAGATGTGCATTCAGGAGAGCATACGTCAAGAGTTAAATTGCCTAAAGATCTCATTTCTATAATTAGGTTCTTTCAAGGTTAGAGGGGAGCAGAAATGGGCAAACAGGAAAGGGGCAGAAGAGCTGCTTTCAGTTAATCAACCACAACTAGTTGTATGGCATTTGGGTTGCTTGTTCTTATTAAGGTTCTCTCCATTCTGTCCCAATCGTCCCTCTGAAACTTTCTCACTGATGACAATCATTCATGTCCTAATCTCTATGCCAGAGATGGTACATCTACAGCCATGAAGAAAAATAGGGGGCAGAGTCATAGTTCTATATTTTCCATATAGTGCAGAACGTCCGCTGCAAGCTGTCATACCAAGAATGACTTTGTAAAGTCTTAATTCAGGCTGAGTTAGAAGGCTGGGGGCACAGTTACTGAAGCAAAAGTTAGTGTGGACAAAATTAGGTTGCAGACACAAGTCTGAGTTAGAACGTAACAAACGTTAAAGAACAAACAAAAAACAATAGGTTAGAAAAAATAGAATGAGCTTTCAATTAATTCTTCACTTGATTATAAGATCCTTCACTGTAAGAATTATGTTTAAAGTTCTCAGAATCTAGTGCAGTTTACTGAACTTAGTAAAAGTTGATTAAATGTTCATTGACTGACTATACCATCAAAAATATGTCTCTTATGGACATTGTTTTATTGCTCATCAGCCTCTTTTGAAGGCTCTGGGATTTTTTCTCATTAGTCTTGAAAATATAGCTCTATGACTCTCTCAACTGACATTTTCAAGGCCAGAAAACTTACTTCCACAATTTTCTTTCTTATAAGAGAATATTAGCATGGCTTCATGTTTCATCAGAATCTTCTAGAACATAGCAAATTATTCACTTTGCTTTTAAAAGAACAATAAAAAAAATTAGGAAAAGATATCCATGAAAGATATGGCTACTGTCCCAGGATCCAGAATAACAAAGCAGCCCCAGCATACTGCACCAGAAATGACAAAAAGAATGGCATCTGAAATATAAGTTCTTTCTTACAAATACTTATAAATCAACAGAACTTACAGAAAATTATTAGAGCTCTCTAGCATAAAACTTCTTTTAGGTAAAATAGCCATAGCATTTAAACCTTCAAATGTACAAAAAGTATTAAAGAATTAGCAGCTCTTAGCTGAATTTTATGTCAACTGAGCAAATTTTCTAAAAGTAAATGTCTATTAACTATTCCTGATTTAATATCAGGAAAAACAACTTGTGTGAACAGCTGGAAAGGAAAAAGTTCCATAAGTAAGACATAGAGCTTAGGTCAAATCTCTGAAATGTCTTCTTCCTGTCCACATTTCACTTGAAGGAGTCCCTCCCATGCAGCTGGACACAGGTTAAGACTGAGCAAACCGGGGGCTTGAGAAATTCTGAAGATGAAGAGTATGATGTCTCAGAGAGGATCCACCAGTTGCACAGAGAGATGGCAAACCAGATTCAAGAGCGGGGGCTGCAGAGAGTGGGATTAAGGTGGTGAAGGTCCACTGAATTCTTCCAGCCCTGTGATACTCTCTTCTTCCTCCTAGAGTTTCTCTCCCAGTTTGAGTCCTATTGTCTTTCTTCCTTGGTTCTACTTTTCTAATCCACTCCCCTTCTTTTCATCCTTTTTCTAACTCTCCTTTATTTTCATGTATAATTTTTTTCTGTCTGCTTTTTTCTTCGTATTTAACTGACCAGGTGTTGATGTATATTTTTATGACTTTATGTTCATGAAATACAGGTTTAAATTCTTTGCTTTTCATCTTGTTAATGGGCAAGTTGGACATTTTATGTATATATTTCCTCTCTAAAAAATTATTTCATTTTAAATTCTTCAACATTGATAATTTTCTGTATGTTGCTCTTCAAAGACTGGGTTGCCATCCTGCAGTTGACAAATCCTCCAGTCTGCAAGCTTTTCTTCACTTCCCTCACCAGTAGAGATGCAGCCCAAGTGGCCCGGTATTTCAGAGGGAGAAGCAGAACATGGCAGAGAGAGAATACTCCTTTTCAAAAAGGAGCAGTTGTTATGCTAAAATGCACAAAGAGCCATTGTGAATTTTTGTTTAGGTATCTAGATTTCTCACTGCTACGCTGATGGAGCTTAAATGTGAGAGGTATTTTACTGGTGTGTTTTTCTCTAAAATAAGTTTCAGTGTGTAGTGCTAATATAAAAACATGGTACACATTTTCAACTGCATTTAGATTTTTGTTACTGACAAAAATAGGAAAATTGTTGATGCCCTAAAATACCTCCCTGTGGTTCAGGCAATATCATTTAAAATAAGTTTTTCAGTATGAATTTCAAACTCTTGAAAGCATTAAAGACAAAGGCCCCTCTATTCCAATGGGAATGCAGAATATATGAATAAATCATAATGTTCTCATGTTAAGGTATTACTAGAGGTCAAGTGGACTTCAAGCTATGTGGCAATTTCTTATCTGGATATTTTAATAGAATTTCATTTCCCTTAAGAAGAAAAAAAATTTTGCATCTTGTATTATTTTCAGATGAGGGATACTCATTTAAATTAATATCAAGATGCATCCCACGCAGAATTTTTAAAAAATCATCAATCTGCCATCTTACCCACATTATTTTTTACCTTCGGGCTCTTGATGTAGTTTTTATGAACAGGATTCAAATAAATTGGCTCTTTTTCCTTGGTGGTTTCTTTAATTACTTTGTTATTATCCAAGGAACTGGTTTAATTTAAATGAACACTGTGTTCCTGCTACTACTATCCAGAGAAAACACAGACTCAGAACATGCTGTTTTGTAGTTAAAGTGTATTTCTCTGCATGGGGATGCCAGAATCCGGCAGTTCAACAGCATCTTCCTGTTTTATATAAAGAGCAAATCCAACCCATCTTGTGAAATCAGTGACTTCCCCCAAACTCCTATTCATTTCACTAGATACAATGAATAAGTAGTAAATATATAAAGCAATGACTTGCTTTAAGTAAATCTGATAACATTTCATTCAAAACAAGCAATCCAGCAAGTCTATATAGTTCTTTCCCCCAAAAAATCTGTATAGGAGGTACATTTTAAAACCAATTATGAGCAGATGTTATCATGAGTGATCCAATGTCCCTCCCCCCAACTTCCCAGATTTTGACATTACACAGAGTCTTATTGAATATTTATTTGGAACAAAGATGTTTGCAAAGGTGCAGGATACCCTCTCTTCTTTGTAGCTTCTATCCAATGAAAGTATAGCACAAATTTCAAAGGAATCTAAAAAAATGTATATGTATATAAACATTAAGATGCTATAAGTATTTTACAGACACCATGAAAATATAAAGTTGTATTTCATTTACTGAAATAGTTGTTTTCAACCCAGATCAATCTCTTTAAGTAAAGCCATGTGTGAGAAAAGCAAGTTTAACCTTTAGAAATATTTAATCTGGGACTATTGACTGAGTCCCTACAGAAATCATGGCATTTCTCCTGTTGCAGGTAGAATGGAGACCAGACGTGCACATCTACTAGGAGAAGAGCCGGAAATGGAGCAATGTGGGGAGAGTTCCCTGCCTGTGCACATACAACAGGCTCATACTGTGTTTCATTTTATATCTTTCACCTGAGAATTTACATATCTGTCATACAATGGAGAATGGAGTCTTCCTATTTTTTAATGTGCAAACAAGTAAACTAAAACATGATCCTTTGCCACAGGTGGTGCCTGTGGCACTGGGAGAGCTGGTAGATACCATTCAAGTGGTGACATAAAATATATGTAGCTCTTGGAGGGAAGAAACAGTGTCACTAATTGTATGCTTCAAGGTCAAAGTAGAATTATAGTAAAAGCTCACCTTCTGAAATCAAATACACCTAAATTTAAATGTTGTTATGTGATCTTAGCTCCTTTAAGCCTTAGTTTCCCCATTTCTGAAATGGAGATATGAACAGTGCCTACCTCTTTGGGTGGTATTGTGGGAATTCAAGCTGAAAAAGCACCTGAGAATCTTAGCATGGCTCCTGGTATATAATGTTCAATATCATCATCATTACTAAAGCAGGCTCGGAAAATTCTCATCATCCCCTGAAGCAGACTGTTTGCTATTACCCCAGGCATTCATCCCCCTAGCTAGTGGTTCTTAAAATGTAGTTCTAGGACTACCTGTATTAGATCCTCTTAGGGAGCTTGTAAACAGTGCAAATTCCTGGCCTCTGCTCCAGACACCAGATTCTCTGGGTGTCAGCTTGGGACTCTCCACTTTTTTTTTTTTTTTTTTTTTTTGCGGTACGCGGGCCTCACGCTGCTGCAGCCTCTCCCGTTGCGGAGCACAGGCCCCGGACGCACAGGCCCAGCGGCCATGGCCCACGGGCCCAGCCGCTCCGCGGCATGCGGGATCCTTGCGGACAGGGGCACGAACCCGTGTCCCCCGCATCGGCAGGCGGACTCTCAACCACTGCGCCACCAGGGGCCCTCCACTTTTAACAAGCTTACTAAATTTGAAAAACACTACCCTAAATGAGGTCACCTCTCAGCCTGTTCTCCAAAGCTTATGAACCTGACACCAAGTGCACTTGACTCAGACAGCTAGTCATTATGGATACCTGCTGAGTCTCTTTTCACACAAGTACTTATTCAGGTACAGAGTTAATGAGAAAGTGATGTTAATGGAACAAACTCTACTAAAGTGCTGTGCCCAGAAACCCCTGTATCTTTCTTTCCCAACCTTCTGTAGCTAGGTCATTTTATGTACCCACCTCTCTTTCCTTCTCTCTGCCAGTAAATCCTGCAAATCCTTCACTTCTAGCTCAGAGTCATTTCTTCAGGGAAAACTGCCTGACCACATTCCTTTCTTCCATTTTTGTATTTCTACACCAAATAACAGCTGTAAAAGTCTTCTGGCTATTAACCACGTGGTCCCGCGTTTGTACTGTTTTCTAAAGCTCGCATTGTTACTTGTTCACATCTCCTGCATATCTTTGTCTCTCTCCCTCTCTCATGGGGGTATAAATCTCTTAAAGGCAAATGCTGTGTTAGACTTCTTAGACTTCTCAATTTTCCTTGAGAACTGCGCATAAGCCTCAGAAGTTCATTTTCTGAAAATATCTGTTGAATGAGGGGGTGCGGATCATCATGTACACACTTTAGGTTTTCTTTGCAAATTATGAGAAATGGAGGACTTGATGTTTCCTCTGATTAATCTTAGCAACGATAAGTAGGACAACCAGGTATCACATGCCTCCTGATACAAGGACATAGGAATTCTACAGCATCACCTGCAAAACAAGCTTGCTTAAAAAACTGAACATGAGTCTAAAAAAGTCTCTAGATTTAGCAGTTTACAGAAAATATGGGGAGTGGAGTAATAAGGTAAACTCCACCATTCAAAGTCATTAGTCAGATTCAGAGGGTGGGAGGTGCTGCTGGACAAATGATGAATCAGTGACATAGAAAAGAATCAGGGAGGGCCACCAATAACAAACAAAAGGGACTTTAGAGACGTACTATTTGCAATATGTTGAACTTTAAGATAATGAGGGAAGTTTGAATGTGGACTGGGCATCTCAACGAAATGAATAATTGCTATTAAACTTTTAGGTGTGAAAATGGCATGGTGGCTATATTTTTATATGCTTTTATCAGTTAGATATGCATACTAAAATATTTACAGGTTAAATGGACTAGTGTGCTTTAAAATATTCCAAGAAAAATATGGGGGGACAGATGAAACATGGTTGGCAAAGTGATGATAACTGTAGAAGCTTGATGATGGATACATGGGGGTTCATTTTTCTAGTTTCTCTACTGCTGTATGTGTTTAAATAACAAAAGCTTAAAAATACTTAGGCAGAAAAATACCTCATATTCACCTTTTCAAATGGAAGGAAAATACAAATGCTTGTTTTAAATGTAAAAGGTCTTGCTTTCAAAGCAGAGAGAATTTTTCAAAGCTACCATTCAGAATATTTTAAATTTATTACTTATGTATATATTTATATGCTGACTTGTTCCACAAAGGATTTGAGGAGGAAAGTTTTTGGAACGGATATAATTGCTACAGAAAACATTGTTTATGCATTCATTCATTTAGGCCACTTGGAGGAGGCTGCAGCACCAGGAGTCTCTGGTTGCAAGTACAAAGAGAAGAAGATAATAATCTAAGGGACCCCCTCACCTGGATGATTCTCCCATGTCAATCAGGCAAAAGCTTGATTGAACAGATGGGCCTTAAGCTGTGCCCCGAAGGCCAGCCGACTGTGTCAGAGCAGAGGGCAAAACAAACGAAGTCATATTCCTTCCATGCAAGGTCTTTTCATCCTGGCAGAAGCAAGTCGGTGAAGTACAGGCATTAAAACCCTGGTTGGCTGATTAAAAATTTATTCCATTGCTACTTCCAAAGAGGACTTGAAGTGGTGTCATGGAAATATATTTTCTGGGCCTCCTGCCCCAAATCTGGGGGCAGGGGGTGGGAGGAGTGAGATACATGGCCACAGGAATGCCTGAACTACATAGGCACAGCTAGAAAGCCAAGGTCTTTCTCTGCGCTCCAAAGCACCAGAAAATGCTTCAAATATTGAGAGTCAAGACAAGGTTGAGCTGTCTCTTAAAGGCTTAAAATCTAAATGTTATTAATTTCCCAGAAATGAAGAAGACAGCTCTGAGCAGCTACTGTATTAGAATGAACCAGTAGAAATTCCACTATTTGACCAGGTTACCAAAGAATGACAGTTTCATAGGGTTCTACTTAATAAGTCAATTGTCAGATGAATATGGTATGGTTGTTAGAAAGGAGGAGAAAGAAAGAGAAGAAAAGACACAAAGAAGAACTAATAGGAAATACTCACTGACAGTAAGAAAGAAAGGGACTAAGATGACGGTTTTCTCTTTTTGTTTTGAGGCTAGATACTTGGGAATATGATTAAATCATTAATAGAAATCAGAGGAAGCCAGGACTGAGTTGAATGTGATGATAGATTGATCATAGACATGTTGGATTTGAGATGATAGAAAAATATTTAGGTTGAAATGTCCATTAGGCAGTTGGAGAGATAAAAGGTAATAATTTGAGAAAGAGATCAGAGCCAGAAATAAAGCTAGCTGCCAAAGGTATAGATAGTTAAATATGAGTGAGTGTATATGTTCACCAAGGGAAAGAGTCTAAGAGAAGAACCAAATCCTGTTCTGAAAACCTGTTGGGTTAGAAGAGGAATTCAGAGAAGGAGATTAAGAAAGAGGATTCAAAGAATCAAGAAAAGACCGTGTCATTGCGACTGTTGAATCCACAGTTCATAACACACGATATCTGCAGAGAATCCAAGTAGTTTGAATAATGCAGTTCAAGGTCAGTGATGCCCCCACTGACTCTGACCCTCTTACCTTCACAGTTAGTTATTGTTTGTTTGTTTGTTCATGTGAGGACAATAGTATATTCAAAATATTTCAGCTATGGCACTGGAGATTTCTAGAATCACTCTTAAAGTAGCAATAAAAGGTATTCACTCTTTCCCTCTCTATTTCTCTCTCTGTCTCTTTAATTTTTACATTCTGTCTGGATGTTAAATGCTATGTGTATTTTTTTTTTGTTTTTGTTTTTTTTTTTTTTTTGAGTATCTTAAATCCTATGGCAAGTAGCAAGGTAGCAAACTGAATTGCCAAGACAGGTGATTGCAGCCCCTGCCTGACCTACAGTTCACATGACATGGTTGGCTTGGAGCCTGTCTCAGCTGTGTGCTGAGCAGTGCCACTGCAGCCTCTTCAACATCCTGACCCCTTCATCATCTGTCTGTGTGTATAGCTAGGTCTCAGCAGAACTTCTGTGATCATGATAGCCCTCATTTTCAAGGAGAGTTTCTGTAAGTTAGAACGAGGCTGTGGGGTTAGTACAATTTTTTTCCAGCCCTAGGAACTAAATACTTGAGTTCCAGAAAAGATACACATTTTGAAGATTCCTAGGGTTTCATAATGATTTGGAGGGATCCCATTGTTTACGTTGTTACCAATAATCTGAACTTTTCTCTTGTTACACTCTTGCTGCCAGGACACAGGAGGAGGAGAGAAAATAGAGGGCAAAGGCTTTGCTTTCATTTAACTTGACCTCCAATCACAAAAAGGCCCAGCATGTCTTTCTGAACAGCTCAAGCTGGCTTCTCATTCCATCTGACCTCCCAGCAAGAAAGGCTTCTTGTTGAACACCTTGGCCTGGCCCCAACAGTTCTAGGCCCAGTCCCAGCCCTGGCACACCTCTCAGCAGCACATGTCCTGAGTTCTGTTCTCCTTTATATAAATAAAACCATCCAAACTGGAGAGAGTGGCTGGGCTAAGAGGGAACTAATGGGCCCTTCGGGGTCTGTGGTCCTCGGGATGCCTGGAGATTGTGTTTGCCTAATTAATTCTGCCCCACTATCAGCATGGATAACCCAGGGAACAACATGATTAGTTTGACAAAGTTAATGGATGATCTGCAGTGAAAGCTTGATCACCAAGGAGCTAGCCGCAGCTCCAGCTGGAGGCTGAGTCCCAGCTTCAGTCTTTCCACACTTCATCTGACACTTCTTGTGCCTGTGCAGTAACCCCTCTTACAGGAGCCTTGAGCTTCTTTGCTCCGCAAGATATAAGCTGTCCTCGTTTTTCTCCCTCATGCTGAGGTCCAGGAGCCTATAGCTAGCTAAATTGGGAACACGCATTTTATCTGAGGGTATTTCAAGATCTTGAAAGAGAAAAACCTTTAGACCCCCCCCCCCCCCATTGCCAGACAGACAACAGAGAGTTAAACATCATCTCGCTTCAGGCCATGAGTCTGGGATTTGTTCATTACATGAGTGGCTGACACAGGGAGACCCAGGGCCTCTCAGACCAATAGCACCTCAGGATCCAATGAACAGGGGTGGCTTAGGAAGTTCACTTCTGTGTATTCTGGACTTTGCTGGAATCTTGCTATCCTGGCTCCTCTGGAGTTGCTTGTAGTTGTGAGTGTGACTGATAAGCATATCACACAAATGCCACACAGGTCCTGGGGCAGCTGGTTTGGTAGCAAGATGACAGAGGAAAAAACAATAGAGCCACGGATGTCTACAAGCAGCACTATTTTAGACACGTTCTGCTTATTAGGTCAGCCAACATTTATGGAATACCTGCCCTGTGCCAGGTACTAGTCTACTTTCTAGGAATAAAATAGTAAACTAGTAGAAGCACTTTTCCTGAAGGAGGTTTTATGGTCTAATGGGAAAAGCAGGCCCATGTCTTATATTTTCTGCCATCCCCTTTCCATTGTTCCAGACATACCATTTATGGGAAATGAAGTAGGATAAGAAGTGGCTCTTGTTTCTCAACACACAAAGGAAAAAAAGATTCTCTGCTTAGTTTTACTCTGACAGACTGTCTGCCGCATTCATCCCTGGGATAATTCATCTTACAATGATAGCAGCCAGCCTGTGACTTGCATTTCCACCCTACATCTCTAGCTTTGATGAGACTGTATAGGAAGTCCAAGCATGGTGTAACAACTGGAAGAAGAGACTATCGCTGTATCATCAGGCATGAGGAAAATAGACCTGAAATAGTCAATGGTCTTTAGGTATCTGGAAACTTGACTCAAATTGACAAGGACAAAAATAGTTAATGAGCTGAAAAGAACTGAGGTGGTATGGTCCAGTCATGGTTGGGATATAGGAACTCAGATGCTGTCAGCAGGCCTCAGAATATCTATATCCCTTTGTCCTGTAGTCCTTTATGTTTGCTCCATTCTCGGGCAAGTTCCCTTAACCACTTGAGGTAAGATGGCTTCCAACAGCTCCCACCTTACACCCTTCCAGTGCCAAGTCCAGTAAAAAAGCTCCCCCTCACCCACCCTCAGCAGTGCTTTGAACAAAAGTTCTGACTCTTATTGGCCTAAATTTGGTCATGTTCCCAAACCTGAACCAATCATTTTGGCCAGGAAATTGGCTATATTCATTATACTGGCTCACATGACCAGTATGGAGGCAGAGCTGGTCTTGGCACCATCCAAAGGCACATAAAATGAGCAGCTAGAGTGAGATGGTCTCCCAGAGGAAAGTGAGGGAACCATTTTCAGAAGAAAGAAGAGGAAGTATTTGCTGGGTGGACAAAAACAAAAACAAACAAGCCTACAAATGTCAACCCCAAGAATTTTGATTAGATATATGTCAAAGTGAGTTTTCTGTGCTTATTTTATTTCCAAAAAGCAGAAAAGTACATGGGATATTTGTGTAAACGGACCAAACTCATCAAAAGAGAAACTAGAAATAGTTAATATTCCAAAATTCATAATAGACTTTTAGAAACACAAAACCTAAGGACAAAAGAGAAGATGTACACTGAGAGCAGAAGCCCTCAGTCCTAGGAAGACCCAAGACAGGTCACTAAGGCAGGCTCAAAGAATGGATACAGTAAACAGAACTGGAATGCCAGTGAGGCTGGGTCTTAGACTCAGACTAAATATCAAAATTAGAGCATTGCATTGACACCGACATAAGCGAGAATGTGAAGAGGGGCTGAGAATCAAAGGGTGAAGTTAGACTTCCTGAACTCCCCTATGAAAAGGTCAAGGGCAGTTCTGGAGACATCAGAAGGTCTCAAATGACTTATAGTTGACAGTTTCATTTCACAGACTTATTTGATGCACATCTACTGGAAGAAAAAATATAATTCAAAACATATATTTCTTATATAACTTTAAATTCAGATATTCTTAACCTTATAGTTCCAACTGGGAATCAGATGTTTGGGTCTCTGCAATTGTTGAGACATCGACTCATAAGTACAAGTCCAAGTCTATGAAATTTTTCTGGTGGGAAAATATCACTCTTTCTTCTCAGTGAGAATACAATTAGAAGCAATTATCTGTATCTGAAATCAAGGATGACCTATCAGGTATGTCAGAGAAGTGCAGAGAGCTAGTTTCAGGCAAACACTATATAAGCTTCAGTAAGAAGAAACTTCCTGTGTGGCCTCAGGAACGTTGTTCTTGAGGGCAGTTGGCACTTGATCTGATAATAATTCTTAGACATTGTCCTACCAGCAGTGGAGGCAGCCATCTGTCCCAGAATCTTCAGCAGCCACGGTTTTCTTCTGTTAGCAGATTTTGAATTGTCCCTGGCTCTTTCGTATCTCCTTCAACTCAGAACAGTATCTAGTCTTCAACCGCCCATTCTCCTCTCAGGCTCTAAGCCACCTCTGAGAAAGGCTGAGTCCATTTCCCTCAGAGTTCTCGTAGCTGGAGCCCCCAATTCTATGTAGCACGGGGACCCAAGTCAAATCAAGATGTTGCACTAATCTTGGGTATGCCATACCATCCAAGGCATACCTTTAAGCTAAATTATAAAAGAGTACCTTCAGGTTAATTAGGGTATTATATGGTGTTGTAAAGTCATTTGGAAAATATATCCTCAGTAAAGAAAAACTAATGACAAAATTACTGATAATATAATTTTCACAGGATTTTTCTCTTTTTCTCTTTCTCAGTCTCCTGCCCTCCCACACAAATATTATTTCCTCATTTCCACCAAAACAGCCTACACGACATCAGGGAGCAGAACCACAGCTTCCACTGCCATTTTGATGTCACCTCTTGGACAAAAGCTCTGATGTGAGTTGCTACCCATTCAACCCAGGAAACATCGCAATTCTCCAACCTCATAAAAATATAAAGCTGGCAGCAAATTCGAACCTGCTTGAGCAGATCAGCCAATGAGCTCTTCCTACAGTTACTTTCTGAAGCTTTGACTCGGCCACTAGTCTGGATTCCTCTTTAAGGTCCATGCCGTGAATTACCTTGAAGAATTCTTCCCCCAACCCCCCACCCCACAGATATAATCTAAAATGAAAAATAAAGTGCATTTTGGATCTGTATGCCTATAAAATTATTTTTTTTTTCATTTATAATTCAGGGATAAGTCTTTCCTAAAGTTAGTTCGAGAAATATTTTTGGTAGTAAGTTGCCTGTGAAACTCTCCCCAGCAACCAAGTACCTTCCTGATTTATGTAGTCACTGGATGAAGAACAAAGATAAGGGCTCTCAGCAGTGCCAGGACTGACAGCCACTAAGGGCTTTGTTATCCAGCTTGGGAAATTGTCAACTATGTTGGCAGAGTTGGAGAAGTTTTTTTTTTTTTTAATTTGTTCAGCAACTTCTAGGTAATGACAATTCAAATGTGGTTTACTAATTTAAAAGGATAAGTGCCAGAGTAATTGTGTAATCTATTAAATGAGATCATATATTTCTTCTTTTTTCTTTATAAAGAAGTTATAGATTGATATTCTCTAAATCTCTTTTTTTCTTACTTTTGATTGACAAGTGAGAGTATTATTTTGCCCTCAGTGAAATTAAAGCATCGATGGTTTGGTGGGATAGAATGCGCAAGTGTAAGAATGGACAGATAACTTGCCGTTGTGGCCTAATTATACCTATCTTATCTACCCTCAATCACCACCATACTTTAGTACTTGTGACCAACACATTAAAATAAAATCCACCATTTTCTTAAACAGTAGACACCTCCAAAGTAAATAGATGGGTTTCCAAAGTGTAACAAGCGATCCAGATTAAGCCCATGTCATAGTCACTGAGAGAGTTCCTCAAGTTAACACAATTTCTAACACTGAGTGGGTATTTGGCAAATATCCGTTGAATAGATGAACTGATCAGCAGCAATCTCAATGTCTAGTGAGCTGTGGAGGAACAGTTAAGAGTATATTCTTCTCAGCGAGGCACTCCAGAGGGTGCTTGATGAAAGCTGTTTGCAGAGGAAGACTCGGAATCATTTGGGGAGAATCAGAAGCTGAAAGTCCCATAATGGCAGGCATTTATTACTGTTCAGTGGCTCTAATTTTACCCCGGACTGGTGTGGCCTTAGAAATCATGGGCTGCAAAAGCAAAAAGATAGAATGGACCTTTCTTCCTCCTTACCAGTTGAGGTTTGACAAAGATACTTTCTGTTGTATAAGAAAATGAGGTAGATCTGTGTCTGCCTCTTCCCCTGAAACACCAGAGTAACCAGTGCCCTCCAGCCCTACCCAGGTAGCAAAGACTGGGATGAGGACCATTTGGGACTATGAAATACCATAATGGCTTCTTCCATTCAGCAATCTTCCTTTGATGTTCTTATCTATACCCACCAAAAAGTCAAAACCCACCAAAAAGTAAAGGTCTGTTATGAAAATGCATCCAATTTAAAGCCTGCCCTATGAGGACTGCTATGCCTTAAATATTCCAGAAAAAAAGTGCAATTAACCATTTGTTAACATTTTGAACATTTAATTTTCTACTGAGGCATAAACCCTTAATGAGCAAAGCTTTTGATTCTAATAATCAATGAGTAGAGGCATATCAGCTACTGATGTTCCTAAGTCCTACGTGGCATGTTACAAAAAGCAGATACAGTTCTCCTGAAACCGTAATCTGACTTCCAAGCTCACTAAGGAATGAGCTCGGCAAATGAAAGTTATATAGAAAGCTATAGAGTAAGAGGAGAGAAATCATAGCATCATTCTCACTGGACATAACCTGGGGCAGAAACATTTTCCCATACAAACCTGGAGAAAATGCTTCACTTAACGGCCTCAAACTGTTGTCACAGACACATAGATTAAGATTCTAGTTTGCATTGCCTCTATTTTCGGATCATTTGTCCAATAGCCTGCTTTTGGATAGACCTAGCTTCTCAGAAAAAGGATTTTACATCTGCCTGCTTAAGCTGTTCCAGCATTAAAGAAATTACAGTCATAAAGTTTTGATTTAGGTGTAACTTAGGCAAAGTTGAAGAGGGTGGATGTGTGTGGGTGAGCAGGGAGGGAATGAGAGGCAGGTGGTAGTGCAAAATGAACCTTAAAGGACTGAAACCTCAGGAGATGTCCATCTCAGATGCATGCTGTACCAGATTAGTGATGTGTGGGCCACTCAGGAAGGGTGGAAAGACTCCCAGGGAATCACCACAACGGCATGAACAAAACCCTGTGACCTTCTGTGATGCTCCTACCACCCTCTAGTGATATTTCCTGGCCTGAAAGGGGACTGATAAAGGGCAAGCTTTGAAAGTCATACCTTTATTGTAGCGAGAAAACTGTGGACAGTAAATGTTAGAGCTGTGAATGGAGAGGCAGAGGAAAGAACACCTGGGGGCCATACCTGACACCATGGCAGATTTATTCCTCACCAAGCCTGCTGTTGTATCGTTTCACCCTTCCGGAAAATGGAGACACTCATTATACCTTACCAGGGGAAGCTTCATACACTAATGTAAAATACTTTGAAAATGTCACATAAAATCTATTATAGAAACACAAGATGTTATTAGAGATTTTTCGCTGGCAGGATATACTAGAGGGGAATAGTCTCCAACAGGAATGGAACTGTAGTTTCTAGCCCCCCTTGCTGGACAAGCAATGGAAAAACACCAGTTCCTTCACCTTCCAGCTGCACAGCAGATGTTGGTGGGAGAGAAGGTTGGAGCAGAGCAACTGGTCTGGTTCAGTGTTAGAATTCTCATTCACAGCCTTATTTCTAGAGCTCTAACTGAGTCCCCATTTCTGCTGTGGATACTTAGGTGGGAAGACGGCCTTGTCTTCCTCCAAGCAAAAAGAAGAGAAATAATTAAGCTCATTGATAAACAATAATATACTCCCACTTTTTTTTAATGTGTCATGGTATTTTCCCCCCATGGCATTTTTATAACCACATTCAGGAAAACAGCCTCTACTGGGGTGGCAGCTTTAACACAGTACAAAGAAAGGGATGGAAGGCAATCACGTCTAACCAAAAACAAAGGGGAGCATTGCAGTCAGCAGGATGTAATTACTGGGTTGGAAATGTGTGACTAGGATGTTGGGCTTTAACAACCCATGTGATCTTAGGAGCCCTAGCATCCTATCTTTGATGATGACACAGTCACGTTCAGAAAGAAACCAGTCTAGGATGCTTTTAACAGGGACTCTCCTCTCTTCTCTTCCACCTTCTCACATGTCTAAAAGAGGTTAGTGAACCAAACTTTTGAAGGACATTTGGAAGGCAGCAGACGCAGCTTGAATGTTGGGTTGTTGTTTTTTAATGGACTTGTCAGCAGCCATTCTCATTTGCAATAGAATTCCTTTTCTCTCTTACCCTTTTGCAGGTTTGTGTTTTCCCAGTGCTGTGCCAATGCTGAATAATTTACAAGGGTAGAAAAAGAAAACTGTCACTATCACAGTCCCAGGGCTCTCCACTCACTCATCTGTCACATGGTCAAATGTCACTGGTGCCATTATTTGTGAGGGGTGAGATTAACACTGCTGAGCTCTTTGCCTTCTTTCTTTATCTATTGTTAATGGTACTGAACTCCAATGTGTGATTTTTTTTTTTTTTTTAAAGAGCTGGTTGCCATTTATGCAGCAAATGTCCCACCTAAGGAAATCCAAATAACAGACCTCCATATTCCATCTCATCCTTGCATCTGCCTTCATCTATCTCTTCTTATCTGGTATTTCCACTCACAGCATAAAAATACAAATCTAGTTAGAAGTGTATTCAGAAGAAATGCCATTGTTCAAAGTGATCCCGGTCGTGTTGATTCTGTTCCTTATTAGGAAAGAGAGAAGAGAAAAATGCCATCCGGTTGCAGTAATCAGGAGTCACAGTGAATCATAGAAGGAGGCAAGGAAAGATCCCCTGCACTTCGCAGAAGGGGACTCAGGACCACGGCTCTCTGAGAAATTACCAAAATGCAGAAATACGAGGATTAACATTTTTTTCCTTACCAAAAGGGTAAAATACCAGTATTAATTATATACTAGAAAAGAAATTGTGAAATAATAACAAGCAAACATCTAATTTTAATGTAACAGAGAAAATAAATGCCATAGGGTTAGAGGCTGATGGTTACCCATGAATAGTTATTGCTCTGTGCTAAGCATGGTTAGGAGAATACCCATCCCTGCTTGAAGACAGGTTCTGAAAAGAATGAATTAATAATTTCTATCTTTCAGTGTCTCAAATGTGAACATACAGAAATAATAATGATAGCTAATATCAATTGAGTACTTAACAAATGCTCTAAATGCATTATTTCTCTTAATTCTTATAAATATTGCTACTAATGTTATCCCCATTTTATGGATAAGACAACTATGGCACATAAAGTTTAAGTAAATAGTTAAATCACATCAGTGGTGGTGGACCTGAGATTAACCCAGAGAAGAGGACACTAAACTTACATTTGAAAATGTGTATCTATACAATAGTGAAAAATAGGGGAAAGGCTGAAAATATTAATTTACTCTTATAAGCTTGGGTCACATTAACAACCTTACAAAGACTACACCATTTGTTTCTGCCTCTCCTCGTTTGAGTGCCAATCGACTGAATTAAACGCTTAAGAATTAACTTGCTCCTGACCTTGTTTGAGTGAGCTAATCTGAAGTGACTACAATTTATCTGCTTCCTGCTCTTATTCATAACATATGATTGGATCCTGGCTCTGGTTAATTAACAGGTAGGCTATAGGCACAAGTTATCCTGTCCCAAGTTGTCTTCTCATCCTTCAGCGCTTCTTTGTGTCGCCTTTTGGTTTGCTTTGGGAGAAACCCTGATATCCTATCTCATGTAGATAAAAACGCAGTACAGCTCTGATCTCATTAGCTGCCTGGGAAGAGCAGAGAGGAATTGAGGAGATCTGCTATCTCATTCACTGCCAGCAGATAAGTGCTCTCAAAGAGCTATAAGGGCAAAAGCCCCAAGGAACCTACAGTAAAGAAACTTGGGTCATCTTGCGGAGAGACTCAAGCTGAAACACAGGAACTCTTTTTGCGAACACATAAAGTGATCTGGAGAATCAAACTTGACCCTGAACACACAGGTCACTTTTTCCAAATGCCAAATAAAAACCTGGAGTCTCAGGGCAAAGCTCTGGAGCTTTCTATCTCTTCCTTAAAGAAACAGAGATTGACAGCAATGGAATCATTTAGGATGTTATCAGGCCTATGAGCAAACAGTTGCTTCATGCTGAAAGGGAGAGCTGCAGGGGACAGAGAGCACATAGACAGGGCCACCCCAGAGTCAGGCATTTGCTCCAACTGATCTCGCTGTACTGAGGGAGACACAATGTCACCAAATCTGATGGGAAGTTAGCATTGTATAGACACAACTTGGGATGGATACAGGTGTGTGGGAATGAAACAAAGGCTGCAGATTTGTTGTTTCTTCACATTGAACCAATCTTTTCTAATTCCAGATACTCAGAGCACCAACACAAGCTTGGAAAATGTGGTTGTGTGAAGTCTCTGTAGGAAACCACTAATGGTTGCCCTTAAAGATATTAATGCAGGTAGGGGTTCTCAGAGGGAAAATGAGCCCATTCTTACAGAACTGACAACAGCTGAAAACAGTTTTCAAAGTCCCATTGTGTGCCCCCAGCCCCTTGAAGAACAAAGATGGGCCACATGGGGCTTCTTGGGTAGGCTCACTAAAGAGTGATTCTTTGCAATGCCTTGTCCAACAAAACATTACTGTTGTTAAAACCCAGCCAGAAAACTCAAGAAATCTGGAAGGGCTCTTGGGAGTGGAAATTCTGAGATCACAGAATTCTGCTGTCTTGCTCCAACTTCCACAATTTGTTTTTGCTCGTGACTTGAGGAAGTTTCTCTAGCTTTCTTCATGGGACTCTCTAACCTTTCTGTTTTCTAAACCAATAAATATGAACTGATAGGGCACCAGTTCTTTGAGGACACATTTTAAAGAATCTGTGTTGAAATCGTTTCAGATGATCCATTATCTGGCTTCATTATCCAGCAGAATCTTAACCTTCTGATCCCTGTAGTGTGTGGTAATAATTCTTTACCGCACTGAGAAAATCCATGAAAATTGCTGGTGAAAGCCAACACACTGATTCGTACAACAAATGATTATTGTTGCAGACATTACATGCAAGGCACTGTGTGATGAGCTGGTGACTACAAGAACAAGACCCATCTCTAACCTCATGAAGACTGATGTCGACTAGGGAGAAAAAGACTCACAAGCTGATAAATAAAATATTGGTATGTTACATAAAATGATGGAGATAGACGCAGGCTATTATGGGAAACACAAGAATAGAGATTTTCTGTGATTTTTGGGGGGTGGGGGGGAGACTGAGCTACTTGCCTTTGCACCCTATAACCAAGGGTACCATTTTCAAAATAAATATAACAATTTCTGTAAAACATCTACTTCATAGAGAAAGTATTTTAAAGTACCTTAGCATATTCATATTGGCAATGGATGTGGCTTATTAGCAGTTAAATTTATAATTCATTGAAGCAAATGTAAGAAGAATACTAATTTAATAAAGTACTGTAATTTATTACATAAAATAACTCATACTCTTTCATTAATTCAAATACATCTCCCTACAAATTAGTGAAGCTGTAATACATACTTGATTTCTTAATTCAGACATCAGTGAGCTAGGCTCAGCCTACTCAGGTGTGCAAACATTTCTGATCAAAGGAGCTCTTAAAAATAGGCTTTTGAAAGTAATTGTATCACTGTGAAATAACTGGGAACAACTGAATTATAAATTTTGTATGGCTCTTACAAAAGGTTAATCTGTATTCATAAACACATATGTATAATATATATGTGTATTCACTCTGATCCTACAAATGATAAAACTCAATTTTTTTATGTGCTATGTCACCATAGCACTCAGATCCTTCATTCTATGTATTCTTTCCCACTGTCAGATTCTGAGCCAGCCAACGTGACCATAATTGGAGCTGCGTATGTATACCTGACTTTGTTTTACAAAATATTATTGGTTTCCAATTATTGTTACTAAAACAATAGGCATACCAAGAAAGAAAATTTTAGTTGTACAGGCATGAATTGTGCAATAGGACTATGTGGGGCAAGATGGAAATTATATATAACATTGGTAACATGTGTTCCTAGAGATTCATTAACACATTTATATTTGAAATATTAAAACAGGGTTTATAGTAGTCAAAGTTCAGTATGAACATTTGCAAACATTCCAGAAGATGACTGGATGAAATAATAGGAGTAAATATTATTATTTTCTTTTACTAGAAGATTTCTTTTGTATGGTTAGTAAGTGGATACTGCAAGCTTCTGAAAGGAAAAGTGTTTCCAAACAGATGGAATTCATTTAAATAAGAAAGGTCAGAAACGTGCAGAGGAGCAATGGTGCCTGGTATGACCACATGAAGGTACTGGATCATGACCAAGAGCCAAGCAAGTCTGCTGTGATGGCCGATATTATAACAACCCATTGCTGAAGATTTCACACTGGCCAATGTAGAGTTTTTAAACCTTTCTGATTTTTATTAAGTACTGTTATTTCTATTATTGTAGTTATCACCTTATTTCATATAGTGCTTCTTTTGGCAAACTAAATCGCCACACAGATGTTAGTCTCCATAACACCTCTACAAAGCAGACACACCACATGCTTATGAGATGAGCTCCATGTGGTCAAGGTTGCAGCACAGCCTTTTTCTTTAACCAGATATATTATTCAGTAATAGAGCTAGCCATCTCCATTTATCTATCTATCTATCTACCCATCTCTATCTATCTATCTATCTATCTATCTATCTATCTATCTATCTATCCATCTATCTATCTATCTGGTATTAGGATTCTTTCACTGTAACAGAACAAGAGCCAACTTTATTTAACTAAAGACAGAAAGGGACATTTATAATTAAGACTCAGAATTGATAATTAAAACATAGTAATATTCAAGGAAACTAGACCCAGAGACTGAAAATCCACCCTGAGTCCAGGCAGCTTCTCCACAAATTTGCCTCAGTTCTCTCTGATTGTCCTTCTTTGCTCTGCAGTAACACGTAGATATATGATGACAACCCATAACTCCTGAGTTTAGGACTTTGCCAGTCAAAAGACCAACTTAGGTTGAAATAGAGTTTTGGGTTCCAATTCTAAAATCTCTGGTAGGAAAATCTAACTGGGTGAGCTTAGGTCAGATGTCCACTGCTAGTCCAACAAACTCTGGCCAAGGGAGTGAGATCCAGGAGAACAAATATGATTCCTGGGGCAGCCAGTTATGTAAATGAAAGAATCATTTAAGGGTTGAAGAGCTTAAATATAAGATAGACAGACCATCCTACATGTGACTATGACAAATAAATAATAATTTATAGCACTTTATATTTTACAAAAATGTTTTCATATATATTTTCAAACTTTACCTCATTCGCTCTTCACAATGCCTTCAGTAGGTTTCATTATTCCTGTATTTTGGATGAAGAAATTGGAGTTGGGAAGACTCTGAAGCTTGCCCCAAGCCACAGAGCTAGAATGTGGAAGAGCCAGAAATAAGATTTTCTGGCTCCAAATTCAGTGCTCTAGAATAGTAGTTTCTGAATTTGCAAGCCTGAGGATAAACTCGAAGAAACATGTTTCCGTTTATCTTTTTCTTAAAAGAAGAGGACTTCTAGTCTCTCCCCTGAGCAGGTTCCCCTACCCACCCCCTAATGAATATACCTTGGCATCCTCGAATGATTGTCCCGTATGTGTTCACAAAGCAGTTTACCAAACAGACTCATCATGAAGTGTCTGCTGTATTCAACTTTTCCTGCTGTTTCTCCCACATCAATTTCCACTGTCCTTGAAGGGCCTGAAGACTCTTGCTGTTGCCTCTATTGGTAGGGCACTTCCTGGGGAGGCTGATGGTTTTTCCAAAGGCATTCTCTCTGATGTTTCCAAAGCTTCCCCTCCTTGAGGTTGTAGAGCAGTGATGAGATCCCTGTGGATGAAATAACGGCCCTCCTGTCTCATCACACTGCTTCACCCAGACCACGTAGCAGGTCTGCTGGAGCCACATCCCACAAATTTGTTGAAAACAAATTTCCTCTTCTAACCCTATCTTCTCTTAGCAGTCCCTATAAAGTCAAAGGGGACACACAGGCAGGGGACATGTTCTGGACATCCCTTGCAACTCTCTTTCTCTCCCATTCACTACTTCTCTTTCATTCATTCATTCACCCTTTTCACCCTTTCATCTATCCTTTCATTCAATGGATATTTATTTAGTTCTTACTATGTGTAAGAGGGAGTGCTGGGTGTTGGGAGACACAGTGGTCAACAGGGGAGTCTAGGTCTCTCCTCTCTTTGAGCTCACTTCTGGTTGAAGGAGGGGGAAAGAAAACAAACAAACAAATGAACAAATCAATCCGATGAGGTCGGAGAGTGTGGAGTTTGAAGTTGGAAAGGTGACAGGGGCCAGAAGATGAAGGATCATAGAAACCTACAAGTTCAGCCTTTAACCTATTGTCAGTGGGAAGTCTTAGAGGTTTTTAATTGAAGAGTGAGTAATCAGGTAATCAGATCTGTACTTTAAAAAGACCATTGTGATTGCAGTGCACAAAACGAATTGGAGGAAGACAAGGATACAGGTTAGGTCAGGTGTTGTCTGCAGTAAAAATCCAGAGCAGATAAGATGGTGACTTGCACAACAGTTAGTGGCAGTAGAGATATTCAAGAAAGCATTAACCAGAGTTAATGATTAATTGGATGTGGGGGTAGGAAAAAGGAGAGTGGGCTCTTTACTGTTAAAACACTGCACCACCATAACTTTTGTAAAATGACAATATGTAGCATTTTAATACCTTTCTGGTTATTATTAATTACCATTATTGGCATCATTATTCTTATCATTTCATATTTTATTATATCATTGGGACTGGCTGAGTTCATGTTATTTAGAGAGACAGTATGATATAGTGAAAACTGCAGGGACTTGGGAGACAAGAGAGATGGTTATGCAATTCTGGCTGTATCCTATAGTAGCAAGTGAATTGGGCAAGATATATGACCTCTCCCAGACAGTTTCCTTATGTTTCATGTGAAGATGCAATGCGTCCCTGCTAGTTGTTGTGTAGAACAAGGAAAGTTTGCATTAAGTGTCTGACTTAGTGCTTCATTGCCTGACATGCAGTGGGTGCTCAATTAATAGTCACTATTATTATAACATTCACATAGCACTTAATTTGACAAGTCAAATGACCATTTAGCTGGGCAGTTTTATGAAATAATAGAGAAAGTAATGAAAAGAGATGAAATCATTAAGGTGGGGGATAGAGGGATTAATATTTTTGCTTCTACCCTAATCTGCCAAGGACATTAGACAGTATTGACCATGTACTTTAAAGTTCAAGAGTTTATGTGCAGAATATCCTGCCCATGGGTAAGGGATAATTAAGCAGGTTGTTAATGGGTATTTCATGAGTTTTAAAGCCAAGTTTCATTATCAAGTAAATTTAAGAATGCTGGGCTTTGTTAAGCCAGTTTCTTTTCTGCAGAATTTACCAACATTTTAAAAATTCCCAAGTGTGCTGTAAATCTCCAAGAAGGGAGATAAGATGCAGCATCTTCCAAACTTATTTGTTGATGGAACTCTTTTGAGACTAGTTTTTCACAGAACACGTTTGGGAAATTTTGCAGCGGACTGTATTTTCTTGAATATCTGCATCTCGTATGTATGCTGTCTTTACCCCACTTTAGAAATATCCACCATATCTGAGAGACATAGTAAAAAATAATTTTCATGACTTAGGAAAAGAAAATATTAAAACCATCCAAATAAAAGAAACTTTATATTCCTTGACATTGATTGTCAGAAAAAATAAAAAAGAAGAAAAATAAAATTCATGGAAAGTAGAGAAAAATTAACCATTTCCATATTATCTTTACATGCATATAGAATAAGTGAAATGATTCCTACCGCAGCAAGGTGTTACTCATGTAAGGTATAAAGAAGCTTTTCCATGTATATATTTAAACCTTGTGTAAACTATGAAGATACCAAAGCAATGAATAATAACCTTAAAAAATATGCATCCATCCTCATTTATGTATTTGAAAGAGATCAGATAGATATATAGGGATATATACTTAAGTCACACTGCTAATTGCAACAGCATACATATAATATTGAAATATCACAGAAATCAGGTTAAGCTGAACAATATTACCCAGGGAAAAAAGAAACCAAAATAAATCAGTGGTTGACTATTAAATTTTATTTTCAAGTGGCACTGATATTAATATCAAATCTAACATCTGTCGTTGAGAAAGGACTGAAGAGTCTGGTCCAGTTAGTACTCTGACTCATCTCCCATCCCATAATACCTTCAAAGGTGGTCCTCACTTTCCTCCTTGGTCAGCCTCACTGACAAGGCTGAATGGCCTTATCCTTGACATTTTATTGTACCATTTTCTTGGTTGGTCTGTACCATTAGTAGAATATCAGACATCATAATTTTGATTTGGATATCTCAGTGTATATCCAGGATGTTTTCTGCTGATTCCTGAATGTGCTTTATGGAATTTATCTCTTTTTGTAGACAACATGACTTCTGCAAAAGAGAGATGTAAGGAAACCCTTATTGCTCCAGAATCATGTCTTTGATGTTATAACAGGTTATCTACATATTTCTAGAAAGAAACTATTTCCGTGTAGCACATTCACCTTTTATTTTTTTAACTCATAAAGCAAATCTTTGTGTCCATTTTCAAAAGTATATGTACTGTGTATTAGATTCTGTCCAACAAGCTCTCCCTGTGCAGTGATCCCTTGTATCATTGCTACAAATTGTCAGTGCCCCGGTGAAATGAAGATATTGATTTCACCATAACTCATTTCACCATCTCAATAGGAGGCTTTTTCTTCAGATACAGAAAATGCATTAAAACCCCATGCTGTCACAAGGTAGATTAATGCCCTTGTGTCACAACTCTCCTTGGAAACTGCATCAAACACCAAGCATTAGAACTGGATCAGGAGCCACTGAGACCTTTGAACATCCCAAGATTGCCATTCTCTTCTGTCCCATGTGAACAATGGCTCCTTTTGCAAATAAAGGTGTGAAAATGAAAACGCCTGGGGACAGCAATGCACAGATGCCCTCCTGTCACGTCCTCACACACAAAGCAGAGTGGACAGTCATGGGGACAGTGAATCAGGAGGCATAACCAAAGTGAGTAAGAAAAGGCAGAAGACAGGAATGTCAGGTATCTGAAAACGTTTTTGAAATATAACACACTAAAAAAAAAATCCCTAAGGAAAGAAATGATTTACCTGAGTGACTCCTTGACCCATCAAAGGTGCCTTTCTCCTGAAACTTCACCTAATACTTGCTTCCTGACCTCAGCCTTCTAGGATAATAGCTTCTGCTGCTTCCTAGTTAAATCCTCACTATTTGCTTAATATCCCTTGGAAATGATCCTCACTCAGGGTTCCCTGATGTGCTGCATGATTGAGCTAATCACCTCAAGCAATTTTTTATTCTCATTTCTAATTTAGCATGTCTCTAATTTCAGTTTTCTTCCCCCAGAACCCTTTAAGCTGACTTGGCATTTCTATCACCATATAAACCATTTATATCTCTTATTTATCTCCTTATAATAAACAAAGCTTCTGCTTCTAGAGAGAGGGACAGTGTCTCTGTTACATTAGGAAGAATGTAATTGTGATACATATGAGTACCTAAAACAGTTTGATGAAAATCCCTTGATTTCCATTTTCTGCTGGTGACCTTCACAAAGGCCCAAAGAGCTCCAAAGTCCTCAGACAAGAACCAAAGAAAGTTTAGAAGGCTTCTATAAGGGTCCTGTCTGTAGCCTTGCCGGCTGTTTAAAATTCACCTCCCAGGGGCACCATGCACATGTGCTGCAGTATGACTGGTGTCCATTGCAGTCATGTAGTTTATAATTAGGACTATCATATATGGCAGTTCTACTCACAGCCAACCACATGATAAGACTAGTGAAGGGTTGGGTGATCCTTGTAGGTAGGGTCTACTTTTGGAATTTGAATTTGGTGTTGGGGTGGGGGGGCATTCCAGTAGACATTTGTTAATTCAAAATAAGAAGTCATTGGCCTTCTCACCTAGTCTGTTTTTGGTCACATCATGCAATTGGTTCTCAAAATCGGGGATGGAGATGGCAGCTCCTGTGAATGGATATTCATGCTCTGGTGTTTTCAAAGAAGTTCATGAAGTAAGGTCTGGTCCTGTAGGAGTATCTGCCACCCACATGAAACCAATAAGTTATCAATTACTTCTCCACTGATCATCCTACCAAAGTGGAGCTATGGGTATAGGAGAGGCCCTTAATAGTAACATCTGGCTGGAAAGGTACTTCTGTCTATATTTTTCTATTTGTATGTTCTCGGTGCACAAATACTTCTATTATCAGAGAGGGCAATGAAGGCATTCAAACACCAATCAGGCTCACCAAGATTGGGAAAGGCCTAAATCCTCCCCCAAGATAACAGGATAAATTATTTGCAATGCCTTTGTGAGAAATAAGAATCCCTATAAAAATCTCAAATCTACTTACTCTTTTACTTAACCCCACAGCTGGTCCTAGAAGAAAGTGTGAATTAATTTAACCACAGTTTGCCACTATCTCAGGGCCATGGTCATCTTGGCTCCTGGGCCTTCTCACAAAACCCAACACAACCCAAAACATTTTAATGAAATTTTCAGATATGTTGGAATCCACCAAGCCAGATACTTTTGGACCACAGACCCTTTTTCTGAAGGACTTTCTCTTTGACTAGAAATCAAAATACTCATGACCTCTGCCTACATACAATTTCCAATCTAAGAGCCAGCAGAACAAATGCATAGATGTCTAAAATGTCTATAGGGCTACATCTCATATCAAACAATGATTATGACACTTGTCCTTGTTCCACTGTTTCTTCCTCCTGACTTGACCTTAGCAATACTATCCTCACATCAAATTCATCTCTTTTTGTGTCCATTAAGCTCTATGATGTCAGCTGTGAACTGCCAGCAGTTCTGAATGACAGAGTATAAAGGGAGGAGTGGCCAGAGATGTAATTGGACATAAGAAAAATAAAATCATGAAGGGTCTTATATGCCCTATGGACAGATATGAACTTTAGCCCACAGGCAAAGGGGAACTGTTGATATTTTTTAAGCAATAGAATAATAGGATTATATTTTCGTTTTGTAGGGATTACTCTGTCTGGACTTGAGAGGCCAAGACGACAATGGGGAGACCCATTAGAAATCTATTACAATAGCAGTCAAGAGATATGATCTGGGCTAAAACAGAGGTGGTGGAGAAAATGGAACTGGGGAATATATAAGAGGAAAAAAATGATGGGACTAATCGGATTGGAGGAATGTGAATAAAGAAAAGAGGAGAAGTTTGTACTGACTGTAAGATTTCTGACCTGGCATAATTAGTTAGATAATGGTTAAGGAAAACTTGAAGAGGAGCACACTTGGGGGAAAATATAATAAAATAAGGGTGTGTCTGCAGGCAGGTGGAGATGTGTGGTCAGCAGTTGGCCTTGTGCATCTGTGTCTCAAGAGAGAGCTATAGATTGGGCAGTCATTAGCCGACATATTGTGGATATAATAGTTTGTTAGGGCTGTGGTAACAAGATATCACCGACTGGGTGGCTTCAACAACAAAAATTTATTTTCTCACAGTCTGGAGGCTAGAAGTCTGAGATCAAGCAGGGTTGCTACCTTCTGAAGGCTATGAGAGAATGATCTGTTCCAGGCCTCTCCCCTTGGCTTGTAGATGGCCGTCTTCTCTCTGTGATTCACATTGGCTACCCGCACCATCTGCCCCCGTGTGTGTGTGTGTGTGTGTGTGTGTGTGTGTGTGTGTGTGTCTAAATGTCCTCTTCTTATAAGGACATCAGTCATATAGGACTAGGGCCCACCCTGATGACCTCATTTTAACTTAATTACCTCTGTAAAGACTGTATCTCCAAATACGATCAAATTCGGAGATGATGGGAGTTGGGACTTCAACTTATAAATTTTTGCAGGGGATGCAATTCAGCCCATAAAGAGTGAGCAAAGCCACAAGTGTAGAAGTGATCCCTCAAGTAGGTGTGAGGAAACAGAAGAGATAACAGAACCCAGGGAAACATTAGGATTTGGGTAGAGAGGGAAAGGCCTCGCAGCACAGCAGCCTTGGGAGACCTATTTGGAGGTTTTGAGTAGAACCAGTTGGGTGAGATTTTTTAGGTACTGGAAAAGTTTCAAAAAGAGAGTGATCTCAGAATCAAATGCCTCTGAGAACCACATAAAGTGAGACTATAGTTGTTAGTCAGGAGGTCACTGGTTGTCAAGCATGTTAAGGGGCTAAAAGGGCTTATTAGCTGGATTGCACTGAGTTGAAGATTGGGAAATGAGGCAGTGACATTTGTGTGACTGGAGACTATGACTCTAAAGGGAAGGAGAGAGACAGTTAACTAAGGTTAGGAAGGGTGGGGCTTTTGTTTTCTTGGGTATATTTTCATTTTTTAAGATGGAAGAAATGTATTAGTTGGCAATAAAGGGAATACAAGAGAAGATTGAAAATTAATTTAGATCTTTCTGAAACATAAGTCTGATGACATTATTTTCCTGCTTTAATACTTTCAATGGTTTCTAACAAGTAGAAAATAAGGTCCAAGTTAGTTATCATGTCACACATGCCCTTTACAACTTAACCCATGTTACCCCTTCTGTTCTCATGCTATTCAAGCACCTGCCCTATACTCTAGCTTCATAGAACCACTCACCATTACGTGGTCTGGGCCTTCCAGGTCTCCACACACCTGCACCTGCTGCTTTCCTGTTGCCTGGGATGCCATCTTTTCTTTCTCCACTTGAGATATCCCACTCAGCCTTCAGAAATCCTTATCTAATGCACCTCTTCTGTGGGGTTTGACCCAACCTTCTTCACCCACCTTATTCTCTCCAGTGCCTGCCATCCTTTGTTCCATTTACATTGCACTGCAGAATGCATCCCACTGTATTGCAGTTATTTATATCCACACTTATCTATCCCTATAGCCTGTAATATCCCCAAGTTCATGAAAAGGCTCTTACGTAGTTCTACTCTCCAGCGTTTACCCCAATACCTAGTTGCTACTAGTGCTCTGAATTTTGTTTGAGTGAATGAATGAATGACTTAATAAGTAACTTAAAACTTCCTTATATCTAGGTACTTTACTAATTTGAGAACATTTGTTGCTTCTTTCCAGCTCCATTTTTTTTTTTGCTTTGAATCCATCTAAATTCTGCTTATCCTTTATGATCCTGTTGAAATTCCAATTCTTCTCCCAAAGAACCAGCATGCCCACCCCAATTCACACACACACCTAGATTCCAAATTACACTGAACTTGCCTTGTCTTGACCAGCCACAGGATCCAACCCTGCCTTTGCTTTCAGTATTATTTTATCTTCTAAGGACTTAAATATAAATCGTATCCTTTAAGTTTTAAGGAATCCCTTAATCTTAGAAGGCAAAATTAAATTTAAGGCTTAAAGCATGGATTGTAAACTTTATTCAGGGAAAAGATGCAGCGTGTTTCCTCTCCTCTAAGCTACTGAATATGGTGCCCTGAATAGTTGTGTTCTCAAGAGCAAAGTAAGAGACAAGAGTCAATGCTAGTGGAAGGGAATATTTATAAAAGGAATGAGAAAAGGAAGGGAGTGCCCTCTGGCCATTGTAGCCCAAAGGCGATAAATTGAGAGGTTCTGAGTTCTCATAACAGAGGTCAGTTTTATCTTGGTTACCTAAGTTTGTCTCAGAAAAATCCCTTCTGGTAAAATCAGATTCATCCTTGCTTGAATAGGTTCACTTGGGTGCTAAAAGAGGTTCCAAGGGCTTTTTTTAAGAACACAATAAATTTATATGGGCTGTATCCAGGTAGCATAGACCATAGATGATAATAATGACAATGAAAATTCAAATTCATGATCTGCTCACTAAAATAAAAGAGTTAAAATGATTCTATAAGTAAGTGGACATCAAGTAGTTTAACGTTATAAATTATTTTATTATTGTTTATTCTATTTTATTTATTTAAGTAATATAGGCACATAATGAAACATGGCAGAAGAACTCAGGATAAAAAGCAAGAGTTGCTCTGTTACCACCACCCCCACGTCTAGACCCATTCCCTCGTCTATCTCCCCAGAGGCAATCACTTACAATTTTTTTTGGTTTTAGTTCCATCGATGTTTCTGCCAATCCCTTTAAATGATGAATTCCAGCTACAGTTTCTTTATTATCAACCTCAGAATTTATTTATTGGCCATGTGTTATGATAACCAGGGGAGCCACATGGATACATTACTCCTTTCTCACTTTTTTCCAAGATACAACCCCATTCACAGTTCCTCCAGTGGTTATCTCTGGTTCTGTCAATGACTACCACTATTGAACAGTACAATGATAAATTATTTTATGTCTAAGTGTGACAGAACACAGTTTTTTTCTCATTTATAGGTATTTGGTTTAGAATAGAACTTTATGCTTGGCAGTTGCAAGATTCCATGACAGCTTTTGAAGCATACCTGTAATGTGTGTAAATAAAATTGACGCTTGATCAAATATGTATAGCTGGTTCACTTTGTTATAAAGCAGAAACTAACACATCATTGTAAAGCGATTATACTCCAATAAAGATGTTAAAAAAAAACTGATTAGGTGAGAAGGATGTTCCAAATTCAGAAATGTTGTTTATCAATAAAACACATAGAGACACCTTCAAGATGGCAGAAGAGCAAGACATGGAGATCACCTTCCTCCCCACAAATACATCAGATATACATCTACACGTGGAACAACTCCTATAGAACACCTACTGAATGCTGGCAGAAGACCTCAGACCTCCCAAAAGGCAAGAAACTCCCCACGAGCCTGGGTAGGGCAAAAGAAAAAAGAAAAAGCAGAGACAAAAGAATAGGGATGGGACCTGCACCAGTGGGAGGGAGCTGTGAAGGAGGAAAGGTTTCCACACACTAGGAAGCCCCTTCACTGGTGGAGGAAGGGGGTGGTGGGGGGGAAGATTCAGAGCCACAGAGGAGAGCGTAGCAAGAGGGGGTCAGAGGGCAAAGCGGAGAGATTCCCGCACAAAGGATCAGAGCTGACCAGCACTCACCAGTCTGAGAGGCTTGTCTGCTTCCCCCCCCCCCCTCCAGGGTCTGGCAGGGGCTGGCAGGGGCTGGAAGCTGAGGCTCCGGCTTCAGAGTTCAGATCCCAGGGAGAGGACTGGGGTTGACTGTGTGAACACAGCCTTAAGGGGGCTAGTGCTCCACAACTAGCCGGGAGGGAGTCCAGTAACAAGTCTCAAGCTGCCAAAGAGGCAAGACACTTTTTCTTGCCTCTTTGTTTCAAGGTGCGCAAGGAGAGAGAATTAAGAGCACCGCCTAAACGAGCTCCAGAGACTGACGCGAGCTGCGGCTATCAGCACGGACACCAGAGACGGGCATGAAATGCTAAGGCTGCTGCTGCAGCCACCAAGAAGCCTGTATGCAGGCACAGGTCACTATCCACACTGTCCTTTCCGGGAGCCTGTGCAGCCCGCCACTGCCAGGGTCCTGAGATCCAGAGACACCTTCCCTGGGAGAAGATATGGTGTGCCTCAGGCTGGTGCAACGTCATGCCAACCTCTGTCGCCACAGGTTCGCCCTGCATTCCGTACCCCTCCTTCCACCCGGGCTGAGTGAGCCAGAGCCCCCTAATCAGCTGCTACTTTAACCCCGTCCTGTCTGAGTGAAGAACAGAAGCCCTCCGGCGACCTACACGCAGAGGCGGGTCCAAATCCAAAGCTGAACCCCAGGAGCTGTGCAAACAAAGAGGAGAAAGGGAAATCTCTCTGAGCAGCCTCAGGAGCAATGGATTTAATCTCCACAATCAACTTCATGTACCCTGCATCTGTGGAATACCTGAATAGACAATGAACCATCCCAAATTGAGGTGGTGGACTTTGGGAGCAACAATATATATATATATTTTTTCTGTATTCTCTTTTTATGAGTGCGTGTGTGTATGCTTCTGTGTGTAACTTTGTCTGTATAGCTTTGTTTTTACCATTTGTGCTAGGGTTCTCTCTGCTAGTTTTTCTTTTTTTTTAGTATAGTTTTTAGTGCTTCTTATCATTGGTGGATTTGTTTCTTGGTTTGGTGGCTCTTTTCTTTCTTTCTTTTTTTAAATTACTTTATACTTTTTTAATTTTTAACAATTATTTTTTTATTTTAATAACTTTTTAATTTAATTTATTTTTTAAATTTATTTCTCTTTCTTTCTTTCTTTTTTCTCTCTTTTATTCTGAGCCATGTAGCTGACAGTGTCTTGGTTTGGCAGCTGGGTGTCAGACCTGTGCCTCTAGCAGGGAGAGCCAAGTTCACAACACTGGTCCACCAGAGATCTCCCAGCTTCATGTAATATCAAATGGCAAAAAGCTCCCAGAGATCTCCATCTCAATGCCAAGACCCAGCTCCACTCAACGACCAGCAAGCTACAGTACTGGACACTCCAGGCCAAACAACTAACAAGACAGGAACACAAGCCCACCCACTAGCAGAAAGGCTGCCTAAAATCATAATAAGGTCACAGACAACCCAAAATACACAACCAGACGTGGGCCTGCCCACCAGAAAGACAATATCCAGCCTCATCTACCAGAACACAGACACTAGTCCCCACCACTAGGAAGCCTACACAACCCACTGAGCCAACCTTAGCCACTGGGGGCAAACACCCAAAACAACGGGAACTATGAACATGCAGCCTGCAAAAAGGAGACCTCAAACACAGTAAGTTAAGCAAAATGAGAAGACAGAGAAACACACAGCAGTTGAAGGAGCAAGGTAAAAACCCACCAGACCAAACAAATGAAGAAGAAATAGGCAGTTTACCTGAAAAAGAATTCAGAGTAATGATAGTAAAGATGATCAGAAATCATGGCAATAAGATGGAGAAAATAGAAGAAATGTTTAACAAGGACCTAGAAGAACTAAAGAGCAAACAAACAACACAATAAATGAAATAATAAATTCTCTAGAAGGAATCAATAGCAGAATAACTGAGGCAGAAGAACGGATAAGTGACCTGGAAGATAAAATAGTGGAAATAACTACTGCAGAGTAGAATTAAAAAAAAGAAAGAAAAGAATTAACAGTCTCAGAAACCTGTGGGACAACATTAAACACACCAACATTCGAAGTATAAGAGTCACAAAAGAAGAAAAGAAAAAAAAAAAAAGGGACTGAGAAAATATTTGAAGAGATTATAGTTGAAAACTTCCTTAATATGGGAAATGAAATAGTCAATCAACTCCAGGAAGCACAGGGAGTCCTACAGAGGATAAATCTAAGTAGAAATGTGCCAAGACACATATTAATGAAACTATCAAAAATGAAATACAAAGAAAAAATATTAAAAGCAGCAAGGGAAAAACAACAAATAACATACAAGGAAATCCTCATAAGGTTAACAGCTGATCGTTCAGCAGAAACTCTGCAAGCCAGAAGGGAGTGGCAGGACATATTTAAAGTGATGAAAGGGAAAAACCTACAAGATTACTCTACCCAGCAAGGATCTCATTCAGATTTGACAGCGAAATTAAAACGCTTACAGTAAAGCAAAAGCTAAGAGATTTCCACACCACCAAACCAGCTTTCAAACAAATGCTAAAGAACCTTCTCTATGCAGGAAACACAAGAGAAGGGAAACATCTACAATAACAAACCCCAAACAATTCAGAAAATCGTAATAGGAACATACATATTGATAATTACCTCAAATGTAAATGGATTAAATGTTCCAACCAAAAGACACAGACTGGCTGAATATACACAAAAACAAGACCCATACATATGCTGTCCACAAGAGACCCACCACAGACCTAGGGACACGTACAGACTGAAAATGAGGGGATGGAGAAAGGTATTCCATGAAAATGGAAATCAAAAGAAAGCTGGAGTAGTAAGTCTCATATCAGACAAAATAGACTTTAAAATAAACACTATTACAAGAGACAAAGAAGGACACTGCATAATGATGAAGGGATCAAGCCAAGAAGAAGATATAACAATTGTAAATATTTATGCACCCAACATAGGAGCACCTCAATACATAAGGCAAATACTAACAGCCATAAAAGGGGAAATAGACAGTAGCACAATCATAGTAGGGGACTTTAACACCCCACTTTCACCAATGGACAGATAACCCAAAATGAAAATAAATAAGGACACACAAACTTTAAACGGTACATTAAGCAAGATGGACTTAATTGATATTTATAGGACATTCCATCCCAAAACAACAGAATACACTTTCTTCTCAAGTGCTCATGGAACATTCTCCAGGATAGATCATATCTTGGGTCAGAAATCAACCCTTGGTAAATTTAAGAAAATTGAAATCGTACCAAGTATCTTTTCTGACCACAACGTTATGAGACTAGATATCAATTAGGGGAAAAAATCTGTAAAAAATACAAACACATGGAGGCTAAACAATAAACTGGTTAATATGCAAGAGATCACTGAGGAAATCAAAGGAATCAAAAAGTACCTAGAAACAAATGACAATGAAAATACGATGACCCAGAACCTATAGGATGCAACAAAAGCAGTTCTAAGAGGGAAGTTTATAGCAATACAATCCTACCTTAAGAAACAAGAAACATCTCAAATAAACATCCTAACCTTACACCTAAAGCAATTAGAGTAAAAAGTAACACACACACACACTCACAAAACCCCAAAGTTAGCAGGAGGAAAGAAATAATAAAGATCAGGTCAGAAATAAATGAAAAGGAAATGAAGGAAACAATAGCAAAGATCAATAAAACTAAAAGATGGTTCATTGAGAAGATAAAAAAAATTGATAAACCGTTAACCAGCCTGATCAAGAAAAAAAGGGAGAAGATTCAAACCAATAAAATTAGAAATGAAAAAGAAGGAACCACTGCCACAGCAGAAATACAAAGGATCACAAGAGATTACTACAAGCAACTATATGTCAATAAAATGGACAACGTGGAAGAAAGGACAAATTCTTAGAAAAGCACAACCTTCCAAGACTGAACCATGAAGAAATAGAAAATATAAACAGACCAATAGCAAGCACTGAAATTTAAACTGTGATTAAAAATCTTGCAACAAACAAAAGCTACAGACCAAATTGCTTCACAGGCGAATTCTATCAAACATTTAGAAAAGAACTAACACCTATCCTTCTCAAACTCTTCCAAAATATAGCAGAGGAAGGAACACTCCCAAACTCATTCTATGTTGCCACCATCAACCTGATACCAAACCCAGACAAAGATGTCACAAAGAAAGGAAACTACAGGCCAATATCACTGATGAGATAGATGCAAATATCCTCAACAAAATACCAGCAAACAGAATCCAACAGCACATTAAAAGGATAATACACCATGATCAAGTGGGGTTTATCCCAGGAATGCAAGGATTCTTCAATATATGTAAGTCAATCAATGTGATACACCATATTAACAAATTGAAGAATAAAAACCATATGATCATCTCAATAGTTGCAGAAAAAGCTTTGGACTAAATTCAACACCCATTTATGATAAAAACCCTCTAGAAAGTAGGCATAGAGGGAACTTAACATAATAAAGGCCGTATATGACAAACCCACAGCCAACATCATCATTTCAAAATCATTTCAGCCAAACTGAAATGATTTCCACTAAGATCAGGAACAAGAAAAGATTGCTCACTCTCACCACTATTATTCAAAATTGTTTTGGCAGTTTTAGCCACAGCAATCAGAGAAGAAAAAGAAATAAAAGAATCCAAACTGGAAAAGAAGTAAAGCTGTCACTGTTTGCAGATGACATGATACTATACATACAGAATCCTAAAGATGCTACCAGAAAACTACTAGAGTTAATCAATGAATTTGGTAAAGTAGCAGGATACAAAATTAATACACAGAAATCTCTTGTGTTGCTATACACTAATGATGAAAAATCTGAAACATTCCCATTTACCACTGCAACAAAAAGAATAAAATACCTAGGAATAAACATACCTAAGAAGACAAAAGACCTGTATGCAAAAAACTATAAGAAACTGATGAAAGAAATTAGAGACCATACAAACAGATGGAGAGATATACCGTGTTATTGGATTGGAAGAATCAACATAATGAAAATGACTATACTACCCATAGCAATCTACAGATTCATTGCAATCCTTATCAAACTATCACTCGCATTTTTCACAGTGCTAGAACAAAAAATTTCACAATTTGTATTGAAACACAAAAGACCCCGAATTGCCAAAGCAATCCTGAGAAAGAAAAATTGAGCTGGAGGAATCAGGCTCCTAGACTTCAGACTATTCTACAAAGCTACAGTAATCAAGACAGTATGGTATTGGCACAAAAAGAAATATAGATCAATGGAACAGGATAGAAAGCCCAGAGATAAACCTGTGCACATATATTCACCTTATTTTTGATAAAGGAGTCAAGAATATACAATGGAGAGAAGACAGCCTTTTCAATAAGTGGTGCTGGTGCTGGGAAAACTGGACAGCTATATGTAAAAGAATGAAATTAGAACACTCCCTAACACCATACACAAAAATAAACTCATAATGGATTAAAGACCTAAATGCAAGGCCAAACACTATCAAACTCTTAGAGGAAAACATAGGCAGAAAACTCTATGACATAAATCACAGCAAGAAACTTTTTGACCCACTTCCTAGAGAAATGGAAATAAAAACAAAAATAAAGAAATGGGACCGGGGGGACCTTGAAGATGACGGAAGAGTAAGACGCGCAGATCGCCTTCCTCCCCACGGATACACCAGAAATACATCTACATGTGGAACAACTCCTACAGAACACCTACTGAAGGCTGGCAGAAGACCTCAGACCTCCCAAAAGGCAAGGAACTCCCCACGTACCTAGGTAGGGCAAAAGAAAAAAAGAAAAAACAGAGACAAAAGAATAAGGACGGCACCTGCACCAGTGGGAGGGAGCTGTGAAGGAGGAAAAGTTTCCACACACTAGGAAGCCCCTCTGCGGGCGGAGACTGCGGGAGGCGGAGGGGGGAGCTTCGGGACCGCGGAGTGGTGCACAGCGACGGGTGTGGAGGGCAAAGCGGGGAGATTCCTGCACAGACGATCGGTGCCGACCGGCACTCACCAGCCCGAGAGGCTTGTCTGCTCACCCGCCAGGGCGGGCGGGGCTGCGAGATGAGGCTCAGGTTTCGGTTTTGGACAGAGCGCAGGGAGAGGACTGGGGTTGGCGGCTTGAACATAGCCTGAAGGGGTTAGTGCACCACGACTAGCCGGGAAGGAGTTCGGGGAAAAGCCTGCACCTGCCGAAGAGGCAAGAGACTTTTTCTTCCCTCTTTGTTTCCTGGTGCGCGAGGAGAGGGGTTTAACAGCGCTGCTTAAAGGAACTCCAGAGACAGGCGTGAGCTGCGGCTAAAAGCGCGAACCTCAGAGACGGGCGCGAGCCGCGGCTAAAAGCGCAAACCCCAGAGACGGGCGGGAGACGCTAAGGCTGCTGCTGCTGCCACCAAGGGGCCTGTGTGCGAGCACAGGTCACTCTCCACACCCCTGTTCCGCGGAGCCTGTGCAGCCCGCCACTGCCAGGTTCCCGGAATCCAGGGACAATTTCCCCGGGAGAACACACGGCGGGCCTCAGGCTGCTGCAACGTCACGCCGGCCTCTGCCGCAACGTCACACCGCCTCTGACGCCGCAGGCCCGCCCCGCACGCAGTGCCTCTCCTTCCCCCCCAACCCCCGGCCTGAGTGAGCCGGAGCCCCCGAATCAGCGGCGCCTTTAACCCCGTCCTGTCTGAGCAATAAACAGATGCCCTCCAGCGACCTACACGCAGAGGCAGGGCCAAATCCAAAGCTGGGCTCCTGTGAGCTGTGAGAACAAAGAAGAGAAAGGGAAATCTCTCCCAGCAGCCTCAGAAGCAGCGGATTAAAGCTCCACAATCAACTTGATATACCCTGCATCTGTGGAATATCTGAATAGACAAGGAATGATCCCAAATTGAAGAGGTGGAATTTAGGAGCGAGATCTATGATTTTTTTCCCTTTTCCTCTTTTTGTGAATGTGTACGTGTATGCTCCTGTGTGAGATCTTGTCTGTATACTCTTGCTTCCACCATTTGTCCTAGGGCTCTATCCGTCCATGGTTTTTTTTTTTTTAATTTTTTTCTTACTAATTAATTTTAATTGTAATACCTTTATTATACTTTACCTTCATTCTTTCTTTCTTTCTTTCCTTCCTTCCTTCCCTCCTTTAGACAACCAATCAACCCAAATTGAGGAGGTGGTCTCTGAGAGCAAGATTTATGATTTTTCCCCCTTTACCTCTTTTTGTGAGGGTGTATGTGTATGCTTCTGTGTAAGATTTTCTCTGTATAGCTTTGCTTCCAACATTTGTCTTAAGGTTCGATCCGTCCCTTTTTTTTTTCTAAATATTTTTTAATGCAATAACTATATTATACTTTATTTTATTTTTACTGTATCTTCTTTCTTTCTGTCTTTTTTCCTTCTTTCCCTCATTCCTTCCTTCCTCCTTCCCTCCCTCCTTTCTTTCCTTCTTTGCTTCTTTCTTCCTTCCTTCCTTTCCCCCTTTCCTTCTTTCTTTCCTCATACTTCTACTAATTCTCTCTACTTTTTGTCCCTTTTATTCTGAGCTGTGTGGATGAAAGGCTCTTGGTGCTCCAGCCAGGAGTCAGGGCTCTGCCTCTGAGGTAGGAGAGTCAACTTCAGGACACTGGTCAACAAGAGACCTCCCAGCTCCACATAATATTAAACGGTGGAAATCTCCCAGAGACCTCCATCTTAACACCAGCACCCAGCTTCACTCAATGACCAGCAAGCCACAGTGCTGGACAACCTATGCCAAACAACTAGCAAAACAGGAACACAACCCTACCCATTAGTAGAGAGGCTGCCAAAAATCAGAATAAGGCCACAGACACCCCAAAACACACCACCAGACGTGAACCTGCCCACTAGACAGACAAGATCCAGCCTCATCCACCACAACACAGGCACTAGTCCCCTCCACCAGGAAGCCTACACAACCCACTGAAACAACCTTAGCCACTGGAGACAGACATCAAAAACAACGGGAACTACGAACATGCAGTCTGCAAAAAGGAGACCCCAAACACAGTAAGATAAGCAAAATGAGAAGACAGAAAAACACACAGCAGATGAAGGAGCAAGATAAAAATGCACCAAACCTAACAAATGAAGAGGAAATAGGCAGTCTACCTGAAAAAGAATTCAGAATAATGATAGTAAGGATGATCCAAAATCTTGGAAGTAGAATGGACAAAATGCAAGAAACAGTTAACAAGGACCTAGAAGAAATAAAGATGAAACAAGCAACGATGAACAATGCAATAAATGAAATTAAAAGTACTCTAGATAGGATCAATAGCAGAATAACTGAGGCAGAAGAACAGATAAGTGACCTGGAAGATAAAGTAGTGGAAATAACTACTGCAGAGCAGAATAAAGAAAAAAGAATGAAAAGAACTGAGGACAGTCTCAGAGACCTCTGGGACAACATTAAATGCACCAACATTCGAATTATAGGGGTTCCAGAAGAAGAAGAGAAAAAGAAAGGGACTGAGAAAATATTTGAAGAGATTATAGTTGAAAACTTCCCTAATATGGGAAAGGGAATAGTTAATCAAGTCCAGGAAGCACAGACAGTCCCATACAGGATAAATACAAGGAGAAATACGCCAAGACACATATTAATCAAACTGTCAAAAATTAAATACAAAGAAAGCATATTAAAAGCAGCAAGGGAAAAACAACAAATAACACACAAGGGAATCCCCATAAGGTTAACAGCTGATCTCTCAGCAGAAACCCTACAAGCCAGAAGGGAGTGGCAGGACATACTGAAAGTGATGAAGGAGAAAAACCTGCAACCAAGACTACTCTACCCAGCAAAGATCTCATTCAGATTTGATGGAGAAATTAAAACCTTTACAGACAAGCAAAAGCTGAGAGAGTTCAGCACCACCAAACCAGCTTTACAACAAATGCTAAAGGAACTTCTCTAGACAAGAAACACAAGAGAAGGAAAAGACCTATAATAATGAACCCAAAACAATATAGAAAATGGGAATAGGAACATACATATCGATAATTACCTTAAATGTAAATGGACTAAATGCTCCCACCAAAAGACACAGATTGGCTGAATGGATACAAAAACAAGACCCTTATAAATGCTGTCTACAAGAGACCCACTTCAGACCTAGAGACACATACAGACTGAAAGTAAGGGGATGGAAAAAGATACTCCATGCAAATGGAAACCAAAAGAAAGCTGGAGTAGCAATTCTCATATCAGACAAAATAGACTTTAAAATAAGGACTATTAAAAGAGACAAAGAAGGACACTACATAATGATCAAGGGATTGATCCAAGAAGAAGATATAACAATTGTAAATATTTATGCACCCCACATAGGAGCACCTCAACACATAAGGCAAATACTAACAGCCATAAAAGGGGAGATCGACAGCAACACATTCATAGTAGGGGACTTTAACACCCCACTTTCACCCATGGACAGATCATCCAAAATGAAAATAAATAAGGAAACACAAGCTTTAAAGGATACATTAAACAAGATGGACTTAATTGATATTTATAGGACACTCCATCCAAAAACAACAGAATACACATTTTTCTCAAGTGCTCATGGAACATTCTCCAGGATAGATCATATCTTGGGTCACAAATCAAGCCTTGGTAAATTTAAGAAAACTGAAATTGTATCAAGTATCTTTTCTGACCACAACGCCATGAGACTAGATATCAATTACAGGAAAAGATCTGTAAAAAATGCAAACACATGGAGGCTAAACAATACACTACTTAATAATGAAGTGATCACTGAAGAAATCAAAGAGGAAATTAAAAAATACCTAGAAACAAATGACAATGGAGACAAAACAACCCAAAACCTATGGGATGCAGCAAAAGCAGTTCTAAGGGGGAAGTTTATAGCAATACAAGCCCATCTTAAGAAGCAGGAAACATCTCGAATAAACAACCTAACCTTGCACCTCAAGCAATTAGAGAAAGAAGAACAAAAAAACCCCAAAGCTAGCAGAAGGAAAGAAATCATAAAAATCAGATCAGAAATAAATGAAAAAGAAATGAAGGAAACGATAGCAAAGATCAATAAAACTAAAAGCTGGTTCTTTGAGAAGATAAACAAAATAGATAAACCACTAGCCAGACTCATCAAGAAAAAAAGGGAGAAGACTCAAATCAATAGAATTAGAAATGAGAAAGGAGAAGTAAAAACTGACACTGCAGAAATAAAAAAAAATCATGAGAGATTACTACAAGCAACTCTATGCCAATAAAATGGACAATCTGGAAGAAATAGACAAATTCTTAGAAATGCACAACCTGCCAAGACTGAATCAGGAAGAAATAGAAAATATGAACAGACCAATCACAAGCACTGAAATTGAAACTGTGATTAAAAATCTCCCAACAAACAAAAGCCCAGGACCAGATGGCTTCACAGGTGAATTCTATCAAACGTTTAGAGAAGAGCTAATACCTATCCTTCTCGAACTCTTCCAAAACATAGCAGAGGGAGGAACACTCCCAAATTCCTTCTACGAGGCCACCATCACCTTGATACCAAAACCAGACAAGGATGTCACAAAGAAAGAAAACTACAGGCCAATATCACTGATGAACATAGATGCAAAAATCCTCAACAAAATACTAGCAAACAGAATCCAACAGCACATTAAAAGGATCATACACCATGATCAAGTGGGGTTTATTCCAGGAATGCAAGGATTCTTCAATATACGCAAATCTATCAATGTGATAAACCATATTAACAAATTGAAGGAGAAAAACCATATGATCATCTCAATAGATGCAGAGAAAGCTTTCAACAAAATTCAACACCCATTTATGATAAAAACCATGCAGAAAGTAGGCATAGAGGGAACTTTCCTCAACATAATAAAGGCCATATATGAGAAGCCCACAGCAAACATCATCCTCAATGGTGAAAAACTGAAAGCATTTCCACTAAGATCAGGAACAAGACAAGGTTGCCCACTCTCACCACTCTTATTCAACATAGTTTTGGAAGTTTTAGCCACAGCAATCAGAGAAGAAACGGAAATAAAAGGAATCCAAATCGGAAAAGAAGAAGTAAAGCTGTCACTGTTTGCAGATGACATGATACTATACATAGAGAATCCTAAAGATGCTACCAGAAAACTACTAGAGCTAATCAATGAATTTGGTAAAATAGCAGGATACAAAATTAATGCACAGAAATCTCTGGCATTCCTATATACTAATGATGAAAAATCTGAAAGTGAAATCAAGAAAACACTCCCATTTACCATTGCAAAAAAAGAATAAAATATCTAGGAATAAACCTACCTAAGGAGACGAAAGACCTGTATGCAGAAAATTATAAGACACTGATGAAAGAAATTAAAGATGATACAAATAGATGGAGAGATATACCATGTTCTTGGATGGGAAGAATCAACATTGTGAAAATGACTCTACTACCCAAAGCAATCTACAGATTCAATGCAATCCCTATCAAACTACCACTGGCATTTTTCACAAAACTAGAACAAAAAATTTCGCAATTTGTATGGAAACACAAAAGACCCCGAATAGCCAAAGCAATCTTGAGAACGAAAAAAGGAGCTGGAGGAATCAGGCTCCCTGACTTCAGACTATACTACAAAGCAACAGTAATCAAGACAGTATGGTACTGGCACAAAAACAGAAAGATAGATCAGTGGAACAGGATAGAAAGCCCAGAGATAAACCCACGCACATATGGACACCTTATCTTTGATAAAGGTGGCAGGAATGTACAGTGGAGAATGGACAGCCTCTTCAATAAATGGTGCTGGGAAAACTGGACAGGTACATGTAAAAGTATGAGATTAGATCACTCCCTAACACCATACACAAAAATAAGCTCAAAATGGATTAAAGACCTAAATGTAAGGCCAGAAACTATCAAACTCTTAGAGGAAAACATAGGAAGAACACTCTATGACATAAATCACAGCAAGATCCTTTCTGACCCACCTCCTAGAGTAATGGAAATAAAAACAAAAATAAACAAATGGGACCTAATGAAACTTCAAAGCTTTTGCACAGCAAAGGAAACCATAATCAAGACCAAAAGACAACCCACAGAATGGGAGAAAACATTTGCAAATGAAGCAACTGACAAAGGATTAATCTCCAAAATTTACAAGCAGCTCATGCAGCTCAATAACAAAAAAACAAACAACCCCATCCAAAAATGGGCAGAAGACCTAAACAGACATTTCTCCAAAGAAGATATACAGAATGCCAACAAACACATGAAAGAATGCTCAACATCATTAACCATTAGAGAAATGCAAATCAAAACTACAATGAGATATCATCTCACACCAGTCAGAATGGCCATCATCAAAAAATCTAGAAACAATAAATGCTGGAGAGGGTGTGGAGAAAAGGGGACACTCTTGCACTGCTGGTGGGAATGTGAATTGGTTCAGCCACTATGGAGAACAGTATGGAGGTTCCTTAAAAAACTACAAATAGAATTACCATATGACCCAGCAATCCCACTACTGGGCATATACCCTGAGAAAACCAAAATTCAAAAAGAGTCATGTACCAAAATGTTCATTGCAGCTCTATTTACAATAGCCCGGAGATGGAAAAAACCTAAGCGCCCATCATCAGACGAATGGATAAAGAAGATGTGGCACATATACACAATGGAATATTACTCAGCCTTAAAAAGAAATGAAATTGAGATATTTGTAATGAGATGGATAGACCTAGAGTCTGTCATACAGAGTGAAGTAAGTCAGAAAGACAAAGACAAATACCGTATGCTAACACATATATATGGAATTTAAGGGGAAAAAATGTCATGAAGAACCTAGGGATAAGACAGGAATAGAGGCGCAGACCTACTGGAGAATGGACTTGAGGATATGGGGAGGGGGAAGGGTGAGTTTTGACAGGGTGAGAGAGAGTCATGGACATATACACACTAACAAACGTAGTAAGGTAGATAGCTAGGGGGAAGCAGCCGCAAGGCAGAGGGATATAAGCTCGGGGCTTTGGGACAGCCTGGAGGGGTGGGAGGGGGAGAGTGGGAGGGAGGGAGATGCAAGAGGGAAGACACATGGGAGCACATGTATATGTATAGCTGATTCACTTTGTTATAAATCAGAAACTAACACACCATTGTAAAGCAATTATACCCCAATAAAGATGTTAAAAAAAAAAAAAAAAAGAAAAAAAAAATTAATGCACAGAAATCTCTGGCATTCCTATATACTAATGATGAAAAATCTGAAAGTGAAATCAAGAAAACACTCCCATTTACCATTGCAACAAAAAGAATAAAATATCTAGGAATAAACATACCTAAGGAGACGAAAGACCTGTATGCAGAAAACTATAAGACACTGATGAAAGAAATTTAAGATGATACAAATAGATGGAGAGATATACCATGTTCTTGGATGGGAAGAATCAACATTGTGAAAATGACTCTACTACCCAAAACAATCTACAGATTCAATGCAATCCCTATCAAACTACCACTGGCATTTTTCACAGAACTAGAACAAATAATTTCGCAATTTGTATGGAAACACAAAAGACCCCGAATAGCCAAAGCAATCTTGAGAATGAAAAAAGGAGCTGGAGGAATCAGGCTCCCTGACTTCAGACTATACTACAAAGCTACAGTAATCAAGACAGTAGGGTACTGGCACAAAAACAGAAAGATAGATCAATGGAACAGGATAGAAAGCCAAGAGATAAACCCACGCACATATGGACACCTTATCTTTGATAAAGGTGGCAGGAATGTACAGTGGAGAAAGGACAGCCTCTTCAATAAATGGTGCTGGGAAAACTGGACAGTACATGTAAAAGTATGAGATTAGATCACTCCCTAACACCATACACAAAGCTGATTCACTTTGTTATAAAGCAGAAACTAACACACCATTGTAAAGCAATTATACCCCAATAAAGATGTTTAAAAAAAAAAAAAGTAATGGGACCTAATGAAACTTAAAAGCTTTTGCACAACAAAGGAAACCATAAACAAGACAAAAAGACAACCCTCACAATGGGAGAAAATACTTGCAAATGAAACACCTGACAAAGGATTGTTATCCAAAATTTACAAGCAGCTCATGGAGCTCAATATCAGAAAATCAAAAAACCCAATCCAAAAACAGGCAGAAGACCTAAATATACATTTTTCCAAAGAAGATACACAGATTGCAACAAACACATGAAAGAATGCTCAACATCATTAATCATTAGAGAAATGCAAATCAAAATTACAATGAGGTGTCACCTCACACCAGTCAGAATGGTCATCATCAAAAAATCTACAAACAACAAATGTTGGAGAGGGTGTGGAGAAAAGGGAACCCTCTTGCACTGTTGGTGGGAATGTAAATTGATACAGTTACTATGGAGAACAGTATGGAGGTTCCATAAGATACTAAAAATAGAACTACCATAGGACCCAGCAATCCCACTACTGGGCATATACCTTGAGAAAACCATAAGTCAAAAAGAGTCATGTACCACAATATTCATTGCAGCTCTATTTACAATAACCAGGACATGGAAGCTACCTAAGTGTCCAATGACAGATGAATGGATAAAAAAGATGTGGCACGTATATACAATAGAATATTACTCATCCATATAAAGAAACGACATGGTTATGTGCAGTGAGGTGGATGGACTTAAATTCTGTCATACAGAGTGAAGTAAGTCAGAAAGAGAAAAACAAATCCCTTATGCTAACACATGTATATGTAATCTAAAAAAAAAAAAAAAATGTTTATGAGAAACCTAGGGTTAGGATGGGAATAAAGGCACAGTCCTACTAGAGAATTGACTTGAGGATATGGGGAGGGGGAAGGGTACGCTGGGACTAAGTGAGAGAGTGGCTTGGACATATATACACTACCAAATGTAAAATCGACAGCTAGTGGGAAGCAGCCACATAGCACAGGGAGATCAGCTCGGTGCTTTGTGACCACCTAGAGGGGTGGGATAGGATGGGTGCGAGGGACGGAGACAAAAGAGGGAAGAGATATTTGGATATATGTATATTTATAGCTGCTTCACTTTGTTATAAAGCAGAAACTAATGCACCATTGTAAAGCAATTATACTCCAATAAAGATGTTAAATAATAATAATAATAATAATAAAATATAACACCTAAAAATAAATGAGAGCCGAAATGCAAAAATTAAATAAAGAGCTTAAATTGTGAAAAAGAACAAATTGGATTTCTAACTTACTTTCACTTTGATCATCGAAGGTGTTATATATTACTTTGTGATAGCTCAGAGAGAGTCTGAAGTGGTAAATTTATAGAGTATCATTCCATTTAAATGAACAGCAGGATGTATTTGCAGAAACAGATTAATGTTTCTTGGAAATTTATTAACACCTGCTTGTTTTTCTACACTCCCGTTGCTATGTGAATTTTCTATCTATAACAAGTAAATTCCATTCTTATTTTTAAAAATAAAGGGTAATGAAACTGTAAGATCTGTTTCACACACTGCAGCTAGTGACAAATGAAGTCAAATGTAGTCTATGCCCTATTGTTAGGAAGGGTGGTGAGACATCATGGAAAGCCTGGGGGAGAACAACAAAGGACAGCAGAAAAGTGGTTTGGCTGTTTCTCTCACTTGCTGCTAAGTAGATACATTGCCTCCATCTACCCAAGCTCAATTCCTTGGAGTTTGTAGCCTCCAGAGCTGCTTACAAAAGAGGATTCTGTGATGTTCTAAAATCAGCGTGATCAGTGTGGAAAGGGGCAAGAAGGGGCTTCGTCTCAAGCACTTAAATGACCTAGAATCTCTCTGGGAATAGAGAACAGACTTTGCTCTACCTAGGCACCCATCTCACTCCCTAGCTTGGACTTTCAAGTCTTTGATGCCAGATATGTATTTGGGGCATAGTCCCACTCCAGCTAACAGACTGGTGAATAATCTTTGCCCACTCTCACAATCCTCAGTTTGATATCTCACTATGAACTTTTAGTAGTTCTTTATGCTTCAATCAAGTTCAGAATGTGGTTCAAGGTCTGTTGTGTTGTTGTTTGGGGTTTTGCCTGTGTGTGTGTGTGCACGCGCGCGTGTGTGTGTGTGTGTGTGTGTGTGTGCTGCCTTCCTGCATCTTTAACATCAAAGGTAGAATATACAATTTAATACCGTTACAGTTTATATTCCCCTGAATTTAACTGTCCTGGGATCTTTCTTCCCTTCTTAAAATGAAACAAATAACTTCTAGTGGAAAACTTTCTGTAATATTTGAATCTTAGGAAGATGCTCATGTAATTTACAGTGCTTATTGTATGCATTTGTGGTATTGTTTTTTGGGGGGGGTAGGTGGGGAATTGTGGTACACAGTAAGAGCCATCTATCACATAAAGCCAAGTGAAAAAGGCTGAACTCTTTGAAGCTTCCATAATCCCATTGCATAATTAGTTTTTCCTCTTTTAGGTTTGGATATGGAAAGAAGAGTTTGTATTTAGAAAAGCCAATGCTTTGAAGTGGATCAAAAGTCTAGATCCTGAGGGTCCCAGCTGGTTGTTCAGAGCAGGCACCAGAGCTGGATGCCAAAATGAATCCAACCAGAACAGATGCCAGATAAATCAAGAGGAGGGAGCCAGGTAGCAATGGCAGGTCAGGTGGACCAATTAAAGGATAACCACAATAGCCCTGCCCCATCTAATCCAGACCTTTGTGACTCCAAAGCCACATCACGCCGTCTCCTTCACTACCTTGCAGCTAAACACCCACAGAGATTAAGTTCAAATCTTTCTTCCACTAATTTCACCAGGTATTCTACTCACCAAAAAATTACAATTACAAATGCCACCTTATTATATTGGGTGAATAAACTATGGGTCCAAGTGAATGAGAAATGCTTCAGTTAATGTAATAAGCTAGGTGGTTTGCAGCTTTGACCTTTCTCGGCATTGCTGGAAGCACTTGATTTAGAACTCATCATATCTGAAAGGGCCGTGCTCACCTTACGTTTGGACTTATTCTTGCAAATACAAATTATAATTTTTCATTTTGCAGCAACAGGGCCCTCGCTATCCAGGAATATGTTTATAAAGATGTGTTCTGAGATCTAATATACCATGTCTAATCTCCACCTTCCACATTTCTCTTCACTGCTCTCCATGCTCACATGGATTCTGTGCCATACCAGCTGCTTTTGGAAGCCCTTATATGCATATTGATGCCTGAGGATTAGATCCACTTCTAGATTCATTGAAATGAGTTCCTTTGAATTTTCTTTGTTAAATTCCAGTTATTATCTCTGCATGATTTATAGATGTTTAAGAAAGAAGATGCTGAGTTTTGTAGCCATATACATAATAGAAACTCTATAAAAATATTTCAAAGGGAAATGTTCAGAACTTGTGAATGAAATGGGAGAAAGGAATATAAGGTGAGCAAAAAGGGAGCCACATTTAATTAGTGTTAACTAAGGGCAATAATTATTTTGTCCACATTTTATTAACTAATTCATTTTTAATTTGCATTGAAATGCTGAATAGGCATTTTCCCTCACTTATTCTTTTGCATGCAAATCTGTTTCAATGTGATTAATATTTTCCCTATTAAGAAGCTGAAGACATAAGTAATCATAAAACCAGAAACAGATAAGAACTCCTGTCCTCACTATTTCCTACCACCTTTCAAATTCTTTCATTTTATGAAAATATTAATATCATGTAAACTGGAAATACTTTCTTCAAAGAAATATTTACTATCTATAGCCTACCAAAAAAGTTCAAGTTTCCAAAGGTAGTCAATGGTATGCCCTTAATTTACCAGTCAACTTGTGTTTTACACTGTCCCCATTAATTCTTTGAAATTTCTCCTGATGACTTAATGTGTGCCAGGTACTGTCCTCCCCATCATGTGCCTAAGCCTGTAGTAAACAGAGTATTCACTGCGTTCAATGTACGTGGTCATATGTTGATATTACCCTTGTAGTTTTCTGTGACCTCCTAGACCATTTCAAAGGCCACTTTTATTTAAAAGTCTTTGCTGAGTCCTCCTTTACTGCCAATTTAAAGAATCATCTTTGCAAATACTAGATGCATGGGAAATATTTCAGTAATTTATCAAATACAAGTGAGCATCTTCTTGCTCTGGTCTTGTCAATAGTGTTGAAAGTATTTTTCTCTATGACTGGTTATTTTCAATATGCTCTCTTATTATAGTAATAGGATTAGCTTTTTATTTTTTCTTAAAGCATCAGTACAACTCATAATGACACTTTTTCTCAAAAATTGCTTCTAAGTACATGCATGAAGTCTTTAGGAGGCATTTAAAACCTCAAGACTATGTCATGATAATCACCAAGGAGACCAGTCAGTGTCTAAGTGTCATTTGAAGAAGGAAATAGGAAGACTTATTTAGTTTGGAATATCATGATATGACAGAAAACATTATATAACTTTAATATGTAGTCAGTATCTTTTCATTATTTTTATATGACAACATCTTTTTCCTCTCTCAAGTTTTAAGAAGAATTTCATATTTGCCAGATTAATTTCTAAGGCTTCACTGTGTAGAATTGGGGTAATACTTGAGAGGGAGAATTAAGAACACTGATCTGAGTGATTCATACTGGAAAGGGCAGAGATTTATTTATAGTTAAGACCATGAGATGGGAGTGGGGGGTGGAAACAAGACAAGCAATATCTAGAACACACTGTGTTTGAGGGAGAGTTTGGAGGAGTTTCAAGAATGAAAGGGAGAGTTATTTGATTAGCTGCCATGATATAATTTCAAAAGATTATATCTAGTCTATTGGATTACATATATCTATTAAGTAGATATATGTAATCTATCAGAAGATAGATTTATGATTAAGTTTTTTTTTCCTTAATAGGAAACTCTCCTTTGTTTTTTTGCAGTGAATTATTATTTGAATTACTTTTAAATCCTTTGGATGTCAAAAATTTTTTTTTTTCCTTGAATGTGACAGTAGATGTGCCAGTTTCATAGGAGTTCCATTTAGGTTGTTGTGTTAGGGTTAACAGAGATATAGCAAAGTGGAAATTTCTTACAGGCATCGAGAGATATATGACTTGAGTTTAGATCAGAGATGGCTTAGAGAGATTTATAAATCATTTGTATGGTTGTGGCAGCTGACACCAGGGGAAGGAAAGAGCTTTTTAAGGAATGTAGTATAGGTGTGAAAAGTTCAGAGGCCACAGCTTCAAGAAACCAGTTATCTAAAGCAAGACTTGAGGGGAGGGGCATACAGATACTGACATTAGATATTCAGGAATGAAAGGGTAAGGAGTCTTGTAGTTGGCTGAATAGGAATTTAAACAAAATAGGCCCAATGAGAATGATCGAGGAATGCAATCTTACCAGAAAAGGCTGAACATTTAGGGTTCGAGGTCAAAGAAACAGAGAATATGAGCAAGGACGCAGGAAAACCATGGGCAAGAGCTATGATCATCTCAAAAGAAGTGAGCTGTGCTGACAGAGTGGCTGCCAGCTATTTATTTTAATGGGGAAACTCTGGCAGAACTTGTAACACTCTTTTAAGAGAAGACCTTTAAGTGGAAAGTTGTCAGGGTGGGAGTGGGGAAAGAGGCCATGTCAGGACCTGGGGACATTGGAAGGACATTGGTAAGAATGGCAAACTAAGGGCCTCTGAAAACCCACTTTTCCATAAAAGCGACAAGAAAACTGACAAAAATTGTCAAAATCAACCATTTCCCAGTTTTGGAAAGTAATCAAAGACTTGCAACAATCTGAGGAGTGTTTATTCAAGGATCTAGGGGAGCAGTGTTCCATCCTATTCAACACAGGTTTTTGAGTTTCTCTCTCTGGAGGCACCACCACTGTTCAGGACATTGTAGGGGTTCTGATCTGTGCTTGGTAACAACAAAACCCACTGAGTCTCCAGCTCCCCCTCTTTCCTCCCCTATAAGAGTTTTACTTGATTCAGATAAGAGAGCTCAAGAGAACACAAAGTTCTGTGGAGCTGTGAAAATGGGATCCAGAATGGAGAAGAAGTGGTGGCAGTGAGGTGCTGCGTATATCTGTACAGAAGAAAGAGAATATTTACAAGTTGGAAGAAACCTATTTTATTACAAATAGTTTTACTTTCATATTTCCTCCTAATTCAATTATATTCTTATTTTTTTGGTGAATGCACTGAGTAATTTTTGAAGATCCACCCATTCAAATCTGATATTTTCATGACTATTACAATTCCAGAATGGCATTAGATATTATTATAATACTATTTTTTTCCTCAAACTTTATAAAGTGTTTTATATTTTTACAACGTGCTTTTATACGCAGGATCTCATAATCCTCATGAGAGTTCTGCAAGGAAGGTGACACGATTCCCATTTTACAAATGAGCAAACTAAGGTTCAAGGGGATAATCCAATTTGCTTAAAGTTACCAAAAGGGTGAATGGTGGTCAACATCTTTCCTCATATTTTCTTCCTCTTCTCCTCCTTTTCCTCCTTCTTTTAAAATATTTTATGGTCAACTTTTAAAAGCATACAGTCATAACCATCACTCAAGTCAAAAAATAAAACATTAAAAATAAATAAATAAAACATTATTACAGACATAGAAAACAAAAATATGGTTACCAAAGGACAAAGGGGGTGGGAGGGAGGGATAAATTAGGAGTATGGGATGAACAGACACATACCACTATATATAATAGATAAACAAGGATTAACTGTATATCACAGAGAACTATATTCAATATCTTGTAATAACCTATAAAGGAAAAGAATCTGATAAAGAGTATACATGTGTGCATATATATGTATATATATATATATATATATATATATATAAAACTGAATCACTTTCCTGTACACCTGAAACTACCACAATAATATAAATCAACTACAGTTCAATAAAAAATTAATCAATTACTTTAAAAAAATGAAATATTACCAGAGCCCTGGAGGCTCCTTCAGTGTCATCTCTTAGTCACTATCCCCTCAATACCCACAAAAGTTAAATACTATCTTTACAGATATGATTGCACTTCATGTCCTTTACATTTTTATCATCTAAACATTCATCTCTAAAGACTATGACTGTGTTTGTACTTTATGTAGTACATAGAGTCTATATATATGTGTGTGTGTGTGTGTATAAACATATATATGCCTGCATGCATGTGTGTATGTATGTACACATATACATACATAAAATTTGAATCTGACAGTTTTCATTCAAACTATACGTATCCATGTTTAGATGTAGCTGAACTTTGAATATGTTTTTGCTGTATGCCACATGGTGGTGTGTGGTGTACATTAATATACCACAATTTATGTATCAGTTCCATTCCTATTGGATATTTGGATTGTTTCCCATTTTCAGCTATTTCCAATAATGCTGCTGTGAACATATTTGTATGTGTCTCTTTATGTGCCTGTGCACACATTTCTGTTGAGTATATTACTAGAAGTGGGCCACTGGGTCACTAAGTGTGCACATCTTAAAGTTTGGTAGAAAATACCAACCCATTTGTACATCATTCTTTGCGAAGTGCCTGTTCCATTCTTCCATTTGGTTGTCTTTTTCTTATTGATTTTTCAGAGTTTTAAAAAAAATGTTTTGCTTATCAGCTCTTTCTTTGTTCTGTGTTAGAAATATCTTATCCTATTCCATGATTTCCTTTTTACTCTCCTAATGGTGATAAACTGAAATTCTTAGTTTCATTGATGTTTTTCATTATGCTAAGTGTGTTCTATGTACTATTTAAGAAATACTTTATCCTGAGACCATTAAGATATTTTCTAAATAAACTCCTAGAAGTTTTATTATTTAGTCTTTCACATGTAGATCTAAAATCCATCTAGAATTTTTACTTTGTTGTTTATCATGTGAGGTATGAGTTCTAATAGATACCCAATTGTCTTGGGATATATTTTAAAGATTTTGCAGTGCTATCTTTTTTAAAAAAACTCGTGTCTGCATGTATGTGGATACGTTTCTAGAATTTCCACTATGATCCATAGGTTTATTTATTTTTTCTTGAACCAATACCTCAGTTTTAATTATTGTAACTTTAAACAAATCTTAATATCTGGTTGCATAGAACTTCTCTGTTCTTTTTCAATATTGTTTTGGATAGTTGTGGTCCTTAGCATATTTGTATGCAAACTGAGGAATTAATTCCTCAGTTTTCACAAACTTCCCTGTCTCCCCACCAAACACAAAGAAACTTAGTGAAATTTTATTTGGAATTACACTGAATCTATATATCAGTTTGGAAAGAATTGTCATCTGTATAATACTGAGTCCTCTAATCTATGAACATGGTATTTTCTCCCATTTACTTAGGCCTTCTTTTATTTTGCTCAATAATATTTAATAGTTTTCTATATATAGGTCTGATATATTTTTAGAGTTTTTTTAACACAAAGAATTTGATAACATGATGCTATTGCAGGGCATCAAAAAGAATTTAAAATTTTATTTTTCCAAATGTCTGTTGCTGGTGTGTAGAACTATAACTGACTTTTGTATGTTGACTATGTACTCAGCAACCTTGCTAAACTCACAGATTCAATATTTAATCTGTATTTTTTGTCATGTGATCTGTGCATAATAAAGATTTTAATTATTTTTAAAGCAGGCTTAACATTAGTTTTGAATATGTTTTTTCATTAACCTCAAAGATTGTATCTGCTCCATTTTCTCTCTCTTCTTATTCTTGTCCTCTAATTTTCCATTTTAAACTTTTCCTTGTATTCCTTATGTCTCATGCTATGTCTTCTCTATTTTCCATGTTTTTGTTACTCTGTGCTTTATTCTGAAAATTTCTTTCTGTTTCATCTGGCTGTTGACTAATCCTCTCTTTTGTGGCATCAAATATGCTGTTAAATCCATCCTAATTTAGGTAATTTTAAATTTCAATTCTAATATCTTCTTTGGCTCGTTTTCAAAACTTTTATTTCCTTTTATCATAGTGTCCAATTCTCAACTTTGTCCTTCACCTTCTCTCTGAGTTTTAGATTTTCTATCTTTGCTTAAATATTAGTCCAGTAGTTAAACTAGATTTTAAAAATATTTTGCCCAGCTTTTCAAGTGATCCTTGTTGGAAAGGTTGCCCTGAGTTATTAACCAGCTATCCATTACTGGAGTCAGAGTCAACCATCATCGGACTTTTTAATCTTTTCACAGATGCCTCATTTTAGACACAATGCCTGCCTTTCTGGACCTTTCATGTGGCCAAGGAGATATGGTACATGCCCACTGAGCAGTTACAGAGTAATATAAGATAATCAGTGATTAAATACAAATATGAGTGATATAGACATTACATGCTTTGGAAATCAAAGGAAGGTAAAACACTCTGTGATAGATTTCTATAGCAGAGAGGATATAAAGAATTTAGAAAAGTGCACAGGAGGGAAGAAGGCTATCTGAGTGGAAATGTCTGGATGGGAGTAAACATAAAGCTAAGGCCAATGAGAGAAAAGAACATGGGAAGTTCCTGGATTGTGAGGGTCTTGACCCTCTAGGAGGATCATCCAAAGATTTTGTCACTTCCAGGGGAGGCAGATAAAGATGATTTGGAGTTGAAAGTCCATATTAATGAAAATCTTAAAAGTTAAACTGAAGAGTTTGGGGCTTTATTTTGAGAACAATGGCAGGCTATGATAAGCTTTGAACCACTGATTGACATAGTAAATGAACTATAGAGTTCTTCCTGAAAGTGATGGATGGATCTGAGATGAAAAAAATAGAAAAAAAAAAAAACTGAGCAAGAAAGACTTTGCTTGTCATATATAAGCCCCAGGCCTAAGCAAAGACCATGCCCAATGGTGATAGCAAGAAACAATGGCCAATAAATGAAAATATATATCCATGGAAAAACTTGTATATGAATCTTCATAGAAGCACTATTTATAATAGCCAAAAAGTAGAAACAACCCAAATGTCTATCACCTGATAAATGCATAAACAAAATGTGGTATATCCATATAATGGAATATTATTCCTAACCCCCTGTTCTTTTACTGTTCAAGGAAGAATAAAAAGAGTCCCAAGACTATGATATCTCTCAACAATACCTCAAAAAGACTAGAGGTTTTGATCCAGAAGTAATTAATTTTACAAATAAAAAAATGTGTCGTGTCACTAACTGCACTGAAAGTGTCATAGAGCAGTTCACAGATCTGCTTGGGTAGAAACAAGTATACACAAATTAAAAACAGAGGACTAATAATGAAGACTTCAAAAGACCTACAAAATTCAAATGAGTTTAAATTTAAAAGGAATTATCGGTTCAAGTAAGGTTGTAAGCTTCAGGCACAGTCAGATCAAGGGGCTCAAATGATGTCAAGATTCAGTCTCTTTCTATACTTGCCGACTCTGCTTTCCTCCTTGTTAACTTTCATTCTTAGGTAGGCTCTTTATACATATTGTTCTCCAGTTGTTCTAGGTTTCATTCCTGATTAACCCCTATATAAAAAAAAAAGGCTTTCTCTCCCAAAAGTTCCAGTAAAAGGACGAAGAGCACTTTCATTGGCCTGGGATGATACTAAACTAATCCCTGAATCAATCACTAAGATCATGCTCTGATTGGCAGGTCTGGGTGGCATGCCTGCTCCTGAAGCTGAGTGGTAGGGTCAATCACACATGAACCACATGCAGAGAGGGGAAAAGAAAGTTACTATATTTAGCAAATGAAAATTCAAGACACACAGTTAAATTTGAATTTCAGATGAGTAATGAATATTGTGTCATATAAGTATGTCTTATGCAACGTTGGGGACATATTTACATTAATATATTATTCATTGTGTTTCTCTGAAATTCAGATTTAACTAGGAGCCCTATATTTTATCTGACAATTCCAAAGAGGGTGTTTCTATAAAGGAAAATTGGAATGCCATTAAAGAAGGGGGAATAGGTGCTCAGCAGACAAAAATGCAAATATCTGTGAAGATTAAGCTAAAGAAGACGCCAGTATATCTCTTTATCCTTTTGAAACTCTACCATCCGGGGTATTGTAAAATCTCTTTAGTATAGCCAAGGGATAAACAAATGTCATGCTGACAATATGCCGAATTTGCAATCCTAATATTTAAAGCACTTAGAGAGAGTATAAATTTTTCCGAATTTTTTCAAAGCAGTTCATTTACCGATAAAGTCACTTTCTTTTTCCTGAATGTTAAAATAAAGAGCTTTGTTTCCATAAACCTGAATGTTCCAGGAGGTTTCAATGAAACTAAGTGTATCAATCCCCAAATGTCCATTTAACTAAAGAAGTAATTCACTGAAGTACAAAGAGTCACAAGTAAGTATAAGTAAGTGTACCATTCAAAGCTCCCTCAGGCAGAAGTTAGAGGAGTATTTGATCATTATGATCTCTTGAATCCAAATCTGAACCCTGATTTACAAAACATAAAATTTTATTTTGGCCATTTATATAATCCAATCTACAAAATTAAATCCCAGGTCCACATCATGATTGGAAAAATCAAAATGTATGAGTTTTGTGACTGTAGCACACTTGCATAAAGTGTTCCATAACAAAAACATTTTGCAGAGGGACAAAATACTCCAAGTGAAATAAACTAAAAGATAAATAAGTGCCCATAGGTGTGCATACATAAAAATTCATATAGAGAAATATTTATTCTTACTTATTTCCTATAGGTATATAAGTATGATTTTAAGGACAGGTGATTTTTACAAATTACAAATCTTCCATTTAGTTGATTTTGAAAAAAGAAGTTTAACCAGGCTTCAGACCCCTCCTCTGAGCCACCCCGGACCTTCCCCCAACGTCTACCTACACCCATCCAAGCTCAGTGTGCCTCTCAAGGATCAATGGGAACAGCCAAAAGGAGCGAGGTGGTTGTCTCACATCATGTCAATGCATCTATTTTCCATCCTTATTTGTGGTTGCAGTTTTCCATGTATCATCCTTTCCCTCTCCTCCTTCTCTTTATCTTTCTGCCTTCTCACACCTGTGTTTGTGAAACAACCTTAAGATCTTTTTACAGAAGCAAAGCATAGCAGCTGGGGGCTGTTTGTTTCACATACCTTCTGGTGAGTGCCGCTCCACAAATGTCCAATTTGCACTTCCATTCTGCCAGTCTACAGGAAATTTTCTGCTATTCATTGCTTTATTTGTGGACATTTCTTTGTTGTGTGTGGGTGTATATGTGGGGATGGGGTTGGTGGGGAGCAATGTGCTCTTTGGTTGTGATAGAGAGACAATGTTTAGTGGTTCAATGGAAGCACACCAGCTTTCCTAATAAGAGAATAGATTGGTACTTACTAGAAACAGTTGTTTGCTACAAGGGAAACAACCAACATCTTATTTGCATCTGTGCATATCAACAATGCAATTAGGGCAGACTTCTTAGAGAATTAGATTGAGATGGTAATTAATGAATTGTGCCATGAATTTTAATGTGATCATAGAGAAGTAGATTATTTACTATTGCCATATTCTCCCACTTTAGAATAAAATGCCCTGGGACCTTTAAATGAAAATTCTGTCAAAATTGCATGGCTACTAGGGAACTTATAAAAGCAGGAACTACTTGCTTAAGATATCTGTAGCTCAAAGTTTCACTACATTAAATCTCTCCAATGGAGGTGTTACTTATGGTGCTTCAATGCAGGGTACATGATGAGAGGGAAATGAAGTTTAGAAGCCCAAGTTGAGGAAATTAGGCAAAAGTACTTCCACATTCTAAGCAGAAGTAGTGGGCAGCCCTATCTTATAGTTACTAAAAACTTATCAAAACTCATTAAATAATCATCACCCCTCATTCCTATTACTCACTTCCATTTAAAAGGGGAATGAAGAGTCCTTGAGTTTGAGCATTATGGACCCAATAGCTGTGACATTTCCCCTTTAACCCACCCAAAGGAGAAAGGTTTAAGAGAACTACCTTAGGAGGGTCTATGTAAGGTCAGACGGGAAACCCCGTGCCTGACTGGACCCTATAGTTGCCGCCATGAGCAAGGAAATAAGTGGCTTGTGTCCCAGGAGCTTGTGTTCCACCTGGTAATTTCACAAGGCCTGAGATTGTCTGAAGCTACAGGTGAAAGCAAGGGCTGAATTGGGAGAATCCTGCACTTGTGCCAGTTGGCTTGGTGGAGTGTGTCTGTCACATTGGCTCAAGCCCTCATGATTGGACCCTGACCAAAAGGGAGGTCAGTAGGGATTAGCAGATACCAGCAGCAAGAGTTTGAGAAACAGGGGATTCCCATGGTCAGCCAAAGAGGTATTGCTCACATCAGGGAATTACACAATGACAAGGTTCCTGTGTGTTTTAAGGGTATCCAGGATTTGTTTTAAGACACAGAGACACACAGAAATGACTGTTATGAAGAAAGAAGTTTATAATACTCACGATCCCTAGAAACAGGAAGTGTGCCAAGCCACACAAAGGGACCACATGGGGAAGTACCAAGGTCAGTCAGCAGGCAGAGGGAGGAAAGGGAAAATGTGGGTGAGAGCCTTTATTATGGTTTCCACAGGAAGGAACGGGTGAAGGTGGGTAAGCAGGCTTGGGATGGACTAGTTGAATAATTTCAGCAGGGTCTGGGGCATAGGGTCTATCCCTAGTTATCTGGTATCTGTCCCTGGAGAGGTTAGGGCAGGTGGATAGTAGCTTGATATGACAGCCCAAAAAAGAGGTGGTGGGAGTATGGGCTTTGAATTGGTTAGTTTATGAAAGGTGTGCTTCTGGACAATGTGTTTAGTATCTCAAGGAAGTGGCTAATCCTGGGAGGAGCAGTCCTTCCAGGGTCAGCAAAGCCCCAGATGTCAAAGCAACAGGATACAGAAAACAAAAGACATGGGTAATACACTATAGGTGCCCACAAAGAACCCATGTCTGAGCTCCAAGAAGAAGCTGGTATTTTGATGTCTGCTGCATGGGATTTGATTTGGCCTGATACATAATGACGTATTTTGATCAGCTGACTCAAATTTCTTTAATCAGGCAAATGTCTTCTATTAAAATTTTATTTGTTACTTTTATTTCATTGCCTCTGCTTTTTAACTGGAAAATTTTCAGTATTCTTAAATTGACCTCTTTCTATTTTCCATCTCCTCCCTTCCATCTTGTAATTTTTTTTATTATTTATCGATTAGGAATATGTTCAGATGTAAATAATAGAATACATAGCAAAAATGGATTAAACAAGTAGGATTGCTTGTCTTAAACAACAAGGCCAGAAATAGACAGCACGCAGCTAGTGCAATGGTTATAAAATAATATCAATGTATTAGGCTCATTCTCTTAGTTCTTTGTCTTTGTGTGGGTGCTGTTGACTCTTAGCTGTAAAATGGTTACTGCAACTATGGGCATCATAACCGCATTCCAGAGAGGAAATAGAGAGGGGAGAAGAAAAAGACAAAGCAGGCTTTCTCCCAGTGACATTCTACCTTTTTATTTGGAATGGATCCAGTCCAGAACTACCTCTGTGCCCCCTTGACCAGAACTGGTCACATGCCGTGCTCAGCTGGAAGGCGGCTGGGAAAGGGGGTTGTGAATGGGGTGGGTCAGCCACCAGAGCCACCTGCTCCAGTCTTCATGCACTTCCCCTTCATCCTGGGAGAGATTTGCAAGTTAGTCTTTTATGTAGCCAAGCCAGCTTTCTAAAACCAACTCTGTTTGTGTCCCCAATGCAGATTTTAATTCTGTGATTTTTCTTTCTGGTTTCCATTTTTGCTTTTTAATTTTGGTTTAGTGTTTTGGTATTTCAAGCATCTGCATTTCTATTTCATTCTGTGTGTCAGCCTAACTTTTACAACCTTATTCTGATGTCTCCTTATGATTTCCTTTTTTGTTTTTATTTTTCTATGCAGACCATGATTTTGCCTATCTTGTTGAAAACAAGAAGTCTATATTTTTTTATTTCTTGTAATAAACCATTTATAGTGATGCAATTTCCTCTGAGGCTTTCATATAATACTCGACATTTTTTATGCCAAGGACATTTTTCCCCAAAGGCTGCATGCTATTAATTTTTATTTTTTTAATTCACTCTTGATTAAGGATGAATCTACATATATAAATCCATATATATCCCTTGTTTGCCTTTTCCCCTGCTCCTAATGTCCACTTCAATGCTTATAGATCAGCCTCATTCTCAGACTTCATGTAGTACATGAATTAACAATTGATTTCCCCCTCCCCCAATCCAATTTCCACTATCCATTAGCATTTATCTGTTGGTCTGAGGTGGGAACATCTATGCTTCTACTTCTCAGTTTTCAAGTATAAGATGAATTTATGTTTAGTACAATTACAGCAATGCCTGACACATGGTTAGATCTCTATATAATATCACCATTATCATCAACATCATCATTAGAGGGAAGACTCACGTTAATCCACAGACATGAATGTAAACTCCAACACTGAGATAAAAGGAATGAACACCATCTCGTGAGAGCATATAACAAAGGAACCTGACCTAGCCAGGGAGAAGGCAGAGGAAAGAGACTGGTTGTATTACAGAAGGCTTACCCAAGGAAGCAATGCTTAAGCCGAACTGCGAGAGATTATTTGTCAGTCAGGAGTATTTTGTTTGTCAGCAGATTTCTAGCAAACAGATTTAAATAAAAAGTCACTGATTGATTCAAGGAATTGAGAACTCCAAGCTAGGCAGGCTTCAAGCTGGATCCAGGTAATTTGTCTCTCTGTCATCTGATTCTGCTATCTTCTGTGTTGGTTTAATTTCCCAAAAGACTCCAGAATTCTCAGAAAGACCAAAAGCAGCTCCATGCTCACTTTCTACCATGTTTGTTACCCAAAAAAGACGACTTCTCATTCCCAATGATTCCAATGTAAGTCTCAGAAATAAGTCCTGTGCCCTTCCGTGCATGAATTACTGAGACCAGAGAGAAAGGATGTCTTGAGTGACCAGGTCTGAGCCCTGTTCCTTTACCTGAACCAAGGAATGACTGAGAGGGAGAGAGAGCTCCCTTAGGAAAAAGAGAAATTATTACTGAAGAAAGAAATGGGTTCTGGGCAAGCAAAAGCAACAGCTGTAATACAAATAATGAAATCCGTATGTTTGGAAGATCACTTCATGCAAAGGAACAACACATGCAGAACAGCAAAGACCAGTGTCCAGGCTTCATTGTCTGCTGACTCTTTTTGTGTGTCTCTACTTTCAGTACCTTCAGTGTAGTGTCTGTTGAGGGCTGTTGTCTTTGAGTGGTAGTATAAAAAGGAGTACCAGATCTGGCCATATCTGAAAACCTCTGAGCAAGTGCAGTGTTTGTAATTTGAATACATCCTGTGTCTCCAAGATGGGGTCAAACAGTGAGGAGAAGCCCTTCCTCTCATGGAAACTGTTCAGTTACATGATTTTATTTCAGAGGGTAAAGTGTCCATGGGACACTGATTATGTTCAGCAAATCCACTCAAACCAGCTTTTAAAAATGTGAAAGAAAGGGGCTTCCCTGGTGGCGCAGTGGTTGAGAGTCCACCTGCCGATGCAGGGGACACGGGTTCGTGCCCCGGTCCGGGAGGATCCCACATGCCGCGGAGAGGCTGGGCCCGTGAGCCATGGCCACTGAGCCTGCGCGTCCGGAGCCTGTGCTCCGCAACGGGAGAGGCCACAGTAGTGAGAGGCCCGCATTCCGCAAAGGAAAAAAAAAAAAATGTGAAAGAGGAACTAATTAATTCTGTAATTAAAGGAAATTCCTCTCAGACTCCCATAAAGTGCTGACTTCAGTTTCTAGTGTTATGAGGTTTTATCTTGAATTTCTAAATTGAGAGATGTGAGAGGCTATTTTCAGGGACTGGATAAAATAACCCGATACTATTTTATCCCTGCTGATGGTACAAGATATACTAGAGAAGTAGTCAGCTCTGGGTGGCCAGTTGGTTATCGTGCTTGTTAGAGGAAAGCTTGCTCCTGGATTGGCACAATACTGACAAGACTTCTACTTGGTATAGGTTGGTGGGCTGGTAGAAGGAAAGTTAATCACTGGGTCAACAGTTAGGGTGGATTCAGCCCTTGGATGCCCCTCTTGCCCTAAAACTCTCTGTCTCCATTATTCTATATTTAAAAGAATTTGTAAAATGATGACTAATGAATTCGTCCTGTGGATAAATCGATTGACCTGCTTTGTGCATAGCACACTGCCTCCAGTTTGTTACTTATTTGATGAGAATAGAGAAAGAAAGGATAATTTATAAAACAAATTAATATGTTAAGTTAAAGTAAATAAACAAGGAGTCCATTAGACTGAGGTGGCTCTAATGCCTTGGTAACCTAAGTATCGAAACCAAAACCCAAGCCAGAGTCAACTCCTATAAAGGCACTCGTATCTAAAAAAGCCCCTAAATTTAGGAACAACCAATTACAGATCGCCAACTAGGCTTTCCCAAATTAGGCAACTGCTTAAGCTATAGCCTATCAAATAATGTCCCTACTTTGCTTCCTGGGCTGCTCTATAAAAGCCTTTTCTCCTAGCTCCTGTGGGTGGAGTGCTCTAAAGCACTTCAGTTTGGCACTGCCCAATTTGAATCCATCCTTGCTCAAACTCTTGAAAATTTCAGTGTGCCTTAGTTTATCTTTTAACGGTTACAATTGTCAAGTTATTGTGCAAATAATTTTTAAAAAGCAGATGCTATAAAATTTTCTGCAGGTCACAGAAATTACCAACTCTTCCTGAAGGATTCCACCCAAATGGGTCCATTTAAAACAGAGAGAACTCATCAGAAAGTAGATGGTGTGGAGTCTTTTAAGTCCAAGGGAACTGCTTAAGAGAAGTTATCAAAGACTGAAGGTCTATGCTGTGCCTCGTGGAATGAGAATGGTGCCATTTGACAGCAGTAGAGGCTCAGGGTAGGTAACCATGGTAACTGAAGCTGGAGACATGGGATCCAAATGTCAGATCTGCATGAGGGGCAATGTGGAAACGACTTGCAAGTTGTAAACCTCTCTACGCAGTCCCATATTGTTGTACATATCTGTTCCACCTGGTTAGTGAAGGAAACTATACTCTTTTCATCCTCTCAGTGATAAACAGTGATAACCTGTGATCTCTTTTTTTGTTTATAACTTACTATAAAAGTGCATTTATAATGCAAACTAAAGAAGCACATTAACCCTGAGTATCAATACTAACCATATGTTGGGCACTGACCAAAAGAATACATATAATTACTCACTTAGCAGTCACCAAAATATTTAGGGCAGAATCATTATACTTATTTCACAAAGGAAAGACTCAAAAAGCTCCAAATACATCATTAATTTGCCCTAAATAACATAGTAAATAGCAAGCATGAAGGAAAGGGGTACTGTATATCTGGCAAGTGGAAAATGAAAGAGAAGAGTTAGAATAAAAAAAAAATACGGAGCCAAGGACTTTCAGAACAAGCATTATTTAAAGTATTACTGTGATAGATTTAAACTTCTAAACTCAGTGATCTAGAACTCAGAGGATATACACAGATTTATTGCTAATTTTTAATTAATTTGTTGATTGATATTTTTGGTATTGACTCTACATCATTCAACCCTGAAGATGGCTGGGTAGAATAAAAGGAATGTCACCAGGCACTATGGTCATTGCTGCCCAGAGTGGGCTGTGCTGGTCCCACCCATGGCTGCAGGCAGGGCCTGTTCCCCTATGTAATCCTATCAGACCTTATTTTGTTTATCAATAGCAATATCCATGCTTCTTAAATATCAAATATTCACTATATCCAAGAAGCAAGTATCTGATCCAAAACGTAACGCAGATAATTACCGAATCAGATATCCCTGGGAAGGAATTATTTTTAAACAACCATAGCTATTTTTATTACACGGACATTTAGTCTCTCTCTTTGCCATGTTTAGCTTCAAAAGAGAGATGGTAGGATCAAAAGAAAAATGTAGTATGGGTTCCATGACAGCTTAAAAGAGATTTTAACAATTCAGGATATAAAGTAAAACCAGAATCACTTTAGGAGCTTAGTCTTACCTGGAAGTTATGTGGAGACACCACTGCTGTCATTTTTAATAATGGAAGAGAGACTCAGAGATTTTTCCCCTTTTCTTTTTTCCTTTTTCATGGGAAAATGGTTTTATAAGCTGCAAATAGTATCAATACCTGAAATGTACTTAAACATTCCTGGGACATGTACTAGTCAGAAAGCTTCACTACGTACTGTATTTTTCCATCTGTAGAATTAATTCAGCAGGGTTCTGTGATCTGCAGTCCTACTGAATAACTTCTTGTGCTATTCCAGTCAGTAGGGCATGATGAAAAAATGGTTGAAAAACTATACAGATTAGATTACATATCTAATTTTTATGACAAGACTCTAAAACAAGTTTTTAATTCCTGAATCCTCTCTGTGAATTCCCCCCTTTCTCCCCCATATCATTTACTGAATCACTCTCTCTACATATCTCATTTCCTGTTCTTGCTTGCTTTGGTTATGCATCATTTCTCACCACTTTCTCACTCAATGTACTTTCTTTATTTCTACCCTTTCCTTTTTGCCATTTCTCCCTTCCTTTGATTCTTCCACTATTCATCCTTCACTCTAATGAGCAGACCATTACATATAATTTATCTATATTTAAAATACTGACTTTATGAAATAAGCATTCTGGTCCTGACTTTATTTTACATATTAAGTGAATTGAAAATCTTACATTCTCTACTAAAACTAAACAAAACAAAACCTCAATATCAACTACTTTAGAGAGAGAGAGAGAAAGAAAGGAAGAGAGAGAGGGACTCTGTGTGTGTGTGTGTGTGTGTGTGTGTGTGTGTGTGTGTGTGTGTGTGTGTAAGAAAGCACCTAATGACTTTTTCCCATTGGATTATTTTTCCCAAGGACAGAGGATGGTAAGCAGGTGGAGAGGGAGAGAGGGAGAGAGAGATTAAACTCAGCAGAATATCATGCCCATCTTATACCAGTATTTTAAAAATACATGCTAGATTTTGGCAGATTTGGGGAATGCTCAGTTTTCCAGTCACACATTAAGCAGTGTGTTGTAATTGATGACGGTCTGATTTATGTTTTCACCAATTTTCTCTCCATTTGAAAGTTTTCCCTTTTTCTTTTGATTCTTTATGCTCAGGTATTAAGAATATCTCAATTACACCATGATTCAAATTATACTATAAGCCACTGTGTATCAAAACTATTCTGAACATAAATTAACAGAATAGTTATTTAACACATGCACTGAGATTTAACAAAACTTTATGCATTAAGGTTAATTTTTCAAAGTATGGTAAATTTTTAATTTATGCTTTAATACTGAAGCAACTGTATTACAGCTAATGAGATTAAATGTGTGCTATTAAATAATTACCAAAATATATTTTGCTTTTTAGCAAAAAACATATATATCAGTTTCTACATTTAAAGCCTCTATATAACAGAAAGGCATTTCACTTTTAGTAAAAACTAATCTCTAAAATTTTACAATAGTACTTCTGGTGTGTGTATATATATGTGTGTGTGTATGTAGTCCACATAGATATAAGACTGATATAATTTTTAATTCCCAATGCATCATTAAAATTATATATGTTAAACATTTTGACAACTATCTTAATCCTGCTTAATGCAAAACACAATTTGAGAAGTACATCTGAAAATCTTATTATTTTTTGTTCCCCATATTTCATGTTAACTCATGAAGGAAATCAAATTGTCAGTTAAATCAGATGCATAAAATTTGATAAAAGTCATTCCCACTTTTGGCAGTAAATTTCTGAGTGTGGCATACATTTTGGAAAGTTTGGCTCATTTCTGTTTCCTCCTCACAATGTGTAGGTTGTGTGGTCAAATTTCTTAGTGCTCCAGCTTTGTTTCTGACACCTTCCACAGGTTCAGAGGTGTGCTTCCTTCCTGCTGGTCTCAATCCAAGAGAAGTCTGCCCTTCTGCAGCTGGTTCCTCACTGCCCTGCTGCCCTCATATGGGCTGTTTCAGCAGCCAGTTTTATCTCCTTTCTTAGTCCATACTCTGCTCCCTCTTATACTTCTTTCATTATGCCCCTTCCTGTTACCAACAAAAATGCTACCAAAATGCCTCTTCTTTCACTATAGATGGGTCCGTAGCCGGCACCAGCCTCCTTCAGTCCCTTGCAGAATTCTCTACCATGTCAAATTGTAGAAGTTAACACAAATTGGGAGCTTCTGCCGTGGCAATTACTGAGTGAGGTACTTCATAAAGCTAGAGGTAGATGCATTTGTTATTCCTCTTTTATAAATGAAAACACTAAGCCTTAGAAGAGCATATGGTTAGTAAGCAGTGGAGCTAAGATTCAACTGCAGAAGCAAGATATTCTCTGTTCTGTTAAATTATTTTCTTAACTGAACTAAACATATTGTTTCTTATTAAAAATAATGCTAATGATAATAATAATTAGAGTAGGGCAATGGTTGTGAAAGGTCTGTGAGTATTATAAAATATTCTACCAATGTAGGATATGAGAAAATAATATTTTATAGTGTTCAAGCCATTTTATTTCACCTCATTTAACTACTTTCAGAAAATTATGCTGATTGTTCTAATAATCTGACTAATTGAAAGCATTCTGTATAAACCATATATGGGTTCTCAATTTCAAAGAGTTAGAAAAGCAAAAGTTTATTCCTTTTCAGGGCAACTTTAATGGGAAGATCTTACAGGGACTTAAGGTCATAAGCTTGCAATCTACTTAACTATATTATTGTACAATAAGCATGCATTAATCAGGCAGCACCCATAATCAACATGAAAGAATTAAAACAGCTTTTACTATTAAAGCATTACTATTGATTTATATAAACATGAAAATAATATTCCTTCTAGGCCCATTACACAGGTAATAATAACCATTCATTTAATTAATACTGACTCACAGTGAAAAATTCAATCTGAGTACTTATACCATCCACATTAAAATCAAGAAGGTTCATTAGAATTAATACCACAATAAATATAAAATGAATTAGTAATGATTACACCATTATTTTAAAGCATTCCTATTTGTACTCCTGTATTTACTTTAATCACCATGGCTCTAAACAGCAATTAACAAAAGCTGGGCTGGGCATTTTTGTGTAGAAATAACAAGGCATATAAATGCGACCCAGTGCAAGCCCTGCGCATTTTTATCTGACTTCCTGCATCAACACACCCAAGAGTATGGGAGTTTACTTTACATATTCTATACAGCATTGGTGAGGAAAATAAAATCATTCTACAGTTTGGTTTCCTCCCCTTTTTTTTTTTTAAACATCTTTATTGGAATATAATTGCTTTACAATGGTGTGTTAGTTTCTGCTTTATAATAAAGTGAACCAGTTATACATATACATATGTCCCCATATCTCTTCCCTCTTGCATCTCCATCCCTCCCACACTCCCTATCCCACCCCTCTAGGTGCTCACAAAGCACCGAACAGATCTCCCTGTGCTATGCGGCTGCTTCCCACTAGCTATCTATATTACGCTTGGTAGTGTATATATGTCCATGCGACTCTTTCGCTTTGTTTCAGCTTCCCCTTCCCCCTCGCCATATCCTCAAGTCTATTCTCTAATAGGTCTGTGTCTTTATTCCCATCTTGCCCCTAGGTTCTTCATGACTTTTTTTTTTTTTTTTTTTTAGATTCCACATATATGTGTTAGCATACAGTATTTGTTTTTCTCTTTCTGACTTACTTCACTCTGTATGACACACTCTAGGTCCATCCACCTCACTATAAATAACTCAATTGCGTTTCTTTTTATAGCTGAGTAATATTCTATTGTATATATGTGCCACATCTTCTTTATCCATTCATCTGTTGATGGACACTTAGGTTGCTTCCATGCCCTGGCTATTGTAAATAGAGCTGCAATGAACATTTTGGTACATGACCCTTTTTGAATTATGGTTTTCTCAGGGTATATGCCCAGCAGTGGGATTGCTCGGTCATGTGGTAGTCTTATTTTTAGTTATTTAAGGAACCTTCATACAGTTCTCCATAGTGGTGGTATCAATTTACATAACCACCAACAGTGCAAGAGGGTTCCCTTTTCTCCACACCCTCCCAGCATTTATAGTTTGTAGATTTTTTGATGATGGCCATTTGGACAGGTGTGAGATGATATATCATGGTAGTTTTGATTTGCATTTCTCTAATGATTAATGATGTTGAGCATTCTTTCATGTGTTTGTTAGCAATCTGTATATCTTCTTTGGAGAAATGTCTATTTAGGTCTTCTACCCATTTTTGTATTGGGTTGTTTGTTTTTTTCATATTGAGCTGCATGTGCTGCTTATAAATTTTGGAGATTAATCCTTTGTCAGTTGCTTCATTTGCAAATATTTTCTCCCATTCTGAGGGTTATCTTTTTGTCTTGTTTACAGTTTCCTTTGCTATGCAAAAGCTTTTAAGTTTCATTAGGTCCCATTTCTTTACTTTTGTTTTTATTTCCATTTATCTAGTAGGTGGGTCAAAAAGGATCTTGCTGTGATTTATGTCATGGAGTGTTCCGCCTAGGTTTTCCTCTAAGAGTTTTATGTTGTCTGGCCTTACATTTAGGTTTTTAATCCATGTTGAGTTTATTTTTCTGTATGGTGTTACTTAGGGAGTGTTCTAATTTCATTCTTTTACATGTAGGTGTCCAGTTTCCCCAGCACAAATTATTGAAGAGGCTATCTTTTCACAGCTATATATTCTTGCCTCCTTTCTCATAGATGAGTTGGTCATTGGTGCATGGATTTAACTCTGGGCTTCTATCCTGTGCCATTTATCTACATTTCTGTTTTTGTGCCATACCATACTGCCTTGATTACTGTAGCTTTGTAGTATAGTCTGAAGTCAGGGAGACTGATTCCTCCATCTCTGTTTTTATTTCTCAAGATTGCTTTGGCTATTTGGGGTCTTCTGTGTTTCCATACAAATTGTGAATTTTTTTGTTCTAGTTCTGTGAAAAATGCCAGTGGTAGTTTGACAGGGATTGCACTGAATCTGTAGTTTGCTATGGGTAGTTTAGTCATTTTCACAATGTTGATTCTTCCAATCCAAGAACATGGTATATCTTTCCATCTATTGGTATCATCTTTAATTTCTTTCATTAGTGTCATAATTTTCTGCATACAGGTCTTTTGTCTCCTTAGGTAGGCTTATTCCTAGATATTTTATTCTTTTTGTTGCAATGGTAAATGGGAGTGTTTTCTTAATTTCACTTTTTGATTTTTCATCATTAGTGTATAGGAATGCAAGAGACATCTGTGCATTAATTTTGTATCCTGACACATTACCAAATTCATTGATTAGCTCTAGTAGTTTTCTGGTAGCATCTTTAGGGTTCTCTATGTATAGGATCATGTCATCTGCAAACAGTGACAGCTTTACTTCTTCTTTTCTGATTTAAATTCTTTTTATTATTTTTCTTCTCTAATTGCTGTGGCTAATCCTTCCAAAACTATGTTGAATAATAGTGGTGAGAGTGGGTAACCTTGTCTTGTTCCTGATCTTAGAGGAAATGGTTTCACTTTTTCACCACTGAGGACGATGTTGGCTGTGGCTTTGTCATATATGGCCTTTATTATGTTGAGACAAGTTCCCTCTATGCCTACTTTCTGCAGGGTTTTTATCATAACTGGGTGTTGAATTTTCTCAAAAGCTTTCTCTGCATCTATTGAGATGATCATATGTTTTTTCTCCTTCAATTTGTTAATATGGTGTATCACATTGATTGATCAGCATATACTGAAGAATCCTTGCATTCCTGGGATAAACCCCACTTGATCATGGTGTATGATCCTTTTAATGTGCTGTTGGATTCTTTTTGATAGTATTTTGTTGAGGATTTTTGCATCTAGGTTCATCAGTGATATTGGCCTGTAGTTTTCTTTCTTTGTGACATCTTTGTCTGGTTTTGGTACGAAGGTGATTGTGGCCTCATAGAATGAGTTTTGGGGTGTTCTTCCCTCTGCTATATTTTGGAAGAGTTTAAGATGGATAGGTGTAAGCTCTTCTCTAAATGTTTGAAATCATTCGCCTGTGAAACCATCTGGTCCTAGCTTTTGTTTTTTGGAAGATTTTTAATCACAGTTTCAATTTCAGTGCTTGTGATTGGTCTGATCATATTTTCTATTTCTTCCTGGTTCAGTCTTGGAAGGTTGTGCATTTCTAAGAATTTGTCCATTTCTTCCACGTTGTCCATTTTATTGACATATAGTTGCTTGTAGTAATCTCTCATGATTCTTTGTATTTCTGCAATGTCTGTTGTTACCTCTCCTTTTTCATTTCTAATTCTATTGGTTTGAGTCTTCTCTCTTTTTTTATGGTTGAGTCTGGCTAATGGTTTATCAATTTTGTTTATTTCCTCAAAGAACCAGCTTTTAGTTTTATTGATCTTTGCTATTGTTTCCTTAATTTCTTTTTCATTTATTTCTGATCTGTTCTTTATGATTTCTTTCCTTCTGCTAACTTTTGTTTTTTGTTTTTGTTTTTTTTTTCTCAATTGCTTTAGGTGTAAGGTTAGGTTGTTTATTTGAAATGATTCTTGTTTCTTAAGGTAGGATTGTATTGTTATAAATGTCCCTCTTAGAACTGCCTTTGCTGCATCCCATAGGTTTTGTGGCATTGTGTTTTCAATGTCATTTGTTTCTATGTATTTTTTGATTTCCTCTTTGGTTTCTTCAGTTATCTTTTGGTTATTAAGTAGTGTATTTTTTAGCCTCTGTGTGTTTGTATATTTTCCAGATTTTTTCCTGTTATTGATATCTAGTCTCGTAGTGTTGTGGTCGGAAAAGATACTTGATATGATTTCAATTTTCTTAAATTTACCAAGGGTTGGTTTGTGACCCATGATATTATCTATCCTGGAGAATGTTCCATGAGCATTTGAGAAGAAAGTGTATTCTGTTGTTTTTGGATGGAATGTCCTAGAAATATCAATTAGGTCAATCTTGTTTAATGTATCATTTAAAGCTTGTGTTTCCTAATTTATTTTCATTTTGGATGATCTGTCCATTGATGAAAGTGGGCTGTTAAAGTCTCCTACTATGATTGTATTACTGTTGATTTCCTCTTTTACGGCTGTTAGTATTTGCCTTATGCATTGAGGTGCTCCTATGTTGGGTGCATAAATATTTACAACTGTTATATTTTCTTCTTGGATTGATTCCTTGATCATTATGTAGTGTCCTTCTTTGTGTCTTGTAATAGTGTTTATTTTAAAGTCTATTTTGTCTGATGTGAGAATTGCTACTCCAGCTTTCTTTTCATTTCCATTTTCATGGAATATCTTTTTCCATCCCCTCACTTTCAGTCTGTATGTGTCCCTAGGTCTGAGGTGGGTCTCTTGTATACAGTATATACATGGGTCTTGTTTTTGTATCTATTCAGCCAGTCTATGTATTTTGGTTGGAGCATTTAATTTAATCCATTTATATTTAAGGTAATTATCGATATGTATGTTCCTATTAACATTTTCTTAATTGGTTTGGGTTTGTTATTGTAGATCTTTTCCTTCTGTTCTGTTTCCTGCCTAGTGAAGTTCCTTTACGATTTGTTGTAAAGCTGGTTTGGTGGTGCTGAATTCTCTTAGCTTTTGCTTGTCTATAAAGCTTTTAATTTCTCTGTCAAATCTGAATGAGATCCTTGCTTGGTAGGGTAATCTTGGTTGTAGGTGTTTCTCCTTCATCACCTTAAATATATCCTGCCACTCCCTCTGGCTTGCAGAGTGTCTGCTGAAAAATCAGCTCTTAACCTTATGGGGATTCCCTCGTATGTTATTTGTTGTTTTTCCCCTGCTGCTTTTAATATTTTTTCTTTGTATTTAATTTTTGATAGTTTGATTAATATGTCTCTTGGAGTGTTTCTCCTTGGATTTATCCTCATGGGACTCTGTGCTTCCTGGACTTGATTAACTCTTTCCTTTCCCATATTAAGAAAGTTGTGAACTATAATCTCTTCAAATATTTTCTCTGTCCCTCTCTTTTTCTCTTCTTCTGGGACCCCTATAATTCCAATATTGGTGTGTTTAATGTTGTCCCAGAGGTCTCTGAGACTGTCCTCAATTCTTTTCATTCTTTTTCTTTATTCTGCTCTGCAGTAGTTATTTCTACTATTTTATCTTCCAGGTCACTTATCTGTTCTTCTGCCTCAGTTATTCTGCTATTGATCCCTTCTAGAGAATTTTTAACATCACTTATTGTGTTTTTCATCACTTTTTGCTCTTTAGTTCTTCTAGGTCCTTGTTAACATTTTCTTGTATTTTCTCCATTCTATTTCCAAGATTTTGGATCATCTTTACTATCATTATTCTGAATTTTTGTTCAGGTAGACTGCCTATTTCCTCTTTATTTGTTAGTTCTGGTGTGGTTTTGCCTTGCTCCTACATCTGCTGTGTTTCTCTGTCTTCTCCTTTTGCTTAACTTACTGTGTTTGGGGTCTCCTTTACACAGGCTACAGGTTCATAGTTCCCGTTGTCTTCAGTGTCTGTCCCCAGTGGCTGAGGTTGGTTCAGTGGGTTGTGTAAGCTTCCTGGTGGAGGGGACTAGTGCTTGTGTTCTGGTGGTTGAGGCTGCATCTTGTCTTTCTGGTGGGCAGGTCCATGTCTGGTGGTTTGTTTTCAGGTGTCTGTGGCCTTATTATGATTTTGGGCAGCCTCTCTGCTAATGGATGTGGTTGTGTTCCTGTCTTGCTAATTGTTTGGCATAGGTTGTCCAGCACTGTATCTTGCTGGTCGTTGAGTGAAGCTGGGTGTTGGTGTTGAGATGGAGATCTCTGGGAGATTTTCACCATTTGATATTACGTGGAGCTGGGAGGTCTCTTGTGGATCAGTGTCCTGAACTTGGCTCTCCCACCTCAGAGGCACAGCCCTGAAGCCTGGCTGGAGCACAAAGAGCCTGTCATCCACATGGCTCAGCATAAAAAGGAGAAAAAAAGGAAAGTAAGAAAGAAAGAAGAAGATAAAATAAAATAAAGTAATTTAAAATAAAATAAAATTAATAAAATAAAAATAATTATTAAAAAAAATAAGTAATAAAAAGAAAAGAAAGAAGGGAGAGAACAACCAAACCAAAAAAACAAATCTGCCAATGATAACAAGTACTAAAAAAGTATAGTAAAAAAAAAAAAAAAACCGGACAGACAGAACTCTAGTACAAATGGGGAAAGCAAAGCTATACAGACAAAATCACACACAGAAACATACACATACACACTCACAAAAAGAGAAAAAGGGAAAAAATATATATATATATATATATAGTTGCTCCCAAAGTCCACCTCCTCGATTTGGGTTGGTTCGTTGTCTATTCATGTATTCCACAGATGCAGGGTACATCAAGTTGATTGTGGAGATTCAGTCCGCTGCCTGAGAGGCTGCTGGGAGAAATTTCCCTTTCTCTTCATTCGCACAGCTCCAGGGGTTCAGCTTTGGATTTGTCCCCGCATGTCCTCTGCATGTAGGGCGTCTGTTCCTCACTCAGAGAGGACGGGGTTAAAGTAGCAGCTGATTTGGGGGCTTTGGCTCACTCAGGCCGGGGAGACGGAGGGATACGCATTTTGGGGTAGAGCCTGCGGCGGCAGAGGTCAGCATAACATTCTACCAGCCTGAGGCACACCGTGTGTTGTCCCGGGGAAGTTGCCCCTAGACCACGGGACCCTGGCAGTGGTGGGCTGCACAGGCTCCTGGGGGGGACGGTGTGGATAGGGACCTGTGCTTGCACACAGGCTTCTTGGTGGTGGCAGCAGCAGCCTTAGCGTCTCATGTCTGTCTCTGGGGTCCGCGCTGTTAGCCACGGCTCACGCCTGTCTCTGGAGCTCCTTTAAGCAGCGCTCTTAATCCCCTCTCCTTGCACACCAGGAAACAAACAGGCAAGAAATAGTCTCTTGCCTCTTTGGCAGCTCCAGCCTTTTTCCTGGAGTCCCTCCCGGCTAGCCTTGGTGCACTAACCCCTTCAGGCTGTGTTCACGCAGCCAACCCCAGTCCTCTCCCTGGGATCTAAGCTCCGAAGCCTGAGCCTCAGCTCCCAGCCCCGCCCACCCCGGTGGGTGAGCAGGCAAGCCTCTCGGGCTGGTGAGTGCTGGTCTGCACTGGTCCTCTGTGCGGCAATCTCTCCACTTTGCCCTCTGCACCCCCGTTGCTGTGCTCTCCTCCGTGGCTCCGAAGCTTCCACTCTCCGCCACCCGCAGTCTCCACCCACGAAGGGGCTTCCTAGTGTATGGAAACATTTCCTCCTTCACAGCTCCCCCCCACTGGTGCAGGTCCCGTCCATATTCTTTTGTCTCTGTTTTTTCTTTTTTCTTTTGCCCTACCTAGGTACGTGGGGAGTTTCTTGCTTTTGGGGAGGTCTGAGGTCTTCTCCCGGTGTTCAGTAGGTGTTCTGTAGGAGTTGTTCCACATGTAGATATATTTCCAATGTATTTGTGGGGAGGAAGGTGATCTCCATGTCTTACTCTTCCGCCATCTTGAAGCTCTGTCCTTCCTCCCTGGTTTTAAATGTTCATTCTTTCTCACTAGCCATATTCTGATTCAAGATGTTAACAGAGTGCCCAGCATATAGTAGAAATATCATAAATATTTCTTACATAATTTATGTGCCCCCATAATATATACTGTTCTGGAAGCACTCTGTTTACACGTGGATGTTTAATTTTAGTGTTGATTACAAAGAATCTGTCATTGACTAACTGTATATGCAACCAAACTGGACAGGTGATATTTAGTATAAGAAAAGGGGGAGAGGGGATAAACTGCCCTGTGCCTGCCAGCTGCCCCTACTGAACTTGGATAAGGAATATAATAAATTACCTTTTTTTGCAGAATGAGTCATTCAGGAGGAAAATTAAGGAAAGAAACTATGAAGACCTTCTTTTCATTCTCTCTATTCCCATTTTTCTTGGCTGAATCATGACATTTCAAGATGTTAGGAAGCTGTTTGCCTCAACAGGAGTAGCTCAGATGCAAAAAGACAAAGAGGAAAAGAAACTACACCAACAAAACTCTCCTATCCACCTTGAATCTCCCTGCTAGTGAAGGGTATCTCCACACTGGCTCTTGCAGAATCTTAAGTACTGATCATATTTGAATTGGAGAATGTGGAATAGAATGGAAATTAGTTAAGTTACTGTTAATTGTTTTAAACATTATCTGAATGGATAAAGAAGATGCGGTGTGTATATATGTATATATTGAACTATTATTCAGCCATAAAAAAGAATGAAATTCAGCCGTTTGCAGCAGCATGGATGGACCTAGATAATATTATGCTAAGTGAAGTAATTCAGAAAGACAAAACCACATGAAATCACTTATATGTGGAGTCTAAAATATGATAGAAATGAACCTATTTACAAAACAGAAACAGACTCACAGTTGTAGAAAACAAACTAGTGGTTACCAGCGGAGAAGGGCAATTTAGAGGTATGGGATTAAAAGATACAAACTGCTATGTATAAAATAGATAAACAGCAAGGATATATTGTATAGCACAGTGAAATATAGCCATTATCTTGTAATAACTTTAATGGAGTATAATATGTAAAAATACTGAATTACTATACTATACATCTGAAACCAGTATAATATTGTAAATCAGCTTTACTTCAAAAAAACTATTTATTATCTTTATTCACTCTTAAGTTCTGGGTAGTCAGAAGTCTATCATTTCACATACTATTGACAGTGTGATAAAGGGGAAATTCCTCCAAAAGAATGTCACAAAGCCCCCAGCACATTGGAGGGGAAACCATGGTTATGTTTTTGATACATGGGAGAGGATGCTTCTACCTGGAAGTTTGGTTCTGTTTGGGGTTCGGAGGCTGCATGATGAGTGCTATCGATTATCAAAGTTCTGCTCCACACTTGCCATCGAAGTCATCTGCCTTTGCTTTTAGTTGCTTTAATTCTTTGTTCTCCCCAGCTATGTGACTATTTGTCCATCAGAGAAGCTAGGGATTTGCTGATGCTGGAAAGAGTGACTGCGTTTCAAGACACTATGAGCCCTGAAAACCAGAGACATGATAAGCAAGATCGCATTTATTTAAAAGATAAACAGTAAATCCAGGTAGAGAAACAAAACACAATTTATTATCCTGTTGATCACTAAGAGATTAATGCCTTTCCCTTTCCTAAAGACATTTATCCAATACGCTTTGTATGCACCACAGCAACAATCTGTAACCCACTTACAGAAGTGTCACCAATACAGTGTTCGATACCAGTGTTCGAAAATGGTGTCATTTCTAAGGGGAGGCAGCTTATGCGGTTCTCAGACTGGCATCAAACCACATCAGGTTCTCTTCCATCTCCAGCCTGAGGCCATTCTCTTCCTCTGAAGGAGAAAGGAGGCTATTCTCAGCATTGAAGAAGAAAATTCAGAGTGTTCCTCCCTTTCTATACCTCCAGGTCAACACTCTAATCTGACCTAAGAAGAATCCACCATTTTTTGCACACCTACTTTGTGCCAGGGTCCTTACATAAACTTTTGTTATATCTTCATAATGACTTTCTAATGCATGAGCATACCCATTTATAGATGAGATTCTATGTAAATAACTCACCAAGCAGATTATTACTGTATGTTGCAAAGAGAAAACAACCTTTAAATGGGTGCCTCCACCCCCAAAAAAAGCTCTGGCTATTTAGTCATGAAATTCCATAACTAAAGGAAGTTCACAAACTGAAGACTGAAGAATTAAAATACAAGGCGATGGTTACACAGACACCACCACGAATCTCAGAGCCACCTCTGCGGGCACCCGTGGGAGGTTATTTGTAAGGACCTTGTATCTTAGCCTTGCATGTGAAGTGGGTGGACTCTTCTCACCATACTTGTCAGAAATATTTTACTAAGCACCAGGTTTAAATACAGAATATTGTGCTAGGTACTGTAGGGGTTTTAAGGCTTTATCTCTAATATGTGAGAACACAAGCTTTTCTCTCTCATTTTGGATCAAGCTATTGCCTCTTTTCAATTTGCGTGATAGCTTTTGAGAGCACTCTTGGAGATCATAAAAGTATCTGGGCACTCTGCCACCATCTACTTTAGTCTGTAGCATGGTGGGAAGGAGGGTGAGAACAAGGAAAGCGAATAGAGAATCTCAATAGATGATGTTCCAGTCTAAATAGACTAGGGAGGATGAGAATGTAAGGAGAAATCAAGGGAAGTGGAGGTTAATAATAATAATAATAATAAAATCTTTGTCAGAGCTTGCTGTGTTCTGCACACAGTCCTAAGTGCTTTATGCACATTACCTAGTTAAATCTTCATGATAATCCTTTCATTTAGGAACTCTTATTGTCTTCAAGTTGCCAGTGAGACAGCTGAAGGTTAAAGGTTAGCATCTAGCTCAAACTAGCTAGTAGGTGGCAACATCTATTTTAATTCAGGATGTCTGACTCCAGTGCTTGCATCCTTAATCATCATCTGTAAGGAAACAAAGGGAGAAAAAGAGAAGCTTCAAGAACATAATGGAAAGAGCAAGTATGAACCTGTGCTCCTAATGCTATTGGCATGACATGGAGTCGGGAGCCAGTATTCAGGACCAGCCTGGCTCCCCTCAGGAGGGGAGCCATCCAGCAGCTGTTCTCCCTGCTGTTCATTGTGCCACACTGTCTGTCTCTCCCTTTTGCCTCCTCTCTTGAGTTGGCGATACCTATCCGTGGGGAAGCGATGGACTATGCAGTAAGTGGCTTTGGAGCAAAAACATTTTTAGCAAACTTTTTACTGAACTATAATACACATACAAAAAAGCAAACACATCACAGGTGTTCAGTTCAATGAATTTTCACAAAGTGAGCACATACCTGTGTAACTCCACCCATGTAACATGTGTACAACCTTTGTAACCAAGCAACAAAATATTACCAGCCCCTGCCCCATTCCCCTCATCTCCAGTTACCAACTCCCTTAAAGGGTGGCCATCTGACTTTGCAACTATAGATTAGTTTTGCCCGTAAATATGGATAGTACACATATATTTCTGTGAATGGCTTCTTTTTAAAAAATGTTTCGTTTGAAAGACATTCATATGATAGCAACTAGCAATAGTTTATTTATTCTATTGATGTATAGGATCAATTATATAAATATACTATCATTGATTTATCCAGTACACAGATGATGACTATTTGCATTGTTTACAGTGTCTGATGCAGACTGTAGAAAAGTCTTAGAGCCATCCAAGGACAGTTTGATAGGAAACAAAGCAAGAATCCTAAATTGTTCTACCCTTAGTAGAAGGACAAATTAAAAATAAACTAATTACACAGAAGAAACAGCAGAAATCTTTCCTATGAAAGATGATAGAAAAAAAATAGTACTTGAGAATTTGTAAATACAAGTTGTTTTTTATGTATTCTATTTTATTTTTTAATTAATTTATTTATTATTTATGTTTGGCTGCATTGGGTCTTCATTGCTGCGCACGGGCTTTCTCTAGTTGTGGTGAGTGGGGGCTACTCTTCGTTGTGGTGCGCGGGCCTCTCATTGCAGTAGCTTCTCTTGTTGCAGAGCACGAGCTCCAGGTGCGTGGGCTTCAGTAGTTGTGGCACGCAGGCTCAGCAGTTGTGGCTCACAGGCTCTAGAGCGCAGGCTCAGCAGTTGTGACGCATGGGCTTAGTTGCTCCACTACATGTGGGATCTTCCCAGACCAGGGCTTGAACCCTTGTCCCCAGCATTGGCAGATGGATTCTTAACCACTGTGCCACCAGGGAAGTCCTGGTTTTTATGTTTTTTAATTATTTAAATTCACGTTACCTGCACAACTATCTTCCTAGAATCCTAGGCCTTCAAACTGTAAGCTATAAATCCTCAAATAAATAAATAAATAAATTCATACTGTGTACCTCAATCCAGAATCAAAGTATGCCCACAGATAAAATTCTAAGGAACATGAGCTATAATCAGGAAAGATAAAAACACTCAAGGGAATGAAGTCTTATAAGGTATTGTCTGCAGACAGCTAAAACTCCCCTCTGCTATTAGCATTTAAAAATGTGAAATAGAGGTCACACATAGGAGCACTGAACAATAATATTTTTAAAAGACCACTTAGATTTGTAAAATATCCATAGAAAAGTCTATAAATTAAACTTAAAAACAGAAATCTAAAATTCAATGAGTAGGTTGAAAAGAAGCCTGTACAGGGGTAAAAACATAATTTGTAACCGAATATTTAACTCAATAAACGACATAGATTTTAACACAGTAAAACAAGGAGATGGAAAATATAAAAGAGAGATTGAGAGATATGAAGGTAAATGGAGAGGTTCTAACATCCAGTTAGCATTCCAAGACCTCCAGTGCAGGTGGGCATCATCCAATCTGCTGAGGGCCTGAAGAGAGCAAAAAAGCAGATGAAGGATGAATTTGCTCTCTGCTTGAGGCAGGACATCCTCCTTCTCCTGTTTGTGGACATTGGTGCTACAGGATGTCCAGGATTTACACCATTGCCCCTGGTTCTTGGGCCTTTGGACTCCAACTGATACTTACATCATTGGCTCCCCTGGTTCCTAGGCCTTTGGATTTGGACTGGAACTACACTGGCTCTCCTGGACCTCCAGCTTACAGACAGCAGATCATGGGACTTCTCAGCCTCTATAATCATGTGAGCCAATGTCTAAAAATAAATCTCTTTTTATTATATCTATATATATTCTATCATATCTGTTTCTCTGGAGAACTCTAATACAAATAGTATATAGTGGTGAAAAATATGAACTATAAACAAGTGCATAGCATGAATACATTATAGAATTATATAATTCTATACATTATATAATTCTATATATACATTATAGAATTATATAATCATATATATAGAATTATATATATATAATCTATAATTATAGAAGAATGAATAAGTACATATAATGATTTAATTTATATAAAAATCAAAATAGGTCAAATTAAATTGTATTTTGTTTTGGATATATACATATATAAATGGAGATTCCATAAAGCAAAACAAGAAGATACTTATAAAAATGTCCTCTTTTAAGGGAGAGAAAGAGCAAAGAATGAACAATGAGGTAAGAAAGACAGAAAAAAAAATTGGGGGGTGGGGATGGACTTCAAAACAACTGGAAACATTCTGTTTCATAAACTAGGTGATCAGCACCTGGATATTGGTTTTATTTTTCTTTAAATTGTATATATGAAGAGTGTATGCTTTTTTTTACTTTATAATTTAAGAAAATGATTTTGTACTATTAGAGAAACAAAACAGAAATGGAAATAAGAATTATGAGAATGAACTCTATGTAAATATGAGCAACACTGTGAATGTAAAAATTACCAACTATTAAATTAATCTTTGGCAAAGAAGAATTTCAACATACTTTTTATTCATAAATCTTTAAGCCACAAGTGAAGAAAATGAAGAAATAGAAGTGGAAAGAGTTGCTCTGACCTTCTAAAAATGAAAGGACACACACTAATAAATTGCTGAGGTATTTTAACTTTCTTTTTTGTTATTTTTAGATGAATTACTTGATTGTATTTTTAAAAGATGTTACATGTTTATTATTAAAAATTCAAACAATACTATAAACCATAACTATAAACTGTTAACTAAAAATTATAAAGAATTACACAAAATCTCACCACCCAGAAATAATAATAGTTAACACTGAATAATCACATGCACCAAAGAAATAATAGTCATTTAAGAAAAAATATTTTTAAAAAATGAGATAAAATTATGTATGCTACCTGTAAATTAAAAAATCATTAAAGTTAATTTTACATGAGTTTAATAGGGAAAAAAATGAAGCTCAAGTAAATGTTACAGTAATGATAAAATTTAGATGAAATATTTTCAATCACAAGGGAAACTGCTTTCCAAAAGGCCCTATATGCTTTCAAAAATATATATATTATGAAAATCATCAAGCTATTGGGATCATTCTGTCTTACTTGCACATTACATCTTATCTCCTACTATGGCATATGTGAAACTAACAATCTTAGATTTTCTTCCCAATTCTCCACTTCCTGATTTTGGACAGTTAGAGTATTATATTTATGCTAATAATTTTACACTTTTACTAATTTTAATAATTACACATTCTATTATTGATATGTTATTATATGTAGTATTATAAGTAATTATTTAATAATTATTTTAATCACTTATACTTTATTCTCTAATAATTATAAACAGTTACAGTTCTTTTACCAGTTTTAACATGTTTGAATTCTTTTTATTTTTTTTATCTTTTGTGTGGCTTGAATATATGGGTGGGGGCGGGTGTTCTTTATTCTTTTTTTCAAGAGGAGTTCATTTTTTTCTCTTTTCCTGAGTCCCTGTATGTTGCAAAATATCTGCCTATTGTCTTTATAGTCACATTACATCTAGGCTAATATCTTTCGGTCATATTTTATTTTTCCTGAAATTTTCTAAACATTACTCTATCACATTCTAGCATTGACTGTTGTGTAGAAATCCAAAATTAGTCTGATTCCCCCCCTTAGGTAATGAATTTTTATGGATGCCTCCAAAATTATTTCCCAATTTTTGCCATTCATTTTAACTAACTGAGATGTAGTTCTGTGTGATTTTTCAGTTCCTGAGATGCAGAGGAGTTTTCACTATGTAGATTCAATGTATCTCTTCATCTCTGGGGAAATCATCCTTCATTTTAACTTTGTATACATTTTTACTGCTCAGTTTATTGGGTTATTCAGGTTGAAGGTAGCAATGATACATTAAGTTGAATTCTCTTTTCCTATCATGTCTTTTATCTCTACTGTAATTGCTTTAATCCCTTTGCCTTTTTTCCTTTGTATTCATTGTAATTATCGTGAGTTAATGTTAGTAAATTGAATTTTTTTTCATGAATCAATTTATCTTGCCTGCTTACCCCTTCCTTCCTTCCTACCTTCTTTCCCTCCCTCTCTCCCTCCCTCCTTCCCTCCTTCCCTCTCTCTCTCCCTGTTTTGCTTTTCTTCTTAGTTTTATATAATGGTTCTCAATTTTTTTTCTTGTCTCTTCAATCTCCTTCTCAACTCATTCTATTATTTTACTCATTTTGTCTTTGAATTCTCATTGCATTTCTAAGATGAAACATATTATGTTCCTTTTACTTTTCTTCATAACCGATATTCTAATACTGCAAGGTTTTTGTGCCATTTATTATATTCTTTTTATGCTTAACATGAGAAAGCATATTGACTATAAAAGTAAAAGACTCTCTGTAGGTCTCTATAGGGATCTTAAAAGTCTGGAAAATACAAATTACATTTTGTCAATAACATTTTCCTTATTTCCATTTTTGACAACCTCTATTTACTATGACAAAGTGTGATAGAATCTCCATGATTTCTTTCTTATTAATCTCTACCTAGCTAATTATCTCTTCCATTGAGTTATGCGCTAAAGACTAGGCCCATACCTGATGTAATAGGAGATGGCAGTGTGCGTGTCTGTCTGAGTGTTTGTGGGAGTGTGTGTGTGTGTGTGTGTGTGTGTGTGTGTGTTATGACAGAGAGAGAGAATGATAGAAAGATCATATGACTCCTCTCTCTCTCTCTTTCTCTCTCATCAAATGGCCTATACTAAGACTGACTTTGTGTAGTTTGAGGGTAACCAATCCTAAGAGAATAATTAGGGATGGTAACCATTAAATTATTAAAAACAGATTCTGTGTCAACTGAAGATTTTTCTTGAAATTTTCTTTTGTAAGATCTTGCTCTAAAAACAATATTGGTTAACCACTATTTGATACTAAATTTCATGTTTAACTTATCCGTTCTTCAGGCAGAAAAAAAAAAAGATTTTTAAAACTAAGAGATTCTTGAAATCTTAAGAAGAAATGGATGAAATATTCTAAACATGAGTGTGAAATTACTAATGTAAAGTAACCTTTCCTGGATAGTGAGACTAATTCTTTATCACAGTGCTCAATAGGTTTTATTTTGAGGTTGCTTAGGATGGTCCATAAGCCCCATGTCAAATCCCCTAATATTCCTTTAGCATATTAAGAGATGATGCTTAAAATTCTGAAGTTTCTGTAAATGAAGTTAGAATTCTCCCTGCAGTGTATATAACCGATCATTTTCTGAAAATAGGTTTTGGTTAGGATGGGGCACATCTAGAGAACTTGGCACTTGAATTGGAGGAATCCTCTGAGGGTACAAGACCACGAGGGGCTCATGTGACAACTGACAGTTATTTCACAAATTGGTCTAAGCTTAGTCTTGCTTCCTTCAAAATGCTTTTCCCAATGGCAACTCTGCCTGTGTAGGACATACCAAATCAATGGACTTCAGCTGTCATCATGGTCGACATGGATCACTGAACTATTGAGTAGACTGATGATCAGTATTGACTGTGAATGTTTCTGAAATTAAAATATTGGATATACTATAGACTATTCATTTCATGAATGTGGAATATAGTCACTGAATCATGGGTCTTTAATTCTCATAACGATGGTATCATTTTATCCAAACCTAACATTTTTCTCCTAAAAGAGGGAGAAATTTAAATGGCTACATAAGAGATGTAGATAAGAGCCTAAGATTTCTTGAATTCAACATTTTTTTAAAAGAAATCAAAACATGCTCTAAAAAGTCACATATATATGGTAATTATTCTTGTGTTCTGTATATATGCCTTAGGTCTCCTATGCAAACTCTGTGAGTGTTAAGGGCAGTGTTAATTAATTTAATCAACTGTCATTGATGAAGTGGGCATTATAACATATCAGGCAGTTTCTATGTACAGAAATTCAGGCACCTTACTAGATGCAGAGATAAAATAGTGTCATGCCTTCTGTTGCATGGGCAGAGACAAACATGATGAAATCATCACAATAATAAATATGAGCTTTAGAGGAATGTGAGTCCACTGTCGGTGAGGTACCTGGTGAGTGCAGAATGAGGGAACTAGCTAAAGGATGCGGGAAGGATGAAGTTTGCTGAGGAATGATCGCTACCTGATGCGATATTAGAATAGGATTTCACTTAAGAAAGGTAATTAACTATGCAAAGAGAAGGGTGGGGCTGGGGTGAATGAAGAACAGTCCAGTTAGAAGAAAAAGTGCTTCTACAGCTAAAATGGCACAGCACATTTGAGAGTAGCCTAATGTGGCTGAGTGCAGAAAGCAAGAGCAAGTGAGACATGAGGCTGGAAAGAGGCAGGGATAAGCAAAAGCAGAGGCTTAGAGTAGGGTGACTTATGCCCTAGAAAGTCTAAGACAGTCTCGATTTATGCCTGCTGTCTAATGTAATAATAACATACCCTTTCACTTTTAAATGCACTCCAGTGTGCTGAGGAAATTATATTATTACCCTACTTAAAGGCCATATTAAAGTTTTCGGTCTTTATTCTAACTTCTAACAATGGGAAATATTTAAAGTGTTCAAGCAAGTAAGAGACATGATCACTTTTAAGGCTTGAAAAGATCATAGTATAAGGTGTACAAGAGGTTGATGGGGGCAATGATGGATAAAGGAAGACTAGGTAACAGGCTGATGCAAGAATTGCGGAAGGGATGGCTCTTCAAGGTGATACTCGAAGAAACAGAATAAATGAATTTGAGGCAATCGGTGTGTACTTGTCTAATCATATCTGCCTCAGCCTGGACAAGAAATTAGTCAGACTTTGGAGTGTGTTGACACTACTTGCTATTCAAAGTGAGAGAAACTGGTGGGAAACCTGTGCTAGGGATTGTAGAATTGTAGTTAGAATTGCAGAATTGTAGTTAGATCAAAGAACAGAAATTCTGGCAGAATAATTAACATTGCCATTTGGGGATTGATGGAGGCTAGGTGAGGTTCACCATGTTCCATCAAAAAAAAAAAAAAAAAGATTCTGAGGCTCAAGACCACAGAGAGATTTTTCTTTGTAGTGGATTGCCAGTTACTTGTATAAATACCAGTTTATAGTATTGTGAGGAGTTTCTAGAATTCACATGTGGAGCTCATCTCTGCACATCCCCATAAAAGGGACAAGTGTTTTACACGAGTATTTAAGTGATTTCTTCAATCTGTCCTCTGGCAAGGTGTAGTAGAGAACAGTTTTAAAAATCAGAAACTTCTCAAGTCAGATTATGAACAATTCACAGCAAAGCGCTGTTGAACAGACTTAGATTCCACCTCAAATCCAAGAGGTCATTGAAATACATGTGATTCCTGAACCTCCTTTAAGAAGAGAAAAATAAGGGAAACAGCATGGAAGAGGCTTAAATGGAGGAGCCAGTTTGAGAAGCGATTATGTCTAGATCTAGGATGATGGAAGTGGATAGATTTGCCACATGTTTTGAGTTAGAAATGAAATCCTGTTGACAGAATCAGTGTAAGTTTTAAGGGAAAGGATAAATCAATTCTTCCCTTTCAGAAAGTAGATAAATGATGATGCCTTGTTGATATAGGGAAGAATGAGAGAAGAAAACATTTGGGATGATGTGAATCAAGAGCTACATTTTTGGCCTGTCAATTGGAGATAACATTTAAGTTAATAGTTGGTTTAAGAGTCTATAGTGACTGTCAGATGCTGTAGATACTTACTGAATATGGTAATTTGGTGGCCATTAGCATATAGATGTTATATAATGTTATACAAGGTCATGGGATTGGAGGAGATCATTAGGAATAAACATATTCATTTGAAGTTCAGTTGGAAGGAACTGAGACCAGATGGCATTACGTGATAATGAGTGGGCCAGAGCAGGCAAGGAGAAGAAGGGAAGAAGCACCAAGACGAAGGAAGGAAAGAGTAGCATTAACAAGGGTGTGTATGGAGAATCAGGAAATACTGGAGCAGCTGCCCTGGGAGGTTTGGCTTTTGGGAGAAAGATAGATCAAGATGACTTTTTTTCCTGTGTGGCATACTGTCTAACCTTCTCCCTAGTGTTCCCAAGAGATTTTCAGAGAACATATTCATGATTTTTCAGAGATTTTTGTATGAATTCATATTTATTTTCCTTTATAATGTTTGACAAAGCAGACTGGTCTTGAGGTAACTAAGTTATATTTCAGTTGCTCATATATTATTTCACTTAACTCATTCAAAACCCGATGGAGGTGATTCTATTATTTTTCCCATTTTACATTTCAACATAAGATTAAATAGTTTGCTAGATTTCAGAATGCTTCCCATGAGATTCCCAGGAGCAGAGGTCTTTGAAGCTACTATCTTTTTAGGTGGCTACTCCAGGTTTCTGTAATATGATCCTAGACTGTTTTCTCAGTGAGATTTTGGGTTAAATAGCCTGTCTATCCAGCATCTATTTTCAGGGCCTCCATAAAGATTTCCTACCTTGAGAATTGGTTCTCATTTCAGATATCTTTCCCTTCTAAGCACCATCCTAGTCCAAATGTATGCTCAACGTGTTAGCTAGTGACTTTTTCTGCCATCAACTTAGAAAATTTATAAATATAAGTTTAATATGTATTCTGTTTATTATAAACAAAATTTTACTTGATAATTTTCACTATAATCCAGGTTCATAAGTAATATTATATAGCACATGCACCAGAAACGGAAACACTGAAATGTGTTTAAATAGATATATTTCACCTTCAAGGAATTGAGGCTTTCTCCACAAACTTCTGACACCCAAAGGTCACATAAGTTTTCCAAGGTCACAGCTAAAAATTGATAGCATCAGAATTAAAATTCAATCAGTTTTGACTCCAGAATCCTTGCTTTCCATATTCCTAGCATAATAAGTACTCAGTTCATGTTAGTTCCTTTCCAGTATGCGCTAACTGAATATTTGTGAATAAAAGAAATCAATATTCAGAGTCTGGCTTGTAGTTATATATTTGTAATATACAGATCTTTCAGAGAAAACATTAAAGTTTATGAATATTATTATTTCATCACTTATACCATGGAAATAAACATACTCTATTTTCCAGAATATGCTATCAATAAATAAAAAACAGGGACTTCCCTGGTGGTGCAGTGGATAAGACTCTATGCTTCCAATGCAGGGTGCCTGGGTTCGATCCCTCGTCAGGGAACTATACCCCACATGCATGCCACAACTAAGAGTTCACATGTCACAACTGAGGAGCCCACATGCCACAACTAAGACCCAACGCAACCAAATAAATAAAGAAATATGTTTTAAAAATAAATAAAAAACAGCTACATGGTACTAGAGAAGTTTTTGGAGCACTAAATCACATTACATTCTTTTAAACACATGTTACTTTTATGCAAAGCTTGTTGCCAGGAGAAGCAAAATAATCACTAAGACTTTGACAATCATTTAGTCCACACTTCCCCCATACACACTTTTTATCAAATAATGATGCTGAAAGTGACTTGCCCACAGTCACATAGTTAATGAAATAATTAGAACCCAAACTCAAATGTTCTGACTTTAATTTTTGTACTCTTTCTATTACATAACACTTTTCAATTGTTGCTGTTATCCATGTTTACCTCCTCTTTAGGATCTGAGATATTTGGAAAAGAAGTTAACTATATGGGCTACTTATCATTCATATTCCTCCACCCTCTCATCCCATGAGGTATAAGCCATTTTCAATGCTTTAGAAAACATTTTTTTTCCCAAGAATGTTTGCAAATTAAGTGTCAGAGTTTCTACCTTAGAGGCTAACTGTTTATACAGATATGCTAAACCAACAGGAAAAATGGACAAAATAATTCGCACTGGCAATACAGAATATTCTTTATATTGTTGTTTAATTAATGACAACTTAAATCTGGCATTGTGCAAAGCAATGGAGTTCCAGTGTACATTCAGGGGGTGGTGAGGGATCACATAAAAAATTTCCCTAACTTCTTGCGCATGTGTTTTCTGCATCCCACAAGATAATTCTCATTGGAATGTTTACTTTTGCCTTTTCATATTGAATAGTAAATATTCTGTATTTCCATATATTGTTATGATGACTATGACAGATTTCTGAACAATTTTTATTACCAGTTACTCTCAGCCTCATGAACTGAGGAAATCATTTTATCATAGGCTAAGACATTTCTTCGATATGAAGCTAAAAAGGAATTACTTTGACACAGTAGAATGCAATAAAGCAATTTGTGATCAATTTGAAAGAGATGAGTGAAAAAGAAAACAGTCTTTGGCCCTGGGAGTGTCTGCCTTTTGCTTTGATATCTTTTCTAACACTGCAGAAGCAAGCTGGGTCACTTTTCCTCCTCCCAGGCTGTTCACACACCATCTGTCAATGTTGTAAAAATACAAAAACACTGTATAATTATTTTCCTTATGAAAAACATGAATACAAAGTTTCTTAGAGCTAAAACTTTCTTAGAGCAGCACAGTCAGCTGCAAGTCTGCTTCTAAAAAATCTATGTAATACTCCATTGCTACCTTAGTACTTATTTATCGTAATAGCACCTTATCAAGAAAAAAGATAACCTATATCCATAAAATAAAATACTATGCCTGTGTTCAAAAAATGCAAGATGTTCAATATATTTTGTAAAGTGAGAAAAATGAGTCATAAAAGAAAATGTTATGCCATTTAGTAAATATTTAGAATATGATACCATTTCAGTAAACACACACATATACACACGCAAACAATAAATCATTTTGGGAATAGGAATGAATTTACTTCACAGCAGTGGGGCAAAGAAACATCCTATGTCTTTATTTTCCTGTCTCTCCTAGCCGGTAGAAAGTTCAATCTCAGTAATATTTTCACTGTTCCTCCTCTTTCCTAAGTATATACAAGAGTTCTGAGAGCTTAAAAGTCATGAAACTTTAGGAAAAACTTCTGTCCTTGCTTCTATTATGACCACCAATGAGATTAGACCTTCCCAAGCCCGGGTAGTATTTTGGAGAATGGGTGGCTTTGTTGCTCATAGAATCTATCCTTCCAAATCTGCTCAAAGACCAAGAAATTTGTTAGACTTCCATGGCCCGGGGTCCTTACAGTTCCTTTCTGTTCCCTCCCTGAACCTCTCTGCCATGGTTTCTGCCATTTTTGAAGGCACTGTTCGGGACTGTGGACAGGACTCATTTCAAAATATCACAAGAGTACTTCTTGGTTACAAAGAGAGAGCTGGGAGGTATGCCTTAACCAAATAATCCAAGTTAGCATCACCAAGAATGACAGAAACAGACATCATATGCCTCCTGGTGGGATGCAATGCAAAGTCCAGGACAGCACAAATCTAATATTCCTGCCAAAATGTTTAACTTGGATGCAGTAATGAGGGAATTATTGGACTAATCTAGATTTGAAGGCATTCTACACACCAATTAACCTACATTCATCAAAAATATTAATGTCATGAAAAACAAATAAAAAGACAAGGGGACCATTATTATGTAAAAGGAGATAAAGATACATGACAAATAAATGCCAAGTATGTTCCTTAATTGGATTCTACTTCAGGGTGGGGGGGGGGCAGGGCGTATCAGCTGAGATACATTTTGGAACAGTTGTATATCAGATGATATTGATCTGTCACTGTTCATACGGGAGTATGACAATGGTTTTGTGTTTACGTAAGAGAATGTCCTTGTTCTAAGACTATATATGTTGAAGTATAAAGGGGTCAAGGGTCATAATGTCTGCATGTCTGCAACTTACATTCAAATATTTCAGCAAAGTAAATGTATGTAAAAGAGATAAAGCAAATGTGGGAAAATGTTAATAATTAGTGAATTCAGGTGAATATTTTATGGGTATTCATTTTGCTTTTCTGTAGGTTTGAAATTTTTTAAAATAAAATGTTTGAAAGACAATTTTAAAATGTTTTTAAAAACAATTTTAAAATGTTTGAAGGTAAAAGTAAGATTAAAAACAAAGATACATTTTAAGTTTTGAAAATGAAAAGACAGGAAGGCTCAGTTGTTTTGGGGGTGGTGGCAATGATGGGTAAGAAGGGTCAGATGGAGAAAATTACCTCATACTTTTATAATTACTTTACTGCTGAATATTATATATAGCTCATTTCTCTGAAATTAATCTGGCATATTAAAAATAAAGAGCAGGGGCTTCCCTGGCGCAGTGGTTGAGAGTCCGCCTGCCGATGCAGGGGACCTGGGTTCGTGCCCCGGTCCGGGAAGATCCCACATGCCGTGGAGTGGCTGGGCCCATGAGCCATGGCCGCTGGGCCTGCGTGTCCGGAGCCTGTACTCCGCAACGGGAGAGGCCACAACAGTGAGAGACCCGCATACCGCAAAAAAAAAAAATTAATTAATTAATTAAAAAAAAATAAAGAGCAAAAAACTCTTGAAGCATATAAAACAAACCACAGATAAATAATGGATGAAAGAGAGAGGGGGAGAAAGTTTGTGTATGGGCTGGGGTTAATACAAGTTTCTCCCACCAGCTAAACCACAGGTTGGCCAACTACAGCCCTTAGACCAAATCTGACCCCTGATCTAAATCATAAATATATTTGAAATTTTTAAAAATCAAACATATTTTAGTGTTTCAGTCAGAAAAATAAAAAACAGAAAGGACTAACTTGCTCAAAGCTTAGGTTTTCCAGACTTTGCTTCATCAAATGAAGGCTACATAGTTTGGCTTTCTAGAAGAAGGGAAGTCATAAATAAAATGAGCACATAAAGAAAGAAAAACTGGAGTATTCATTTAAAATAGTACATTAGGACAGATGGGCAAAGTGTTTGATAAGACTTATTTTCACTGCCCAGTGCTTATAAAAAATATAAGCTTACTTTTCCAGGAATCATGAAACCCATTTGCTGAATCATTTGCTAATTCCACTGGCGCCTCGAGAGAAATGTGTCAAGTATTTTGAAGTTTTCTAAATTCGGGTTCAGAAAGGTTAAGTAGCTTGCCAAGCAGCACAGCTCAGCACAGCTCAGCAAATTACTGGAAAGAAAAAAAAGAAACACTGTACTTGAATGTTGGTTGAACCTACCCAGAAGAAAGTCAAGAATTTCCTTTGGGACCTTTACGTGAACTAGAGCTTTTTGTACTTTAGAAGAAAAGGGAAAAACACTGGCTACCTCCTATTTATGCCTTAAAGAAGCAAAGACCAAAGTGAGTAGACTTGAGTCTATTCCCCTACTTCTCTTGGGCACGCTGAAATGGAAGCATTAGCAGTGCCCACTGCCTCACTGCCTTCCTCCACACACACAGCTCTCACCACCAGCAGGCATGGGAAAGAGGAAAAGCCAAGCACTTTGCTTTTTTGTGTTTAAATCTAGCCTCACCTGATCTTATAAGAAGGTCTGCAATATGAATTGTAGCCCGCAGCTTGTCCTGCCCAGACACGAGGGAGCTGGCCTGTCGTACCCCTACATCAGTTGGTCTAGCTGTGGGCTGCCTCTGGCACGATGGCATTTCCTTCTAGCAGTGCCAAGCGGGTGGCTTCTACAGGGTGAAGTGGCCCCCTTCAGCCAATGGCAATCCTCTGAGAAGAGACTGGAGTGAGCTGTCAGCAGCAGATGAAGCACAGAAGCACCGTGCTGGTGAAGGCCGCCAACAGCATCTATGCCAATAGCCAATAATCATATAAAAGCATGTTTATGCTCATGAATTACAGAAATGAAAATTAAAGCCTAATGAGATACCACATGTTCCATATGTGTTTGAAAAGAATATATGTTCTGCAGCTGTTAGGTATGGGCTTCTATAAAAATCAATTAGGTCTAGTTGGTAGCCATTCATTTCTATCTTTTCTGCTTTGCTGTCTACTTGTTCTGTCAATTACTGAGGAAAGGTTGTTAACATCTCCAATTATGATTGGGTACTTTTTCTTATTGGCTTTTTATTTCTGTCATTTTGGCTTTTGAAGTTCTGTTATTAGATACATTTGGGATTACAATGGGATCTTAGCAAGTTGAACATTTTATCTTTATTTTGAAGTTTACTTTGTGTTATATTAATTGATTATTCATGTTTCCATGCTCTCTACTGAAAGAGAAAGAATGGGGGTGGAGAGGAGGAAGGAAGGAAAGAAAAAAGTCCAAAACGAAGAGCAGTCCCTTGGCTTTTTCTCCATGAGTGCTGGTTCCTAGGGAGGAATATCTGCACTCATACTAACCCTGTGCAATTCATTGCTCTCCATGTTTTACTTCCAGAAACTCACAGAGGCATTAAATAATAGCCAGTAAGTCCACTTTCCAGAAACCATGGTTCATGTGCTCACTTAGAATTTGAGTCTATTCTTAGTTCTTTTTGTACATACAATATCCCTGACTTCATTTATGCCTTGTGGCTTAGACTGGGTCATAATACATCTTCATCTGAATATACAGTCTCAAAATTCAGTATTCAAAATAAGATAGTCATAGGATTAGCATTTCTTTCTTTTAGAAAACTGGATTTTGGAGGAAGGAGGTGAGAGCGGAAGGTCACGTCTCAGCTATGTCCTGTACAATATAACAAACGTATGTTCTGATGGGTTATTTCCATTTTGTTTTCTATAGTTTTTTAAAAACTTGATAATATCCAAATTTGTTATACTGGCCAAGCACACACCCAACTTTCCTGATGACAGGTCATGTGTCCTTTTTTTTAAGTACTTTGTGGTTGATATAAAACTATATAATAGAGGGAGTTTTAAAGGCAAACTTATGTGGTATAATAATTCTGGGGTGTGCTGTTTTTTAAAAAATAATGTTTCTTTGACAGCATTTTCATGCTATTTTTGCTCTAACAACTTAGCTTACGATAGACTCAAATTTGCACAAAATCAAACCCTGACCCCAAACCTGGGTTTATCCAGGTTCCTCCAAAACTACACCAGGCACATTTCTCATTAGGCATCTGTTTATTCCAAAACATACACATACACAGGGGATAGAATTAGATAACACTTTTTTGGCTTACTAAATGGGTTAGACTCAGTAAATATGGTACTTGCTTTTCAACTGATTCTGCCATCTGTCAGCAAACTTATTGCTTTTAGCAGGGGTTTTTCTTGTGATAATTTACAAGTTGTTTTTCTTCCTTTGTTCTTTTTGGGAAGATACATGTCCTTAAAATTTAAGGGGGAAATAACACGTAAAATAAATTCATCCACAAAACAGAAACAGCAGAGACCAAAAGGCTGCTGGAGAGTTAAAAGGAACATGAAATTTAACCACAGAAGATTATTTTTTTCTTCTGGGGAGGGAAGGAGAGCGAGTCTCGACATTCTGCAGGTGACTCCTCCATCCCAGCTCCAGCTGGGAAGCATCTGTACAAAAGAAACAGCCCACAGTAGAAAGAATTCATTTCTCAGGAAAAGAGGCAAAGCAGGGAACCCCAGGCTCAGGGAAGTTTCCAATACAGCCATCTAGTTCTGGGTTCTGCTCTGTGTCATGATCATAGCAGCTAACTTTTCCATAGTGCTTGCTCTATAGTTTATACTACTAGGGCTTATTGTGTTTCGTGTCTGCCACTGCCTCACTGAATGCCATTGGGATGTTACTCAACCTCTCTAAGCCTCAGTTTTCCTGGGAAATAAGTAAAATAGCATAATATGTTTAGTGTGGTGCCTGACATTTATTATGTGTTCAATAGTGTGTGTTCAATATTATGGTAGCTAAGGTTTACAGATATTCTTTTAAAAAGAGTGAGCTTTTTGAGAGAAGGACTATGTCTTCTTCACTATTAGAAGCCTAGTACCTTCCCCAGTGCCCAAAATGTAATAGGAAGTTAATAAATGTTTATCAGATGGATGGATGGATGGGCGGACAAACACGTATATAAATAAATCTCATTATTTTTATTTGATTCTCAAAGCAACCCTACTAATTATTATTTCTCACATTTTATAGATAAGAAACCAAATCCCTGAAAAGTTCTGTGACTTGGCCAAGCTCATATGATTAGCAAGTAAATTGAGACTCAAACCCAATTCCAGTCATTATTCTTGATACTAAGAGAGTTCCTGAAATGGTAACAAGAGTTACTATTTAATCTATTTGTCTGGTTTGTACACACAATTTTAAATATTTGCTTAACATCTGTTAATACCTTTATAATTCACAGAATAAATTGGCTTTCGTCTATATGGCTTGAGAAATGTGGGTTTTTGTTTCAGATGGCATGGGGGAAAAATGGGAACCATTTTCTGAAACCAGGTTTTTCTCTTTTTAATGACTCCAAATTTAAAATGTAGTCAGAGAAATTAAAATCCCCTCCTAGTTCTATCTTTTAAGAAATCCACTAGTATAACCATTGCTATTTATTGACTGCAAGAATTGTACACATCTTATTCCTATTTCTGACAACAACTTGAAAGATTAGGCATTATTACTCACAATTCATGGGTGAGTAAATAGAAATTCAAAGAATTCAAGTTAAAGTCTGCCTAAATTGTGCTAAAGTTGAACTGATCTGAATTTTAAGGAGGCTCTCCTCTATGTCAGTTCTTTCAAACTGTAACATGCATACATCTGTTAAAATTGCAGATTCTGATTATGTGGGTCTGGGGTGGAACAAAAGGGTCTTCATTTCTAACAAGATCTAGGTGATGTCAAGATTGCTACTCAAGATGGGCCACACTTTGAGTAGCAAAGCTCTTTACCACACTACTTTCCCAAATTCAGAGACACAGGCAGTCATCTTTACTATGGCCAGAGTTCTGCTTATAAGAATAACATTTTGCGTTCTTCTATCTTGTGTGGATAACTTACCAAAATAGTCCCTCATGTATTACCTAATTCTGAACATTTCTCCGTTCTTTTCAATCCTATCACGGTATAGCAGAAAATTTGGTGTAGCTGCAGTTGAAGACTTCTTCACCAGCTTCTTTAAATCAGATGATTGTGTAAAGAATCAGCAGTTGTGTTCCTTAGTAAGTGAAAAGAGGAAAGAAAAATAAGAAAAACAATAATTAACATAAGCAGAGAAAGAAGAAAAAAATATTAAGCAGTGAAGCAGAAAGCTTGTGGCCTGAGGAGAAAAAAAATGAGACAGATCTTAATCACTCCAGGGAAATTTCTGAGGAAATTCTATGCAGGAGCAAAGGAGCATGACAAGTGAAAAAGAGGAATGAAAAAGCTGTAAAGGATATTTGACATCACGGTCTTAACTAAACTGTGATGTGCAAGTGGAAATCAATAGAGGCTAAATATTTAAGCATAATGACTGCCTAAAAGTGATGAGAGGGAATGGAAGCAGTACCTATACATTTTATTGAAGCCATTGATGGAAATGAGACAGGAGGAGATACCAGAGAAATAACAAGTGTGACAGAGTTATCATGGAATGAAATCAGAGAGGATAAAGAAAGAAGACTTATGAATCAAATTTCAGCTTAGACCATGAACAGAAGATCAAATTGAACAAATGGCCAAGGAGCCAATAATAAATCTGAATGGTTACGGGCAAAATGTGGAGTTGGGTAGAGGAGGAAGGGAGAGAAAAAAGAGGCCAAAGGTCTCTTAGGGGGAAGGAAGAATAGTGGTTAATCAAATTATCCAGAAAGGAAAATAACCATGTCTGAATAAGGTACTTAAGATTCAGAGGAAGGATCACTCCCAGCCTGTTGTCCTACCGTCTTCCCCCACGTACCCACCCTGATGGCCCCTTCCAGGCTTTCCCTATGGTTTTCTTTCCATGGGATTCTATGAAGAAAAGCAATGTTTTGGTTTCAGTTGAGAAGTGCTTGGGGGTCATTTGTTTGCTAATATCAGAAGCCATGAAAAGAGATGCAGGAGAAGAGGGGAAGGCAGAAATTAACACAAACAGGGACAGAGGCAAATTTTAGCAACCAAATTTAATTTCATTAGTTATAAAAAAAAATGTATGTAAAGTTTGGGTTATATGTCTTATGCTTGATCTGAAATGTTCATATGTTTTTCAGATGCAGTTTAATATGCAAGAATAATAAACTGATATTTTATTGAGCACTTACTTTATACTTAACATTGATTAAATCTCTCACACATCATCTTGTTTAATCATCACATGAATCCTAGCTAGTAGACACCACTATTATCTGCCTGTTATAGATGAGGAACAGAAAGTTTAAAGATGAGACATTAAAGTAGGCTAAGGGCTTCCCTGGTGGCGCAGTGGTTGAGAGTCCGCCTGCTGATGCAGGGGACACGGGTTCGTGCCCCAGTCCGGGAAGATCCCACATGCCGCGGAGCGGCTGGGCCCGTGAGCCATGACCGCTGAACCTGCGTGTCCGGAGCCTGTGCTCCGCAACGGGAGAGGCCACAATAGTTAGAGGCCCGCATACAGAAAAAAAAAAAAAAAAGTAGGCTGAGTCCAAAGTGCAAGTTTTTTGTCTCTTAGTGGAGAGAGTACTGCACCCTCGTTCTTAGAAAGTAGTTTCTGGCCCCTGAGAGGCTGGGTACTCAGGGTCAATGATGACCTATGGCCATCTTAAACAGGATTTGCCTTTGGAACTCCATTCAGTTCCTCCTTCCTCCCTCAGCAGCATTCTCACTATCCAGTTCAAGTAGCCGGTGACCAGCCTTCTCTCACTCTGTGTAAACAGGGGCAGATCTGATATGATGACAAATGGTCAGAGAAATCAGCTGATTGCCCAGAGACACTGGATCAGATATCCTGATTCCCAAATAAGTTCCCTTTCTATCAGATGGCATACAGCCAGGCTCACCCCAGCCCAACACAACTATGCAAGTCTACAGATATTTTCTAAGTGCCTAATATCTACTGGTCCATCTGCTAGTTGCTGGAGATGTGGAAGAATAAGTCCACCTCCCCTCCCAAAGAGGAATGCAGACAATTATTATAATATTGGGTGATGAGTTTGATAATGAGGTGGCCCAAGGGAAGCCTAAATTCTTAAAAACTTTTAAAAAAGGCAGTTACTTTGTTAGGAAATCAAGAAAGTCTTCAAGCAGCATTTGAGAATAGGTAGAGAAGAGAACATTTGAGGTGACATTCTAGGTAGAGAAACAAGTATGAGGAAGATTTGGAAAGTTCCAGATGTGTTTAGGAAAGGAGAGTGGTTCAATTGCACTGCAGGATAAGGTGTATGTAGACAGATAATATAGCAAGTTAGAAAAAAATTGAGATATATTTTTGGCCTCTCTGCCAGGCTGAGAGCTTTATGTCTCATTCTATATGTTTGTGTTTCCTGAAGTATAAGACCAAGATAACCAGTGGTTAAAAATATTATTTGAAAGAGTACACGAATTTGATTTTGTATAACATTTAATCACATGGAGAGAACACTATTCCCATCCTTGGAATCACATTAAATAGAAAGTTTCTGATAGGCACTAAGAGTTGAAACACCTCTTTCAAAATTGTTAGCCCCCCTCTGTAACAAAAAGAGTGAGGATTTCCGGTTCAAAGTTTTCAGCAGAAACATGGCTACAATTTAAGAATTTGTTTTATTCAAATCCTATTTATCTAATAGTTATCTTTTTTATGGCAGTTGATACTGGCTTTTCTATTCTAGTATTAGCATTGTTTCTTTTTGTTAAATAGATCTAATTTAGTTTGTAAAAAGGGATTATGTAAATATAATTATTGATTAAATCATAGTAGAAGCAGAATACAGAAATGGCAAAACATCAATCAATCAATCAATCAATAAAGACAGTGGTATGTGAACAGCCAAACTTTAGAAAGGAAAATACTATAGTCCAACTGTGCCACCTCAAGAAAGCCCAGTTTGGAGGGCATTTCAGGGAGGAAATGGATAATTATGTCAAATACTCTACAAGGTCAAAGAGGATTTTGTTATTCAAAGGGCACTTGCAAGAGCCTTCCACAGTAAATTTGGATGAAAACCAGACTAAGCAAGGATTTAATTGGTAGTAAGGAGGTAGACATGACCTAGATAGCCATGGACCACATTTGGAAGGAAAATGTGGTGCTATAGGATGGGAAACCTTCTTCATTATGTTTCCGGCTTGGCTGAATACTCAATGTATAAATCTGGGAAGGCATTTGCTCCCCAGAAACTCAATTTTACCTTGGTGGTATTTTTTTCTAAAAAGGGCGTTTTTAAAAAAAAAAAAACACACCATCTATTTCTCCTCTTGAATTAGAGCTCTCAAATATATAAACCATTTGGATTAACCTGACCACAACTTCTACCAATCCTACGTCTAAATATGCCACACACCCAAAAAAAAAAAAAAAAAAAAAAAAAAAAAATCCATGAGGTAAGTACTATCATTCTTCTCACTGTGAAAATCAGAAAACGAGGGTTAGGGAGGTTTATTTAGCTCGCCCTAGGTGACACTGACACAGTAAGGCCCATATTTAACCCTCAAGCAATATAATGCACACTGTTGTATTAAGAAAAGTGGTTTATTTTTGGTTACATACCCTATCCTTATCAAGTACTAGAATATCTCTTATCAAAATACACATTTTTGGGCTTCCCTGGTGGTGCAGTGGTTGAGAGTCCACCTGCCGATGCAGGGGACATGGGTTCATACCCAGGTCTGGGAAGATCCCACAGGCCGCGGAGCAGCTGGGCCCGTGAGCCATGGCCACTGAGCCTGCGCGTCCGGAGCCTGTGCTCCGCAACTGGAGAGGCCACAGCAGTGAAAGACCGCATACTGCAAAAAAAACAAACACATTTTTTTCTTAACCTTCATTGTAGGCCCAGCTCAAGAATCACATCCTTTATAAAGCTTCTCCTGACTGTTTTCCTTCTCTAAATTCCTACAGCATTCACAGCGCTTGCCCCTCCATAGCCCACTAGTTTTATATATATATATATATATATATATATATATATATATGTATATAGTGTTTTTGTGTACACTATGTATCTTGGAAACCACATAAAATTTTACATGTCCTCTACCACAATGGGCACCTAATAAGTTATCTCATGGAACACATTAAAGATCCACCACTAAATTTAAAAATCAACAGAAAATTTAAAAGTCCACACCCAAAGCAAAAACTCTTAGAGATGCTTTCTCCATCTCCAGTTTATACTCCTATTGATAGTCATAGTCTCAGCTTTGCTAATGTTCCCATACCTAAAGCCAGATTGCATTGACTTCGTTAAAGCTGAAGCAAGCTTATTCAGTCAGCTATAAGTATAAATGTCTACTGGAACACAAACTAGGAGGAAGCCTACGAGAAGAATAAAGGGAGTAAAGCTTTTGCAATCCATTTTCTTCCGAGGCTCATTTCTCAGAAGCAAATATTTAAATGGTATTTTAACAGTTGTTGAAGTTAGCCAGGTTTAACAAATCTAAAGATAGAAGAATACTAAACTAGGTCTAAATTTAAAAAAAAAGAGAGATGAGGATGGAATACAAATTAAAACCAAAATTCACCAACCAGCCTGAAGTTTCTATTACCTACAGTTCTTTCCTTTAATGTTTAGCGTGCCAATCATGACATTGCAATGTATTGATCTGGTTATTTGTCTGTCACCTCTGTGAGACTGTGAGTGCCTCACAAAGAAGGACTGTGTCTTTGCATATCAAGGGATCAGTCCTGAATGATTTTTGTCCAACACTAACATGTGTGCCCAACCAGACCTTTCCTGGATAGTAACAATCGTTAACATTCATTTAGTGGTTCAATCTCTATTCTATTTATGTATGTGCTAAATCACTAGCCTTTCCAAAATCTCATAAAAGAAGTGCTTTACCATTCCCATTTTACAGAAGAGGCAACTGAGACACAGAGAGGTTAAAAAAAACTGTCACAGCAGAACCAGAATTTGAAAAGAGGCTGTCCTGCCCCAGCCTGCACACTGCTTACCACTACACTGCAAAGCCGCAGTTAGAATGGTATTTGTGACTAGAAAATGTGGGTGGAAATTTATAAAGCCTGAACTAAAACCTCTGTACTTTTGATAAATACCTCAGGTGATTCTGATATACATAGTGTGAGAACCACACATTAAAAACACAATTCTAAGTAGTAGTCATAGAAATATTCTTAAGAACTGATGTTTATCATTGCGGTTCAGCAAACATTTCCATGTACATCATCTCATTTCATCCTGATAATAACCCTGCAGGGTTATTGTAACTGCTTCTCATGTTTCTGAATAAGAAAAGCAAATCTCCGAAAGCCTACCTATGACCACATTGCTATAAAACACAGATTTTCCAGTTTCAGACCCTGTGCTCTTTCATGACACGAACCCCCTAACTGGCCTTCATAATTCTGCTTCTGCCCTTCTACAACTCATAGTCCATATGACAAACAAAGGATCGTTTTAAAACATAAATCTCATAATGTCAATTCCAGTGGATTCTCACTACACTTGGGTAAAATCCAATTTCCTTACCATGACCCAAGAGCCCCTCATGATCTGGCCACTACCTGCCTCCCTCACCTAATCTCTTACCCTCTTCCCTCCCCCTACACTCCAGCTACACTCTTTCCTTTCTAACCCTTTCACATCATTTTTTATGTTCTCCAGCTGAGCCTTAGTCCCTTTCCTGTTTCTAATGTATTTCATACCAGTACTTGAAATGAACCAATGGATTTATTGATTGATCATGAAGATGATGACGGAGCCCTTGTCTGACTTGTTTAATAGCTAATACTTACAAAGTGCCAGGTACAGGTCCAAATACTTTATACACGTTGATCTACGTAATTTTTATGACTGAGAATCCAGGACCTTGCCTGAGGTCACCAGCTAGTAAATGACAGCAGAATTTTACCAAGAGCCTGTGCCTTTCACCACTTACCTGGACTCTCCCTCAAAGGGAATAAGTGATCCCACCACCTCACCTTTTGAAACAAGCCCATATCTCTTGTCATCACTCAGACACTCAGCCCCCGACCAAGCCACCAGTGTCCATGGTTAAGCTCAGTCTGAAATGAGACATGTTTGATGGAGGCATGCACTTTACCCCCATTCCAGTCCCATCTCCAAAGAAATAAATTTAAATTAATGCAAGAAAACTAATTAGAAACTACAGAATGAGAATTCAGAATGACTAAGAATGCCCTTAAGATCAAAGTAATGTCAGAGAATGTAGACTTTAGAATGACTCTATATTTGGTGGTGATGGTGGGGTGGGGTGGGGGAGGGGGTGAGGAGAGGGGCTGTCAGAGTTGACTCCACATGATCTCGGTGGAAACACTTCATAATGAGCATCACAAACCAACTGAAGTAGAAGCCTATTAATCAAGCTGAAGTAGCGAGTGGCCATTTTTTCCATTCCAGACATCTCACTGGTTTGGAGGTCAAATATCTATTCTTCATCTAGTATAAAAAGCTGCCATTTGGGAGAGATTGGGTTTTATAGTATTATTTTGCTTTGTTTTTCTTTAAGACATCTGTCATTTCTGAGAACAAAGATTTCTGTTCTGTGGCTCTTAATAAGCTTTGCAAGGTGGTTTTCCTGGCATATGAAGAAGTCATTTGAATAATAAAAGCTCATATTTATAATTACAGTGAGTTAAATAGATTTGCTTAGCTTAGAGTTTGGGTTTTTTCATAAACAGATGTGAGTCCAGAAAGCCTCTATAACTCCAGCAATCTTACTGCTTTGGGGTTGCTGAAGAGCTGAGAAGCCTGAATGGGAGTTAAAGGAGCTTTCCCCAACTCCCTAAATAATCACCATGATACCTCAACCTGAGTCTACTCCTCACAACCCAATACTATTCACGTTTACTAAGCATTTGCCAGTATGAGGACAATGAATGAGCCTAACTCTAAGCTGATAACATTCACCCCCTAAGTATTCAGAGAGGAGCCTTTTATAAAATGCTTTGCTCTGTTCTCAGAGTATATTGATGACCCATAGCTCCAGTTCTATTTGAAGCTGCTGGTTTCAAAACAGTGGTGAAAAGTGGTCACCAGGCGAAGCAGCACCTCAGGTCTAGGCCTTCCCTTACAGCCACCTCTCCTCTTGAAACTCACCAGCTCTGTGAGCCATTCCTTCAGGTCCTTGGAAGGTGATGGAGTTAATTTCGTGCCAAATTTTGAAAACTGCAATGTGCTTCCTTACTTGAAAATATGTGTTTGGGGCAATGGAACTTTTGGTCACTAATTTTCAATCACTTATGGAGTGGATTATCTTTTACAAATAAATTTTTACACCGAACCTCAATACATAAAACAGGAAAAAGCTCAGCCACTCTAGTAGAAGTATCATTTCATTTACTTAGAGGTCCCCTAATTGTTCTGCCCCTATCCATAGATACCTCTAGCAAAACCTAGAATTCTTCTATCCATAGTTTGAAGACACTGCTTAGAGTCATCCTATCAGATCAGGGGATTTGGCCAAAGCTCTGATCTTTTTTTTTGCGATACACGGGCCTCTCACTGTTGTGGCCTCTCCCATTGCAAAGCACAGGCTCTGGACGCGCAGGCTCAGCAGCCGTGGCTCATGGGCCCAGCCGCTCTGCAGCATGTGGGATCTTCCCGGACCGGGGCACGAACCCGTGTCCCCTGCATTGGCAGGCGGACTCTCAACCACTGCGCCACCAGGGAAGCCCCAAAGCTCTGATCTTGAGCTTCAATCAGGACTTTGTTCACACACACCGAACACACTAGACATCTGTGGGATGCTGAGCAGGCCCAGACTTGTGACCTAAAGCTCTGAAAATTTCTTTAGCCAAATCCAATTTAATATGTGCAGTGGATTTAATAGTGTTTCCCCTAAATTTATGGCCACCTTAGAATGTGACCTTTTTGGAATAAGGGTCTCTGCAGGTACAGTGAAAATAAGGTTCAAGAGATGAAATCATAGTGGATTAATGTAGGCCCTAAACCCAATCAGAGTGTCCTTATACAGCACAGAAAGGAAGACAAAGGGAATGAAGTATTGTGAAGCTGGGAGAAAGGCACGGGACAGTTCCTACCTCGCGGTTTCCAGGAGGAACCAACCTGCCAACACCTTGATTTTGGAGTTCTGACCTCCACAACTGTGAGACAACTCATTTTCTTTGTTTTCAAGTTTGCGGTAATTTTTTACAGCAGCTCTAGGCAAGTAAAACATTCTGTCTTTCACTTAGTAGGCAAATATTTGTGGAAAGAATATTTGTTGAGTGAATATAAAAAATCAGCTCAATTCGATACAGTCACTGACTAAGGAAAATAGCAGTGAGTGTTTGAGGAGGAGAACACTTATGGCCGGGGCTAGAGGAAACCCATTTTTCCTTTAACTCTATTCCAAGATAAGACTCAGGCAGAGCCTCCAGAGGAGCAAATGTGGGTGGTTAATGGATAAAGGACTAACCAGGGAAGGTGAAGCTCACTATTGGCTACCTGAGGAGTAACAGGGACTCACTGAGGCTTTCTCAAAGATGTCCTGGCACAATGAGAAACCATTCAGTTTGTCTTAGGCACTTAGGTACAAATATCATAATAACAGATGAGAATCGGTAAGCATATAATTTACATAAAGATTCTTTTAAGGATATTATTTTTCAATAGGTACCAATAATAGCTATGAAGTTGTTATGGCTTTTTATATTGCATACCATATTGCCACCTTGGCTTTTATTTTTTTAATCTCTGATCATCAGGTTTCATTGGCTATGTTTTGTGGGCACACTTGTTATCTGTTTGGTGACTCCTCTCTCCTTGCCTGACCATAGTTTTATTCTGATGCAGCGTACCCAATGACTAAATTTCTACTTACCAATGTCCCTGAAGAATTCTTGAAATGTAATGAAGTAACTATTTTCCCTGTAATTTATGCATACATTTATATACTGAACAGTAGTTTAATCAAACTCCTTTGCCTTGTGTAGTATAATAGCAATATCTAATGAAAACATATGAAGTATGTGTTTCATAATTACCCCAGACAGTTCATTTCGGTTTGCTTCCTACTTAATCCTGAAATTCCTATCTTCCTGCATTGTAAACACTTTCTTTCCTTTCTCATCAATCTCAGTTATGTAAATGAAGCAGGGCGGTGGCACAATTACTTTTTTTCTGGATGTTATCAAAGGCTCTATTCTCAGAGAAACAGCTGACAAGGGCACCCGCTAAAAATGATCCTTTAGTTTGCTTGAAAGACTGAAGCAGACGTAAAGCAGAGAGAACTTTGCACACTCCACCAGAGCAGCACTGCTGGGGCAAGTGAATGCTGATTTGCATGTGTCGTGGAAATGCCCCTCATGTTGCCAGGCCCAGCGATAGCCGTGAACCTCATTCAGTCCTGTACTTTTTACAGGCACACTTGGAAAAAATCCATCCCAATAAAATCACTGTCATGGAACAAAAGCAAATCGCTGATTGAGCATTAGCATAGTGACGGTCCCTTTGACTTTGCAGAAATAACCACGCCAGCCATCATAGAACATTGAACTTCCTGCTATATACAGGAAGTCCTCTATGATCTAGATTCTATGCTGGTTTCTTATCAACGATGAAGGCAGAGGGTAAACAGAAAAAATGACATATCTCTTTACATTTTCAGAGCTAGTTTAAACGTCTTTTCCCTTATTTCTTCTCATCAGGATGATCCCTTTTCTGTCTGTTTCTTTTAAGGGAGAAATATAATGTTTTGTATTCCCCACTTTCACTGTTCCAGAGGCTGTTGATGAAAGAGACAATGGGACCATGGAAAAACACACAATAGTTGACCCAGATATTCTTGGTACCTACTGTGATCTCAAGTAAATTAAACAATCTCTGAAGGTTCATCTGCCAAAACTAAGATAATGCCATCTATCATTTCAGGTTGCTGTGAGAATAAAATAGTAAGTATGGCATAGCGCTGGGCACTCCAAAACAAATTTTTCTCTCTTTATTTCTAAGACATTTTCTATCTGCCAGGTGAAATGAATCTGCATTCATTTATTTGATAAACAAGTATGGAACACGCACCATGATGGAATTTGGAAAGTGAACGTGGTCATTGGCCACATGAATCTGATTCTGGCAGGGAGGGTAGACATTAACTAATTAATGGCACAAAAATTATATTTGCAAACTCTATGTACGCCAAAGGAAAACCTCAGGATGTACGGGCATCTTTTGTATGGGGGAGGGTAACTTCTGAGTTGAGGTGATTAGAATGAATAGGATTTAACTAGGTGAAAAGTAGACTGGAAAGGAGGAAGCGGTCCTTGCAGAGGTTGGCGGGCGTACAGAAAGGTATAGAGGCTGATAGAAGCAGAAGAATTTGAAGAACTTTAAGGCACTCTTAAACCTGTAGGTTAGGAAATTCTTGGGCTTATTCTTAAGATCTCCAGGGAAGGACTTTGCATACTTTCCCTTGACAATTTATTCCAAGTGTTTTTTCTGAGGGGAGAAACAATATATTATAGGAAACTTGATGTTAACTGTTTGTAGAGTATATCTCATGGTTACATGACAATATAGTGGTTTGAATAATTAACTTGTATTTATTCTTATTGCATTTTCCCCTTTCCTATTGAATGAAGTAGTCAGATCCTAACGCTCCCTTATGGCACTAAAGGTCTTTGTTTCAAAGTATAATAAAAATTTACTGGGATACAAATTCTTAAAGACTAAGCAACTTGAAGGGACTATGGAAAGGAGACAGAAGTAAAAGTGAAAAGCAGGTCAGGAGCAGGGAGGAGAAGGAAAATGAGATGGAAAAATCTTGCTAATGTCTAAGATTATACTCTCAGTCGTCACCAAAGAAGTCAATTAGATTTGGTTTATTTTAAAGAAAATAGAGGAATGTGATGGTTCTTTAATTTTCAGGTGGGTAGAGTAAGAGTTACACTTTCTATACACTACAGTGAGAAAAATATTGTTTAAGTGATGGGTTTTTGACATCCCCAACATCTAGAACTTTCTCTAAAATGTAACAGTGGACCCTGTGTTGTGCTGAAGGGAGCACCATGGTAGGACCATGTTGGGAGACCTCTGGAGATTTCTGGAGCTAAGACTTGTGTAACAGGCCCTTCCAGGCCTGCTGCCCTCAGTCCTTCCTGGGCACGTCACACCCACAGACTGGTCATCATTACAGGGCACATGTCATGACTAGTCATTATTAGATAACTTGTGGATAACTCAGTACAATGTTACTCTCATACAATCCCTGTGCCTGAATGTCTATTCTCTGAGATATAAAAACCAACCTACTAATTCACTTTTCGTGTTCTGCTACGCAATAGTCAGGTTCTGCCACAAGAGGAGACACAGGAAGGCTCAGGAAAACAGTTTACTATGCTCATAGTCCTAGACAGGGATCAGTAAATGCCACACAGGGTCACAGGAGAAGTACCAGGCTTGGGTCAGGTGACAGGAGCATGGGGACAGCTGAGACTAGAGCCTTTATTGGCATTTCTTCAGGAAAGGTCAGACAGGGTGAACAGTTTAAGGTTGTCTAGTTTGAATAATTTCCATGAAGTCTAAGCTATGAGGTATGGTCCTTAGTTGCCTGGTACCTGGCCCTGGGATGATTAAGGCAGAGGAATAGTCCCTCCTGGTGTGTATGGGGCAGTAGATGAGGTGTGGCTCTGGATCGGTGAGCTTATCAAATGCTATTTCTAAGAATTGGCTAGCCACGCGAGGTGCAGTCTCTCCCTAGTCAGATAAGTTTAAGAGGGTAAAAAAAAGTCAAAATATACAGAAAATTTTAAAAATATATGCAATACAGTCACCACGCATATGTAAAACTCATGCCAAAATTCACCTTACATATGTAAAACTCATTTTACTAGAGCTTTAAAATCTTATTGAATTAATGCTTATTGTATTACTATTTATCATTTTGTGACATTTTGAGAATTGCCTGAGCCTTCTGATTTTCAGCCTTGAGAAGAATATGTACTGTTTTGTACCTCCCAATGTCCAGTCCCCTTTTCTTTGGGTTTTCCATAATTCAGGCATCAATATCTCACCCATACATGTACTGACTCTACCCCCACCTCCTGTGTGGGTCCTGATTGGCTCAACCAATGAATAAGCAGGCTGCATCCTCCTGGCCATGGTGATTGGTTCAGAAAACATGACCAATTGGACCAATCGGACACCCAGATACATTTTTATGTATTTTACGTTAAGAAGTTTGGTTATGATCTTAGAGAACTTCTGCAAGATACACTGTCACTTCGTATTAGATATGAATAAGAAGCAAATAGTTCCCACTAGCTGTGGACAGCCAGCTTATGATTCTAGAGAAGACAGGAGAGAAGGGAAGAAGTGGGTTCTTTGGGAGACATTGTTGATCTATGGAATGAATCTTCACCTGTCTACTTCAGGACTTCTTAGTTGTGTAAGACACTTTCTCACTCCCTTTTTAAGTCACATGGACTCCAGTTGTCGTTACTTGCAGTAAAGATTTCTGAGAGAAGGTCCTTGTTTTCTCTCCAGCATCACTTTATTTTGATCATGGCACTAAGAGAAGAGAAAGCTTACTCAGTTTCTTTCCTTCTGTGTTACCAGGAAAAAATCAGGTGAATTAGAAAGGTGAATTACAGCTTTACTAGGTAATGCATTTTGAATAACATAATAATAGTGTTTAAGAGGAAAAATTAGACAAAAATTATAATAATTATACTTATTATGAGCAAAAATACACAATTACACAATTTTATACCCACGTTCATAATTTCCTGACTTTGCTGCTCTCTGTTTTTCCTTGTGGAGAGGCTCTCCTGGATTTCTGGGTTGATGGAACCAATGTCAAGCTCCTTGATGGAGTAGAGTTGACTCTTAAACAACATGGCTTTGAACTGCAAGGGTCCACTTAATATGCAGATTTTTTTTTTCAAAAGTAAATACTACAGTACTACACATCCCCAGTTGGTTGAATCCTGAGCTTCGGTTGGTTGAGTCCTCGGATGCAGAACTGGATACAGAGGGCCAACTATAAATTATATTCAGATTTTCAATGGGGTGGGAGGTCAGTGCCCCTAACCCCTGCTTTGTTCAAGAGTCAACTGTATATAGTTCTTATTCACAGTACAACTGAAAACTGGAGGTCTATCAGATCATCTTAGCATTTAGACCATGGATTTTCTAATTCCCTCTTTGTAAAGGTAAAAGCAGGGGAAAACAAGTAGCAGAGAATGAGAAAGAAAAAAATGCAAAAATAGCTAAATTTTCATTTTTAATGTTTTTTAAAAAGAGAAAGTGTCAAAATAAAATAAAATGTCAGAAAAATGACTTTTAATTGTCATTCTTCATTATGTTCTTCTGTCCTTTCACAGTCTCAGTCCTCTATAAACTAATAAGGAAAAATGAAAATCAGTTTCGTCAAGGAGACCACTTTTGTTGGACTCATTCTTTAGTTGATCAAATCAGGCAGCTGAGTGAGGATGAATCTTCCCTGTGATTAGCTCACACTCCTGAAGTAGCCAGGCACCTGTGAGGATATGGGGTGGAGAGAAGATAATAATTGGGCTCTCATCATTTATAATTATGTGTGTTTCAAGTGGATGTGAACAGTGGGGTTTGAGAGGGCTACATAAAAGGGGAAAATTCTGACATGAACACTTCAGTCATTAACTCAAGTATTCAAAAGGAGAGATAAAGTTTTAAACAATAAAAGCCTTGAGAAACAAAGACCTAAAAATAATAATGTTACCAAAAATTAGAACAATTGTTTATTAATTTCATATCATACAGCATCTTCATCACACTAAAGAATTACCATAGTTATTGACTGGACGTACAGTGAACTGTTTTTATCCCTTTGTGTACAAAACCCTCTGAAGTCTCAGAAAAAGTTAACCAGCTTTTCCTTTTTACAGTTAATTTATCAAGTAAAAATGAACAGTAATGAGAAGATTCCAATATGCTATTTATGTGTGTGTGGATCATAAAAGAACTTTAATAAAATATCACATATTAAAGTTTTTTTTTTTTCCTGTTTTAAATGTAGAAGTTTCTCCAAGAGTCTGTTCCTATGATGTTTACTCTTATCTCTTCGATTTGGGTGTCTAAACAGAATATAAGTGAATTTAATTTTCTCCTTGATATTTTGTCTCCCAGCAAATGCATAATAAGAAGTGAGGTTTAATTAGAGCTTTGGAGTCCCACAGCTTTTCTACCCTTTATTAAAAAGGAAAAATTACTGTCTGCCCTCCCAACATAACCAGTAACTAGTAATTATTTCTATTTAAAAGCAAGCTTTCTATTTAATAAGGCAAGACTAAAAAGAAAAAAAAAATCAAACAAGTAGGTATAGTTCCAGCAGACTATAATCTCCATGAGGACAGATGATTTGGTTTATTGATGTATTCCCAGCAACTACAACATAATCCAACATATGTTATTAAAACACTGCGTCATCAAGTATTTGTTGAATAATGTATAAATATATTTTTCCAACGTATCACTCACGAAATTTCAACTAGGGCTAATTACCATTTAATCTCTATATACCCATGACTCTCACCCAGGCTTGGGTGGAATGGTTATGTCACTTCATCATGAATACCTGTGTCTAGACAAGAGCACTTTTAAGATAAATACTGCTAGAACTAGGGCACATTGGCACAAAAACAGAAAAAAAAAAAAAAAAAAACATTTGGTCTTTCGCTTCTTACAGATTGATGCTTCCTAGAGAAAGAGTACTCACTTCCTGCTTACAGCCAGCCAGTTGGAGGAAAGGCCCTAATTATCCTCCCAAGTTCTGGCACTCAGACTCTATTTCCTCTTTTGGCTTAAGATCAAACAAAATGTGAAAGTGAAAAAAAAAAAAAAATCAACAGGGCAATAATGCTCTTCTGTGCAGAGCACAATCAGAAAATTACTTCTTTTTCTACCAAATACTGATACAAACTCTTCCATTTTATCAGAAGTTTGAAATTTCATGTAATGCTTAGATTTACAAACAAAACCCTATAGGCATATCATGTTTCCTTATTACAGCAAAAAGTCTTTCAAAGGGAACATGCTATCTTCAGGTACAAAATGATGTCTCTTGCTAAAGTTTAATTTTCAATGTATTTAAATAGATATAAAGTATTTATATTTCTTCATGCTCCTATCAGGGGCACTTTTCTGCTTTAAAATGAAAATTTTTTTGTCTTTTTTCTCTTTTTAGCCTGCCTTGATTCTCCCTCCACTATTCCCGTTGTCCCCACAACACACACAATTCCTTGACCTTTTCTTACCCTCTCCTTACCTTTTACTCTCCCTCTATATGTTAATGTACACAAGTTCCCACCTCCCTCCCCAAACTGACCTCACCATCTTATACCACTCACCATTTCCTTTTTGAAGAATAGAGAAGTTGCACAGGATGAAATGAACCTTCTAGTTTTCCACGTCTCCTGAGCAGTAGCTTCACTAAAGTTACCTCTATCAGTAGGATAGATCTATGCTGTTAGAGAAGAATTATGTAAAGTTTACATATTTAAATTTCTAGAAAACTACAAATATTTCCGTCTTCTCTATTGAACTCAACACATAAAGTACCACTAATCCAAAGTTCATAGCTAAGAGCACAGTTTTCTTAAACTTTATTATATTTAATGAAAATCATTACCAGTTAGCAGGTAGAGAGGTATGTATCTTGTGTATTGAGTCCATTCAAATATCTTAGAGTAAGAGGTCATGTAAAACTTACACACCTAGCACTAAGCTTGTGACATGGAGGATTCCCAGTAAATGTCTGGTAAATAAATGAGTCAGTGAACTTAAGTTAGGGAACCATTGACTGAAACTGCCTGCCTTGGCCAGGCACAATGATAACCGCTTGCCTGAGTTGTCTCGCAACAGGATAAAGAATAGGGTGCTGCCGCTGAAACCCAACTGGGAGAATTCGGGAGGGGCCCAACGAAGAGGGAGGAGACGATATGTCCTGCCAACCTCCCGGAAACCCTCACACTGGAATCCACCTCCACTGAGAGATGTGCGTGCCACCACGAAGGACCCTGAGTCAGATGATACAGCCAGAGACAACCAGAAGCTAACCTCATCAGCATAAAACCTGAGACTGTGAGCCACGTGGCAGAGCAGTCTTCCTGGGTTCCCTTATCCTGCTTCTCTCTGCCCCGGCGCCCATTTCCAATAAAGTCTCTTGCTTTGTCAGCACGTGTGTCTCCTCAGACAATTCATTTCTGAGTCTAAGACAAGAGCCCATTCTCAGGCCCTGGAAGAGGTCCCCCTTCCTGCAACAAGGTGTGAATGTGGTGTATCATTCTGGCTGAAGTGTGGAAGGTGAATTGGAGACTGGCCATGCTGGAACTAGTGTAACCAGGTAGGAGATTTTTAGTGATATTAAAAGGGTAAGTGATGAAGACCTAAACATGTAGCAGAAATGGAGAGCAGTGGTCAGATATATTTTAAAGATAGAGAGGAGGTAAAATCTCTAGGATTTGTTTCTTAAGAGGATAACAAAGACAGGCAATTCTGGGTACCAGCTGGTATTTACCTAAAACTCTGAAAAAGTCCATGAATATCGTCAGGGTAAGCACAGACATTTATGAGTTTACCAGACTTAGAGGGACAAGTACTGAATTTACTAAATCAACTGCCTCCCCAAGTGTCCTTCACATGGTGACAGGGATACATTTGTATGCTTTTTTACTTCTTGATCTTGTTAACTTAATTAAACAGGTAGGCCATTAGGT